>NC_136061.1:55074853-55719319 GCF_964261635.1 Lissotriton helveticus | reverse complement strand
TTCATGGTGGCGTGTCTGGGTTAATCACCGAGTACCATGGAGTTGCAGGTTCTACTTGGTTTTATTTTCTATCCTTAAAGAACAGCTTTTCATTTTTAGAAAATGCATGTTTGGTGCCCAAACAATAATTTTGTCATGTGCTTTAAAGCTTTAGGTTTCAAAATAGGAACGGGATAGATCTCAGAGGGCCTAATTCAGGTCACCACTCCCTGAGAGTCAAAGAGTGCTCGGTGGGTTCAGCACTCACTTCAGAGTGCTATCTGTGAGTAATGCGAGCCACTGATGCATTGCTGGGCTAACTCTGCCTCTCATCATTCAAAAGCTGATAAACTGGGCAATAATACCACAGGATTAAAGAGCCAAGAGACGCTTTACTTAGTGTGTGCGCTATATGAAATATTTCTACTATCACGACGCCCCCGCGGCGGAGCCGCTCTGCAGCAGCACCGTTTTGTTTGTTTTCGACCGGATTACAAGCGTGAACAGTTGACAGTAACTCGCAGGCGGGTTCTGCCTCATCAGCTCCAGTACTTGCCTCATGCCCTATTTCACCGGAATGTCAGTGCTAACAGCAGGGGCCCCCACTCTGCCTTCTAATTACATCACATGCTCTACCCCTAGCTGTCACCCACCCCTCTGGACTCTGCCCCCCCCCCCCCCCCCTTGTTCCCCAAAGGCCTCAGTTCCTCAACTGTCCTTCTAAGTACCTTCTAGGCGCCCTGTAATCCACCTGTCACGACGGGGAGAGTCCACATTTAACCCTGTCGTGATCTCTGCTCCTACACACCGGGTTGAGGGGAGTAGACAGGGTCTGAGGCAGCTGACGGGCAGAGGAAGGTAAAACATTGCAAATGGCAGGAGGTAAGGCAGGATTCAGGGGCTGACCGCTCGAGCCCCTCTACACCAGGTATGTCGCGTGCTTCCGTAGAGACAGAGCACACGACAGGATCTCATTGTGGAATCTCTCCGTCGTCACAAGTAGATTACCGGGCTCAAACCTTGTCGCATTTATACTCTATTGAAAGACACGATCTGGAAACTACCATACCCAGCATTCATTGCAACTGACTAATACAGATGCCAGACTGCCACCATGCAATGGTGCCTTGCACCAGAGACACCAGTCACCTCTTTCTTATAAAGCATTGGCGAAAGTCTTTGAATTGTTAATGAAGGTTTTGTGGATGGTGCCTCTAGGAGACAGATTGTCTGTTCTACAACAAAATTGACTAATTCCATAACCGTGACTGTGCAAGGAACCGAGGTATCTGTATCCAGAGTCGCAATATCTCTAGCTGTATCTTCTTCCTCTAATATTGATTCCATGCCCACCACGGGCAAGAATCTAAAGTTGAAGTCTTTGCCTTTAAAGGCAGCACCCTCAGAACTCACTGAGTCAAAGGCGCTATCTAGCAGGGACATCACTGGGGACTCCGTAGTAGACAACCTTAGTCTAATATAGAGGATGAATAAGTATACCTCCACTTGGTTAGAAGTCCCCATCTTCAGCCCTAAAACATCCAACGAGCGTAAAGAAGAAAAGTGCCACACAAGCAGTCAAGCCTAAGCATTGGGTCAGAGATACTAAAGGCCTGTACATGGAGTTGCTACCAGCAAGTTGCGAGAACGAACTTCAACCTCCTCATGGAGTGGTGCACGTCAGCGATCTTACGGATCATTACAACAGTACGATGACTAAAATAATCAATAATATAGCCCCTTTAAAACTCAAAAAGAATTCAAGTCAAAGATAAAAACCCATGTTTCAACAGTTATCTGAATGAAGAAAGATGTATAGTCAGAATGACAGAAAGGATCATCCCCTCATCTAAATCAGCTAAGAAAGATCAGGAGAGCCTACAATAAAAGCGTACAGCAGTCAAAAAATACTTTTTTAGAAATGAACTTGATAATGCTAAGATAGACCAAGAAAACTCTTCAATCTACTAAAGGATCAGTCAAACAAATTGGCCAAATCCTCTCAACTAACAGCTCAATAGGCTCTCAGCTGTGAAGACTTTTCAGCACTTTTTACTACCAGAGCTAGCTCCATGGAGAAAGAACTCAAGGTAACTGCTGATAATCTTGTGACTTAAAAGAGCACTCAAGTGACGCAGCCAACTCAGCCTGCACAAACAGTGCCTAAAAGTAATGCCCATTGGTCAACCTTCAAAATTTATGACCAGGAAGACATTGCTAAAACCTTATTGGCCTTAAAACCGGTCAACCATTACAATGATCCTCTTCCCGCAAAATGTTGCCCTATGGTCAACCACATGTTCATCCCCAGCTGGACTAAAATAATGAATGCCTCGCTTTCCCAAGGTTCCTTTCCTGACTGTCTAAAACAGGCCAGGTCATCCCTCTACTGAAAAAATCTACTGAGAATCCTTCGGACCCAAACAACTTTAGGCTGGTAACAAACATTCCCTTCATGGCTAAGGTGTTGGAAAAATGCGCTCAACAATAACTGAGCCTTCACACCACTGAATATAAGCTACTAAACGACTACCAATCAGGGTTTTAGCCAGACCACAGCACGGAAACGGCAATTATGCACATAGCTGATGACGCTTTACTTGCTCTAGACCGTAACAAAACCTGTCTACTAGTCCTCCTCGACCTATCTTCGGCATTTGACACCATAAATCATGGCAAATTATTAGACCAATTGAAGAATAGGATGGGTTCCCCGGGGACAGTCCTTAAATGGTTTAATTCCTTCTTAGAGAACAGATGGCAAAGATTTGTGGTGAACCACAATCTATCCGTTCCATCCCTGAGTCATATTGGAGTCCCTTAAGGCTCAACTCTATTCCCACCCCTATTCCATCTGTACATTAAGCCACTCACTGAAATACTGCCGCAGGCTAACATCTTCTTCCACATGTACGCAGATGACACTCAGCTGTATATAAAGATCATTTCGCTTGATGAGATCAACATGATGAACCAAGCACTACAAAAGACCGTCCACTGGCTTTCTAGCAATCATCTTAAACACAACTCAAAGAAAACAGAATTCCTTCTCATCTTCCCCCCTAAATCTGCCATGATGATCAAGGAATGGACCAAACTGATCACAGCACTAAATGATACTCCGATTCCAGTTGATTCTACCAAGTCTCTTGGAATCATGCTGGATAATGATTTAAACATGCAAGCTCACATCAACACTCTTGCAAAAAACGTCCCATTCCATTTGAGCTACTTCACAAAATTGAAACAGTTCATTGATGCTGCTGACCTGAAAACGGCTGTCCAAGCTTTGTTTATCTCAAGGATTGAGTATGGTTGCACAACTCTAGCTGGGCTTCCTAGTATTCCAACTGCCCCACTAAAACGGGTACTAAAACAGGTACAAGAAAATTTGACCACATCATTCCACTTCGTAAATAGCTTAAATGGCTACCGTACGAGGCAAGAATTCAGCCAATGATGGCATGTATTACACACAAAGCTTTACATTACAAAACACCACTTTACCTCACCCAGAAAATTACGATTTCTGGAGGCCTTAGATCATTGGGGGGGGCAGATTTCCTACTGAAACCAGCAATTTTCCATAAGAAAAGAACCTACGATAGAGCATTCTTGGGAGCCGCACCAAGAATTTGGAATGCATTTCCAGCTAATATTTGAGAAATCACCTCTGTCTCGCAATTCAAAAAAGAGCCAAAGTCCTTTCTCATGAGTAGATTTCTCTCATAACTAACTACGTCCTCTTGCGGCTCGTTAGAGACCTTTAATCATCCCTGAATCTACTGTTTTCAGATGTGTTAATAGGTGGTGATAAACAGGATGACTGTACTACTAATATCAGAGTAATGGCTCCGGGGATAGCACAAGTCAGTGTGTTTTCATCGAATCTTACCTATGGACCTCAGTCAGACCTTCTTGGATAACCAAGTCGATACGCAAGATTCAGAGACGATAGCTAATTGAAGATACCTCTATCAAGCAACATAGTTATTCGTCTGTACGTGTAATTGTGCATCCAGTTATTAATCCAGGTTTTCTTTAGAAAGGATATTACATTGTATATGTTATTTTATATGCAAGTATGCCATGACATGTACTCCTGTAACACTAGTATTTGCCTGGTAAGACTTAATATATTTAGTAGTTGTAAATTTGTAAACTGTGAATTAAACTGATTGGTGCTGAATTGTAAAGTTCTCTGACACCCAGGATTGGGTCATGCTCGCCCTATAGAAAACACTAAAAATAAAATACATGTGTGACATCTATGATTACACTTAAATCACTTTTATCCCATAGAACCAACCCCCCAGAGGGCCTCCCTCCCTTTGAAGGGGTTGCACCAATGGCCAATGTCATGTACTATAATTTATGAGGTGGCTCAATCAGCTAGCCCCCTAGGACCATGCAGAGTTCAAATTTCCCCATATATTCCTGCCACTCCAGATCATTCAGCTTTTGCTTTAACCCTGCAATGATCCAGGAAATTATCAAGCTGTTTGGCACTCGAGTCCCTATAAATGCATCGGGGTTACAGTCGGCTTGTGTGTTTCCTTAGGCAGCTGGACCAGTATTTGCTGTGTTCTCCTCCTGAGCTACATAACTTTCTGTTGGGTCCAGTCATTGGAGTATGAGGAACAACTCCACAGAAGTTTGATATATAGTCTCTTCTAGATCTATTGGTTGCCTTGTTAGTCAATCAACAGATTCCAAATGATCAGTAGTCTGGGAAGAGAAAGAGGGTTGGATTATTCCTGCTGGCTCCGCTGGGAACAATTTGGCTCTCTGTTGGGTTTACTGAACTTAAATTTGATCACAGAACCTGCCGGTGGGTTACATCTTAGGTCAAGTGTTATCAGGCCATCAACGATGGTCTTCACTCCAAATACTAGCAATATATCATCAGTACCCCCATCAGCACTAAGCAACCATTCAGCCTTGACAGTATCAGATCGCGCTATAGATAGACACTGGTGATGAACTCTAATCCAGTGGATCACCTTGTTCTTTTGGGAGTCCTCATCCTCCAACCTCCCGGCTTTAACTTCAGCACATTGATCATAAAAACATTGTGTTCTCCACTTCTTTATGGACGCCTATGGTTATGATCTATTGGGTGCTGTATAGGGGAATATCTGCTACCCACAGGCATTTGAATTCTTGGGTGTCCACCATCCTCTATCTTTGCTTGTAATTCCTTCCAGTGCCTTCAGAGTAGTAGAAATCAACTGCTAAGCGATAGTTATCGTTTACCCCAATGCTATCGGAACCCCTCACCCTGTCCCTCCCTCCTGCTGCGGGTGGCCTCTCAATGGTCTTGATCCTATATTCTGCAGGTCCATGATCAAACCTTTATTTCGAATTGAATTGCCTGGTTTACACATGTTGTTATTTGTAGTTACTGGATTACCTGGATATCTATGGGGGTCAGAATATGTTTGTGGCCACTGATCAACTATTTTAACGCCTTGATCTTTTCTATAATTCGCGATGGAATTGTTGTGGGTTTCTCCCTCCTGACTAGACCCTGTATTACTACTTTGAGCTACCAGTCTTTCAATGTTTCTTCAGATCTGCAACCTCTTGGGTCAAAACATCTAATCTCGTGTAGAGCTCATTCATCATTGTGACACTGTTTTCGGTGTTAATCAGAGGGCGACCTCCTGTTGGTATTTGGGCTTTGTTTTGCTAGAGACCATATTTGTTAACCATATGTTTATGGGCCACAGAATTAGTAAAGTGTCTTCTGACCCTTTCAGGGTAACTAGTGGTTCATATCTATTCGAGCAACTTATAAAAATAGCACCCCCACTCCACTCACATTCTCAATAGTGTTCAAAGCAGTGAGTTTAGCGGAAATAGCGACATAGGGCTCATCAATGCCATTTTGCATAGAGGGAGAAAGTGCCAGAGCTAACGGCACTTTGATACAGGGAACGGTGTTGTAAAGCTGAGAGGCTCCAGTGCGGTGAGTAAAATTCAAGTTTATTAGAAGTGTGGCTCAGTACATCTGTACACAGCAAAGCTGTGGTGATAACTGCCGTACAAAGGCTATGGAACAAGGAACCCAAGTTCTCCAACGCAGGTACATGGACAGTGGACATGGACATGGACATGGACATGGACATGGACAGTGCACGAGGGGAAGGGAGAGGTGAGGGGAGGGGAGGGGATGGGGGAGATGTAACAGGTGTGTATAATGGTGTTACATTCGATAGATTCTGGACAGTGCGCACTCTCTTGTTTTTTATAGAAATCTGGTATTTTCTTGGTACCTGCGCTTGCCACTTTCTTCTTATTGGATAATATTGATTCAAACTCTTCAATTAAATTATCAATCGCATCTAAAGTGCAGTTCTCTGCTGCACTTTTCCTTGTTTTCGGTACCTTCTCCTTGCCTGTCACAGCCGCTGCAGCTTTCCTTTTTGCCCATTCTGAAGTACCAGATACTATGGGTAACTCCTTTCTTTGGCTACTCGTTGGCTTTCCCTGACCCTCTACAATAGTTAATTAAAGTGCTTGCCATTAGTCACAAAAAGGGAAATAAAAAAGCAAGAACATACATGTATATCCTGAACATGCAAATATATCCTGAGCAAACAGTCATACAACAAGTCTTGTACAGATAGATCAGGGAGCAAGAAACAAAGCTTGAGCTGTCTGTGGCAGGGAGTTTATTGACTCCAGATCAAGTTTTTGCTTATGCCAGTTCTGAAGACTCCTCGGGTCCGGTTACAGTTTCAAGGGGGGGGGGATGACATTACTTGATATAAAACCCATTCACCTACTTCTAAACACCTCTAGTGCTCAGATGTAGGGCCAAGGGAAATGGCCGTGCCCTGCCTCTTCCTGGCACTGATGGGCGCAAGACAGGACCGTCCTTGGCCTGGGTTTTGCCTGTCACGGCCCGCGGGTAGATCAGCAAGCGCTATGTAGGGCAAGAGTAGGTGACAGAAGGCAGCAGGAGTCAAGCCCCTCCTCCTTGGGGCATTGGTTGCTGGACATTGGAGTCCCCTTGTGGGCAACAACAGCAACAAGGATGACCCCTACACACAGCGTCCCGCGGTTGTCAGTAGATTGTTATAGTTAGGACCACGTTTCCATAGGAAATGTGTTTTTTGACTTCCCGATACCTTTGGAACTGGTTGACGAATCTTGATGCAAATTTGCACAAAAAGTGCCCAGGTGATTCTTTTTGTGCCTAGAAAGTTTCATGGTGATCCGTTGAGCAGGAACGCAGAAAAAGGAGGGGATCAAAATGAGTGCTTTTCCAATGTTAATTCCCGTAGACATTTTAGACGAGACTACAGCCCGAACCTGCTGGATGCAATTACACCAAATTTGACAGAAATGTAGCTCTTGGACCAGAAACAACCCTCTTTGTTATTTGTTGTAAATCCATTCAGAAGTTTTTGAGATATAAAAAAAAACACTTTTATATATATAGAGACCCGATCTGACAGTCCCCATGCTGAATTCTGATTGGCTGCCAACATTTCAATCCCGAAGTGTTGGAAGCCGTCTTGGGACTTGGCTTCAGCCGAGTGCCACAAAAATTGTTGAAAAGGGGGCAGGTTAGCAATACCCTGACCCCTTAACTGTGGTCCTAGTGTGCCCCTGTGACCAGGACAGGGCCAAAAGTAATTAAAAATTTTTTTTTTGCTGCAGGAAAGCGGCAGCCCTGATCCTGCAGCAAAAAAAAACCCCAAAAAAACAAGAGCCCTTTATGGAGCCCCCGGTGGACAGGTCCCTGTGGCATTTATTAAAGGCCTCCCTCCTAAGGCTCGGAGAGCCCAGGGACCGCCACCCCCCAGTGCTTTATTAATGTAATGAATGATGGGGATTCATGGGACCCCCTTATCAGGCTATATTAGCAAACACTGTTGGGGGCAAGTAGACCCCCAAGCACTGACCACCACCTCCACAGGGCTAAATGACACAAAATGGGGGAGACCCACAGACACCCCTGGGCCCCAAGGGCCAAATATATTTTCTTTTAAGAAAGGGAGAGGAGCCGCGTGGCCCCTCTCCCAGGCCATTCTCAGCTCAGAGACTACCACATCCCCGGTGCTGCCCATGCACAAGAAAGAAGGGGGGGTGCATGACCCCATCGGTGCATTGTAGGGGTTTGTGAAGCAACCGCTATGGTTTAGAAAATGCCATAAACTCTTGTTGCTCCTGTGTAAGGTCATAGCAGAGTCGTGAACCTTGCTGAAAAAAAATATATACACACTCAGTTATACACTAATTTACATACTTAAATACCCACTCAGGTACTCACACACTTACTCATAAACCCACTCAAAGACTCATCCAGACACTTACACACCCACACTTACACACCCACTCAAAGACTCACATACCAACTCAGAGGCACATGCCCTGATTCACACACCCACTCAGACACTCATGCATTCACTCATAGACCTACTCAGAGACTCACACACCCACTTGTAGACTCACTCAGATACTCATGCACCCACTCACAAACCTACTGAGACATTCATGCAACCAATCAGGGACTTACTCAGAGACTCATGTGCCCACTCACAGACCCACTCAGACACTCACTCACAGACCCACTTATACACTCTTGCACCCAGTCATAGACCCACTCAGACACTCATGCATGCAGTCACAGACCCACTCAGAGACTCATGCACCGACTCACAGACATACTCAGAGACTCATGTATACACTCACAGACCAAATCAGAGACTCACGCGCCCACTCACACACTCAGTCACACACATAGGCACCCACTCATAGACTCACTTAGAGACTCAAGTACACACTCACAGACCTACTCAGACACTCACGCACACACTCAGAGACTCACAGACCCACTCGGTGACTCAAGCACACACTCACATATCCACTCAGACGCATGCCCTCACTCACAGACCCCCTCGGACACTCATGCACCCACTCAGACATTTTCAGAGATTCATGTATCCAGTCAGAGAGCCAATTACAAATTGATGCAGTGATTCTGATCCACTCATATACTCTTACCCCTCTCATACATTCACTCAGGAACTGATATATGTACTCACACACCTAGTCAAACTTATGCATCCAGTTATAAACACACTAAGCCAGTGGAAACATTTCTCAAAAACTCTTTGTAACATGTATTGAATGAAAATAATACTTATAAATCTTAAATGTGCACATTGAATTTGTGCTTTTGCTTTGTAGGTATGCCGACCATTTGCGACGCCCATGCGAGGTATGCGATCTGCCATTTTCTAAACCAGGACCGTGACTCAGGGACTAAAAATAAAGATTAATACATATAGAAAGGACCAGAGTAGGGGTACTCTGACCCCATGGGGTATTGTAGGGGTTTGTGAAGCAGCCACTTGTTTAGAAAATGCCGTAAACTATTTTTTCCACATGCTGGAGTTGCGACCCCAATGCGGTGCCCAGCATGGCCTCCCATGTAACATCGTGGTGGAGTGAATATTTTTATGCTTCATATATACTTTGTTACCTTATCTGCAATTGGTATATTTAATTATATTGTAAGATAATACTTTAGTGCTGTACTTGTGGTATGAGCTAGTACTGTAGAGTATGTGCATGAAGTGTTACTACTTGCTTGATTTCAGATTTAAAAAACATTGCCAAATCTTAAATTGGTGTTGTATTACATGTAAGTGAACTGTTACCTAGTGTGTGCATAAAGGGCAATAAATGAAGTATGTGGGTAAAATGTAAATTACACACTTTCCAACATAAGTGTGCTCCATGGTCACTTACAGCCCTATATTTGCAGTTTTAGAACCAACACTTTCTAACACATGAAGTAACCAATCCATGTAGCTCCTTCCTTACGCATTTACAGATGCATAGAGTAAGTATGAGAGACATTTATATACCAATATACTGTCTTAAATATGCAAAGATGCACCCAAACAGGGACTGACACACTCATTCAGACATGTAGTGAACAATTGACACTAATAAGCCAGCTATACAAACCACTTGCCCTTTCAACATGTTCAAATTTAAAATATGTTCCCAAGTTTATAAACTCCTTTTATACTTCTTATGCCTTACCTGTAATGCAGGTTGTAAGCAGGCCATATGCAGTGAGGTATGTCCTTAAAACAGAAGATATATAGTTTGAAGGTTTAGTGACTCACATCTGCACTTACAGAGCCATATGTCTAGTTATACATCCAGTTTCACACCTGAAGTGCAACTCACATAGGTATCTAGAAAAGGATGTAGGGCCCGATGTAGGTAAGTTCATTTTACCGGTTCTTAAATACCGATTCATACCGAATCTGTATTTATGAATCGGAAAACTGTATGTAGCTAAAAAATCGGTAAAAAATACCGAATCGGTAACAATCGGAATCCACACTCGGTAAATACCGATTCGGTAATCTCCGAATCGGCAATCTCCGAATCGGTATCACCCATTCAACCCTATGGGCCTCCAGGCCCATAGGAATGAATGGGAGATACCGAATTGGAGATTACCGAATTGGAGATTACCGAATCGATATTTACCGAATCGGTAAAATATGATCTCAAAAATTCGAATAGAAGACATGTGAGCCAGTGAACCAATTAGGGACACCAACCACACCCCACAACAAAGCACCTGAGAAATCAACCAATCAGATGCAAGTACCACACCCCAGTACCTGGAGGTGGCCACACCCATGCAGGTGCAGAGCTATAGAACTGTTTAGAGAGCTGGAGGGGAGACAGAGGAGCAGGCTACACTGAGCCCAGCAGAGCATCACCATGGAGTCCCAGGAAGGCCAGAAGGATGGAGGTGACAGAAAAAGGAAGCTAAAATTCAGCACAACTGAGCTCCAGGTGCTGATGGAGGAGGTAGTGCAGCATTACAGCCGGCTTTTTTGGGAGACAGTCCCTGCAAGTAGCAGAGTCTGTCAAAAGAAACACCTGGCTGGCGATCTAGAGCAAAGTAAATGCCCTAGGGGTCACACATCGTGAAATTGAAGACATCAAAAAAAGGTGGTATGATCTGAGAATCACCACCAAAAAGAAGATTGCAACCCAGAGGAAAGAATCCTCAGCCACAGATGGAGGGAAGAGCCGTGCACCAAGCCTCACTGAACTGGAGCAGCTGGTGGAATCCACCATGGAGCCGGAATGCATACAGGGGATTGGGGATGCTGACAGCTCAGCCAGAGCTGCAAGAAAGAAAGGTAAGATGCATGGACATGAATCCCCACCCATTCCCTGGCCCCTTCCCCAATGTGGGTGACTGAATCACAATCGAGAACACATGTCAGTACTCACCAGCAATGCATCATGGTAGTCGTAGTCATAGGAACATACATCAAAGCAGCCAACACAGAATTCAGCATGCCATGCCACACTCCCCTTACACAAGCAGTTGAGGCTTAGGAAATTGTGTGATAGGAATGTGTGTAATGAAGACACATAGGTGATCATTGTCCATGTCTGCCCACAGGAGAGTCATCGCGCAGTGCAGCGCAGGGAGGGGAGGTGAGTGCACCAGCAACGGCTGCGAGGGAGAAGCCTTCGGACACATCAGGACCCAGCACTGTCCCTGAGGACACTTCCACAGCGCAGGCACCCACAGCATTGGAGGAAGACACCACAGCACAGCCACTGTCACCCCTGCTGTTTGGGACACAGCCTCCGGAAACACCAACCTCAGGGTCCTCTGTGCATGTGAGGCCAAGGAGGCAGGATGTTCCACCACTCAGGATCCTAGAAAGCTCTGATGAAGAAGAGGTGGAGGTTCACACACCTAGCACTCCACCACTGGCTTGCAACGCAGGGCAACAGGGGTCATCAGGATCTGTGCGTGCAAGTGTCCGTGGTCGTAGGGCACGTGAGTGAGACGAGGGGCAGGATGTGCAGGGGGTCTTTGCTGGTTTGGAAAGCACTATGGTGAAGATCCAGCACATGCAGGCCAAAGGGATCATGGCTGTGCACAGACAGGTGCGCATCCTGAACAGCAGGATGTCAAACATTGATCGGGGGATATGCTCCATGGCCCTAGGAATGAAGTCCATGGGAAAAGGAATGGAGTCCATGGCAGAGGGGGTGAGGGAAATGGGTGCGCGCATGGGTTCCCTCTGTGACATGCTGGAGAGTGACCAGACAGAAAGGCGCAGGAATAGGCACAAACTCAAGCAGCTGAATAAGTCCATCAACCGTCTGGCAACTGCAACCACCCTGCTATGCCACCGGTCAGTGAACATGCAGACTGACATTTTGCACTGCTGCAGTGACTTGTCCAGGGGCATGGAGAGAGTGGCCTCTGCTATGGAGGTACTGCTGACACAGCAGACAGCCACTGCTGGTAACACGTGTATCGGGGACACTGAGGAGTCCACAAGCAGGAGTGGATCCAGCACGCCTGTACAGAACGTTCGTTGGAGCAGCAGGCTCCATGCAGATGACCCTGGCACCACTGCGCAAGTTGACCCCCTGCCCCGTAGCTCCCACAACATATTGCGTAAGCAAAAACATTAACAAATAATCCTGAACACAGGACAGGTCACAGTGATGTGAACTTTGGCCACCCAGTGTGAAAAGTGGATTTTATTTGGTTCATGTGGTCTGGTATATGTGAAGTGCAGTAGTACATATTAAACTGAGTGCTTCAGGAACTAAACATGCCTGTGTCTCCTCACTCTATTAGAAATATCTGGTTGTGATTTCTGCGCGTCTCAGTCTCCCATCTGTTGCTGGCGCTGATCCTGCTGCATTGTGATCGGCTTGTTCTGTCCCATCATCTATGTCCTCATGATATGTGAGTTCTACCTCGGTTCCCTCCTTGGTGGCAAGATTGTGCAGCATGGCGCAGGTCGCAATAATCTTGCAACAGATCATTGGCGTGTACTGCCGTGCACCTCCACTCTTATGGAGACACCTAAATCTGCTTTTAAGCAGTCCAAAAGTGCGTTCCACCACGCAACGTGTTCTTCTGTGTGCCACGTTGTAACGCCTTTCACTCCTGGTGGATGGATTCAGGTAGGGGGTGAGGACAAATGAACGCAGGGCATATGCACTGTCACCTGGGTGGAAAATGAAATAATGATTAGTCACATACTCATGATTGATCCTTCTGCATTGACTATCAAGGTGTCTCACAGTTATTTACCTAGCAGGTATCCATCCCTAAAATCACCAGCAACAAGGCGTCTGTATAACCCACTATTCTGGAAGATGTAGGAGTCGTGGGTACTCCCTGGAAATTTGGCAACAATGTCCGTAATTATGTTGGCAGCGTTGCAGATCACCTGCACATTGATTGAATGTGTAGACTTCCGGTTTCTATAAATGTGTTCTGTTGCTGCAGGTGGGCATAGTGGGATGTGCGTGCCATCGATACAGCCTATGATCTGCGGGAAGTGTGCGAGTTGGTAGAAATCGGTTTTGTTCTTTGTTAGTTCAGTAGGTGTGTCAGGGAACTCAATGTAGTGTCCTATCCTCTGCATCATGGTGTCCAGGAATTTCCTGAAAAAACGTGACAGGCAGCTCTGGGATACCCCACCTACCACAGCAATCACATTCTGGTAGCTCCCAGAAGCTAGAAGGTATAGGCAGCACAGCACCTGCACTTGGGGTGGGATGGGGTGTGCTCTTGGGGTTGGGTGTTCCAGACATGGGTGGAGGTCCCTGATCAAGTCCAGGATGGTTCTGGGGTGTAGTCTGTACCTTTGCAGGATCTCAGCTTCAGTCATTTGGAAGAGGGTGATCCTCTGCCTATACACCTGCTCCTCCCTTAGCCAGACCCTCTCTCCTGCTGCCTGTATCCGTAGCCGCCTTGTCATTATGTAGAAAGCCGCCATTGTGGTTGCACTGTTGCATTTTGGGGCCTTCTTTTATATCCTGCACCTGGTTTCCACCTGCTTTCAATCCATGGTAAATACCGACTCTTAAATACCAATTTTCATGGTATTCGGTATTTTTCGGGTTTCCTACATCTCGATATGCCATTTTTACCATTTCTTATTTACCGATTCGGTAAATAAGAATTCGGTATATTCCGATTCGGAAAATACCCATTTCTTATTTTCCAACTCGGTAAATAGAAATTCGGTATATTCCGATTCGTGAAATGCCGATTCGGTATTTTACCGACTGGTTTTTACCGATTCGGACACTTTTTTTCCACATACATCTCGAAACTCTTATTCCGGCCGGTAAGGGCCGAAATTACCGAATTTCGGCCGTTACCGACCGGTATTTGGCTACCTACATCGAGCCCGTAGTCTCTTACACACACAGTCAGACATGGACAGAGGCTGTTTAGTGTCTCCTCCAAGACATCCACAGCTCTTTTGTAACTGGGTCTAATGAACGCAGTTGGATACAGACTTATGTACCACAATACTCTGTAACACAGCTATAGTAATTAACCCATGCAGCTCCTTACATACATAATTAGAGAGCCGTAGACTCAGTAACAGAGGCTCTCAAATACTGACCTACTGCCTTAAATATGGAAAGGCACACCTAAGTAAGGACTGCGACACTCATTCAGATATGTTTTGAGAAACTGACACTAAGAAGTCAGCCATGCAGACCACTTCCCATTTTAACATGACTCAGGCCTGCTACAATATGTTTCCAAGTCTAAAAAGCCCTCTTCTACTACATATAAATCATCCCTAATGTAGGCTGTAGTAGGCCATAGGCAATTAGATATGTGCTCATAACATAAGACATGTAGTTTCAAGTTTGTGTCTTTTGTTATGCACTTACATTCTCATAGGTCCAGCATTACACGCTGTCTCACACCTATTCTGCAACTCGCATACCTATCTGGAAAAGCATACAGGCACTTACAGCGCAAGACAGAGATTCATGGAGGCAGTACAACATTGACTCCCAGACACACAGGCCTAAAATGTAACTAAGTCGAAAGGAGGCAGTTGCATACAGACTTACATACCCCAAAACTCTGTAATACACCCAGTAAACAATCCATGCAGCTCTCTCCATACACGTTTACAGATACATAGAGTTAGTAAGAGATGCAATCATATACTAACACACTTCCTTAAATATGCAAAGACAGAGCCAAGTAGGTAATGACACATTTATTCAGAGATGTACTGAGCAATTGATATGAGAAGTCAGACATGCAGAACACTTCCCCTTTCAACATGTCTCAGGCCTGCTACTGGAGACCCTGTGTGTGCAGTGTTACTGCTACACAGACTTCACATTTACAACATGTTTTCCCATCTATAAAGCCATCTTCCACTACATATAAGTCGCCGCTAAGGTAGGCTGTTAGTAGCCCGTAGGCAATGAGCTATGTGCTTAAAATATAGGACATATACTTTTACATTTCAGTATCTTTCTTGTGGACTTTTAGGCTCATAGGCCCAGTGTTACATACAGTCTCACTTCTATTCTGCAAGTTATATACCTATCTGGAAAAGGATAGTGACACTAGCAAGTCAGCCATTCAGAAAAGAATCCCTTTAAACATGTCTCAGGCCTGGTACACCCCAGCTTGTGTCTGTAGTTCTACTACTAGGCTGACTTGACATTTAAGGTATGCTTCTATGTGCATAAAAGCTAACACATGTAGTTAGAAGTTTCACTGAACTACGTTGCACACCTACAGGCCCATATGCTCAGTTATACATCGAGTCTCCCACCCTAGTTCGAATCTCATATAACTACATACAAAAGGGGAGAGTCACTAATACACTGTCAGGTTGTCAGCAGCGCAAGAAAAAACACCTTTGCCACTAACCTCTGCCTAGCAGCCAGCAGGGACGATGTCGTGAAGAGATGCCTCCGTCCTAAAGCACTACCTCCCACAGTATACTGAAACACAACTATGTAAGATAGCACCCTGGGGAAAAGGGAAGGGGTCAAAATAATAAAATCCAGCCGTGAATCCTTGCTTCCTCGGTCTAAGTCTGGTCTAGGTGTGTATAGCGATGTACTGCATAAGAAACAAAAATAATACAAACATGAAATGTATAACCAATGGCCACACCACATACAATAGCAATCATACAGTATCTATGGTTCTATATACCGTGAGACCTTGAGCTGGCAAGCACAGAATAAAAACAGAAAAGGAATTCTCCAAAATCTCTATAGGACCGACCAGTAGTCTCTAGAATCAGGGTCAAATGTAGAAACTTGACACAGTCACAGCTGTTACTTCACAGCAGGCAAGAGAGAACATAATTGTGTCTAATTCACTATATACGCCAACCGCGTATGAATGTACCAAAACTACAGCCTGTTACGAAAACCACAGGTGTGGAGTATCTGTGGACTGCGAGTAGGGCTAGTTTCCGTGCTCATGTCAGCACAGAACAAAATAAAGTGCAAAATATAAGCATACGAGATACACTGTTCTCTCTGTTCAAATAAAAGTCTCGGTACCTGAACGCCTCCCTGCTGGGAACCGCTAAACACCTTCAGATTGGGAATTAGACTCCAGAGTGTTTTTTTGGCATTTTTTGCCGTATCTCTGCTCGTCTCCCTGGAAGGCTCAGCGGGTTACTGGAGACAGGCAAACAAAGACTCCGTGGCTCAAAAATGGTTCCCCCGCTAAATTGAGGTCCGCGGTGGAAGGAACACTGAAGATAACACGGCTTAGGAAATCAATCCAGCGAGAAGGAAAGCATCCGCTCTTCTCCGGGCTCAGATCCAGTTTGTCAAGTGCCGTTCCCTTGACCCGGAAGCGCTTATATAGGAGACGTGTTCCCGAGGATGGTTCTGTTTCTCTTTGTGCTGCCCATCTGCCTTCTAGGTGTTGTAGTGCAGTAGGCTACCAAATCAATCAAACCGCCACCCATGCATACAGGGGAGGAACATGTTGTGTATGTGTCCCTGCCTTGCCTTCTTTGCGTGCAGGATCGCGACAGAACCCCCTCTCAAGGATCGCCAACTCGGCGGTCGTCCAGGCTTTCCCGGATTCTCTACATGGAAGTGTTTGACAAGGTCAGGGCAGTGGAGATTCTGTACAGGTTCCCATGTCCTGTCCTACACCCCAAGCCCCTTCCATTCCACTAGATACTGCACTCGCCCCCTTACCAAACGGGAATCTAGGAGCTCTTGCACTTCATACTCATTTTGTCCATGGACCTCCATAGGGAGAGGGCGTTCTGGTAATCTCATGCTAACAGGGCATGGGTGGTGTAGGGACACGTGAAACACTAGGTGGATGCGCCATGATTGGGGTAAGGATAGTTTCATTGCCACGGAGTTAATGGTTTACTCAATACTGTAGGGACCAATGTACTTGGGTTTTAACTTATCCACTCCCTTAAGGTGCAGATGTTTTGTTGCCAGCCACACTTTGTCCCCCACTTTGTATACAGGTTCCTCGGTTCTCTTCCAATCTCCAAACATGCCTCATATTTACTGTCTTGTACTGAATGGTCTCTTGCATATTGTTAATAAAAAGATTTACAAAAAAAAGATACTAGTAAAGTTCAAAATGTGACATTATATCTGGTACAAAATAATGTTTATTATAAGAAGAGTTGATGTTGTTGAAGATGCAACATATGTAGAGGATGAAACATTACCGTCAAGGAGACAGATTGAAAAAGTAGATCAATCCAAATCAGAAGAGATTTATGAACACTACAGTATCCAACCTCTACATTCAAAAAAACTCATCGGTAATGCCATTGAATTATTCCAAATGAAGAAAGCAAAAGGAGCCCTCATGAGTATATGGGAGAAAAGTTTAAAAGCTCGCTGTTTTCCACAACTGTTCCCCACTGAAGAAGGTGGACACTTTGATGTTATAGTCAGAAGATCCAAGATTTCGGCAGTGTAATCACTATATATTTCATCTTATGTTTGAGAGTGACTTTTCTGGACTTTCAAATTCTGTTAAACCATATATTGAAGACAGGACTTCATCTACAAAATCTCTCTGCAAGGGAATTCTTTGACAAAGTTCATGGAAAGGAGGAATACATGGAATACATAGAAGGAATGTGACTGATGTTTAAGGTGTGTAGAGGGTGTCGGGGAGGGTGAAAATGTTTCCTGTATTACAAGGTCACAGGAAGAGAAGGGTATTTGCTGCTATGAAACAGAAACACATATTGCTGTAACATATGTTGATATGAATAGTAGTTCACCCGCTGTTTTACCCACAGTGTTTTCCAGGATTAATGAGGTGTCTTTACTGCCTTTACTTGCTATAATGTCAGATAATAGTGTCTCTGTAAGTGATGTTGATAAGGGTGTACGTATGATAGGTTGCCATGAAGACCATCCTAGTATGTCACTTGTAACTTTGGACCTTCCACCCATAGTCAACAACTCTCCTGTCTCGTATGGGGTTCATGTTCCTATCCGGGAGCTATTAGAACCGGTTGCAGCAAGTATTGTGGATACGGGGATCACACATATTGAGATACCAACCCCAACACCCGCACCAATTATTAGTGAAACTCTTATATGTCCAGCATTAGACGATTGTGTGAGCCTAATCTCGTGGAACATAGCTGGCTTGGCCGACAAGCTTTGTGACCCAGCCTGGTTATCATTTATTAAAAAATTTACCATTGTGTGTCTTCAAGAGACGTGGTTGGAGGACAAAAACGTCCACATAGAAGGGTTTTTAAGCTTTATCATTCCAGCGGCTGCCTCGATTAGGGGCAGAGCAAAGGGGGGCCTGGCCACCTTTATAAACCTGGGCCTGCTCTGCAAAATCAGCATCTGTCATAATGATAACTTGAACATTCAGATGCTTGACTTAAAAAATGGCAAGAATGTTTTGACTCTGGTCAACTTTTATAATGCTAATAGCAGTAATGGTGGTTGTAACATTATATCCCTAACAGAATTATTGAGAAAAAATGCACACACTGCATCCCGGAACCTGATGATAGTAGGTGACTTTAATGTTTACCCATGTGGTAATCCAGGCTCTACCCCAATGGTCTCCCTGGCATGTAACAGTGTTGAAGGTTTTCACTTTTCTCATACCAGGGGTGGTAAGAACCTAAATGACTTAGTGAATGACAATAACTTAACAGTAGCTATGTCCATGGTTCCTGATACAAAAATCTTTGACACTCCAACTTTCAAAGGACATGGTCAGGGATCCTTTATAGATCATATATTTTTATCTTCAGATCTTGTACAATGGGTTTTGCAATTTACTATTCTCCTCAGTGTATACAGTGATCATAACCCCCTAGTTATTAGCTTGGGTGGGTTTTTACTCACCAAACGACCGTCTCGCAATGACCGAGGCACGCTGAGTTGCATAAATGGCAGACGCCGTATTAAATGGACAATGATAAACCAAGACAATTTATATTCTAAAATAAATAGTGCATGTGAGGAGGAGCTGTCAGCATGCTCATCTTTTGATTCATCCTCCATGAATATTTTGATTGGGTTTGCGGGACTGGTTTCTAAAATTGGCGCCATGCTAACAGCACCAACAAAGGGGCAAAGTAGAAAATATGTTAAATGGTTTGACCACAACTGTTCAAAGGCAAGCAGAGACCTGAAGAACGCCTTAAAAATTAAACCTAGAGACCCTGACCTGATAAAAAGTCTTCGTGTGTCTTATAGGAAAGCATTAGCCGTTAGAAAAAAGGAAATTAAGGCTAACATGATTGAATCCCTCCTTGATCCTACAGTGCTGGGGAACAGCAGCAAGTTCTGGCAAATTATCAACAAACCATTGTTTGATAACCCAAATGACACAGTCCTAGGTACAAGCATTTCAGAAGGGGAGTGGGTGTCTCACTTCAGTACAATTTTTAAAAGTAATGAGCATGGGGTAGAAAATGCCTTTTTAACACCATCTGTAAACCCATTATGCTTTACAGTTAATGAGGTTGCAAGGGGGATTCAGGGTCTAACTAGCAACAAGGCCCCGGGCCCGGATGGCTTACCACCGGACCTGTTTAAGTCTAGTATCCCCTTTTGGGCTCCCGTCCTCACGGTGGTAATAAATGCAGCAGTTATAACGGGGTGCCCAAATACGTGGGGTCTATCGACCATAGTCCCCGTTTTTAAAAAGGGCGACCGCAGCAGTCCATTATGTTACAGGCCGATTTCTTTAATAAATTCAGTAGTTAAAGTGGTAGGGGGGGTAATTCTAAATAGGCTATCTACATGGGCTAAAGACAATAATATTCTATCACCTATAAAATATGGGTTCAGACCCGGCCACTCGACTATCACACAATGCCTGAACCTATATTTGATTTTAAGTAAATATACCCTGGCTAGACAAGGAACTGTCTACATGGCATTTATGGACCTGTCGTCCGCTTTCGATTGCGTGGACAGAAGCTTATTATGGGCTACCTTGTTGAGAATGGGTGTAGAGAGGAATCTTGTCAACTTCCTAGCCGACTTGCATTCGGATACAAAAGCTAACGTCCGTTACACCCAAGACCTTAAAGTAACGGACGAATTTAGAATAAACCGGGGAGTTCGACAAGGCTGCATTTTGGCCCCATTTCTCTTTAACCTGTATATAAACGAACTGGAGGAATTTCTTTTAAATACTGAAGCAGACTACCCCCTTGTTGAACGCAAGGGGGTGCCTGTGCTACTCTACGCAGACGATGCGGTTCTTATATCTAGGACAGCAATCGGTCTCCAAAAATTACTAAATTCCTTCTTTAAGTTTATGGAGTCACGTGGCCTTAGCATAAACAACTCCAAGTCCTATGTCATGAAAACAGGAAAGGGTACCCGGAAAACTGACTCCTTTAGCATAAACGGGGAGAAAATCCCTTCAACTAATTCTTTCTCATACCTTGGGGTCCTCTTAGACTACAAATTAACGTGGGGCCCCGCAGTGTCCAAAAAGAAGGGCGAAACAACAAGGGTAAATGCGGCCATTCTTGGCTTTGGAAAAAAAATTGGCAACTGCCCTACGGCCGCACTGCTCAAACTATACCAGGCAAAAAGTGTTGCTGTTGCCTGCTATGGTAGCGAGCTCTGGGGCTATCGTAAGATAAAAGACCTAGAGGTTGCAGAAAATAACGTCCTGAAAAAGATACTGAGGCTGCCAAGGGGTATTGGGAATTACTCTGTGCACGAGGAATTGGGGGTCCCTTATCTAAGTGACAGAATAGCAGTGAACCCGGTTTTGTGTTGGCTGAATTGTTGGCTTAATACCGACATTCCACTCACACATGCCTTACTGGAAGAGGCCTTATTGTTAGACGGTAAGTTTAAAATTCCGTGGGTAAAATATATAAAGGATTGTTTGACGGCAATTGGCCGTTCTGACTTGTTTTATGCTCCCAACCTGATTACAAAACCTGATGTCGTCTTGGTAAAAAACGCCATATTATTGGTAAGATGTACTGTCAGAGAAGAGGTTGAGATACAGAAGGATAGTGTCAGGAAACACCTATTACTTAAAACCTGTCCACAAACGGAACCTTATTTGACATGGCCTATGACTAGTTATGAACGGTTTTTGCTAATAAGGTTCCGCTTCGATCTATATCATCTTCTACTGGCGGTACCAAGTGGGGCTCAACGGGGTGAAGTGTTGCCAGCTTGTGGCTGCGACGGTAAGTCTCCTCAAGACCTGGCACACTTTCTTTTTATTTGCCCTTATTATTCTATCCCACGGAAATTATACCTTAAACCGTGTCTTAAAAAACTGAACTTTTTACAAATCAAGCCCGCACTTTACTACCTACAACTACTGAATTGTGACTGTACCTTATTTGTCTGTAACTTTTTTAAAAAAGCCATTTGTTTTAGGAAAAGTATGGACGGATAATTATGCTGTGAATGTTTTAGGTGCTTTTTAAACAATATAGTAATTTATGTTTTTTAACCTTATATTGCTCATGCTTATAGTGCCCGCTGTACCTTCTTTTTCTTGTACTGTATACTGTGTCCTTTACTTGCCACATGAAATGTATTGTTTGGAATGTTTTTAAAATGTGTACTTATGAATTGTACTTTTATGATTGTAACTTTTACAATCGAATAAAGATCTTTGATTTGATTTACATAGAATACATAGCTTAATTCATTTCAAGGCATGACAATGTGGCACTAAATGGTATTGGTATCGTCATCATGGTGACCCAAATGCATGTTGAGAAACCTAGGAACACCTACTTGGTTTCTAACACTTGGAGTATGCGCAAAATTACCTGCTTGAATTCTCGTGAGAAGTGAATTCAAACATAAAGAACATCGATGTGAAGACAGCTGGAGAACTTTGGGGCATATTACCAAGCAATAGCGATAATTATTGCTATTGCTTGGTTAGAGACAAAAATGTATCGCCGACCTGCGGCGATTTTTATCGCAGATAAACCTTGGTATTACTAAGGTTTATCGCAAATGCGATAAAAATCGGCCGCAATGCATGAATATCGCTGAAAAGTAAGCGATATTCATGCGTAACTAGATAATGCTCTTAGCCATGTTATCCACCTCCCATTGGATAACATGGCTAAGAACTGCTCAGGGCAGGTGTTAGCTTTTGGAGATATTCGCGCATAGCGCGAATATCTCCAAAAGTTGGTAATAGGTGATAGCGATGTTAGCGACTGTTTCCAGTCGCTAACATCTTGGCACGCCCACTTTGCATGTCATTAGTGATAAATTTCTCTGACATGCAAAGTGGGGCCCAAGATGGTCACCATCTCCTACTAGCTGTCGCTAACTGGTGTTAGCGACAGTTAGGTAAGAGGGAGATCATTTTATCTCCGCTTTCTTGGCTTTAAAGCCAAAAAAGCGGAGAAAAACCCCCTTGATAATATGCCCCTTTGTTCCTTGCAATGATGTCTTTATCTGCAACAAAACAAATCCTCCTCTTGGAGAAGTAATTGATTTCTTTTGGCGAAAAGAGTATTTAGCAAGAGATGCTCCTCGTATACACATGCTGTTATGGATAAAGGATGCACCAAAATTTGGGACCGATAGTGATGAGGCTGTTCTGTCTGTCATCGAACAGTATGTCACGTGCAATCCCAAAAGAGAGTGGTAAAACCACCGTAAGACAACAAGTTTTATGGTTTCAGAGCCATAGTTGTGGAAAATACTGGCATTGAAAAACAGATGCAGAGGTAAATTTTATAGTAGATGTTGTTTTGGATTCCCATTACCTGTCATTTCACAAGGAAGAGTAAACAGCTTTGGGTCAGCAGTAAGACATATACTAACTCGGAAATCACCAAAAACAAACGTACAACTTAAGAAGAACAAAAATCTTGAAGTATATTAATGACTATAATCCAGTCATTTAAAAAATTTGGAATGTGAACAAGGATATTCAGTTAGTTGAAGACAACTTGATTGCTGTTGCTTGTTTTGTCACATCTTTTATTACAAAATCAGAGATGAAGGAGATGTGGGAGAAGATTTCAGTGGAAAGGTTTCTCAGCAAGAAATTGTACAGCTTTAGCTTGAAGATGCTTTGCCATAGAGCGCTAGGATCCTATGAGTGCTCATATCAGTTGAGCTCACCAGGTTGTTCTCAAAGTCAAGAGGAATTATTTGGGTAAGTCTATTCCTATCCAGCACACAGAACAAAGTGTTGACGTCTTTCCCAGTGTTTGAGCCAGAAAGTACTGATATTGGTAAAACAAATATGTTGGATACATACTATCCAAGAAGGAGTCGACATCTGGAAAACGTGTGCCTCCATAAAGTACTTCAACACTACAGGTGTTGTCGTATAGTTCCCACTAATCCGTACGGCCTGTGCGTTTGTTGGACAACATAAGATTTGGGTGAGGTGCCTAGACTGATTCCGGGTACCCCCACAGGATATGTTGGCCTAGAGACCAGATAGTTCAGAGTGCCACCAAAAGCCGGCCTAACCTTACCAGGTAGCGAATAGTTTCTGGCAACCATTGAACATGACAACCCTCCCCCCTCAGGGATCGTGGAAACAGATCAGAACCTTTTGCTCAGTCACTCATGCTTACTTATGCTCAGAGCAATATACAGAATACATAGTGAGATATTTTCAATATATTTATTGAACCAACGTTATTCTTGTATATAATACATGTGCTGTGATAATCAGTAGACAGAAGCAGATGAAAGTGATTACAAGCACCAAAAGAGTAAATAGTAGATACAGTTCTACCATGATGCTAAAACAGTGTACATATACAGGCATGTGATACAAGGCAGTAATCAGGCGTACCCTGCATGTCCCTAGTGTGTGTGTAGGTGTGAAGTCAAGAATCCCCCCAAGAGATGATATAACCCCATAACCTGTCACAAGAGAATGTGAGAGCCCGTCCTGGTCCCGAACTGACCCCCAACTTACAGAGATGTCGGACCGTTGCATGCTGAAGTCTCAGCATGCAGAGACCATCAGTGTCAGCTGAAGTGCCTCCTCCGCTAATCTTTTGTACTGCTCTTTATTTATACTAGAAAGCAGCCTTGTGATGTACATATAGATTAGCAATGTTATGGATATGTAGATAGCCCTGTCGCCCCGTGGATGAAGATAGAATGACATTGGTACATAGTGCATAAAGGAGCCTTGTATATGATGTTCGAAACAATGTGCTAATAGTGTGCTTAGCTAGATGTGTAATCAAAGCAGTTTAAGAGAAACAAATCCAACATTGTCGTGCCACAAATATGTGCAAAAGGTCACAGAAAAAATGTTATTGTGAATAAAAGGACAATGAAAGAAAAGAGCTGCTTCATTACATGGGCCTAACCCGGGCACATAGCAGTTGGATGTGATGGATGTTTGATGAAACATGCCAAAGGAACTCTTATTAACCATTGAAAACTCAGTTGCCAAACACCTGACAAGAGAGAATTTTTCGATTTAGCACTTCTGCAACTCTTCAAGCCTTGGAGAGCGGAGACAGAATTACTTGGAGACTGTGACTGCTACAAATATTCATTCAATGCTATAAAAGACAGCATTCAGTGTTGAATCTTTCCTAACTATTTGAAAATGTTAAATGATGAGATTGAAAAAGAAGAAACCAATGCAGCTGAAAAAGTTAGAGAAAGTTTGCAAAGTAGCCAAAGTTCAGGACCATTTATTTCAGATCCTCTTGGACAACCAGTACTTCAAATTTAATTAGTAATAGCCATGAATGAAGTGGAAAGTGCAATGGAGCAAGCATGACAGGCCACAATTGGTTTTGAACAATTAGAAGGACAACTAAACACTGAACAGGAAAAATCAATATAGATTTAAAAGACAAAATACTGCATGGATTTCTACACAAGAACAAACAATGAAAAGGCTCATTGTTTAAACCTATCCTATTATACATCTGTGGTCAAAGCTGGCACAGGAAAACGTTTCTTAATTAAAGTTCTCAGCAGTTTTCTACACAGGACTATATATTCAAATGTATCCTGTGTAGTAACAACACCAACTCTATTAGCAGCACACAACCTAAAAGGAATTACTTTACATCAACTACTTATGCTACCTGTTGAACATGAAAATAAACTGGAAGTTATCTGGTGAAGCATGCCATGAGGTCTCAAGAGTACTTAAGAAACTGAAACATTTAATCACTGATGAGGTGAGTGTGGTCACAAACTTAATGATTGCCTTTGTACACTTGAGATTGCATTGGATTTTAAAAACAGAGTATGACGTACTGTTTGGAGGAAAACATTTAATTGTCTTCGGTGACCTACTGCAACTTGCCCCCATGACAGGGCAACCTGTTTTCAAGACACGTTCCCATAAAGAGACAAGAAATTCTTTGGGAAGCATTGGCAATGTTAATATTTGGTTAAACTTTGAATAAAAAGAACTAGGGAAGAATATGCGTCAAGCATCTAATGTTGAATATGGAGATATTCTAAAGGACATTAGAATAGAGTTTTGACAAAAGATGGTAAACAAGCTTTGGAAAGTCGACTAATCAAGAATGTGTTCTCAAATCAAAATACATCGCACAACTGATGTATAATTTCATTTCAGAAGACAAATCCATAGCTTGTTTAATGCCTACAGTACACAAATACTTCAATTTTAATGAAGAACTACTGAAATTGGAAAACCAGCATATTTTGGAGATTACAGCTATCGATAAAATGGAGCACCAGAGAATAACAATACTACTAACTGAAAAACTACAAAAAAATGGATTATTTGGAAAGGTTTGTATCAAAGACTGAAGGTTTAGAAAAGTGTTTACCTGTGTGTAAAAACTGTCGAGTAATTTTGCGGTGTAATTTGAATGTAGTTAAAGGATTAGTAAATGGTGCTATAGGTAAAGTTATTGATTTCGTTAATTTTTCAAACAGGGGTCAGATAGAATTCTTGGCTGCAAAATGTTATCAGATTGATGGTGTAAAATAAATTGGGCAATGTGTTATACTGTTTTTGCTTGTAAAGTACTGGTATGTCTGACAACAGCTGTTTCCAGTGTCCCAAGCATATTCTGTAACTATCCACAAATCTCAAGAGGTTTTGTGAGCATAAGTAGTAGTGTGTTTAAAAAAGAAATAGCATATGTTGCATTGTCTCGAGTAAGAACATTGTCTGGTTTGTATTTGATGGAATTTGATAACAAAAAATGTAATGCTGATGGAAGTTGTGTAATAAGTGCAATCTCTTAAGAAGTCTACATGCTCCTCGTTTAGGTCAATACCCTATTTATGAGAAACAGATAATGTGTACAAAACTGAAGCATACAAAAGACTGAACTGATGTCCAAGAAAAGAAAGGAATAGAAGGTAAGGTGGAAGGTGCTAACCAGAATAGTGGAAAGTCAGGGAACTATTGTATTACACCTGTTGGAAAATAGTTCAGGTAACAACTGCTATGCAAATGTGGTTCTCAATGTAGTGTTTCATTTACCACATCTTGTTAATCAGATTGAACTAAAACGTGAAAAAAGGTTCTGTTCTGCACTGTATCATTTACTCCAACGTTACGTCTGTGACAAAAGTTTAATGCATTCTGCTACAGCCATTAAAGATCTTTTGGAAACATATAAAGGATCAGTAATATTTAGTCTCAACTTTCAACAAGATACACAAGAATTTATAATGGTCATGCTTACGGTTTCGGAAGAAGAATAATTAAATATTGAAGACTTATTTGGACTAACTTACAAATGGGACTATGACTGTGAGATTTCTCATTTACATCTGCCACTGAAATAAATGTTGAATGTTTTCTGTTCTTAAAACTACCAGATTGCAAAACAGTGTGCTTTGAAATATTGTTTAAATCAGCAAACCAAAATATGAGCTGCCCAAATTGTAGATCAGAGGTTATGTCTATGTTGCAAATACAAAGAAGTGCAAAGTACCTCATATTAATGCTGCAACTGTGTAGAGCAAATGGATCTAAATTAGAAACTGAAATTACAAATTTAAAAGCAGGTCAAATATCAATTTCTGGAAGAACTTACCTTACACAACAGTGGCTATCATCTTTCATGAAGGACTTAACACCTTGGGAGCTTCGTAAATAGACCTCCCCAGTGCTGCGCTGTCCATTATCCAGTGCTGAAATGGACGTCCAGCGGTCGCACGCAGCACTGGGGAGGTAGTGCCCGTGACGACCGTTGGCAGACGGCAGCACTTAAAGGGTTAATATAACACCTTGACACAACACTGTCTATTTTAAGATTGACAGCGGATGACTGATTGCAATGATTGCATTAAATTCAAAGCTTAACTGCTGTTGAAACTGCCGAAACTTTTACCTCTTGTTTCTTCAAAAAAAGTTCTAAGGACGTCATTCTGCCTATTGAGGGTGATGTCCTTAAAAATGAGTCTAAAATGCAACAGTCCTTTTATCTTGTACAAAGGAGTTCATAAAACATTTATAGATAACAGTAGCTAATTAAACTATAAAACTGGAAATACAGAAGGGAATTATATCAACCTTCAATTTAAACCAAAAAACGCCTTTGCAAATATGAAATTGTTATGTTTTTTTCCTTCAACCAAAGTTCTACATACTATTTCTACAAAAAGAATGTATTGGATTTTATCAGTTTGGATAATCAGTGTTTTAGACATCATTTGGGCTCCTAAGGGTGACATTTTCAAAAGGATCTTCAGAATTCAAGTGAAGTATTAATTGATTTCAAAATAATGTATCAGGCATAATAATGATATAATTTGTATTCAGATGCATTGTTTATATTAGTAGAAAGAGTGTAGGTAAAATAACTTATTAGCAAATTCTAGTGAGTGCAAAGCATAGTAACACATATTTACTATTATGTACTGTGCAGTCTGTTTTTCTTTGTACAATTAATATAACTGTTATTCCCCACTCTTCGAAGATGATGCTACATACAGACCACTGTGTATGGTGTAGTAGTATGAAAGCTGAGAACAGTAAAAATGGAAAGTGATATTTTTATCACGTTGTAATACAGTGTTATAGTATAAGAAATATGTATTGTTATAATGCTGTAATTTTCAACATCACATAATATATTTTTCTTTCCTTTTCTTTTTTAATTTAAATGTTTTCTACTAGATAGATTGATTGATTGAAGAGTGTTTTTATACATAAAGTGTTTTTTATAGCTTCTCATGACTTTCTTTCACCTATTTTGTAAGTAAACATTTTAGTGTAAAATTATACAATTACACTCACTCACACATCTCTTTCAAATAGTTATTCTTACAAACACTAACATACTCACTACGTTATTCATACAGTGTATCACACCATCACTTCTTTACTAATATAGACACTAATAAACTCAATTTCTAACTCATACTGTTCTCATATACACTCTGTTATTGATCCACTGCTGCTTCAAACATGTCTTAAGCCTGCTTTTGCAGTACCTACGTGTGGAGTTTCAATATAAGGCCAAATTGACTTTAAAAAGTGGCTGCCAAGCCCTAAACCCCTTTATAATTTCATTAAACTGTCCCATAAGGTATGCAGTAGGTAGGCAATAGGCAGTCAGCTATATACTCAAAACCTAACACATATACTTTCTAATTTAAGCCACCGACAACTGTACTGACAGAGTCCTATGCCCAGTTATACATTCAGTCCGACAGCCACATTGCAACTGTCATACCTATCTGAAAAATTATACACCCACTAATACACCCATTCACTCAGTCATTGTAGCACCTAAGTATTCACTCGCATATACAGATACATAATATGTATCTAGGCCTACTGGGAGCACTTCTACAGACACAGTTGACTACCCCAATACTCACTAACACACCTTCAAAGCAGTCCATGCTGCCCCATAGATTCACATTTAGAAAACTATAAAGACAGTAAGAAAAGTAGTAATATAGCAACTAACCCTGGGCGTAGTTCGCGTAGACGCGCTATGCGTAGCTACGCGAAGTGCACTTCGCACTACGCGAGCTACGCGAACTGCGTAGTGCACTGTGCAAAATGCTGTTCGCACTGATTGCACAGTGCCGGATGCTTGTTCGTGCTGTGCAATCAGTGCAAACCGCATCTTCCACTGTGCAAGCGGTCGTTTTCTGCCGCTCGAGTAAATTTCTACTCGAGCAGCAGCTTTCTCAACGTGGACTGGTAGTTTCTCATCGCAAGCGGTCGCGAGCATAACCGACCACTCGCAATGAGAAACCTGACCTCCCCGCTTTGAGAATCTCGCCGGGAGGTTTATTTTCCACGCTTGCGATCGGCAAATTGATGTTGCTGATTGCAAATAAGAAAAAAAATCGCCGGGATATCATTTTGCTCACTCGCGGTCGCCTACTCAGGAACTACTAACAAGCTCCTGAAACGACTACCACGAGTCCAGAACGCCTCAGCTCGTCTGATCCTCGACGTCCCCCGTCGCAGCCACATCACACCCCACCTGAGAGGCCTGCACTGGCTCCCCATCAACAAGAGGATCACCTTCAAGTTCCTCATCCACGCTGTCAGGAAATCCCTGCACCGTCGGGGAAAAGTCATCCGCGACTTCAACGGACTACAACTCCCAGAAGGCAAAGCGGGAGGAGCGTTATGCAACCAAGCTGTTCCTGAGCACACGCAGAGAGAAGACTTCCCAGCAGGATCCAAAGACAAAGACGGAGGTGGGTCGAGAGAGTCTCCCCAGGCCGTTCTTTGTTAGTCCGCCCTGTTTCTTCTAAGTGAGCCGCCAGGAACGCTTCCTTGACGCTTCTGACTCGGACGAGTCGGGAAGCCTGCCAGTGATATCGGACGCGGAAAACTTTGCCGCCGCTGACTCAGAGGAGTCAGGAAACCAACACCTGGGCAGACGCTGGTTTGAGCGGAGGCTCCCAGCAGCCAAGTTTGTTTCATTGAACCTGTGAGTCAAAATCACCACGAAGCTGCACAAGTTAGCAAGACTTTGTTTTGCCTATACGAGGACTGGTTGGTGTGAGCCGAAGCTCCCAGCCTGTCCCCTATCTACGGGAAACTCCAGCGGTGGCGCACACCAGGAGGTGTTTGCAGCGTACCGGCTGTAGAGTGTTTCCGAGGACGATAGAGCGGCTGCTCTCGTCACCGGCATCTGGCATTGTTTGGACAATGGTGACGCATCACCAGGAGGTGAAGCAGCGTCCTGTTGTAAAAGAGGAAGAGGTCGAGCGGCTGCTCCCTACAGGTCGAGACCCCGGCTGGGTGTCTCCCTGACTCCTCTGTGAGAAGCTGCTGTTTCCACGGACCCCTCGAGACACATCGAGTGGCATTGCCGGCTACTGTGTTTCTGCCCTCTGTTGGCATACGTCGGGACCGGCGTATTTGCAGAGGACAGGGAACCGTATACCGGCTAGAGGTTACCAGTAACTATTTACATTATTGTTTCCTGTATATTGTATTTACTACAATAAATAACCAAACCTAGAGCCTTGTCGTGTCCTGCTTTGCTGTGTCTGTGTCGACCCCGAGACCCCCAGGTGTTACAAAATATCCGACCATATAACCTTAACAGTCTCCTGGTCGTTTACGGACATGGCAACACTGGATGACGTCTTGCCGCATTGGCCTCAATGCAAATAGAGCTCACGGCCTCAAGGCAGGAAACCGCAGATGTGCGGGCTAGGCTGGATGCCATAAAACAAGACCTTTTAACGCCCGGCGCTTCCCGCACGACACAGAGCCCATCGGTGGTGGTGGAAATGCCGGTTGCTGTTCCCTTGGCATCCCCGGAGAGATACAACGGGGACCCCAACACCGTGCAAGTGTTCCTTACGCAGGTGGCCCTGCATCTGTCCTGCAAGCCTAAGGCGTTCCCGACGAGCCAAGCCAGGGTGGCTTTTCTGATATCCTACTTGGCTGGTAACGCTGCACAGTGGGCTGTACCATTGGTGAGCCGTGACGACCCCATCCTCTGTGACTGGGGGGCATTTCGCGAGGAATTCCTCAAGGTGTTTGACCGAAGGGCAGACTCATACACCGCAGACCGCGAGATGCTGGAATTAAGACAAGGTTCCAACGATCTGGTGCAATACCTCAATGCGTTTCGCAGGCTGGTGGCTGAAACCAAGTGGCCGGTAGCGAAACAAACCGCGCTGTTTCACCAAGGGCTGTGTGACGAGCTAAAAGATGTGGTTGCTCAAATCGACCCACAACCCAAGACATGTGAGGGCCTTATCAACCTGGTGTTGAGGTTGGATCACCGGCTAAGCGAAAGAAAAGGCGACACCAGAAGAAAAGGGAAAGCTCTTCCGTCTTATTCAACGGTGGGAAGTCCTGAACCCACAGCCCCAACCAAGGGTGAACCGATGGACATCGGCGCCTTTAGGGCAAGTCTCACGCAACGGAGAAGGAATCCAGCCGTAAACAGGGGCTGTGCCTGTACTGCGGCAAGAAGGGGCACTATGTCCGGGAGTGTCCGGCCAAGCCAAAAAACACACGGTATAGGAACAACCTGTCGGTAACAGCGGTACTGGACGTCCCGGCGGAAAACTAGAGGACTCCTAGACCAACGAAGGGGCATCTAGGAGTCACGGTTACATCCCTTCACTGTCTAATTCTGTGTCCAAGGGACAAAGGCACTTGTTCATCACGGTGCATGTGGGAGTGCACGACCAGTGGGTACCTGTGGTGGCCATGGTGGATTCGGGGGCGACAGGCATATTCATGGACAATAACGAGGCGAATAGGCTGGGGCTGGTGCTTATTCCCAAGGCTGTTCCAGAAGACGTATATGCCGTGGACGGAAGACGATTGGTGACCGGGCCCATAGGGCAGCACACAGGGGGTCTACTGATGAAGTACGGACGGAGCCATCTGGAAAAGATAGACTTCAACATTATCAGGGCACCCCAATACGGGGTCATCTTGGGTCTTCCGTGGTTACAGAAGCATAACCCTTCAGTGGATTGGCCGACGCATACCATAGAGATGAGGTCCCCGTTTTGCCGGTTGCACTGCGGGATGAGGCATGAACAACCCTTCACAGATCCGAGCGGAAGTCAGACGGTAGCCACGGCAGCAGAAAAGGATGTTATGCTCCCCAGAGCCTATCACAGATACGAAGACGTATTTGATGAAGTAAAGGCGGAGGTGCTCCCTCCGCATCAAATGTACGACTGCCAGATCGATCTGGTCCCAGGGGCCAACGTGCCCAGCGGCAGATTGTATGCATTGACAGAACCGGAAAACGTGCATCTCAGAGGGTACCTGGATAAACTCTTGGGGCTGGGTTTCATTAGACCGTCAAAATCCCCCGCCGCCTCGCCGCTCTTCTTCATTCCGAAGGCTAACGGGGAGCTGAGAGCCGGTGTGGACTTCAGGGAGTTGAATGCCATCACCATAAAGAACCGCTACCCCTTACCACTCATAAGTGTTCTCCTGGAGCAGGTCAAGAAGGCGAGGATTTACACCAAGTTGGATCTGAAAGGGGCTTACCATCTGGTGCGCATGAGGGACGGCGACGAGTGGAAAACCGCATTCAAGACCCGGTTTGGCCTATTTGAGTACCTCGTCATGCCATTTGGTTTGTGCAACGCACTGGCCGCCTTTCAGTATTTCCTGAATGAGGTGTTTCGGGAGGAGATGGATAGATACGTCGTGGTATACATCGACGATATCCTCATTTATTCTGACAACGAGGATGATCATGTAAGACACGTCTCGGCGGTACTCCAGAAGCTGAGGGAGAACATGCTGTTTTGCAAACTCAGCAAGTGTGATTTCCATGTCACATCGGTGGAGTTCCTGGGAGTGATGCTAAGTCCGAACGGACAGGAGATGGCGGAACGCAAGATCAAGGCGGTGAGAGAGTGGCCAACCCCCCAACGAGTCAAGGATGTCCAAAGCTTTATTGGCTTCGCCAATTTCTACAGGCGATTCATCGACGGCTTCTCGGGGCTGGTGGCACCGATCACACAACTGCTAAGGAAGTCGGCTGAGTTCGTGTGGTCCCAAGAAGCACAGTGTGCCTTCGAAGCCTTGAAGAGCGCCTTTGGCAAAGCACCGGTGTTGGCACACCCGGATCCGGCCCTTCCCTACGTAGTAGAAGCAGACGCTTCAGACGTGGCCATAGGTGCTATATTGTCACAGCGCAATACAGACACGGGATCGCTTCATCCCGTGGCATATATGTCCCGCAAGCTCAACGACGCTGAGCGCAACTATCATATAGCGGAGAAAGAGCTTCTCGCGATCAAGGACGCCTTCGCTGAGTGGAGGCATTGGCTGATGGGGGCCAGGCATGTGGTGACGGTGTACACCGACCACCGGAACCTACAGTTTATGACGGCAGCAAGACATCTTTCTCCTCGGCAGTTACGGTGGATGATATTCTTCGCTGGATTCAACTTCCACATAACCTATCGTCCTGGGTCAGAAAACCGGAAGGCCGACGCACTGTCACGACAATCTGCTGTCAAGGAACCTCCACAAGAGGCAGTGCATTCAATCATTCCCCCTCAGATGGTGTTGGGGGTGATTCAACCAGACACCTTCCTTAAAGGGATCCAGAGAGGGATCCATTCGTTCGCTTGGAGGAGGTGGCTACATAGCCACAAGGAATGGCAGGTGAGAGACGGTATACCTGTGAAAGGCAGATGCCTGCTGATACCCAGGCCTAGACTGAGAAAACAGGCGTTTGAGTGGTGCCATGACTCCCCCTGTGCGGGTCATTTGGGGTACGAGAAGACGGTGGCCAGCATGGGACGCCATTTCTGGTGGCCAGCCATGAGAACTATGTTAAGACGTGGGGGCAGGCCTGCACCACATGTGCAACCATGAAGGCGGATCACAGCAAAACCCAAGGGCTCCTTCGTCCCCTTCCTACCCCGAATCGACCATGGGAGAATATTTCGTTGGACTTCGTGGTAGGTTTGCCAAAGGATCAAGGAATGACGGCGATATTAGTGGTCGTGGACTACTTGACCAAGATGGGGCACTTCATCGCATGCAAAAAGGTACCTACGGCAGGAGAGCTAGCAACGTTACTGCTAACTAACGTGGTTAGATTACATGGACTGCCCGAGGTGATCGTATCGGATAGGGGGTCGCAGTTCACGGCACAGTTCTGGAAAACTTGGTGCACTGCGTTGCACGTCCAGACCGCGATGTCCACCAGCTACCACCCCCAGACGGACGGCCAGACGGAACGCCTGAACCAAACTCTAAAGCAGTATCTGCGCTGTTTTGTGGAGCAGGGTGAGGAAGAATGGGTCGATCTGCTCTGGATCGCGGAGATAGCGTATAACAACGCCACTCACAGCTCGACTAAGTCATCCCCATTCTACAACAACTATGGTCATCATCCAAGGTTCTTGCCCTTTGTCCATCCTCTTCGAGAGAGCAAAATACCTGCCACAGCAGAACGGGTAGCACACATCAAGGACATCTTGTTGCGCTCCAGGGCCTTCCTGATAGAAGCTAAACAGAGGTATAAAGCTACCGCGGACAGAAGAAGGAGGCCAGGACCGTTATACAGGCCTGGGGACCACGTTTGGATATCTACTCGGAACATGAGGTTCCGTAAGCACAGCGTCTTCCATACGAAATTCATGGGGCCTTACAGAATCACCAAATGTATGGGTCCATTGAATGTGAAGGTGTGCCTACCCCAGACCTTGAGAATCCATCCTGTGTTCCATGTTTCGCTGCTCAAACCAGCATCGAACAAAAAGAACACGAAGCCCAGACCGATAGTGGTAGATTCGGAGGTGGAGTATGAGGTTGCAGGTATCCTTGCTTCCAAGTGGCTAAGGGGAAAGTTGTGGTACCTGATAGCCTGGAAAGGATATGGACCTGAGGAACAATCGTGGGAGCCGGCTGAAGCGGTGCACGCACCGCGCCTGGTTTCGATGTTTCATCGTCACTTCCCTTCCAGCGCGGGCCCCGTGGGGAGATGCTGAGGGAAGGAGGATGTACTGTCAGGAAATCCCTGCACCGTCGGGGAAAAGTCATCCGCGACTTCAGCGGACTACAACTCCCAGAAGGCAAAGCGGGAGGAGCGTTATGCAACTCTGAGTAGTGGTTGCATAACGCAATTACAAAACGCCTATATAGGCGGTACTTGGTGAAGGAACGGTGTCGGATATTCTAGTATCCACACGGCCTTCCACCAAGCTGTTCCTGAGCACACGCAGAGAGAAGACTTCCCAGCAGGATCCAAAGACAAAGACGGAGGTGGGTCGAGAGAGTCTCCCCAGGCCGTTCTTTGTTAGTCCGCCCTGTTTCTTCTAAGTGAGCCGCCAGGAACGCTTCCTTGCCGCTTCTGACTCGGACGAGTCGGGAAGCCTGCCAGTGATATCGGACGCGGAAAACTTTGCCGCCGCTGACTCAGAGGAGTCAGGAATCCAACACCTGGGCAGACGCTGGTTTGAGCGGAGGCTCCCAGCAGCCAAGTTTGTTTAATTGAAACTGTGAGGCAAATTCACCACGCAGCTGCACAAGTTAGCGAGACTTTGTTTTGCCTATACGAGGACTGGTTGGTGTGAGCCAAAGCTCCCAGCCTGTCCCCTATCTACGGGAAACTCCAGCGGTGACGCACACCAGGAGGTGTTTGCAGCGTACCGGCTGTAGAGTGTTTCCGAGGACGATAGAGCGGCTGCTCTCGTCACCGGCATCTGGTATTGTTTGGACAATGGTGACGCATCACCAGGAGGTGAAGCAGCGTCCCGTTGTAAAAGAGGAAGAGGTCAAGCGGCTGCTCCCTACAGGTCGAGACCCCGACTGGGTGTCTCCCTGACTCCTCTGTGAGAAGCTGCTGTTTCCACGGACCCCTCGAGACACATCGAGTGGCATTGCCGGCTACTGTGTTTCTGCCCTCTGTTGGCATACGTCGGGACCGGCGTATTTGCAGAGGACAGGGTAACGTATACCGGCTGGAGGTTACCAGTAACTATTTACATTATTGTTTCCTGTATATTGTATTTACTACAATAAATAACCAAACCTAGAGCCTTGTCGTGTCCTGCTTTGCTGTGTCTGTGTCGACCCCGAGACCCCCAGGTGTTACACACGCACACAAAGCACTCCACAACACCAGACCTACCTACCTCAACAGCCGAATCAGCTTCCACACCCCCTCCCGAAGCCTCCGCTCAGCCAACCTCGACCTCGCTACAGTCCCTCGCATCCGGAAAACCACAGCCGGCGGAAGATCCTTCTCCTACCTCGCTGCCAAGACCTGGAACACCCTCCCAACCACCCTACGACAGACTCAGGACCTACAGGCCTTCAGAAGACTCCTCAAGACCTGGCTCTTCGATCAGTAGCAGGACCCCCCCCCCTAGCGACTTGAGACCCTAACGGGTATGTAGCGTGCTTTAGAAATGTAATGATTGATTGATTAAGGACCGCGAGCAAGCAAAAATGACCACTATGCTACGTGTGTTTGCACTGTGCTACGTGCAATTTGCGTAGTGCGAAGTAGCGAAAACTTCACAAACTACACGAGCGTAGCTTAGTACTTCACCCAGGATTAATAGCACCTGTATACACAAGCTCAAGTGTACCAGGCCTAAGACATGTTTAATGGGCTAATTATAATTATACTTTCACATTGAAGTCACTGACAACTGTACTTACAGACCCTTATGCCCAGTTATACATCCAGTCAGACAGTCAGATTGCAACTCACATACCTACCTGCAAAAGTATTCAACCACTAATACACACAGCCACTCACTTCCAATAGCTCCTAACCATTCATTCACATATACACATAGTCTCACATGTATCAAGCCTATAGGGGGCACTTCTGAACACACTCTTCCACACCTATATACTCACTTACCCAGCCTGAAAGCAGTTCATGCACACCCTTAGATGCAGATATAGAGTGGCAATGAGCCACTAAGAGTGATAGTCATATAGCAACATACTACCTTAAATATGCAAATATCCAAACAGGAACTGAGACACTCATTTAGATATCTACTGAGGCACTCACACTAACTGCACTTACAGACAGACAGAAAAGCTTTATTCGTCACAAATAGTCTGAGCCATAAATGCTCAAATATTACTATCAATTATTGCAGTGTTGTTTAAAAACATTTATCTCCTAAAACCAGACTTCACTCAGTGCCATAGCAAACAAAACATAAAATGTGATTAAAAAGAATTATGTACAAACATAATGCATAAATACACCAAATCAGATAATATCCACAAGGTTGAAATTGAATTCTCTGGTCATATTTTACATTTAATCATGAATCCCTAATGGAATCACCAATAAAGCAAAACGTGAAATTAAAATTAGCAACCAAAAATGAGAAGATCGAAGCGACTTAAAAGCTACCTGTGCTGTACATTCTTAACTATCATAAGGTACAGTTTACATCCTGATTGCTTATTCCATGCTCTATACCACCCACCCTAACCTTAGTAAGGTCTCCTTGTTCCCTTTTCCCTAAGCAGACTTTCAACACGTGCTCTCTAATTTCTTTTATTGACTACATTAAGATATCATCTGGATGAGACCACAAATCCCATTCTGTCTGGTCCAGGCCCAACAGGGCCTGTTTTATGTTCCATAACCACGAGATTATATGCATCATATCTAGGCCCATACAGTCTTTAAGAATTAACTTAGTGAACAGAGTTTCTCGCTTGAACTATACAGATCGGCATTATAATAGGGGTTTAACTTCAAGGGTATCTGAAAAGGTAGTCAACACACAACTCCCAATGCACAATGGATGCCAGGGTAGGTCGGGGTACTGACAGCAATCTCCTTAAAAATATATGTTTTGTTGTCTGAAGAAGACTCCTCTCCCGTAAAGCCCAGATCCCGCTCCATACACTGCATTTGAAATTGCTTCAGCTTTATAAAGGGTAAGCATCTGGGCGATAGGTTTGTTGCCCAATTTGCAAGCAAACCTCATCAGCCCTTCATTTATCCTAATCTAATTGGTGCTGCCTGTTCAATTTAGATGAAACCTGGAACCCCAAGTAGTTGGTATTTTGTAGCTTACCCCCTTTAATAAAAAAAGGTGTGTTGTTTCCCTCCTGCATGACCACAACTCATTGTTTAAGTTTTAGGGATATTCATTTTCATACTCCTCTTACCCATAAATTATTACATTAATATTTAAAGTTGCAGACTTTTTGGGGTACACTCGAAAACAGCGGCATCATCGGCGTACAGATGTATCAGGTCCTGCCGCCTTCCAATCCTGGGGGGCATCTGCACCCACCGCTTGAAGCGTTTCCTCCACATCGTTTATGTATAATGAGAAACGGAAGGGCCCCAATACACACCCCTGTCTTACCCCTCTCTTAATACCAAAAGGGTATGTTAGTTTGCCCTGTGTACCAAATCTAACTTTTGCCTCTAGGTGTATGTACAAATGGGCTAAGAATAAAATAATGTCCCTGGGACCCCCCTTTTTATCTAAACATTCCCAGAGATTCCTATGATTAACTAAGTCAAAGGATGAAACAAATATACAGAGACCCGTCCCTGGCTTGGGTGTTTTTCCCCATTAGTAGGGTCAGGTTGAGCGATTGCTGACGTGCACTGAGACCTTTCATAAACCCATACTGGGTGATAGAGAGAATTTCATTCTCTTCGGCCCATAGTTCCAATCTCTCTAACAAAACTCTCCCCAGCAATTTGGCAGAAAGAGTCCAGCAGTGAGACAGGCCTGTAGCATTTTGGGTCGTTTCTGGAACCCTTCTTAAAATGGGTATAATTGGGGAAGTTGACCAGATAGAGTGTACATACCCAGCTCCTGCTGCATTGAGAACCTTGGTTAAAAAAGGGGCCCATAAATTGGACTCAGATCTATACACATCCATTGGGACCCCATCTGGTCCTGCAGCCTTACCCTTTGGGCTGTTGTTAAAGGCCCTCACTAACTCCCCTTAAGTGAATTTTATACAGGTGGGTTGCTCAGCTGTCCAGATGCAGCGATCACCCTCGTCTGGGTCAGACCTAGAGAATATCGAACCAAAATAGTTCGCCCATTGGGCAGGAGTAATTGCAGACTCCAAGTTGGTCTGTTACCTCGGTAAACAGGAGGGCATTAACGGTTCTCCAGAACAGAACACTATCTTTAGTTTCTGCGGCCTGCACCAGGTTCGCCCAGCCTCCCCTTGTAGGAATTTCTTCCTTGACTTGATAGTGTTATTGTAATTTACTCTAGCTGCCCGGACTACCATGATGTCCCTGGGGTGTTGGTATAGGATTTTGATCATCCTGTTCCTAGCCTTTGTGCATTCCCCATTGAACCCCCCATTCCTTTCCTTCCTATGAGATTTAACTCTCGTTGTCAGTAACTGATGAATGGAATTAGATATTGTTATATGGGCATCCCTTGTCTCCCAATAATTCGTTTCAGACTCCAGCCCAATTAGCAATTGTTGCAAGTTCTTTGACACCCAATTATTTATAAAAATCAGTTGGGTTGACACCTGTCCATTTATCCCTTACACTATTCCAACCTACAGAGGTAATATTGACAATTTTCCCTGGATCCGAGGTCTTTGGGAGTTTGAGATCCGAGTTTAGGATCACTGAGGTTGTGCTCGATAATACAGTTAGACTCTACCCGTAGACCTAGTACGATACCCTTATTGGAATCTGAAATGAGAATGTGGCCAATATTACTACCACCGCTTCTTCCTGTGAATGTAGGTACGCGGTGGTGGTCACTGGTACCATCATATTTGGCTACCTTCAGCATTAATTGTAACATCAAATGATTGAGCTCTAAACCATATGGACTCCGTGAAAGGTGTTCTATGGTGTTTTCCTCGAAATCCTGATACCCACATACTCATTTGGACATAATATGAGAATCCATTATGTTGAAGACTCCTGCCCAAATCATAAAAGAATTCTGGTCAATGAATGTAAGTTTAAAAATCTATTTCAAGTGCATACACCATCTCCACCCTTGATTAATCAAAAACATTGTTATACAAATCTATAACTGTAGTGTCCAAATTGATGCCCAGCCTAAAAGAGATGAGTCGATAATAAGTGGACTGTGAATGAAATGAAATGAAATGAAAAGGACATTTATAGCGCGTGTGGCTACCCGGAGGCCTCCCAGTGCTAGGCTGAACATACTGGTCTGGATGACATAACAAAGAGGAGTGCAGAGATGGAGAGGCAGAGCGTTCCAGAGTCTGCCTGCGTTCAGGGAGAAGAGTCTGCCACCACTTCTAGCACGTTTTATTCTGGGGGTTTTGATTAATCAAGGGTGGAGATGGTGTATGCACTTGAAATAGATTTTTAAACTTACATTCATTGACCAGAATTCTTTTATGATTTGGGCAGGAGTCTTCAACATAATGGATTATCATATTATGTCCAAATGAGTATGTGGGTATCAGGATTTCGAGAAAAACACCATAGAACACCTTTCACGGAGTCCATATGGATTAGAGCTCAATCATTTGATGTTACAATTAATGCTGAAGGTAGCCAAATATGATGGTACCAGTGACCACCACCGCTTACCTACATTCACAGGAGGTCATCCAATCGCAACTGTCTTCTAGCTTTGTAGGGTTGAACCATGGCTGAGATCAAGGGAGGGCCTAACCCGTAAAGTGATTTGTGAACAATACAAAGGGATTTGAAACTTATACGCTCTCTCACTGGAAGCCAGTGTAAGAGACGGAGAGCGGGTTTGGCAGAAGACAGTTTTGACGTTCCCGTCAACAGTCTGGCTGCATAGTTCTGGATGACCTGCAGTTTGTTGATCCTGCGGCGGGGGAACATAGGTAGAGTGCATTCCCATAGTCCAGTCTAGAGAGCAGTATAGACTGGACCATGTTTTTTTTGGTTTGGGGAGGGAGCAGGGGGAGAACTTTCCTAGCCATTCTGTTTAGGCCAAAACAGGTTACCACTGTCTTGCTGGCCTGTGCTTGGAACGTCAGAATATGATCCAGCCAGATGCCCAGGCTTTTAATTTCGGGCTTAGGGGATGGAACTGGGCCCATGCGGGTTGGCCAGATGGTTCTAAGAGCAATTTGGCGATTCAATTCAAAAATGTGCAAATAGGCAAGTGAGTGATATTTTTAAAAGCAGTCAGCAGTAAAAAGTAATTTTAAAAACCAAGGAGCCACTTAACGAAAATTCAATTAGTGATCTCAGGAGCAGCTCAAGCGTTCGCTAGCTCTGCCACTGAGTGAGTGATCAGCTCTTCTTAATTTGTGGGGCTAGGCTTGTGGAAACAAAAGTCACCCGACCTCCCCCCCACCTCTCCCTCCTCCATCGGCCTAAAAGTCTCCAAAGGGGTAGCAGTGAAATGTAAAGCTACAAATCGATCCTGCTCAATAATACTAAGTGACCACGCTTCTTGCAAGCACACACTATGTGCAGGTACCTTATAAGTTTCCCAGTCCTCCGACTCCCTTTTTTACCAGAGACGCTGGCAATATTCCATTTAGGAACTATTATCCCCTGGCTTGGCTCCTTAAGCTTCTTCGCTACAGTAGGGCTTTTCCTTTTGATATGACTTGTGTTTTTGGTGAATTTACTCAGGGGAGAAGGCCTTGGTTGAGGAGTCAATTTTGAGAGTCCAAGTGCAAGAGGGCAGAGAAGCTAGTACGTATTGTTACCTGCTGAGGGTCCTGCTGGGGAGCCTTCTGGGGGAGCACCTGCTGAGGAAAGAGAACAGAGACAGAAGGGACAGGGGCAATGGGGCTGATTGTCTGTGGCCTGTAAAAGATACTTAAGGGTAGTGCCTTTATAAGCGTGAGCGGGCAACTTGAAAAATGGATCTTAGACAGAATGTCCTTATTTGCTGATTTGTCTTTAAAATTGGTAACAAAGCAATCCATATAATCAAGTTTTGGCGAAAGGCCCACCCAACCAACCCGCCGTAAGATTGATCTGCTGATGCAAAAGCGCCGGGCCCCCAACTCTACTGTAAACCAAGTGTACAACTTTGTTCATAAGTTGGGCATACTCTTCCCTTCCATCTTGACTTAATGGAGGTCCACCCTTCAACATCATCACATACTGAGCAGCTTGAGGGGGTAGTTGCAAGGTGGGTAAGAGAGGTAGATAAGTAGACCCTACAGGATGAACGCCCATTGTACTTGAAGGTGCACCCGACCCCTGCATACAAGCCCCCGAGCTTTTAGAGTTGTTAAGTGGACGTCACTCCCTCTTAATATCCATACTTCGCCAACCTGCAGTGGAATAATATGGTTTCTCTGGAACATTTGTTACGTCCCTCCCAAGAGAGAGTGACCCGTCTTGCATAGGCTCATTTAGTGCCTATGCCCCTAATAAGCACTTAACGCTCTAACCACAACATGGATCACATTGTCCCCCTCTCCCCCATCCTACCAATTGACTCATATCTACTATTGTCTCTTACATTTTTTCCAGTCTTGTTAATATTGGACCCAAAGCTGAGGTGAGTAGAGAGGTGAGTAAAGGGGAGAACATTTTAGACATGTCATTAGCCCAGGGGGCCCTCACACCCTCAACCATCTCTGGAGGGTCTGTGTCTATATCCGTGCCCTGTCTCAGAGTACAGTTCCCTAGAGGCAGGTTCAGGCGGAGTCTTTTCGATTTTACGTTCCCCTTGCCCTTTTTCCACTTTCCTACTTGTGTTTTCCTGTCAGCACCCTCACCCCAGTCTGACACGGTTGCTGTGAGTCTTTAACCAGGCCCCCTGGAGTTGGCTTTGGGACCAGACCCAGGATCACAGTCTCAATTTCTGGATCACAATTTCCACACTCTGCACAAGTGCCCCTCGCTGAGTCTCTGCCTCCGCCTGACACTACCAATAATCCAGGGGGGAGGTAGACACAGAAACAGAGACAGAGGCAGAGACAGAGGCAGAGACAGAGGCAGAGGCAGACACAGAAGCAGAGACAGAGTCAGAGACAGAGGTAGAGACAGAGATAGACACAGAGATAGACACAGAGGCAGACACAGTGGTAGAGACAGAGGCAGAGACAGAGGCAGAGGCAGAGACAGAGGTAGACACAGAGGCAGACACAGAAGCAGAGACAGAGGCAGAGACAGAGGTAGAGACAGAGGTAGAGACAGAGGTAGAGACAGAGGCAGAGACAGAGGCAGAGACAGAGGCAGAGACAGAGGCAGAGACAGAGGCAGAGGCAGAGACAGAGGCAGAGGTAGACACAGAGGCAGACACAGAAGCAGAGACAGAGGCAGTGACAGAGGTAGAGACAGAGGCAGACACAGAGGCAGAGACAGAGACAGAGACAGAGGCAGAGACAGAGGCAGAGGTAGACACAGAGGCAGACACAGAAGCAGAGACAGAGGCAGTGACAGAGGTAGACACAGAGACAGAGACAGAGGCAGACACAGAGGCAGACACAGAGGCAGACACAGAGGCAGAGACAGAGGCAGAGACAGAGGCAGAGACAGAGGTAGAGACAGAGGTAGACACAGAGGCAGACACAGAAGCAGAGACAGAGGCAGAGACAGAGGTAGACACAGAGGCAGAGACAGAGGTAGACACAGAGGCAGAGACAGAGGCAGAGACAGAGGCAGAGACAGAGGCAGAGACAGAGGTAGACACAGAGGCAGACACAGAAGCAGAGACAGAGGCAGACACAGAAGCAGAGACAGAGGCAGAGACAGAGGTAGAGACAGAGGTAGAGACAGAGGCAGACACAGAGGCAGACACAGAGGCAGACACAGAAGCAGACACAGAGGCAGAGACAGAGGCAGACACAGAGGCAGAGACAGAGGCAGAGACAGAGGCAGAGACAGAGGTAGACACAGAGGCAGACACAGAAGCAGAGACAGAGGCAGAGACAGAGGCAGATACAGAGGCAGAGACAGAGGTAGAGACAGAGGTAGAGACAGAGGTAGAGACAGAGGTAGAGACAGAGGTAGAGACAGAGGCAGACACAGAGGCAGAGACAGAGGCAGAGACAGAGACAGAGACAGAGATAGACACAGAGGCAGACACAGTGGTAGAGACAGAGGCGGAGACAGAGGCAGAGACAGAGGCAGAGACAGAGGCAGAGACAGAGGCAGAGGCAGAGACAGAGACAGAGGCAGAGACAGAGGCAGAGACAGAGGCAGAGACAGAGGCATAGACAGAGGTAGACACAGAAGCAGAGACAGAGGCAGAGACAGAGGTAGAGACAGGTAGAGACAGAGGTAGAGACAGAGGCAGAGACAGAGGCAGAGACAGAGGCAGAGACAGAGGCAGAGGCAGAGACAGAGGCAGAGACAGAGGCAGAGACAGAGGCAGAGGCAGAGGCAGAGACAGAGACAGAGGCAGAGGCAGAGACAGAGGCAGAGACAGAGGTAGACACAGAGGCAGAGACAGAGGCAGAGACAGAGGCAGTGACAGAGGTAGACACAGAGGCAGAGACAGAGGCAGAGACAGAGGCAGAGACAGAGGCAGACACAGAAGCAGAGACAGAGGCAGAGACAGAGGCAGAGACAGAGGTAGAGACAGAGGTAGAGACAGAGGCAGAGACAGAGGTAGACACAGAGGCAGAGACAGAGGCAGAGACAGAGGCAGAGACAGAGGCAGAGACAGAGGTAGAGACAGAGGTAGACACAGAGGCAGAGACAGAGGCAGAGACAGAGGCAGAGACAGAGGCAGACACAGAAGCAGAGACAGAGGCAGAGACAGAGGTAGAGACAGAGGTAGAGACAGAGGTAGAGACAGAGGCAGAGACAGAGGCAGAGACAGAGGCAGAGACAGAGGCAGAGACAGAGGCAGAGACAGAGGCAGAGGCAGAGACAGAGGCAGAGACAGAGGCAGAGGTAGACACAGAGGCAGAGACAGAGGCAGTGACAGAGGTAGACACAGAGGCAGAGACAGAGACAGAGGCAGACACAGAGGCAGACACAGAGGCAGAGACAGAGGCAGAGACAGAGGCAGAGACAGAGGTAGACACAGAGGCAGACACAGAAGCAGAGACAGAGGCAGAGACAGAGGTAGACACAGAGGCAGAGACAGAGGTAGACACAGAGGCAGAGACAGAGGCAGAGACAGAGGCAGAGACAGAGGTAGACACAGAGGCAGACACAGAAGCAGAGACAGAGGCAGTGACAGAGGTAGACACAGAGGCAGAGACAGAGGTAGACACAGAGGCAGAGACAGAGGCAGAGACAGAGGTAGACACAGAGGCAGACACAGAAGCAGAGACAGAGGCAGAGACAGAGGTAGAGACAGAGGTAGAGACAGATGTAGAGACAGAGGCAGAGGCAGAGACAGAGGCAGAGACAGAGGCAGAGACAGAGGCAGAGACAGAGGCAGAGGCAGAGACAGAGGCAGAGACAGAGGCAGAGGTAGACACAGAGGCAGACACAGAGGCAGACACAGAGGCAGTGACAGAGGTAGACACAGAGGCAGACACAGAGGCAGAGACAGAGGCAGACACAGAGGCAGACACAGAGGCAGAGACAGAGGCAGAGACAGAGGCAGAGACAGAGGTAGACACAGAGGCAGACACAGAAGCAGAGACAGAGGTAGACACAGAGGCAGAGACAGAGGTAGACACAGAGGCAGAGACAGAGGCAGAGACAGAGGCAGAGACAGAGGCAGAGACAGAGGCAGAGACAGAGGTAGACACAGAGGCAGACACAGAAGCAGAGACAGAGGCAGAGACAGAGGTAGACACAGAGGCAGAGACAGAGGTAGACACAGAGGCAGAGACAGAGGCAGAGACAGAGGCAGAGACAGAGGTAGACACAGAGGTAGACACAGAGGCAGACACAGAGGCAGAGACAGAGGCAGAGACAGAGGTAGAGACAGAGGTAGAGACAGAGGCAGAGACAGAGGCAGAGACAGAGGTAGAGACAGAGGTAGAGACAGAGGCAGAGACAGAGGTAGAGACAGAGGTAGAGACAGAGGCAGAGACAGAGGTAGAGACAGAGGTAGAGACAGAGGCAGACACAGAGGCAGACACAGAAGCAGACACAGAAGCAGACACAGAGGCAGAGACAGAGACAGAGGCAGAGGCAGAGACAGAGGCAGAGACAGAGGTAGACACAGAGGCAGAGGCAGAGGCAGAGACAGAGGCAGAGGCAGAGACAGAGGCAGAGACAGAGACAGAGACAGAGGCAGAGACAGAGGCAGAGACAGAGGCAGAGACAGAGGTAGACACAGAGGTAGACACAGAGGCAGACACAGAGGCAGAGACAGAGGCAGAGACAGAGGTAGAGACAGAGGTAGAGACAGAGGCAGAGACAGAGGCAGAGACAGAGGTAGAGACAGAGGTAGAGACAGAGGTAGAGACAGAGGTAGAGACAGAGGCAGAGACAGAGGCAGAGACAGAGGTAGAGACAGAGGTAGAGACAGAGGCAGAGACAGAGGTAGAGACAGAGGTAGAGACAGAGGCAGAGACAGAGGTAGAGACAGAGGTAGAGACAGAGGCAGACACAGAGGCAGACACAGAAGCAGACACAGAAGCAGACACAGAGGCAGAGACAGAGACAGAGGCAGAGGCAGAGACAGAGGCAGAGACAGAGGTAGACACAGAGGCAGAGGCAGAGGCAGAGACAGAGGCAGAGACAGAGGCAGAGACAGAGGTAGAGACAGAGGTAGAGACAGAGGCAGACACAGAGGCAGACACAGAAGCAGACACAGAAGCAGACACAGAGGCAGAGACAGAGACAGAGGCAGAGGCAGAGGTAGAGACAGAGGCAGAGACAGAGGCAGAGACAGAGGCAGAGACAGAGGCAGAGACAGAGGCAGAGGCAGAGGCAGAGGCAGAGACAGAGACAGAGGCAGAGGCAGAGACAGAGGCAGAGACAGAGGTAGACACAGAGGCAGAGACAGAGGCAGAGACAGAGGCAGTGACAGAGGTAGACACAGAGGCAGAGACAGAGGCAGAGACAGAGGCAGAGACAGAGGCAGACACAGAAGCAGAGACAGAGGCAGAGACAGAGGCAGAGACAGAGGTAGAGACAGAGGTAGAGACAGAGGCAGAGACAGAGGTAGACACAGAGGCAGAGACAGAGGCAGAGACAGAGGCAGAGACAGAGGCAGAGACAGAGGTAGAGACAGAGGTAGACACAGAGGCAGAGACAGAGGCAGAGACAGAGGCAGAGACAGAGGCAGACACAGAAGCAGAGACAGAGGCAGAGACAGAGGTAGAGACAGAGGTAGAGACAGAGGTAGAGACAGAGGCAGAGACAGAGGCAGAGACAGAGGCAGAGACAGAGGCAGAGACAGAGGCAGAGACAGAGGCAGAGGCAGAGACAGAGGCAGAGACAGAGGCAGAGGTAGACACAGAGGCAGAGACAGAGGCAGTGACAGAGGTAGACACAGAGGCAGAGACAGAGACAGAGGCAGACACAGAGGCAGACACAGAGGCAGAGACAGAGGCAGAGACAGAGGCAGAGACAGAGGTAGACACAGAGGCAGACACAGAAGCAGAGACAGAGGCAGAGACAGAGGTAGACACAGAGGCAGAGACAGAGGTAGACACAGAGGCAGAGACAGAGGCAGAGACAGAGGCAGAGACAGAGGTAGACACAGAGGCAGACACAGAAGCAGAGACAGAGGCAGTGACAGAGGTAGACACAGAGGCAGAGACAGAGGTAGACACAGAGGCAGAGACAGAGGCAGAGACAGAGGTAGACACAGAGGCAGACACAGAAGCAGAGACAGAGGCAGAGACAGAGGTAGAGACAGAGGTAGAGACAGATGTAGAGACAGAGGCAGAGGCAGAGACAGAGGCAGAGACAGAGGCAGAGACAGAGGCAGAGACAGAGGCAGAGGCAGAGACAGAGGCAGAGACAGAGGCAGAGGTAGACACAGAGGCAGACACAGAGGCAGACACAGAGGCAGTGACAGAGGTAGACACAGAGGCAGACACAGAGGCAGAGACAGAGGCAGACACAGAGGCAGACACAGAGGCAGAGACAGAGGCAGAGACAGAGGCAGAGACAGAGGTAGACACAGAGGCAGACACAGAAGCAGAGACAGAGGTAGACACAGAGGCAGAGACAGAGGTAGACACAGAGGCAGAGACAGAGGCAGAGACAGAGGCAGAGACAGAGGCAGAGACAGAGGCAGAGACAGAGGTAGACACAGAGGCAGACACAGAAGCAGAGACAGAGGCAGAGACAGAGGTAGACACAGAGGCAGAGACAGAGGTAGACACAGAGGCAGAGACAGAGGCAGAGACAGAGGCAGAGACATAGGTAGACACAGAGGTAGACACAGAGGCAGACACAGAGGCAGAGACAGAGGCAGAGACAGAGGTAGAGACAGAGGTAGAGACAGAGGCAGAGACAGAGGCAGAGACAGAGGTAGAGACAGAGGTAGAGACAGAGGCAGAGACAGAGGTAGAGACAGAGGTAGAGACAGAGGCAGAGACAGAGGTAGAGACAGAGGTAGAGACAGAGGCAGACACAGAGGCAGACACAGAAGCAGACACAGAAGCAGACACAGAGGCAGAGACAGAGACAGAGGCAGAGGCAGAGACAGAGGCAGAGACAGAGGTAGACACAGAGGCAGAGGCAGAGGCAGAGACAGAGGCAGAGGCAGAGACAGAGGCAGAGACAGAGACAGAGACAGAGGCAGAGACAGAGGCAGAGACAGAGGCAGAGACAGAGGTAGACACAGAGGTAGACACAGAGGCAGACACAGAGGCAGAGACAGAGGCAGAGACAGAGGTAGAGACAGAGGTAGAGACAGAGGCAGAGACAGAGGCAGAGACAGAGGTAGAGACAGAGGTAGAGACAGAGGTAGAGACAGAGGTAGAGACAGAGGCAGAGACAGAGGCAGAGACAGAGGTAGAGACAGAGGTAGAGACAGAGGCAGAGACAGAGGTAGAGACAGAGGTAGAGACAGAGGCAGAGACAGAGGTAGAGACAGAGGTAGAGACAGAGGCAGACACAGAGGCAGACACAGAAGCAGACACAGAAGCAGACACAGAGGCAGAGACAGAGACAGAGGCAGAGGCAGAGACAGAGGCAGAGACAGAGGTAGACACAGAGGCAGAGGCAGAGGCAGAGACAGAGGCAGAGACAGAGGCAGAGACAGAGGTAGAGACAGAGGTAGAGACAGAGGCAGACACAGAGGCAGACACAGAAGCAGACACAGAAGCAGACACAGAGGCAGAGACAGAGACAGAGGCAGAGGCAGAGGTAGAGACAGAGGCAGAGACAGAGGCAGAGACAGAGGCAGAGACAGAGGCAGAGACAGAGGTAGAGACAGAGGTAGAGACAGAGGCAGACACAGAGGCAGACACAGAAGCAGACACAGAAGCAGACACAGAGGCAGAGACAGAGACAGAGGCAGAGGCAGAGACAGAGGCAGAGACAGAGGTAGACACAGAGGCAGAGGCAGAGACAGAGGCAGAGGCAGAGACAGAGGCAGAGACAGAGACAGAGACAGAGGCAGAGACAGAGGTAGAGACAGAGACAGAGGCAGAGACAGAGGCAGAGACAGAGACAGAGGCAGAGACAGAGGTAGAGACAGAGGCAGAGGCAGACACAGAAGCAGAGACAGAGGCAGAGACAGAGGTAGAGGTAGACACAGAAGTGGAGGACAGAGACAACCTCATTTCAGACAGTTCCATTTCTTTGCTTATCACACTTCCTGCTCGCTGGAAGAAACTATCCATTGTAGTGCCGGGGGCTGGCACCACAGGGTTGATTTCTCATGTCTAACAGAGTTGCTCTACCGACGGGTAAAGAGGATAAAGGAGGCTTTTCTTGACCCCGAAGGACTAGATGGGACTAGATAGGTAGGTATTATTCACAGGCAGGGAAAAGATCCAGAAAGTGCAGAAAGAAGGCTTAAACATCGGCAATGTCACTTGAGAACTTGGGCAACAAATCCGCAGTACAAGGCAGAAGCACCAACAGTGACCAGTGTGAGTGGCAGTAACAAAAACAACGTCCCCTTACCTCCTCCTCCTCCTCCTCATGTTCTTGCTGGTGCCGCCTCCACGCATACATGCCAAGGTCGCAGGGGCTGTGGGGTCACTCCCTGCACTCAATACGCTGCTACGAACCACTTGATTATTGCCCGACTTGCTTACTTGGCCGATGGTGGTGTGGTGAAACCTTAGCTACAAACTTGGGCTGCCCCAACCTGGTCTGACCTCTCCAGAGGTTCCCTGCAGCCAGACTAATTAGCTATTGCAGCTTCTACAGCCAGTAAGTAGCTGCTACTCTCTCCTCACAGCCACAGAGGACTTATGCAGAGGGCTCATATATTTCTCTGGGCACTACGCCACCCCCTCTGACCGACTTGGCACAGAACTTGCATCCACTGCCCAAACAGACGACCTGCCTGCTAAATAATAATAATAAGCCTGCTGCCCACTCGTATGCCTGTACCTGTACGCCTGCACAAGCAGGTCAGCCACAAGCACCTACAGACTTGGGATTTAAAACACCTTGACAAGCCTTAAGCTTCTTTTTATCAACCGGATCTACCACATATCACTCACTCCTAAGGTACCCTGTAGGTAGCTAGGCCATATTATGTCTAAAAGTTTACCAATAATCCACATTGAGTTTTAACACTGCTTTGCAAGCCTTAAGCTCTTTTTCTATTACATATAACTGACTGCTAAGGTAGGCATATGTAGGCCATAGGCAGTAAGCTATGTGCTGAAATCTAAGACATATACTTCAAAGTTTTAATGATGACATTTCTACTTACAGACCCTTATGATCAGTTATACATCCAGCTTGCTAGTCATATTCCAATTTACATACCAACTATCACCAAAAGGATAGAGGCACTATTATACAAGATCCGGACGCCAGTGAGAGAAACACTAGGTTCCAGGCGGCCAGTCGTCTGTTTGAAATAAAAACGGGACGGTTGTAGGTGCTCAGGTAAAATACTTCGTGTTTTGCAATATAGAAGTGCAAATAAATGAAAGTTACATCAAAAACAGTGAACTGGATCAGAGTTAAAAAAAAATTCCATTCTGAGAGTGAGGACGAAAATGGAGAGCCCGATAGGGACCCGTCTCGGCACCTGCTTTTAAGAACAGCTGGTGCTGAGCGCCGGCCAGACCAGGCCCACTTAAAGCCATGGGGCTATGGACAGTATTTATGTAGTCCTCCGAGCACTCAATATATCAATGTCTATGTCGAATATTATCTTCATTCATCAATGATTATCCAAAATTAGAATCCAGAAATGTCTTTAGAAGTTCAATTTATTGAAAAGCGCAGCCAACACGTGTTTCGTCAGTCCGTAAGACAATGACTTCTTCAGGGCTGCAACCCAAAAATTATAAAAATCAATTCCAAATACAGTAACATATTATAAATATCCATACTCGCTTCAACATACATCTATAGGAGAAGCGTTTTTAAAGTAAAAGGAATGTACTATCAAACCAGTTTCTAGTCACAAAATATCTAAATCCATTTGAAAAAGAAGACGCATATTCGCCAAATTCGTGCTTCTGTACTTGTCAAGTCATAAATCCAAACTGTTTATACTTATTACTTCTCAACAAAAGAGTCATGTGATCACCATGTGATACCTGGGCAACTGGATAACGCATTGCAAACCATCAAATTAAGTATTTAAACTAACTCACCATCAATATGAAAATTCTTTGTTGTCGCAATCAATGAAAGTAACACTTGTCCATTCCCATTCAAATATGTAAATTCAACAACCTACAAGTAAATCCAATATCATATGGTAACTACATGTAAAGTTCAATTATAGATTAAAGTCTCATAAATCCATTACTAGACGTAGTAAACACTCACCAAGCAATTTCTGGTTATAGTGTTCAAATATCAGCATCTATATCTCAAGTATTCGCTTGGATCCAAGTTTAGTAGTAATAGTTTTTATATGTTATCCTCCGCCACAATGGAGCTCATGTATACCTACAATTCAATAAATTCGTCAATATGGTGTTTAAGTAAATCAGTAGTCACCATCTGACAAGTAACACGACGATATTGGACACCTTATATCCCATATGTACAATGTAATCTCACCTAATCTACAGTATATCGCGTTTGAGATTCTCCACTCTAGTCCTTATTTTCACCATCAAATTGTTAGTTCATACGTGTACGTATCTAAAAATATAAAGACATACATTAGTAAGTATGTCCGCATCAATACTGGCTCTCATCCATTCCCCCAGTTCCGTACTCACCAAGTTTCATCCTCAGGGTCGCGTATTCTGTGGCGTTTAGCGTCGGCGCCATTTTGTAATGTGTTTATATAGCTGTTCATGTCAACGTGGCTAATGCCTAAACTATGGGCGCCATATTGGAACAGTATAAAACGCCCTAAATTCTAATCGGTGTCAGTATAGTACTGATTAAAGATACGTAATTACCTAAACGATAACATACTAAATTCATATACACTCTCGCCATTAAGTGTAACATATTATCTGTAACGCAAAAAAAGGGGCGAGGATCGAAAAACTCTGGCGATCGAGTTCATTTTACGCGCCATCTTGTAATGTCTAGATGGAAGTGACTTACATCGCGTCCTAATCCGCAATTTCGGCAGCGCCATTTTGTAATAGTTGCACCCGTCTATGTAACCATAGTAATCCGTTTCTAAGTAAGTTGAGCAGTATGTTCTTCCATCCAGAATAAATCAAATAATGATTAACAGTAACATTATATTACAGTACTATGCTGTACTCCTTAAAATTAGATTAGTAAAAATTTTTCAATAGGATAGGACTCGCAATACCGTCGTTGACAGCTTGTTCCCAAATTGCACCAGATCAAAGTTAGAGGTCTAAATGCCAGTACCGGTAATTCTAGTATTTTATCCCATTAAATTATATGCAATGCGTTAACCCTGTAGTCCACGATTCCCACGGGTTACACAGCTCAATGTTAACATCACAAATTCACAGTTCACCAGTATAAAATCAACAGGTAGCCAGACGATATTTGTCCATAACGCCAAAATAATAAATCAGATTAAGCACAAATGTTGGTTGAGTCAATACTGAATAAACACAGCACATTTTCTATAATCCAACATTAGTCATTGTGCACATTGAATTTAGCACACATGTTCGTTGCATCAGTACTACATAGATAAAGCACAGTTTCTATAATTAAACGTTAGACAATGTGCACATTGGATATTGTGTATGTCCTTAAGGTGACAAACAGTATTATATAAAGCATACACAAGTTCTTCATTCATAATCACAATGTACATAAAAGTTGATTAGTTGCCTAGATAAAATTCATATTCATGATCAACATTAAGCCCGCTCTCAACGGCCCTTAGTTTAATCAACCATTGAACCTCACGTCTCCTCAACATCAGAAGTCTGTTCCCCCCACGAGGGTCTGCTCTAATATGATCGATACCATGATAAGTAAAAGAATGCTGATCTCTATTTGCATCGTTTTGTACCAAATGGGATGCAATCGGATAGCGTGTATCACCGTTTTTCAAAGCTCTATAATGTTCAGCAATTCTGTCTCTTAATCTTCTAATTGTGCTCCCTACATAAATCTTTCCGCAGGAGCACACTATCACATAAACCACAAAAGTAGTGTCGCAGTTGATAAACATTCCAATTGTATAAGTTCCAGAATTGTTATATTCAAAAGTTAGCACCTTCTTTTTGCCCATCTGCATGATACACACCGGCCACATTTATAAAAACCCTTAAAACTGTTAAGCCAGTCAGTTTTGTTCTCTCTACTCGGGTAACTCGGACTTAATAAGTTCCTCAATGTAGTCCCTCTTCTGAAAGTCACGCTTGGCCTGTCAAATAAATGTGGTCTCAAATCATTGTCCATAGTCAGAAGGTGCCAATGTTTCTTCAAAATCGTAAATAGTTTACAACTGTCTACACCATAATTTGTAATTAATCTCACTTTCTGATCACTTGTCGTACCTTCAATCTTCTTTCTCTTCAGGGTAGTTTCTCGTTTCATTTTCTTAACCCTTGATACCGCTAATCTGATTGTTTCCTCCTTATAACCTCTATGTCGAAATCTATTGGACATGTCTAACAGGTTACTCTCAAAATCATTGTCGTTAGCACAGTTACGACGAGCCCTGACAAATTCACCGTAAGGTATGGCTTTTTTCTGGCAACTAGGATGACCGCTTCCTGCATGTAGTATCGCGTTGCAACTAGTCGGTTTCCTGAACATTCTACTCTTAATCCTGTCACCCTCCACAAACAACTCAACATCCAAGAAGGTAATACTCTGTTTGTCATAAGACGTTGTAAATTTCAGGTTGTATACATTGTCATTGAGGTATTCAAAGAAACCTTTCAATGACTCAACTGTGCCTGTCCAAATTAACAGGCAATCATCAATGAAACGTCCCCAATAGTGTATATGTTGGGTCCATTCACTTCCCGCTGGGCCCCAGATTCGCTCCGCCTCGAACCAACCCATGAACAGGTTGGCGAAAGACGGAGCAAATCGTGAGCCCATCGCGGTCCCAAGGCGCTGTCTAAACCACTTCCCGTCAAATAGGAAAACATTGTTTTTTAACACTAAATCAGTCATTCGTAAAAGCATTTGAGTATGATCATACATTTCAGCCGGTCTTTGACTTAGGAAGTGGTCCAAAGCACGTATACCTAGACTGTGATCAATAATAGTATACAAAGAAACCACGTCTAGTGTAACCAATAACATACCATCCTCCCAGATTATATCCTCCAATAAGTTCAAGACGTGTTTAGTGTCTTCAATAAAAGACGGAAGGTTGTATACATGTTGTCTCAGAAAGCAGTCAATAAACTCAGATAAGCGTTCTGTTGGACCACCTATGCCGGAGACAATGGGCCGGCCTGGCGGATTGTCCCGGCATTTGTGGACCTTAGGGAGAGTATATAGGCAAGGCGCCCTTGGGTTACTCAAAGTCAGGTAGAGGAGTTCATCATGATCCAACAAAGTTAGATCGTACCATGTCTTAATTTCCCCATTAATTTTGACAATAAGTTCTGGTAAAGGATTGGTGGTGAGTTTCTCATAGTAAACAGTATCATTAAGCTGAGAGTAGACTTCATTGTTATACTGTAAAGTATCTAAAACAACAACATTTCCACCCTTATCAGCACTCCGTATTGTAATAGATTTATTATTCATAAGTTCTTGAAGTGCCTCTCTTTCACCAAAGGTAAGGTTATGCTGTAATCCCCTCTTACCCATCCTGTGTGATATGTCAATTTCTCTGTCAATCTCAGTACTCACCATTTTAAAAAACACATCTATAGTGTTACCTGGTGTCAATTGGGGGGTCCACTTGGACTTGGTTTTGAGTCCACTCCCTTCTCTTTGAAATCTGGTAATTTCCATGTCTTCCATAAGTTGTAACATAGTTATAGGGTCATCTTCTCTCTCCGTTAGTGATAAAAGAAGTTGAGTATCTTTCAGTTCCTGTATAGTTAATTCACTCAATATTTTATTAGAGGATTGTTTGTCTTTCTCTGGCATGTTAACAAAGAACTTCTTTAACTTCAGAGTTCTAGTAAACTTAAACAAATCAATTTTAGCCATACACCAATCCATTCGAGTTGCAGGACAAAAACCCAAACCTTTTTTGAGAACAGATAACATGTTGTCAGATAAATCACAAGAAGATAAATTGATCACTTCTATGTCACATGCTGTGGTAACATCATTAGTCGTTATTGTTTCCAAGATCTTAGAGTTCTTATTCTCGCGCCTGGATCTCCTACCGCCCCTGCTACCTCTCCTTGTCTTTTTACTGTTGATTCTCGATTCCTCAATTCTGAGTCCCGATTCCCTCTCCTTAGTCTCTGGACCTCCTCTAAAAAATTATTAGTATTACCGGAAGGGACCATATCCGGTACATCTTCATTTTCACTACTTGATATGTTCGAAGATGCATCAGTATCACTCACCAGGGGTGTACTGCCACTAATTATATTCGGAGGACTTTTCTTAATTAAATAATCGAACCTCTTGGCGAATGTGTACACTCGTCCCATTTTATAGTCCTTCTCATCACGTTTCAGTTTATGAGCTTTCCTTCTCTTAATATCCATCTGCAAATCATTTAATTTCTCATCAAGAATTGTATAATTCTTGATCGTAAGTTCTGGTAAATTCATTTCTTTAATCTCATCCTCAATTTTATTAATTTCAATAAGTAGTTTGGCTATCTTCCTGTCTGCATTGTCAATTAAGATCTGGATGAGGTTACGTGAACTGTTGTTTAACTCCTTCTCCCATATTTCATATAGATCAGGTTCTAAATCTTCATAGGTTGGTATTATACTAGATCTAAGTCCCCGTGGGATCCTATTAAGAATCAAGTATTGTTTTAAAGTGGCAGCATCCCACCATTTGGTGAGTTCAGTACGTTTCAACAGTTCTAATTTCGCGAATTTGGCTCTGAGGCCTTCTTTTTTCGTAGCAGTAGGGGGACCCACAGACTTCCCTATGGTGCCACCCGCAGCTAGATTCCCAAACAGTAATTCTGCCTCCTTGTCCCTATTCATAATATAACCTACGCGGCTGCTCTCTCAACCTGCAAACAACAACAACAAAAATAGGTAACGGTCAACAAGAGCGCACAGCAGAGTATAGGCAAGTAGTCAATTTACAATATCATGCGTATTGTCGGTGCTGTAAGAGGGGATTACAGCATAACCTTACCTTTGGTGAAAGAGAGGCACTTCAAGAACTTATGAATAATAAATCTATTACAATACGGAGTGCTGATAAGGGTGGAAATGTTGTTGTTTTAGATACTTTACAGTATAACAATGAAGTCTACTCTCAGCTTAATGATACTGTTTACTATGAGAAACTCACCACCAATCCTTTACCAGAACTTATTGTCAAAATTAATGGGGAAATTAAGACATGGTACGATCTAACTTTGTTGGATCATGATGAACTCCTCTACCTGACTTTGAGTAACCCAAGGGCGCCTTGCCTATATACTCTCCCTAAGGTCCACAAATGCCGGGACAATCCGCCAGGCCGGCCCATTGTCTCCGGCATAGGTGGTCCAACAGAACGCTTATCTGAGTTTATTGACTGCTTTCTGAGACAACATGTATACAACCTTCCGTCTTTTATTGAAGACACTAAACACGTCTTGAACTTATTGGAGGATATAATCTGGGAGGATGGTATGTTATTGGTTACACTAGACGTGGTTTCTTTGTATACTATTATTGATCACAGTCTAGGTATACGTGCTTTGGACCACTTCCTAAGTCAAAGACCGGCTGAAATGTATGATCATACTCAAATGCTTTTACGAATGACTGATTTAGTGTTAAAAAACAATGTTTTCCTATTTGACGGGAAGTGGTTTAGACAGCGCCTTGGGACCGCGATGGGCTCACGATTTGCTCCGTCTTTCGCCAACCTGTTCATGGGTTGGTTCGAGGCGGAGCGAATCTGGGGCCCAGCGGGAAGTGAATGGACCCAACATATACACTATTGGGGACGTTTCATTGATGATTGCCTGTTAATTTGGACAGGCACAGTTGAGTCATTGAAAGGTTTCTTTGAATACCTCAATGACAATGTATACAACCTGAAATTTACAACGTCTTATGACAAACAGAGTATTACCTTCTTGGATGTTGAGTTGTTTGTGGAGGGTGACAGGATTAAGAGTAGAATGTTCAGGAAACCGACTAGTTGCAACGCGATACTACATGCAGGAAGCGGTCATCCTAGTTGCCAGAAAAAAGCCATACCTTACGGTGAATTTGTCAGGGCTCGTCGTAACTGTGCTAACGACAATGATTTTGAGAGTAACCTGTTAGACATGTCCAATAGATTTCGACATAGAGGTTATAAGGAGGAAACAATCAGATTAGCGGTATCAAGGGTTAAGAAAATGAAACGAGAAACTACCCTGAAGAGAAAGAAGATTGAAGGTACGACAAGTGATCAGAAAGTGAGATTAATTACAAATTATGGTGTAGACAGTTGTAAACTATTTACGATTTTGAAGAAACATTGGCACCTTCTGACTATGGACAATGATTTGAGACCACATTTATTTGACAGGCCAAGCGTGACTTTCAGAAGAGGGACTACATTGAGGAACTTATTAAGTCCGAGTTACCCGAGTAGAGAGAACAAAACTGACTGGCTTAACAGTTTTAAGGGTTTTTATAAATGTGGCCGGTGTGTATCATGCAGATGGGCAAAAAAGAAGGTGCTAACTTTTGAATATAACAATTCTGGAACTTATACAATTGGAATGTTTATCAACTGCGACACTACTTTTGTGGTTTATGTGATAGTGTGCTCCTGCGGAAAGATTTATGTAGGGAGCACAATTAGAAGATTAAGAGACAGAATTGCTGAACATTATAGAGCTTTGAAAAACGGTGATACACGCTATCCGATTGCATCCCATTTGGTACAAAACGATGCAAATAGAGATCAGCATTCTTTTACTTATCATGGTATCGATCATATTAGAGCAGACCCTCGTGGGGGGAACAGACTTCTGATGTTGAGGAGACGTGAGGTTCAATGGTTGATTAAACTAAGGGCCGTTGAGAGCGGGCTTAATGTTGATCATGAATATGAATTTTATCTAGGCAACTAATCAACTTTTATGTACATTGTGATTATGAATGAAGAACTTGTGTATGCTTTATATAATACTGTTTGTCACCTTAAGGACATACACAATATCCAATGTGCACATTGTCTAACGTTTAATTATAGAAACTGTGCTTTATCTATGTAGTACTGATGCAACGAACATGTGTGCTAAATTCAATGTGCACAATGACTAATGTTGGATTATAGAAAATGTGCTGTGTTTATTCAGTATTGACTCAACCAACATTTGTGCTTAATCTGATTTATTATTTTGGCGTTATGGACAAATATCGTCTGGCTACCTGTTGATTTTATACTGGTGAACTGTGAATTTGTGATGTTAACATTGAGCTGTGTAACCCGTGGGAATCGTGGACTACAGGGTAAACGCATTGCATATAATTTAATGGGATAAAATACTAGAATTACCGGTACTGGCATTTAGACCTCTAACTTTGATCTGGTGCAATTTGGGAACAAGCTGTCAACGACGGTATTGCGAGTCCTATCCTATTGAAAAATTTTTACTAATCTAATTTTAAGGAGTACAGCATAGTACTGTAATATAATGTTACTGTTAATCATTATTTGATTTATTCTGGATGGAAGAACATACTGCTCAACTTACTTAGAAACGGATTACTATGGTTACATAGACGGGTGCAACTATTACAAAATGGCGCTGCCGAAATTGCGGATTAGGACGCGATGTAAGTCACTTCCATCTAGACATTACAAGATGGCGCGTAAAATGAACTCGATCGCCAGAGTTTTTCGATCCTCGCCCTTTTTTTGCGTTACAGATAATATGTTACACTTAATGGCGAGAGTGTATATGAATTTAGTATGTTATCGTTTAGGTAATTACGTATCTTTAATCAGTACTATACTGACACCGATTAGAATTTAGGGCGTTTTATACTGTTCCAATATGGCGCCCATAGTTTAGGCATTAGCCACGTTGACATGAACAGCTATATAAACACATTACAAAATGGCGCCGACGCTAAACGCCACAGAATACGCGACCCTGAGGATGAAACTTGGTGAGTACGGAACTGGGGGAATGGATGAGAGCCAGTATTGATGCGGACATACTTACTAAAGTATGTCTTTATATTTTTAGATACGTACACGTATGAACTAACAATTTGATGGTGAAAATAAGGACTAGAGTGGAGAATCTCAAACGCGATATACTGTAGATTAGGTGAGATTACATTGTACATATGGGATATAAGGTGTCCAATATCGTCGTGTTACTTGTCAGATGGTGACTACTGATTTACTTAAACACCATATTGACGAATTTATTGAATTGTAGGTATACATGAGCTCCATTGTGGCGGAGGATAACATATAAAAACTATTACTACTAAACTTGGATCCAAGCGAATACTTGAGATATAGATGCTGATATTTGAACACTATAACCAGAAATTGCTTGGTGAGTGTTTACTACGTCTAGTAATGGATTTATGAGACTTTAATCTATAATTGAACTTTACATGTAGTTACCATATGATATTGGATTTACTTGTAGGTTGTTGAATTTACATATTTGAATGGGAATGGACAAGTGTTACTTTCATTGATTGCGACAACAAAGAATTTTCATATTGATGGTGAGTTAGTTTAAATACTTAATTTGATGGTTTGCAATGCGTTATCCAGTTGCCCAGGTATCACATGGTGATCACATGACTCTTTTGTTGAGAAGTAATAAGTATAAACAGTTTGGATTTATGACTTGACAAGTACAGAAGCACGAATTTGGCGAATATGCGTCTTCTTTTTCAAATGGATTTAGATATTTTGTGACTAGAAACTGGTTTGATAGTACATTCCTTTTACTTTAAAAACGCTTCTCCTATAGATGTATGTTGAAGCGAGTATGGATATTTATAATATGTTACTGTATTTGGAATTGATTTTTATAATTTTTGGGTTGCAGCCCTGAAGAAGTCATTGTCTTACGGACTGACGAAACACGTGTTGGCTGCGCTTTTCAATAAATTGAACTTCTAAAGACATTTCTGGATTCTAATTTTGGATAATCATTGATGAATGAAGATAATATTCGACATAGACATTGATATATTGAGTGCTCGGAGGACTACATAAATATTGGCCTTTGGTTTCTTCAGAGATCGTGGTAACCGGTCTCAATTCTCCTCCTGAGCACCGACAATACGCATGATATTGTAAATTGACTACTTGCCTATACTCTGCTGTGCGCTCTTGTTGACCGTTACCTATTTTTGTTGTTGTTGTTTGCAGGTTGAGAGAGCAGCCGCGTAGGTTATATTATGAATAGGGACAAGGAGGCAGAATTACTGTTTGGGAATCTAGCTGCGGGTGGCACCATAGGGAAGTCTGTGGGTCCCCCTACTGCTACGAAAAAAGAAGGCCTCAGAGCCAAATTCGCGAAATTAGAACTGTTGAAACGTACTGAACTCACCAAATGGTGGGATGCTGCCACTTTAAAACAATACTTGATTCTTAATAGGATCCCACGGGGACTTAGATCTAGTATAATACCAACCTATGAAGATTTAGAACCTGATCTATATGAAATATGGGAGAAGGAGTTAAACAACAGTTCACGTAACCTCATCCAGATCTTAATTGACAATGCAGACAGGAAGATAGCCAAACTACTTATTGAAATTAATAAAATTGAGGATGAGATTAAAGAAATGAATTTACCAGAACTTACGATCAAGAATTATACAATTCTTGATGAGAAATTAAATGATTTGCAGATGGATATTAAGAGAAGGAAAGCTCATAAACTGAAACGTGATGAGAAGGACTATAAAATGGGACGAGTGTACACATTCGCCAAGAGGTTCGATTATTTAATTAAGAAAAGTCCTCCGAATATAATTAGTGGCAGTACACCCCTGGTGAGTGATACTGATGCATCTTCGAACATATCAAGTAGTGAAAATGAAGATGTACCGGATATGGTCCCTTCCGGTAATACTAATAATTTTTTAGAGGAGGTCCAGAGACTAAGGAGAGGGAATCGGGACTCAGAATTGAGGAATCGAGAATCAACAGTAAAAAGACAAGGAGAGGTAGCAGGGGCGGTAGGAGATCCAGGCGCGAGAATAAGAACTCTAAGATCTTGGAAACAATAACGACTAATGATGTTACCACAGCATGTGACATAGAAGTGATCAATTTATCTTCTTGTGATTTATCTGACAACATGTTATCTGTTCTCAAAAAAGGTTTGGGTTTTTGTCCTGCAACTCGAATGGATTGGTGTATGGCTAAAATTGATTTGTTTAAGTTTACTAGAACTCTGAAGTTAAAGAAGTTCTTTGTTAACATGCCAGAGAAAGACAAACAATCCTCTAATAAAATATTGAGTGAATTAACTATACAGGAACTGAAAGATACTCAACTTCTTTTATCACTAACGGAGAGAGAAGATGACCCTATAACTATGTTACAACTTATGGAAGACATGGAAATTACCAGATTTCAAAGAGAAGGGAGTGGACTCAAAACCAAGTCCAAGTGGACCCCCCAATTGACACCAGGTAACACTATAGATGTGTTTTTTAAAATGGTGAGTACTGAGATTGACAGAGAAATTGACATATCACACAGGATGGGTAAGAGGGGATTACAGCATAACCTTACCTTTGGTGAAAGAGAGGCACTTCAAGAACTTATGAATAATAAATCTATTACAATACGGAGTGCTGATAAGGGTGGAAATGTTGTTGTTTTAGATACTTTACAGTATAACAATGAAGTCTACTCTCAGCTTAATGATACTGTTTACTATGAGAAACTCACCACCAATCCTTTACCAGAACTTATTGTCAAAATTAATGGGGAAATTAAGACATGGTACGATCTAACTTTGTTGGATCATGATGAACTCCTCTACCTGACTTTGAGTAACCCAAGGGCGCCTTGCCTATATACTCTCCCTAAGGTCCACAAATGCCGGGACAATCCGCCAGGCCGGCCCATTGTCTCCGGCATAGGTGGTCCAACAGAACGCTTATCTGAGTTTATTGACTGCTTTCTGAGACAACATGTATACAACCTTCCGTCTTTTATTGAAGACACTAAACACGTCTTGAACTTATTGGAGGATATAATCTGGGAGGATGGTATGTTATTGGTTACACTAGACGTGGTTTCTTTGTATACTATTATTGATCACAGTCTAGGTATACGTGCTTTGGACCACTTCCTAAGTCAAAGACCGGCTGAAATGTATGATCATACTCAAATGCTTTTACGAATGACTGATTTAGTGTTAAAAAACAATGTTTTCCTATTTGACGGGAAGTGGTTTAGACAGCGCCTTGGGACCGCGATGGGCTCACGATTTGCTCCGTCTTTCGCCAACCTGTTCATGGGTTGGTTCGAGGCGGAGCGAATCTGGGGCCCAGCGGGAAGTGAATGGACCCAACATATACACTATTGGGGACGTTTCATTGATGATTGCCTGTTAATTTGGACAGGCACAGTTGAGTCATTGAAAGGTTTCTTTGAATACCTCAATGACAATGTATACAACCTGAAATTTACAACGTCTTATGACAAACAGAGTATTACCTTCTTGGATGTTGAGTTGTTTGTGGAGGGTGACAGGATTAAGAGTAGAATGTTCAGGAAACCGACTAGTTGCAACGCGATACTACATGCAGGAAGCGGTCATCCTAGTTGCCAGAAAAAAGCCATACCTTACGGTGAATTTGTCAGGGCTCGTCGTAACTGTGCTAACGACAATGATTTTGAGAGTAACCTGTTAGACATGTCCAATAGATTTCGACATAGAGGTTATAAGGAGGAAACAATCAGATTAGCGGTATCAAGGGTTAAGAAAATGAAACGAGAAACTACCCTGAAGAGAAAGAAGATTGAAGGTACGACAAGTGATCAGAAAGTGAGATTAATTACAAATTATGGTGTAGACAGTTGTAAACTATTTACGATTTTGAAGAAACATTGGCACCTTCTGACTATGGACAATGATTTGAGACCACATTTATTTGACAGGCCAAGCGTGACTTTCAGAAGAGGGACTACATTGAGGAACTTATTAAGTCCGAGTTACCCGAGTAGAGAGAACAAAACTGACTGGCTTAACAGTTTTAAGGGTTTTTATAAATGTGGCCGGTGTGTATCATGCAGATGGGCAAAAAAGAAGGTGCTAACTTTTGAATATAACAATTCTGGAACTTATACAATTGGAATGTTTATCAACTGCGACACTACTTTTGTGGTTTATGTGATAGTGTGCTCCTGCGGAAAGATTTATGTAGGGAGCACAATTAGAAGATTAAGAGACAGAATTGCTGAACATTATAGAGCTTTGAAAAACGGTGATACACGCTATCCGATTGCATCCCATTTGGTACAAAACGATGCAAATAGAGATCAGCATTCTTTTACTTATCATGGTATCGATCATATTAGAGCAGACCCTCGTGGGGGGAACAGACTTCTGATGTTGAGGAGACGTGAGGTTCAATGGTTGATTAAACTAAGGGCCGTTGAGAGCGGGCTTAATGTTGATCATGAATATGAATTTTATCTAGGCAACTAATCAACTTTTATGTACATTGTGATTATGAATGAAGAACTTGTGTATGCTTTATATAATACTGTTTGTCACCTTAAGGACATACACAATATCCAATGTGCACATTGTCTAACGTTTAATTATAGAAACTGTGCTTTATCTATGTAGTACTGATGCAACGAACATGTGTGCTAAATTCAATGTGCACAATGACTAATGTTGGATTATAGAAAATGTGCTGTGTTTATTCAGTATTGACTCAACCAACATTTGTGCTTAATCTGATTTATTATTTTGGCGTTATGGACAAATATCGTCTGGCTACCTGTTGATTTTATACTGGTGAACTGTGAATTTGTGATGTTAACATTGAGCTGTGTAACCCGTGGGAATCGTGGACTACAGGGTTAACGCATTGCATATAATTTAATGGGATAAAATACTAGAATTACCGGTACTGGCATTTAGACCTCTAACTTTGATCTGGTGCAATTTGGGAACAAGCTGTCAACGACGGTATTGCGAGTCCTATCCTATTGAAAAATTTTTACTAATCTAATTTTAAGGAGTACAGCATAGTACTGTAATATAATGTTACTGTTAATCATTATTTGATTTATTCTGGATGGAAGAACATACTGCTCAACTTACTTAGAAACGGATTACTATGGTTACATAGACGGGTGCAACTATTACAAAATGGCGCTGCCGAAATTGCGGATTAGGACGCGATGTAAGTCACTTCCATCTAGACATTACAAGATGGCGCGTAAAATGAACTCGATCGCCAGAGTTTTTCGATCCTCGCCCTTTTTTTGCGTTACAGATAATATGTTACACTTAATGGCGAGAGTGTATATGAATTTAGTATGTTATCGTTTAGGTAATTACGTATCTTTAATCAGTACTATACTGACACCGATTAGAATTTAGGGCGTTTTATACTGTTCCAATATGGCGCCCATAGTTTAGGCATTAGCCACGTTGACATGAACAGCTATATAAACACATTACAAAATGGCGCCGACGCTAAACGCCACAGAATACGCGACCCTGAGGATGAAACTTGGTGAGTACGGAACTGGGGGAATGGATGAGAGCCAGTATTGATGCGGACATACTTACTAATGTATGTCTTTATATTTTTAGATACGTACACGTATGAACTAACAATTTGATGGTGAAAATAAGGACTAGAGTGGAGAATCTCAAACGCGATATACTGTAGATTAGGTGAGATTACATTGTACATATGGGATATAAGGTGTCCAATATCGTCGTGTTACTTGTCAGATGGTGACTACTGATTTACTTAAACACCATATTGACGAATTTATTGAATTGTAGGTATACATGAGCTCCATTGTGGCGGAGGATAACATATAAAAACTATTACTACTAAACTTGGATCCAAGCGAATACTTGAGATATAGATGCTGATATTTGAACACTATAACCAGAAATTGCTTGGTGAGTGTTTACTACGTCTAGTAATGGATTTATGAGACTTTAATCTATAATTGAACTTTACATGTAGTTACCATATGATATTGGATTTACTTGTAGGTTGTTGAATTTACATATTTGAATGGGAATGGACAAGTGTTACTTTCATTGATTGCGACAACAAAGAATTTTCATATTGATGGTGAGTTAGTTTAAATACTTAATTTGATGGTTTGCAATGCGTTATCCAGTTGCCCAGGTATCACATGGTGATCACATGACTCTTTTGTTGAGAAGTAATAAGTATAAACAGTTTGGATTTATGACTTGACAAGTACAGAAGCACGAATTTGGCGAATATGCGTCTTCTTTTTCAAATGGATTTAGATATTTTGTGACTAGAAACTGGTTTGATAGTACATTCCTTTTACTTTAAAAACGCTTCTCCTATAGATGTATGTTGAAGCGAGTATGGATATTTATAATATGTTACTGTATTTGGAATTGATTTTTATAATTTTTGGGTTGCAGCCCTGAAGAAGTCATTGTCTTACGGACTGACGAAACACGTGTTGGCTGCGCTTTTCAATAAATTGAACTTCTAAAGACATTTCTGGATTCTAATTTTGGATAATCATTGATGAATGAAGATAATATTCGACATAGACATTGATATATTGAGTGCTCGGAGGACTACATAAATATTGGCCTTTGGTTTCTTCAGAGATCGTGGTAACCGGTCTCAATTCTCCTCCTGAGCACCGACAATACGCATGATATTGTAAATTGACTACTTGCCTATACTCTGCTGTGCGCTCTTGTTGACCGTTACCTATTTTTGTTGTTGGGCTATGGACAGTGACGAGAGGTATTCTGTAGACTGAGGAGGCTGTAGGGGGCGGCAGTGAGTAAGGACGGGTATCCGATAGAGGCTGAGGAGGCTGCAGAGGCTACAGATGGGAGGGCGCGGTATCCTGTGGGCACAGGGTCCTGGAGGGGATGCAGACGAGAAGTACCATGTGGTCGCAGGAACCGTCGGAGTCTGTAGGTGGGAGGGGCAGGATACCCAGGATTCTCTTTTTCTGCACTCTGCCCCTCACCCCATCCATCGACATAGCTCATTTTCATTCTATAACCCCTCTGCTCCTCCCTTCGGGGGTCGTAGCCCAGACTGGGTTCCTTGCGGTGCCAGCGTTTGGAGGGAGCCCAGTGATGAAGCACGTCACCTTAGGGCGAGTGAGGGCTCTCGTCCAATCAGCGCAGTGTTCCACTCATGCGCAATAGGTTCTTCTCGCTATATCCACCCGTACATAGTATGTGTTATAAGAGAGAGGTATCCCAGGGCAGAAGGGGCTGCAGGTGTAAGAGAGAGAGGTACCCCAGGGCACAAGTCCTATAAAAAGAACTGCGGGGACTGACCAAGTAAGACAATATGCAAATGACCTCATGACGTCACGAAAGGCTCCCTCGCTGCCTGCATGTTGCAGCGCTGCTGAATGTGTCCCAGTGTCTGAAAATTACACCGGGACAAGTTCGGCATATTTCTGTGAGGCCCAACGTCTTGGCAGGGGGGAAGGCGTCCACGCTGTGAAAAGAGTGGGGGGACGCCGTGTACCTGCGTGTACCCCCGACTCGAGCCCTGGAGATATCCCGTGAGCAGAAGAAGCTGTGTGTGTAAGAGAGAGGTATCCTGTGAGCAGAAGCTGCGTGTGTAAGAGAGAGGTATCCTGTGAGCAGAAGAAGCTGCGTGTGTAAGAGAGAGATATCCTGTGAGCAGAAGGAGCTGCGTGTGTAAGAGAGAGGTATCCTGTGAGCAGAAGGAGCTGCATGTATAAGAGAGAGGTATCCTGTGAGCAGAAGGAGCTGCATGTATAAGAGAGAGGTATCCTGTGAGCAGAAGGAGCTGCATGTGTAAGAGAGAGGTATCCTGTGAGCAGAAGGAGCTGCATGTGTAAGAGAGAGATATCCTGTGAGCAGAAGGAGCTGCATGTGTAAGAGAGAGGTATCCTGTGAGCAGAAGGAACTGCATGTATAAGAGAGAGGTATCCTGTGAGCAGAAGGAGCTGCATGTGTAAGAGAGAGATATCCTGTGAGCAGAAGGAGCTGCGTGTGTAAGAGAGAGGTATCCTGTGAGCAGAAGGAGCTGCATGTATAAGAGAGAGGTATCCTGTGAGCAGAAGGAGCTGCATGTGTAAGAGAGAGGTATCCTGTGAGCAGAAGGAGCTGCATGTGTAAGAGAGAGATATCCTGTGAGCAGAAGGATCTGCATGTGTAAGAGAGAGATATCCTGTGAGCAGAAGGAACTGCATGTATAAGAGAGAGGTATCCTGTGAGCAGAAGGAGCTGCATGTGTAAGAGAGAGATATCCTGTGAGCAGAAGGAGCTGCATGTATAGGAGAGAGATATCCTGTGAGCAGGAGGAGCTGCATGTATAAGAGAGAGGTATCCTGTGAGCAGAAGAAGCTGCGTGTGTAAGAGAGAGGTATCCTGTGAGCAGAAGGAGCTGCATGTATAAGAGAGAGATATCCTGTGAGCAGAAGGAGCTGCATGTGTAAGAGAGAGGTATCCTGTGAGCAGAAGAAGCTGCGTGTGTAAGAGAGGGGTATTCTGTGAGCAGAAGGAGCTGCATGTATAAGAGAGAGATATCCTGTGAGCAGAAGGAGCTGCGTGTGTAAGAGAGAGGTATCCTGTGAGCAGAAGGAGCTGCGTGTGTAAGAGAGAGGTATCCTGTGAGCAGAAGGAGCTGCATGTGTAAGAGAGAGGTATCCTGTGAGCAGAAGGAGCAGCATGTGTAAGAGAGAGATTTCCTGTGAGCAGAAGGAGCTGCATGTATAAGAGAGAGGTATCCTGTGAGCAGAAGGAGCTGCATGTGTAAGAGAGATATCCTGTGAGCAGAAGGAGCTGCATGTATAAGAGAGATATCCTGTGAGCAGAAGGAGCTGCATGTATAAGAGAGAGACATCCTGTGAGCAGAAGAAGCTCCGTGTGTAAGAGAGAGGTATCCTGTGAGCAGAAGGAGCTGCATGTATAAGAGAGAGATATCCTGTGAGCAGAAGGAGCTGCATGTGTAAGAGAGAGGTATCCTGTGAGCAGAAGAAGCTGCGTGTGTAAGAGAGAGGTATCCTGTGAGCAGAAGGAGCTGCATGTATAAGAGAGAGATATCCTGTGAGCAGAAGGAGCTGCATGTATAAGAGAGAGATATCCTGGGAGCAGAAGGAGCTGCATATATAAGAGAGAGGTATCGTGTGAGCAGAAGGAGATGCATGTGTAGGAGAGAGATATCCTGTGAGCAGAAGGAGCTGCATGTATAAGAGAGAGATATCCTGTGAGCAGAAGGAGCTGCATGTATAAGAGAGAGATATCCTGTGAGCAGAAGGAGCTGCATGTGTAAGAGAGAGGTATCCTGTGGGCAGAAGAGGTTGCAGGTGTAAGATAGAGGTATCCTGTGAGCAGAAGGAGCTGCATGTGTAAGAGAGAGGTGTCCTGTGAGCAGAAGGAGCTGCATGTGTAAGAGAGAGGTATCCTGTGAGCAGAAGGAGCTGCATGTGTAAGAGAGAGGTATCCTGTGGGCAGAAGGGGCTGCATGTGTAAGAGGTATTCTGTGGGCAGAAAAAGCTGCATGTGTAAGAGGTATCCTGTGGGCAGGAGGAGCTGCATGTGTAAGAGAGAGGCGTCCTGTGAGCAGAAAGAGCTGCATGTGTCAGAGAGAGGTATACCGTGGGCAGAAGAGGCTGCTTGTGTAAGAGACAGAGATGTCCTGTGGGCAGAAGGAGCTGCATGTGTAAGAGAGAGGTATCCTGTGGGCAGAAGAGGCTGCATGTGGAAGAGAGAGGTATCCTGTGGGCAGATGGGGCTGCATGTGTAAGAGAGAGGTGTCCTGTGGGCAGAAGAGGCTGCATGTGTAAGTGAGAGGTGTCCTGTGGGCAGAAGAGGCTGCATGTGTAAGAGAGAGGTATCCTGTGGGAAGAAGAGGCTGCATGTGTAAGAGAGAGGTATCCTGTGAGCAGAAGGAGCTGCATGTATAAGAGAGAGGTATCCTGTGGGCAGAAGAGGCTGCATGTGTAAGAGAAAGGTATCCTGTGGGCAGAAGGGGCTGGATGTGTAAGAGAGAGGTGTCCTGTGAGCAGAAGGAGCTGCATGTGTCAGAGAGAGGTATAACGTGGGCAGAAGAGGCTGCTTGTGTAAGAGAGAGGTATCCTGTGGGAAGAAGAGGCTGCATGTGTAAGAGAGAGGTATCCTGTGGGCAGAAGAGGCTGCATGTGTAAGAGAGAGGTATCATGTGAGCAGAAGAGGCTGCAGGTGTAAGAGAGAGGTGTCATGTGAGCAGAAGAGGCTGCAGGTGTAAGAGAGAGGTATCACATGGGCAGAAGGGGCAGCATGTGTAAGCGAGAGGTATCTCGTTGGCAGAAGGAGCTGCATGTGTTAGAGAGAGGTATCCTGTGAGCAGAAGTAGCTGCATGTATAAGAGAGAGGTATCCTGTGGGCAGAAGAGGCTGCATGTGTAAGAGAAAGGTATCCTGTGGGCAGACAAGGCTGCATGTGTTAGAGAGAGGTATCCTGTGGGCAGAAGAGGCTGCATGTGTAAAAGATGTATCTCGTTAGCAGAAGGAGCTGCGTGTGTAAGAGAGAGGTATCCCGTGGGCAGAAGGGGTTGTATGTTAGGGAAAGCTATCATGTGGGCAGAAGAGGCTGCATTTGTAAAAGAGAGCTATCCTGTGAGCAGAAGTGTCTGCATGTGTAAGAGAGAGGTATCTCGTTGGCAGAAGGAGCCGTGTGTGCAAGAGAGAGGTATCCTGTGGGCAGAAGAGGCTGCATGTGTAAGAGCGAAGAATGCTAGGGGCAGGAAATAGAGACGTATCCCATGGGCAGAAGGGGCAGCATGTGTAAGAGAGAGGTGTCCTGTGGGCAGAAGAGGTTACATGTGTAAGAGAGAGGTAAACTGTGGGCAGAAGGGGCTGCATGTGTAAGAGAGAGGTATCCTGTGGGCAGTAGAGGCTGCATGTGTAAGAGAGAGGTATCCTGTGGGCAGAAGAGGCTGCATGTGTAAGAGAGAGGTATCCTGTGGGCAGAAGAGGCTGCATGTGTAAGAGAGAGGTATCCTGTGGGCAGAAGAGGCTGCATGTGTAAGAGAGAGGTATCCTGTGGGCAGTAGAGGCTGCATGTGTAAGAGAGAGGTGTCCTGTGGGCAGAAGAGGCTACATGTATAGGAGAGAGTTATCTCCTTGGCAGAAGGAGCCGCTTGTGTAAGAGGGAGGTATCATGTGGGCAGAAGAGGCTGCATGTGTAAGAGAGAGGTATTCTGTGGGCAGAAGAGGCTGCATGTGAAAGAGAGAGGTATCCTGTGTGCAGTAGAGGCTGCATGTGTAAGAGTGATGTATCCTGTGAGCAGAAGGAGCTGCATGTGTAAGAGAGAGATATCCTGTGAGCAGAAGGAGCTGCATGTATAAGAGAGAGGTATCGTTTGAGCAGAAGGAGCTGCATGTGTAAGAGAGAGGTATCCTGTGAGCAGAAGGAGCTGCATGTGTAAGAGAGAGATATCCTGTGAGCAGAAGGAGCTGCATGTGTAAGAGAGAGATATCATGTGAGCAGAAGGAGCAGCATGTATAAGAGAGAGGTATCCTGTGAGCAGAAGGAGCTGCATGTGTAAGAGAGAGATATCATGTGAGCAGAAGGAGCTGCATGTATAAGAGAGAGGTATCCTGTGGGCAGAAGAGGCTGCAGGTGTAAGATAGAGGTATCCTATGAGCAGAAGGAGCTGCATGTGTAAGAGAGAGGTATCCTGTGGGCAGAAGAGGCTGCATGTGTAAGAGAGAGGTGTCCTGTGAGCAGAAGGAGCTGCATGTGTAAGAGAGAGGTATCCTGTGAGCAGAAGGTGCTGCATGTGTAGGAGAGAGGTATCCTGTGAGCAGAAGGAGCTGCATGTGTAAGAGAGAGGTATCCTCTGGGCAGAAGGGGCTGCATGTGTAAGAGGTATCCTGTGGGCAGAAAAAGCTGCATGTGTAAGAGGTATCCTGTGGGCAGAAGGAGCTGCATGTGTAAGAGAGAGGTATCCTGTGGGCAGAAGGAGCTGCATGTGTAAGAGAGAGATATCCTGTGGGCAGAAGAGGCCAGCTGTCAGAGAGAGGTATCCCATGGGCAGAAGATGCTGCATGTGTAAGAGAGAGGCATCCTGTGAGCATAAGGAGCTGCATGTGTCAGAGAGAGGTGTCATGTGGGCAGAAGAGGCTGCATGTGTAAGAGAGAGGTGTCCTGTGGGCAGAAGAGGCTGCATGTGTAAGAGAGAGGTATCCTGTGGGCAGAAGAGGCCATGTGTAAGAGAGAGGTATCCTGTATGCAGAAGGAGCTGCATGTGTAAGAGAGAGGTATCCTGTGGGCAGAAGAGGCTGCATGTGTAAGAGAAAGGTATCCTGTGGGCAGAATAGCTGGATGTGTAAGAGAGAGGTGTCCTGTGGGCAGAAGGAGCTGCATGTGTCAGAGAGAGGTATAACATGGGCAGAAGAGGCTGCTTGTGTAAGAGAGAGGTATCCTGTGGGAAGAAGAGGCTGCATGTGTAAGAGAGAGGTATCCTGTGGGCAGAAGAGGCTGCATGTGTAAGAGAGAGGTATCCAGTGGGAAGAAGAGGCTGCATGTGTAAGAGAGAGGTGTCCTGTGGGCAGAAGAGGTTGCATGTGTAAGAGAGAGGTGTCCTGTGAGTAGAAGAGGCTGCAGGTGTAAGAGAGAGGTATCCTGTGGGCAGAAGAGGCTGCATGTGTAAAAGATGTATCTCGTTAGCAGAAGGAGCTGCGTGTGTAAGACAGAGGTATCCCGTGGGCAGAAGGGGTTGTGTGTTAGGGAAAGCTATCATGTGGGCAGAAGAGGCTGCATTTGTAAAAGAGAGGTATCTCGATGGCAGAAGGAGCCGTGTGTGTAAGAGAGAGGTATCCTGTGGGCAGAAGAGGCTGCATGTGTAAGAGAGGTATCCTGTGGGCAAAAGGCGCTACATGTGCAAGAGCAAAGAATGCTGTGGGCAGGAAATAGAGACGTATCCCATGGGCAGAAGGGGCAGCATGTGTAAGAGAGAGGTGTCCTGTGGGCAGAAGAGGCTACATGTGTAAGAGAGAGGTATCTCGTTGGCAGAAGGAGCCACTTGTGTAAGAGAGAGGAATCCTGTGGGCAGAAGAGGCTACATGTGTAAGAGAGAGGTATCCTGTGGGCAGAAGAGGCTGCATGTGTAAGAGAGAGGTATCCTGTGGGCAGAAGAGGCTGCATGTGTAAGAGAGAGGTATCCTGTGGGCAGAAGAGGCTGCATGTGAAAGAGAGAGGTATCCGGTGGGCAGTAGAGGCTGCATGTGTAAGAGAGAGGTGTCCTGTGGGCAGAAGAGGCTACATGTGTAGGAGAGAGTTATCTCCTTGGCAGAAGGAGCCGCTTGTGTGAGAGGGAGGTATCATGTGGGCAGAAGAGGCTGCATGTGTAAGAGAGAGGTATTCTGTGGGCAGAAGAGGCTGCATGTGTAAGAGTGAGGTATCCTGTGGGAAGAAGAGGCTGCATGTGTAAGAGTGAGGTATCCTGTGGGCAGAAAAGGCTGCATGTGTAAGAGAGAGGTATCCTGTGAGCAGAAGGAGCTGCATGTGTAAGAGAGAGGTGTCCTGTGGGCAGAAGAGGCAGCATGTGTAAGAGAGAGGTATCCTGTGAGCAGAAGGAGCTGCATGTGTAAGAGAGAGGTGTCCTGTGGGCAGAAGAGGCAGCATGTGTAAGAGAGAGGTATCCTGTGGGCAGAAGAGGTTCCGTGTGTAAGAGAGAGGTATCCTGTGGGCAAAAGATGCCACGTGTAAGTGAGAGGTATCTCGTTGGCAGAAGGAGTCGCATGTGTCAGAGAGAGGTATCCCAATAGAGATTAATAGTTAATAAAATGTATTTAAGTAAATATATGTATATGTACACTTTTTTGTGTTTATATTTATTAAATTAAGTTTATTTGCTAGTTAAAATATATATTACATTTAATTAAATTTGTTAATAATAATAATACTAATAATATTATATAATTAATTTAATTTAGGTTATGTAATTTTTTTAAGTCGATATTTTTTACATCTATATTTATTACATCGATATTTTTTAGTCGATAATATTGTACTTCTTGTTTAAGTATAGGGAGTGGATATTTTTGTAATCAATATTTTTACATCGATATTTTTGTTGACTATATTTTTGTTTTCGATATTTAAACATGGAACCGGTATCCTGTGGGCAGAAGAGGCTGCATGTGTAAGAGAGAGGTATCCTGTGGGCAGAAGAGGTTACATTTGTAAGAGAGAGGTATACTATGGGCAGAAGGGGCTGCATGTGTAAGAGAGAGGTATCCTGTGGGCAGAAGAGGGCACCTGTCAGAGAGAGATATCCCATGGGCAGAAGGGGCTGCATGTGTAATAGAGAGGTATCCTGAGGGCAGAAGAGGCCGCATGGGTCAGTGAGAGGTATCCTGTAGGCAGAAGTGGCTGCATGTATAAGAGAGAGGTATCCTGGTGCAGAGCAGGAATATCGACGGAGAAATATCGTGGGACATTAATATCGCCGCAGAAATATCGTTTGGAAGAAATATCGACAACAAAAATATACTTGACAAGAATATCGACTGACAGGGAAGTAATATCGATTACAAAAATATAGTTGTAATAAATATCGTTGACAAAAATATAGTCGACAAAACTATCGACTTGTTAATAATGTTATGACTTTTAGTGTTTTTAATAAGAATTGTTTGTCATTTTATTATATGTTTTAGAATTTTTCTAGTTATTAATTTATTTTAAGTTTAATGTTGCGTTATTAGTTCCGTAGCGGGTTGTGGATTTATAGGGGAATAGGGTGGGAAGTAATTTAATTATATAACATTAATTGATTAATTAATGTGTTAATTTATTAATTAATAATAGTTTAATAAATAGTTGTTAAATAATTTTAATTAGTCAATTAATAATTAATTATGTTAATTGTTTAATTAATTTTAGGTGTGTGTTGTGGTGTTTATATGTGTGAATGGTGTGAAGGGTGGTAAGTAATTCATTTTTTATTGATTAATTTTAAAATATTTTAAAATTAATTACTATTATTTATATAGTAATTAATAATTGTAATTGTGTAATGAATTTTAGGTGTGTGTTTTGGTGTTTATATGTGTAAGTGTTGTGAAAGCTGGTAAATAATTAATTTTTTATTGATTAATAAATAATAAATTAATGTTCATTAATTAATTAGTAAATATTATCTGTAATTGTGTAATGAATTTTAGGTGTGTGTTGTGAATATTATAGTGCTAAATAATGTGTAATTAATGATTTTTTATTATGTTTGTTAATAATACTATATTTACATGTATATATTAATTTTGTTAAAACTGGAAAGTAAATTTAATAAAAATGTTGATAGTTTTGTTTCTTATTGTTTTGGGATCCCGCACTTTCCCTACTGTTGCACTCACTGGAGTGAGAATAGTAATTTTTACCCCTACACTATCCAGCGCTTTCCCTACTGTTGCACACACTGGAGTGAGAATAGTAATTTTTACCCCTACGCTATCCAGCGCTTTCCCTACTGTTGCACACACTGGAGTGGGAATAATCATTTTTACCTCTACGCTATCCAACGCTTTCCCTATTGTTGCACTCTCTGGAGTGGGAATGGTAATTTTTACCCCTCCGCTATCCAGCGCTTTCCCTACTGTTGCACTCACTGGAGTGGAAATAGTAATTTTTACCCCTACGCTATCCAGCTCTTTTCCTACTGTTGTACTCACTGGAGTGGGAATAGTAAATTTTAACCGTACGCTATCCAGCGCTTTCCCTACTGTTGCACTCACTGGAGTGGGAATAGTAAATTTTACCCCTCTGCTATCCAGTGCTTTCCCTACTGTTGCACTCACTGGAGTGGGAATACTAATTTTTACCCCTACTCTATCCAGTGCTTTCCCTACTGTTGCACTCACTGGAGTGGGAATACTAATTTAAACCCCTCTGCTATCCAGCGCTTTCCCTACTGTTGCACTCACTGGAATGGGAATAGTAAATGTTACCCCTCTGCTATCCAGCACTTTTCCTACTGTTGCACTCTCTAGAGTGGGAATAGCAAATTTTATCCCTCTGCTATCCAGCGCTTTCTCTACTGTTGCACTCACAGGAGTGGGAATAGTAATTTTTACCCCTACGATATCCAGCGCTTTCCCTACTGTTGCACTCACTGGAGTGGGAATAGTAATTTATACCCCTCTGCTATCCAGCACTTTCCCTACTGTTGCACTCTCTAGAGTGGGAATAGTAAATTGTATCCCTCTGCTATCCAGCGCTTTCTCTACTGTTGCACTCACTGGAGTGGGAATAGTAAATTTTACCCCTCTGCTAACCAGCGCTTTCCCTACTGCACTCACTGGAGTGGGAATAGTAAATTCTACCCCTCTGCTATCCAGCGCTTTCCCTACTGTTGCACTCACTGGAGGGGGAATAGTAATTTGTACCCCTACGCTATCCAGCGCTTTCCCTACTGTTGCACTCACTGGAGTGGGAATAGTAATTTGTACCCCTACGCTATCCAGCGCTTTCCCTACTGTTGCACTCACTGGAGTGGGAATAATAATTTTTACCCCTATGCTATCCAGCGCTTTCCCTACTGTTGCACTTAATGGAGTTGGGATAGTACATTTTACCCCTCTGCTATCCAGTGCTTTCCATACTGTTGCACTCAGTGGAGTGGGAATAGTAATTTTTACCCCTACCATATCCAGCGCTTTCCCTACTGTTGCACTCACTGGACTGGGAATAGTAATTTTCACTATCCAATGTTTTAACTACTAATGTATTTATTTTGTTATTAAATGTATGTATTATTATTTTTTTAAAGTTTAATGTGTTAATTAAATAGAATATTTTGTTTTATTTGAAATTGTTTACATATATGTGTTTATTTTTTTTTTATATAATCAATAAAATGTATCAATTAAATAGAGATTAATAGTTAATAAAATGTATTTAAGTAAATATATGTATATGTACACTTTTTTGTGTTTATATTTATTAAATTAAGTTTATTTGTTATAATTAGTTAAAATATATATAACATTTAATTAAATTTGTTAATAATAATAATACTAATAATATTATATAATTAATTTAATTTAGGTTATGTAATTTTTTTAAGTCGATATTTTTTACATCTATATTTATTACATCGATATTTTTGAGTCGATAATATTGTACTTACCTGTTTAAGTATAGGGAGTAGATATTTTTGTAATCAATATTTTTACATCAATATTTTTGTTGACTATATTTTTGTTTTCGATATTTAAACATGGAACCAGGTCTCCTGTAGGCAGAAGAGGCTGCATGTGTAAGAGGGAGGTATCCTGTGGGCAGAAGAGGTTGCATATGTAAGAGAGAGGTAGCCTGTGAGAAGAAGGAGATGCATGTGTAAGAGAGAGGTGTCCTGTGGGCAGAAGAGGCTGCAGGTGTAAGAGAGAGGTATCCTGTGGGCAGAAGGGGCTGAATCTGTAAGAGAGAGGTATCATGTGGGCAGAAGAGATTACATGTGTAAGAGAGAGGTATACTGTGGGCAGAAGGAGCTGCATGTGTTAGAGAGAGCTATCCTGTGGGCAGTAGGGGCCAAGTGTAAGAGAGAGGTATCCTGTGGGCAGAAGGAGCTGCATTTGTAAGAGAGAGCTATCCTGTGGGCAGAAGGGGCCACGTGTCAGAGAGAGGTATCCTGTGGGCAGAAGGAGCCGCATGTGTTGGAGAGAGCTATCCTGTGGGCAGTAGGGGCCACGTGTAAGAGAGAGGTATTCTGTGAGCAAAAGGAGCTGCATTTGTAAGAGAGAGCTATCCTGTGGGCAGAAGGGGCCACGTGTAAGAGAGAGGTATCCTGTGAGCAGAAGGAGCTGCATGTGTAAGAGAGAGGTGTCCTGTGGGCAGAAGAGGCTGCAGGTGTAAGAGAGAGGTATCCTGTGGGCAGAAGGGGCTGCATGTGTAAGAGAGAGGTGTCCTGTGGGCAGAATAGGCTGCAGGTGTAAGAGAGAGGTATCCTGTGGGCAGAAGGGGCTGCATGTGTAAGAGGTATCCTGTGGGCAGAAGAGGCTGCATGTGTAAGAGAGAGGTATCCTGTGAGCAGAAGGCGCTGCATGTGTAATAGAGAGGTGTCCTGTGGGCAGAAGATGCTGCAGGTGTCAGAGAGAGGTATCATGTGGGCAGACGGGGCTGCATGTGTAAGAGAGAGGTGTCCTGTGGGCAGAAGAGGCTGCATGTGTAAGAGAGAGGTATCCTGTGGGCAGAAGAGGCTGCATGTGTAAGAGAGAGGTATCCTGTGGGTGGAAGAGCTTCCATGTGTAAGAGAGATGTATCCTGTGGGCAGAAGAGGCCACGTGTAAGAGAGAGTCAAGTAAAGTCAAGTCAATAGATTTGTATAGCGCGCTACATACCCATAGGGTCTCAAGGCGCTTGAGGGAGGGTGGGGAATTACTTGTCGAATATCCAGGTTTTGAGTTGCTTTCTGAATGCTAGGTGGTTCTGAGTAAGGCGAAGGTGAGTGGGAAGTGAGTTCCAGGTTTTAGCTGCCAGGTAGGAGAAGGATCTACCTCCCATGGTGGTTTTGTTGATGCGAGGAACAGTGGCCAGGGCTTGGTTGGAGGATCGTAGCTGACGGGTGGGGGTGTAGAAGGACAGTCGTGTGTTGAGGCATTCAGGTCCAAGTTCGTAGAGTGCTTTGTGTGTGTGGGTGAGGAGGCGGAACGTTATCCTCTTATGTACGGGGAGCCAGTGGAGGTTTTTCAGGTGACCAGAGATGTGTTCTTTACGCGGGATGTCTAGTATGAGCCTGGCTGAGGCGTTCTGGATGCGTTGGAGTTTTTTCTGGAGTTTAGCGGTGGTACCGGCGTATAGGGTGTTTCCATAGTCCAGGCGGCTCGTGACCAGTGCGTGGGTGACCGTTTTTCTAGTTTCGGTGGGGATCCAGCGAAATGTTTTTTTGAGCATGCGAAGAATGTTGAAGCAAGAAGATGAAACGGCGTTGACTTGTTTGGTCATCGAGAGTGAGGAGTCCAGGATGACGCCCAGGTTCCGTGCGTGGTCCGTCGGGATGGGTGCTTTTCCGAGGGCCTCTGGCCACCAAGAGTCGTCCCAGGCGGAGGGGGAGGTGCCTAAGATGAGGACTTCTGTTTTGTCTGAATTCAGTTTCAGACGGCTGTGCTTCATCCATTCGGCTACTTCTCTCATTCTTTCTTGTAAGTTGGTTTTGGCGGTGTTAGGGTCTTTGGTGAGTGAGAGGATCAGTTGAGTGTCGTCAGCGTAGGAGATGATGTTGAGATTGTGTTGGCGAGCGATGGCCGCAAGGGGGCTCATGTATACGTTGAAGAGGGTGGGGCTGAGTGACGATCCTTGTGGCACGCCGCAGATGACTTCAGAGGCTTCTGACTTGAATGGTGGGAGGCGGACTCTCTGGGTTCTTCCGGTGAGGAACGAGGTGATCCATTCCAGTGCTTTTCCTTGGATTCCAACGTTTCTGAGGCGCTGTAGAAGGGTGCTATGACAGACTGTGTCGAAGGCAGCGGAGAGGTCGAGGAGGATTAGGGCGACTGTGTCTCCATTGTCCAGTAGAGTTCGAATGTCGTCTGTGGCTGCGATGAGGGCGGTCTCAGTGCTGTGTTTGGCTCGGAAGCCAGACTGTGAGGAGTCGAGTGATTTGTTGGTTTCGAGGAAGGCGGCGAGCTGGTTGTTGACAGCTTTCTCGATGACTTTGGCTGGGAATGGAAGGAGCGAGATGGGGCGGTAGTTTTTGAGTTCGGTGGGGTCAGGTGAGATAAAATACGCTGTCGCTTAACAGGTGAGTTGATACCCTTAACATTCCATGAAACCAAATTTAAAGACATAGTTTACAGTTCTGCGTGTTTCCAGCTTTCCGGGAAGGTGGCGGAGTTGAGGGAGCAGTTGATGACATCTCGGAGGTGTGGTGCTATGATGGAGTCTGCTTTGTTGAAGATATGGTGAGGGCATGGGTCAGTTGGGGATCCTGAGTGGATGGAGTTCATCAGGCGGATGGTGTCCTCGGTGGAGATTGGGTTCCAGTCGTTAAGGATGTTCAAGGGGGGTGAAGGTCCTGCGGAAGGTTGGGTGGGTTGGTCTCCGGGTCGGTTGTCGAAGCTGTTGTGGATGTCTGCGATTTTGTTGTGGAAGAAGGAAGCTAGGGAGTCGCAGAGGGCTTGGGAGGGGGTGATGTCGTTGGAGTTGGCTGAAGGGTTGGTAAATTCTTTGACGATGTTGAATAGTTGAATAGTTCCTTGCTGTTGTGGGCGTTGTTATCTAGACGATCTTTGAATGCGGCTTTCTTGGCAGAACGGATTAGTTGGTGGTGTATGCGGGTGGCGTTTTTGAAGGCGTCTCTGGTGCTGGTGTTTGGGTCTTTTTTCCAGGCCTTCTCAAGGGATCGACAGAGTTTCTTAGATTTCTTAAGATCATAGTTGAACCAAGAGGCGTTTTTGCTGCCTAGTTTGCTTTGACGTTTTTTCAACGGTGCTAGGATGTCGGCGCTGTTGGATAGCCATTGGGTGAGGTTAGTGGCTGCTTGGTCGGGGTTTGAGGAGTGGGCGGGGGGGTTTAGGAGAAGCGATGAGGAGATCTGGTCGATGGTGATTTTGTTCCAATTTCTTCGCAGGGTGGGTTGAGGATGGTTGTGGATTGTGGTCTTATTGTAGGTAAAATGAACGCAGCTGTGGTCCGTCCAATGAAGAGCTGTGGTGTGACTGAATGAGACATGTTTGCTGGAGGTGAAGATGGGGTCGAGTGTGTGACCTGCAATGTGAGTGGGGGTAGTGACAAGTTGTTTGAGTCCGAGGTTGGCAAGATTGTCCAGAAGGGTGGTGGTGCTGCTGTCATTGCTCTTTTCCAGGTGAAAATTGAGGTCTCCCAATAGAATGTAGTCCTCGGAGGGGAGGGCGTGTGGGGTGATAAAGTCAGTGATGTCGTCACTGAATTGTGCACGGGGTCCTGGAGGCCGGTAGAGGAGGGTGCCTCTGAGTGTGGTCTTGGGGTCGGTGTGGATCTGGAAGTGGAGGTGTTCGGCGTTGGCAAGGTTGACGTCTGAGCTGGTTGAGATGCGGATGGAATTCTTGTGGACGACGGCGATGCCTCCTCCTGTTTGCTTGATGCGGTCCTTCCGGATGATCTTGTATCCTTCCGGGATAGCAATGGTGATGTCTGGGGCTGAGGAGGCGTTCATCCATGTTTCTGTTAGGAAGGCGACGTCCGGTGATTTGGTGTCTAGTAGATTCCAAAGGTCGATGGCGTGTCTGTGGACCGAGCGGGTGTTGAGTAGGATGCATTTTAGGTGGTTGGTGTCAGGTCTCTGTTTGGTGTTGGTGGGTGAGGAGTTGGTTTTGGTGCCGTCGAACTTGCAGGAGTTGCAAGAGAAGGGTCCATGGGTGTGTCCAGGAACGGCTTGGACGCAGTTGGGGGAGCGACCGTGGTTAAGGGCTAGGAGGGTGTTGGCATCGTAAGTGATGCGAGTGGGCTGGGACTTATGGGAACCAGGGGGTCTGGCGCTGGGCACGGTCTCGGCGCGGACTGGCGTAGACGGGCTTACCTTTGGCGCACCTTCGGCGCGGCCGCAGCGCGTGGACGCTGCGCGTAAATCCATGCGTCATAAATGGAGTGTGGAGGGGGGTGGGTCGAGGGGTGTGTCAGCAGGGAGGCGGGAGCGGGGTGGAGAGGCGGTGCTGGGAAGCAACAACAATCAACAAAATGGCAGCGACCCCAAAGCCAAACAGGACGAGGCTGGGATATTTAATTTGGACAGAGAGGAAGCGTCGCAATAGCCAGCAGAAAAAACAATTTATGCAGTCACAGGCACCAATGCACAGACAGATACAAATACAGGTAATTAGCGCTCAGCGTCTACAATCGCGCTACGATGCTATGCTAATGAGGCACAAGTGAAAGAATAATGCAGGGGTCAATGCGAGCAAAGGGCAGCGTTTTAAAAATCTTTGTTCAGTCTGGCAGCAGTGTGGCGATACGATACCAGCAAGGGAGCAAGGGAGCAACCGCTTCTGAGGAGGTTCAGGACGGTCACAGCGCTAGTGGCCGAGGGAAGAGGCTATCCTTTCTGTGGGAGGGGTGTGTCAGCAGGGAGGCGGGAGCGGGGTGGAGAGGCGGTGCTGGGAAGCAACAACAATCAACAAAATGGCAGCGACCCCAAAGCCAAACAGGACGAGGCTGGGATATTTAATTTGGACAGAGAGGAAGCGTCGCAATAGCCAGCAGAAAAAACAATTTATGCAGTCACAGGCACCAATGCACAGACAGATACAAATACAGGTAATTAGCGCTCAGCGTCTACAATCGCGCTACGATGCTATGCTAATGAGGCACAAGTGAAAGAATAATGCAGGGGTCAATGCGAGCAAAGGGCAGCGTTTTAAAAATCTTTGTTCAGTCTGGCAGCAGTGTGGCGATACGATACCAGCAAGGGAGCAACCGCTTCTGAGGAGGTTCAGGATGGAGAGAGGTATCCTGTGAGCAGAAGGAGCTTGTTGGACTTGGCCCTTTTGGCAGGTTCACCCCTGAACTTTTTGCCTTGAACTCTGACATTATGGTAGTGATTTTAGGTCTCTGCGCACTTTCGCACTATGGCCCAGTGTGAAGTGCGTGCGCTCTCTGAGTGCGTGTGGTGAGGTTGGCCTGCCCTACCATAGGAATGCATGGGGAATATGTGTGTCCATGGTAGTTCCTGATGTGTGGGGAGTGCAGGGGCGAGTTTGGTATGCGCAAACTCGTGAGATTAAATGCTGCTCGATGATGTGAGCAGATTTAATGTGTCTATTGTAGAAGTGCCACTTTTGGAAGTTGTATATATATAGGGGGTTTACCCAAACGTAGTCACTGGGACCTGGGTTATCTAAGTACTGAGAGGGAGGGGTCCCAGTGTAAGAGCAACGATAAATAAACAATTTCTCACGAAAATTTACAGAAGCAACGAATGAATCCACATTGTTTTAATTCACAATGAGGATGAGTATAGCAAATATAGTAACAAATGGATTACAAAATATAATAGGTTGTACAGTGCCCCAGGGGAAGGAGGAAGTGATTGAGTGAGGATAGTGTGGTACGGGAATTGTGACAGTAAAATCAAACTCGTATCAAAAATGCATTTGTATGATGATTCAAATACAAACAACATAGGACCAACGGTTCATTGTAACAGTATATACATGTCATACTCCAAAAGTGCAAATAATGTCCGAATATGGATATGGAGTTGACAAAAATAGGACAGTTGTCGACGTTTCGACCCACAATATGTCTCAGGGATTAGTGGAGCCCTTGCAGCGGGGTCTTCATCAGGACAGGGAACTGGGCAGGCAACCTAGTAAATATAAATAAATAAAAGGGCGTAGTTCTATTACTAGCTCAAATGGTCATAAGACACAGCATATTTCATTTCTGAGATATAGCACACGTCAACAAAGAGCATACCGTTATAGTTATTGCTCTTTATGTTGGGGGCTTTTGTCACCGTGGGTCTGGTGTCATTACTAAGGGTGGAAAAAGACATAGTCAAAGGTTAAGAATTAACTGGTGGGGACCCGAAGGTCTGAGAACGGTGGAATAATCATATTGTTATTCCGTGGGGAGCTGTAGTGTAGACTCCTGATCATCTTGTACATAAGGAATATGGACTTACTTTCTAAAAAATGAAGAGAGCGGTGGAGGTCGAGACCGGTCCACGGGCGGTGGATCTACCAATGTCTGTAACAAGATATTAATGATGAGGAGTTAGAATTACAAAGTAACGTCCTATGGGAGTGGTAATATCAAAGACAAGTTTGACGAGGCTTACACACGTGGTACGTTGGGTCAGAAGTCGTCCAAGGGTGTCTGATTTAAAGTTGATCTCTCCGTGATATCTGAAAGGCAACACAGTAAGGATCGTAAGTTGAGAATCACACTGGGGATCAGGGACGTATCAACTACGATGTCAGGGCGGAGGAACTCACCTAACGCCAACTTGATCTGGCATGTAGTCCCGCTCGCGTCTGTGGTGGCGTGGCGGACTTCCGGGTTAGGTAAGTAACCATGGGAGCGCCACCGCGTGACTATGAGTCAAGGTATAGACATTGAAGAAAGACTGATAACATCATCGTGTAGTGCGGTTATCATGGTATAATGATTAGTACTTCAATTTGAGTGATCTAAAATTACTAAAATCATCATTGACACAAAGAACAACCGATTAATCAGAGAATCACAAATAAAAGGATTGGGCGCAGAAGTACCTATCACGGATTAGTACGACCCTTATAGAATATGACCACCGTTCTAATAGGAGCATAATTCTGGACATAAATGTGTGTGGCCATTAATAGCTATTGTGGCGTACCTCTCGCATAAGGGTATAAGCCAGTTCAGGTTGGAGTCAATTCACGATTACACTACTATCCAAGAGTGGTGAATTACATAGGAACATGAAAGGATTGTATCACAAATTATTATGATTATTACAAAATATAGCAACCAGTCAATTAGGACATAAATGTGTATAGCCAAATATAGCTGTTATGGCGTACCTCTCGCATAAGGGTATAGGCCAGTACAGGTTAGAGTCAATACAGGTTTAGGCTGCCACTCAAGAGTGGTAAGTTACATAGGAGCATTTAGGGTAGTGTTGCTAACTGGGAGAAAGAGCTGTCATGCTCGTTGAGACCATTCTGGATAGAGTCAAACAGGAGCATCCATTTTATTTCACGTATGTTCAAAATACTAGCAATGTTACCACCTCGTGGTCCCAGTACTGCCTTTTCTAGTACCACCCACCGGAGACTTTCTGGGGGGTGTGCAGCGAGTTTGAAGTGGTCTACAAGTGGGGCGCCCTGGACCTTGCATCTGATCCTGCTCCTATGTTGAAGAATTCTTACTTTGGCCTTTTGTTGTGTTTGGCCAATGTAGATCAATTTACATGGACATACTATCGCATAAATGATGTTGGATGTATTACAATTATTGTGGAATTTGAGTTTGATTCTGTGTTGAAAATGTACAAATTCCTTCGTTGGTATGGTGGTATCACAAGCCTTGCACTGGCCACACCTAAAATGGCCCACAACCGGTGGGAGATTCCATAGTGAGGCGATGGTAGGGTCGTCTGGACAGGGTAGAAGGGACCGCACCACATAGTCTTTTACACTTTTGGCTTTTTTGAAAGCATGTAATGGTGTACCCATTTGGTTGACCCCATCCGATATCATTTGCCAATGTTGGTTTATAATGCGTTTGATCTGATTGCTTTTTGTTGAAAACGTTGTTATACATACAATCCTGTCTTTGTGTACATTTGCCTTGTCTTTAGGAGTGAGTAGTTCGTCCCTTGGATAAAACCAAGCACGTTTCCTTGATTTCTTGACCAGCCGTCTTGGATAGCCCCGTTCTTGAAGACGATTGGCAAGATCCTCAGATTCCTTGAAATAATGATCTTTGTTGGAACAGTTCCTCCGGATCCGGAGGAACTGCCCGAATGGCAAATTGTCACAGAGTGCACGTGGATGATGGCTGTTGTACTGTAACAGCGAATTCCTCTCAGCCGGTTTTCGATAGAGTCTCTGGATGCGATATATAGACGACATCTTGCTAATCTGGAATGGCGTTTTGGAGGCACTTTCTTCGTTCTTCACATGGTTGAATCAACAATCACCTCATCTCAAATTCACAAGCCAATCAGACAATAAAACTATCAATTTTTTGGACATCACCATCTACGAGGAATCTGACCCCTCATTAGGACATAAATGTGCATGTGTAAGAGAGAGGTATCCTGTGAGCAGAAGAGGCTGCATGTGTAAGAGAGAGGTATCCTGTGGGCAGAAGGAGCTGCATGTGTAAGAGAGAGGTATCCTGTGGGCAGAAGAGGCTGCATGTGTAAGAGAGAGGTATCCTGTGGGCAGAAGAGGCTGCATGTGTAAGAGAGAGGTATCCTGTGGGCAGAAGGGGCTGCATGTGTAAGAGAGAGGTATCCTGTGGGCAGAAGGGGCTGCAGGTGTAAGAGAGAGGTATCCTGTGGGCAGAAGAGGCCACATGTGTCAGAGAGCAGTATCCTGTGGGCAGAAGAGGCCACATGTGTCAGAGAGAGGTATGCTGTTGGTTTGGAGCTGCAGGTGGGAGGTATCTGGTGGAGCAGGGTGCCTTACGGGGCAGTAGGGAGGTGGGAGGCGTGTCTGTGGACAGTGAGAGCATTGGGGGGCAGCAGGTGTGGGGGGAGGTATTCTGCTGGCACAGGGAAATTAGGGGCTGAAGGTGGGAGAGAGTGTGAGGCACTATAGGGGCTGTGGTAGCTACAGGTGGGGATAGAAGTATCCTTTGGGAAGAGAGGGGCCTTAGGGCGCTGCAGGTGAAAGGAGGGGTGTCCTGTTGACAGGGTGGGCATCATGCAGCTGCAGGTGGGAGGAGGAGTAATACCCTGTGTGGAGATGGCACGGAGGGTGCACTGTGGTGGTGGGGAGGGGGGTGCAACAGGGAGAGACCGGCATCCTGTGGGCTGAAGGGGTTGCCCCTGGGAAGTAGGATGCCATATAGGCAGGGCGGGTAGAGTGTCGGTGGAGGGGCTGCGGGTGAAGAGGGCTACCATAGGTGCTGCAGGGGGAAGGAGGGGGGCCATGTGACAAGAGGGAGCTGCGGGTATGGGGTACATTTCCAATCAGCTTTGCGTCGCAAGAGGGCAATGGCTGTCCAAAAGCAAAATTCTCAGCTCTAATCCACAATCTCTTTGCTGCATTCCACAGAGACGCCCCCTCTCATGATTGCATTGGTTGAACCATGGTACGTCCTCGACGTAACGCGTGCCGTGAGCAGATGACACCCCACAGTTACTCGTTTCTTCTCATAGACACACCTGTCCTTGTCATCCGTCCCCTTTCATACTTCCCGCAAACCCTTCCACCCCCTCCCCCGCCCCCCGCCCTTCCTACCCTCCTCCCGCCTTCACCCCCTCTCTGCAGACAGGCGCCTGTGATCACACAGAATGTAGAATGAAGCGCGAGGAGCTGGCAGTGCCAGTGACAGGCACCGGTGCCTGACAGGCCCCGCCCCTCCCGCCTTCACCCCCTCTCCTCAGATCACACATAAACGCGCGGAGCCGGCACCGGCGCTAACAAGACGCTGATTACCGCCATGACTGGCAGGCTGAGAGCATGGCCCTCAGCCAAGGAGGAGGGGGAGACAGGCCTCTCCGCCACACCGACGAGGGAACCCTGCAGGCCCGATGCAGGCAGGCGTGAAGAGACAGGGAGGGGTGAGAGGGCGATGGAGACAGAGGAGAGAGAGAGCAAGCGAGAGAAAGAGGCGTGAGAGAGAGGGGTGAGATAGAGAGGGAGAGGGGTTGAGAGAGAGAGAGGGGTGAGATAGGGAGGGATGAGAGACAGAGAGGGGTGAGATAGGGAGGGAGAGGGGTTGAGAGAGAGAGGGGTGAGATAGGGAGGGAGAGGGGTTGAGAGAGAAAGAGGGGTGAGATAGAGAGGGAGAGGGGATGAGAGAGAGAGGGGTGAGATAGGGAGGGATGAGAGAGAGAGAGAGAGGGGTGAGATAGGAAGGGATGAGAGAGAGAGAGGGGTGAGATAGAGAGGGAGAGGGGATGAGAGAGAGAGGGGTGAGATAGGGAGGGAGAGGGGTTGAGAGAGAAAGAGGCGTGAGAGAGAGGGGTGAGATAGGGAGGGAGAGGGGTTGAGAGAGAGAGGGGTGAGATAGGGAGGGAGATGGGTTGAGAGAGAAAGAGGGGTGAGATAGAGAGGGAGAGGGGATGAGAGAGAGAGGGGTGAGATAGGGAGGGATGAGAGAGAGAGAGAGAGAGGGGTGAGATAGGAAGGGATGAGAGAGAGAGAGGGGTGAGATAGAGAGGGAGAGGGGATGAGAGAGAGAGAGAGGGGTGAGATAGAGAGGGGATGAGAGAGAGAGGGGTGAGATACAAAGGGAGTGGGGTTGAGAGAGAGAGGGGTGAGATGGAGAGGGAGAGGGGATGAGGGAGAGAGGGGTGAGATAGGGAGGGATGAGAGAGAGAGAGAGGGGATGAGAGAGAGAGAGAGGGGATGAGAGAGAGAGAAGGAAGGAAGGGATGAGAGAGAGAGAGGGGATGAGAGAGAGAGAGGGGTGAGAGAGAGAGGGAGTGGGGATGAGAGAGACAGGGGTGAGATAGAGAGGGAGAGGGGTGAGATGGAGAGGGGATGAGAGAGAGAGAGGGGTGAGATGGAGGGGGATGAGGGAGAGAGGGGTGAGATAGAAAGGGAGAGGGGATGAGAGAGAGAGGGGTGAGATAGAGAGGGGATGAGAAAGAGAGGGGTGAGATGGAGAGGGGATGAGAGAGAGAGAGGGGTGAGATGGAGGGGGATGAGGGAGAGAGGGGTGAGATAGAGAGGAAGAGGGGATGAGAGAGAGAGAGGGGTGAGATGGAGAGGGAGAGGGGATGAGAGAGAGGGGGTGAGATAGAGAGGGAGAGGGGATGAGGGAGAGAGGGGTGAGATAAAGAGGGAGAGGGGATGAGAGAGAGGGTGAGATAAAGAGGGAGAGGGGATGAGAAAGAGAGGGGTGAGATAGAGAGGAAGAGGGGATGAGAGAGAGAGAGGGGTGAGATGGAGAGGGAAAGGGAATGAGAGAGAGAGAGGGGTGAGATAAAGAGGGAGAGGGGATGAGAGAGAGAGAGGGGTGAGATAGAGAGGGAGAGGGGATGAGAGAGAAAGAGGGGTGAGATGGAGAGGGGACGAGAGAGAGGGGTGAGATGGAGAGGGGACGAGAGAGAGAGGGGTGAGATGGGGAGGGGACGAGAGAGAGAGGGGTGAGATAGCGAGGGAGAGGGATAAGAGAGAGAGAGGAGGGTGAGAGAGGGGTGAGATAGAGATAGCAGTGGATGAGTTGATTGGGAGCTTTTTTTTACAAAGCCAAGGGTGATTTTTAGCTGCTGCGGTATGTCTTGCGTCAAGGTATTCCTGTGTATACTGAGGCCTTAATGTTAGTCTGTAAGGCAATTTAAAGCCGCCCCAAACCCCGGGTATCTTTAAATCTACAAGTGCGGACGCTCCTTTGTCTATTTGGCCCCTAAGCTGTGGAACGCCTTGCCCTGGCCCTCTGTCCACCTGAATCTGTCTTCAGGAAACCTCTTCTGTTTAACTCCTTAATAGGGTTTGTAGGGTTTTATTAAATTAGCACAGTTAATTAAAACCATTGCAATAGACATCACAGTGCCCTTACCACGTTTAGAAAACCATCAAGTTTAAAGTTCATATACATATAACTAACAAGGCAGTCTTGTAGTTTCTATTATAATCATGTGACTGGTTTCCAGAGCCAAGGATAAAATAATTTAGTACATGGATACTAGGACAGGGGGCGAAAAAAGTCTTTAATAAGTTTTTGGGGGGAGAAACTGAAAGGGCGGGGGCAAGAGAGGGTAAAAAGAGATTGTCCAGGCGTCTCACATATTTTCCAGTCCTTACAAGCACTTGAGTGTCTAAGGAAGTAAAGCAGAGGGCCGATGCCTCCCAACTTGTTCTGATGCCCCTTTTTAAATATAAGGGTTTTAAAAGAAGTCTTTTGGGAGCTTCAAGGGCGGGACAACAGCACAGAAGATAACACCATGATTCAGATCTGTAGTTGCACAGTCTGCAGGCCCCCTCCTCACTTGTTGGAGCCCATCGGTTGAAGGCAGTGGAGCACAAACCTAAGAGATGCATGAACATTATATTCTTCCGGGCCACTGTGTTCAGACTCCTGAATAACTTTCTCCTGCTGTCAGCTCTAACCCCACCACCCCGTACTTAGTGGTCTCTTTCCCTAGCAGCAAGACACCTTTATAAGTAGCTATGCGCTCTATAAATGCAGACGGGTATGCGTGTCATACACACCTGTCTCATTAAAGCACCTCACATTGTGCCATCTTGTTTGAAGTGGGTGTGGGTACGGTGGTCTTCTTGGGCCTCGTGAGGCAGTTGCACAAGGGATTTGCTGTGGGGCACAATAAACACATGTGCACACAGGGTGACTGTATCAGAGATGAGCCCTGAGTGGTACACTCCCATTTATTAAAAACTCTCTGTGATCCACGCCTGGCCCGCGGATGATGTACTGGTACATCCTGTCAGGCTCCATTGGACGTTCCTCAGGATGGTGATGATGTAGAATAAGAAGCCCACCTCTAGATCGCCCCAAATCTGGCTCATAAAACAACACAGACTTAGAGGAAATCAAGCGAGGGGCAGGAAGGGAAGGGGACAGCGGGGAGGGAGATCTTGGTGGAGACAAAAATGTGAAACATGCGTCAGTTCCATAATACTATAAACCAAACATACACATCCTGAGTAGAACCACCCTATCTTTCTTCTTCCCCTCACCTGTAAAGCAAAATAAGTTGTGCCTAAGCCATAGAAGAGAGAAGAGGGCAGTTGTAAGGCCGCTACGCACACTATTGAGGCAATAAAAAAGGCAAAGGAACATAAGACACCTATAAACTTCTATACATGATACAATGCATCAAATCCTGCTATAGATGACATGAGCATACCATAGTTATGCGGTGTAGCAATCAACCTTATACTCTGTGAGCACTGGACCCCCTTACTCTCTTCTGTAAAATAGAAGAAATAAAGAAATACTGAGATCTTTGTATTCAAAGCAATGTGAACAACACGAAGTAGAGTGTTCCAAGGTAACGTACACCCCCAGTTGAAGTCACTAGGCAATTGACTGTTTACCTCGAGTGTTGACACGTTTAGAGAAATGATCAAAGAAAACAGTCATGGAAATCCCAAGCTTAAATGTATATCAGTTGAGCCTTATAACTCAGGCACCTTCTGTTATTTGGCACAAAAGTGGCTTCTCTGCACGAGACTGTAAGGACAATCCCCACCAACAGAGAAGCCGGATGTAATCGTACAAACGTCTGCAAACACACGTATTACCTCTGCACGAGACCGTCAGCATCACGGTCTCAACCAACAGAGGTAACTGATCCTGAAATCGGATCTGAATGCACAAGGAAACTAACCGCTCTCAGGGAACTACAGAGTGGTCCGAAAACCCCGAGTCAGAAGGAACCCGGAAGGAAGCGATCGGTAGCTTGGTGCAGGTGCACCCTTACCGCCTCTCCAGAACCTGGAACAGCGTCGCTGGTCAGAAACTCCAGCAACAGAGCACACCAAGGAATCATCGGCGTCTTCTCCTCCGGTCGCTGCCAAGTTATTGCAGCCGCGGAGATGACGCAGCCCACGTGATGCGTGGCCCACAAGGATGCTGGGAACTGTAGTTTGGCGTGTTCCCTTCCGTACTCCAGAGGCAGACAGTGATTACCGGCAAACGGCAACGTGACAGAACATCCCCCTTCCGGCATTCACTGTATGCCGGATGGTTTGTCAGGGTGCAAGCGATGAAACCTAGCCAGGAAGCGAGGAGCATGTACGGCAGCACCGGGCTCCCAGGAGTCCTCCTCCGGGCCATAGCCCTTCCAGGATACCAGGTACCAGATCTTGCCTCTCACCAGCTTAGAATCCAGGATCCCCTTGACCTCATATTCCCTCTCGTGTTGCACCCAAACAGGTACAGGGGCCCTCCTCACAGGACGAACAGAAGGCTTGAGCAGGGACACGTGGAACACAGGATGTATGCGAAAATGTGCAGGCAATCGCAGTTTATCCGACACAGGGTTAACCTGCTTCGCTACCCTATAGGGGCCAATATACTTGGGGTTGAACACACTGTGTTTCCTAAACCTGATGTTCCTCGTGGACAACCACACCCAATCACCCGGCTGATACACAGGCCCAGGCCTGCGACGTTTGTCAGCCTGTGCTTTGTAACAGACCTTAGCCTTATCCAGATTCCTACAAGCTTCCTGAAACATTCTTCGCATGAGTAATAACCTGGTGCGCAGTTCAGGAAGCTTGGACACCGTGGAAGGTAAAAGCAAAGGAAGGAAACGTGGATGGAAACTATAAGTACAAAAATAAGGCGTAAGTTTTGTTGACGTGTGAATCGCGTTATTATAAGCGATCTCAGCAGCCCATACCCAATCAACCCAAGCATCAGTGGTGGTGTCAACAAAGCATCTCAAATACTGTTTAAGGGTCTGGTTTAACCTCTCAGTTTGACCATCGGTTTGGGGATGGAAGCTCATGGAGAGGGAAGAGGTGGCCCGAAGTTTAGCGCACCAAGCCTTCCAATACCCTGTAGTAAACTGAGCTCCCCTATCTGACACAATGACTTTAGGGAGGCCATGGAGTCTAACAATATGGGTCAGCAATATGTGGGCCAACTGGATAGAGGAAGGGGCCTGTTTATACACAATGAAATGCCCCATCTTTGTCAGGTAGTCTATCACCACTATGATTGTGGTTTTTCCTTGGTCTTTAGGTAGTCCCACCACGAAATCTACAGAAAACCTTTCCCATGGCAACTCAGGAGTGGGCATGGGCTGCAACAGTCCCTGTGGTTGTCGATGATCTGTTTTCATCTGCATGCAGATTGTACATTCTTTCACCCATGTCTGTACATCCGGATGTATGGACGGCCACCAGAACTGTCTCAGCATCGTTTCCAGGGTCTTGGTGTTTCCCATATGGCCTGCACACGGAAGTTCATGACACCAGGCGAAAGCCTGTTTCCAAAGGGCAAGATTTGCCAGAAGCACCTGTTTGCCTTTCATGGGAATGCCTCGATGTATTCGTCACTCAAGATGGCTTTTGAGCCATTGCCTCCATTGGAAGGTTTGTATTCCGTTCTGAATCCTGTGAAGGAAGTCGTCGTTTTGGATCACTCCTAGCACTTTGCTAGGCTCAATAATGGCCCTCTCAGAATGTGTCCCACTAGATATCCCTTGCTCCTGGCGTGTGAGCGCGTCCGCCTTCTTGTTCTCCGTCCCAGGACGAAAGGTGATGATAAAGCGGTATTCCGCAAAGAACAACATCCATCTTAACTGTCGCGGGGTTAAGTGTCCAGCTGCTCTCATTTACTGCAGATTGCGGTGGTCCGTGAATACTGTGACTGGATCAGACGTCCCCATTAGCCAATGTCTCCATTCCAGGAAAGAATCCCTGATCGCCAATAGCTCTTTTTCAGCTATGGTGTAATGTTGTTCTGCGGTGTTCAACTTCCGTGACATAAAGGCGATGGGATGGAGATATCCGGTGGTAGCATGTTGTTGGGAAAGGACAGCCCCTATTGCAATTTCAGAGGCATCAGCTTCCACGATGAATGGTAATGTCGGATCGGCATGTACCAGGACGGGTGCTGTGGAGAATCCTTTCTTCAACAGCTCAAAAGCCTGCTGTACTTCCGTTGTACAAACAAAGGGCATGTTCTTCCTAGTTAACCGAGTCAGAGGTGCTACCATGTTTGAGAAATGACCATTAAACCTCCGGTAAAAGTTGGAGAAGCCCAACAGACTTTGGATGTCTTTAACGGTTTTAGGGCGAGGCCAATCCAGGATTGCTTGCACCTTTCTTTCGGCCATGACTTGACCTGTGGGGTTGAGCATCACCCCTAGAAACTCTACGGTATGAACGTGGAACTCACACTTCGTGAGTTTGCAAAACAAATGATGTTCATGTAAGGCCTGCAGAACCCTCTTCACATGCAGTATATGGTCTTCTACTGAGTTTGAGTAGATGAGAATGTCGTCTATGTACACAACTGCAAAAATGTCCAAAAAATAAGCGGCACTTCGTTTAGAAAAAACTGAAATGCTGCAGGGGCATTACACAGCCCAAAGGGCATGACTAGGTACTCAAACAGCCCGTACCGCATCTTGAAAGCTGTCTTCCATTCATCCCCCTCGCTCATGCGGACAAGGTGGTAAGCCCCTCTGAGATCGAGTTTAGTATAAATGCATGCTTGACGCACCTGTTCCAATATAACCTATAAAATAAATAAATAAATTAATTTGATGTACTGACCATTGTCTTGGAAAGGGCTTCTTATAAGACTTGACCCCACACTAATTTGTTCACCCAGCACTGCATTCCAGGATCCCACTGGTGCCCTCCATGCCCTTACCTTTAAACAGCTTACAGGACATACCTCTATGTAGCCGCAAGCAAGGAGACATCAGAGCAAGACTGACAGTGCGCATGTCAGTCACACAGCGAGACAGCACCTTAGAACGTGCAGCTTGACAGCGTGATCATTGTTTCTATTACTTCGGATAGTACAGGGCTCCAGTAACTGCTCTACTTTATTCTGAGCACAGGTAAAATATGTGCCACCCTGGCGCCCCCCTCAAGTCAGAGCAGTCACCTCCCAAGCTCAATGCACGCCTGCTTGTCGACCTTCATAATATGGGCAGGAGCAGGATCACACATCTTGCTGTGAACTTTCTACACCAGCTCTAAGAAGGGTCCTGGTGGGTGCTCCGCACTACCGTTCTCACTACATCAACACTCATCCACTTCTCACACTTGGTACCACAGTCGCAAAAAGTGACATTGCTCAGGTGTGGGGAGGGATGGCAGCTCCTACTATCACAAGCCGGAAGCGCAACATGGACTGGTGCATGTTCTGGGAGAAGACGGTGTATGTGGCAAGGGGTTGTCCTCGGAAATTGTCACGAGTGTGGGCTAAATGGAATTCATACCTGGGGGATATTTGTGTCACGCCGATTGTTCCTCCAGATGAGGATCCAGCATCACCCATGAGTATATGACATGCATTAGTACCGACTCGCATGCCAGTGCCAATAATTCAATGTATCTGCCATATTCAATCATGTCTGCAAAGGAAAAATGATAATGCTGATTTCTTGTTCATGTTTGTCTTAAAAATCAATAAAAAGATTTTAACAAAAAAACCTCATCCACTTCTCCGGGCCACATGGCCTGCAGTCAATTAGGGAACAGAATATAACTCGCCTCTACACAACAATCTGGCCGACAGTTATATAGCCAACACCCAGGCCGCCACGGCTCATCTCCCAGCAGCAGCCATGTCCAACCACAGTATCCTTTGTCTGCCGGCACCTTCTGCTTGGAGGTAGTATCCAACATCCAAGCCGCGCCGGCTCATCTCCCAGAAGCCACATCCCACCACAGTACCCTTCCTCAGCCTCTAGTTGCAGGTAGTAGTGTGATATATTTTGCTCTCTATCTGGCACATGCATCATGGTAGGCTTTAGCGATTCCTTAATTGCGATTATTAAGGAATCGCAATTAAGGAATTGCAAAAGCCTATGCATGTAGGAATCAATATAAAAATAGCGATTCCTAAACATTCCAATAATTGCGAATTCTAAAATTGTGCATAGGAAACACTTTCATGCATCTCCAAAGGCCAATTTGCGATTGCAAACGGCCGATTTTTGCGAATCGCACTGTTTGCGATCGCAAAAACCTTTGATGCATGTGCCCCTATGCCTCTTAGGAGACCCCATATCGGGCTTTTGCTTATTTGCTCACTGAGGACTTAGGCCTTACAAGTCATTATTCATTTGCAGTAGGTGATGCTTTGATTTTCATTATTGTGCAACAATGTGAAAGTGGGTTGCATTTATTGTACATTTCAAATCATGTTCTCCGTTTATAAACTCATGCATTTATTTTAATAGCTGATTCTTAGGAAAAAACCTAAGACCTGTAGGCTTTAACATGAGCATGGAAGAGAATTCTCTTATGATTTTTCTCAGCCTTCTACGTGATCATAAGGTTTATTTTGCCCCAATAAATAGCCTAGAGAGTGTATAATAGTTGTTCACAGTCCTCTCCCTGGGAGAGATCCTGGCTTGCACAACATTTCGGGCATCAGAGCAGCCTGGCTCCCAGCTGAGCCATCCAAGGCTGTTTTTTCTCCATAATAATTTTCTGTGGTAGTGACATAATTTGGGCTAATCCTGCAGAGAGGTCCGGGCACTAAAACACAGCGCTACCTCCTTGATACGGTTTTCCTGATTTCAACAATTGTAGTCTTTCATATATTCTGCACCAAAACTGTCTTTAAATAAAGGCCCTTAACATGGTGTGGATTCCTTGTGCGCGCGTACTTCGCGCGAACGGTTGTCAGTGCGCGCAATAACAATAAACCAAATATGACTGACTGTCTCTGCCATAGTGGCATGTGCAATATGCATTAATTCCAGCTAAGCTGATGGAAAAGTATGGGTTATAAGGTGTCTGTTGTTTCACTAAGAAGTGAAAATTGATCCACACCTGCACTTGACAAATCTTCTAAGATCTTCTAGTGCACGATTGTTTAATACTTGTGACAACACAGCAGTAAATTAGACCGCATCAGATTGGGACTGACCCGCTCAGTCTGATCCCACCTGGAGTTTGCATCAGCAGCTGTTGAGGCGCGGCTAGTCTGGTCTGATCCGGTCCAGTCCGGTCCGGTATGGCCCGGTCTGGTCTAGGTTGCGCCTGAACTAGACACGACTGGACGGGGTTGGTGCAGATGGGATCAGATTGGACTGGATGGGCCTCAACATCTACTGATCGCCGACCTCAACTCAATGTCATCAAAACGAGTCCATTTTAGAAACGGTGCTATGCGGTTCAAAGGCTTCTGGGAATGATTCAACCTTTTGCCTGGCATTAGATGCCCGTATTCCTCACCAGAGACATTTGATTGTGTCATCCCCTGGCTCAGGCACAGCTGTCCTGCTTATACACAGCTTCGACAAATATTCAAGAAGAGTTTTCTTGTTTTGTAATATAGTTGTACTTTCTCCTGGTATTTTTTTTTTTTGTGTTTAACTCTTAATCAACTGATAGCATTTTGAGAACCTTTCCCCTTTAGTGGTATTAAATAACTATTTTATTATCTGACCTTAGTTTGGCCTTCTGAAGTTGTGTTCTTTTGAATATAATATTCGTATGTACTTTAGCTTAAAAATAACCTTGCATCTGAAACCACATCCCAAAGAGAAGCTAAAGCTACCTTAGAAGAAAACCTCTTTGCCTTTGCGGCGTAGCCTAACCTGCCAAATCTTTGTAGTTGTTCATTCACTACAAGTGCAGGAGAGAACGGTGCAGTATTTAGGTCTTCTATAGTGTGCCTTTCTGCTGTATCAGATTCTAATAGGCCATTAGTGCTGAAGAGGCAACTCAATGGGGTTGAGTTCAGGACATCTAAAATTTGTCTTTTCAAGCCGCACAGCCTACCTGCACAGACGCCAGCACTCTGCCTCTGCCCCTGGGTTGCCAACGCTGTAGGTCTCGCCGCAAACAACATCCAGGAGCGGCTGGAGACTACAGCTCCCAGTGGGCTTTGCGCTGACTTCCTGTCCCCGCTGTCTTCGCGCCCGGAGGCGCTACAAAGCGGAGCCTTGACCTCGGTGGAGCGGGGGTCTTTTCAAGCCGCACAGCCTACCTGCACAGACGCCAGCACTCTGCCTCTGCCCCTGGGTTGCCAACGCTGTAGGTCTCGCCGCAAACAACATCCAGGAGCGGCTGGAGACTACAGCTCCCAGTGGGCTTTGCGCTGACTTCCTGTCCCCGCTGTCTTCGCGCCCGGAGGCGCTACAAAGCGGAGCCTTGACCTCGGTGGAGCGGGGGTCTTTTCAAGCCGCACAGCCTACCTGCACAGACGCCAGCACTCTGCCTCTGCCCCTGGGTTGCCAACGCTGTAGGTCTCGCCGCAAACAACATCCAGGAGCGGCTGGAGACTACAGCTCCCAGTGGGCTTTGCGCTGACTTCCTGTCCCCGCTGTCTTCGCGCCCGGAGGCGCTACAAAGCGGAGCCTTGACCTCGGTGGAGCAGGGGTCTTTTCAAGCCGCACAGCCTACCTGCACAGACGCCAGCACTCTGCCTCTGCCCCTGGGTTGCCAACGCTGTAGGTCTCGCCGCAAACAACATCCAGGAGCGGCTGGAGACTACAGCTCCCAGTGGGCTTTGCGCTGACTTCCTGTCCCCGCTGACTTCGCGCCCGGAGGCGCTACAAAGCGGAGCCTTGACCTCCGCGTCGCGGGACGCGCGCGGGCGACGCCGGGCGGAGCCCGGGCAGAGGGCGGGCCGTCTGTGGCCGTCCGGGGCAGGAGGAGGCAGGGCAGGGCCACCCCCCTTACACCCACCGCGCATGTCTCAGGTCGTGGTGCTTTACTGTGGGGCCGGAACCCAGCATGTCAACACGTTCCGGTAAGTCCTTGAGGGGTGGCGGTGAAAGTGCCCCTGGGGGCACTATGTTCGGCTCTATGGACAAATTCCTCACTAGGGTGGCGGCTGTCATCGACAATGAACTCGCCATATCAGAACGGCGCCTTTCTTTTGACTTTCCTCCTTCCAAAAGCCCATCTCCAGCAATAGTGTTGTCCGCACAAAACTCCATTTCCCCTGCACTCTTGCCTGGGGATCTACCTGGGGATTCTTACATTGCGTCATTAGAGGGTGGTATAGATGGGGCAGAAAGCTCGCAGACCTGTAATCACTCCACCAGCCCTTGTGCCGTGCTTATAGAGCCCTGCACCGAGTCTTCCATAGCATGTCCACCTGGTATCCAGCCCCAACATTGCTCTGATGCTCCTGCTCTTGACCCACAACCTCCGCCTAAGATTCGATCTACCCAGGGGCTTAACAAAAAGAAGGGGAAAAGGGCAATTAACATCCGAAAGGGCTGTCCATCCTCGCTTACTAAGCACGCCAGGTACCCGCCCCAGAGGGGTCTTTCCCCCCCGGGCGCCGTAGGACCTGTATCTTCAGGGATTCCCATTACCGCTCCAATTGTAGCTGATACAGTATTACCTTCCCTGCTGGTCCCATCAGCGCCTGACCTAGCCAATGTGGGTCCCTCTCTGGAGTCGATCGAGAAGCTGGTCAGGTCTCTTTTGGTACCACTTACTGACCAAGTCAAGAGATTGGGGGATAGGCTTGACTGCTTTGAACAGGCAACCAGGGATAATTTTTTTTCCCTGAAAACCCTGTTCAAACTTCAGCCAAAGCTCAGTGAGGATAAGACAGACAGGATAGATAAGAACACTAGGATAGAGGTTCCAGTTAGACCCCCTTTAGGAGAACAGCTGCCGCAGCCGCCCAAGCGGCCAGTCTCTGGGAATACCACCTCGGTTGCCCCTCAGGATGGCCCTAGGCAGACAAGGCCGAATGTCTCCACCCATGCTGCCCAAGTGCATGCTATCCCTCCCCCAGTAGTAACAACCTCGGCGCCTATTCAAGGCCTAAGGCAACATCAGAAGGGAGGGACGGGCTTAACTTCGCAACCTGGGGCCGCTTCACCTGTTACAACTGGCGGCATAGCATCAACTCCTAAGGCTATACCCATTCCTGTCCCACCTATAAACCCTCCTTTTTCAGGTTTTCCTCAGAATATCAGACGAAAGTGTCCCCCAGTTAACCTCCCCCCTGAGTGCCACCCGTATGTTGCTATCCTCACCAAAGTCCCCCCTATCAGGAGTACCCAGCAGGAAAACCATCAGGCACTTAAGAATAAGGTCATCCACTGGCTGAAAGCCAACAGGCCCTTGCCTCCGGGAGTGGATGGTATAATTCTTGGTGTACGCAGGGTGGGATGGATTGGAAACGGGAAAAAATCTCTTGAAGGGGATTGCGTGGTGGTAAATTTCCAAGATGCCAGGGTTGCCCATCTGATATGCTCCCAAGGACAACCCACGGTTGGAACGGGTATCGACGTAGTCGACTTAACATTCTTTTACCCCCGGTCCATTATGACCACTCCGTCCTTTCACCTTGGACAACCCACCTATATTAGCAGTCCTGGGGGCCAATTTCCTGTGGAGAATACCGTCCACAGCCACTCTCCCCCGGGAGTTTTCCCACAGCGGCTACTCCTAGCTCCAGTGATACCGAACTGGGGATCCTGGGGTTACTGACTCTGTGATGTTCCCGGGGAGGTTCCTGTGGCTTCGAGCCCTGCTGTTGAGCCAACACCTTACCTTAAAACCAATAGCTCCTCGTCCTCATCGCAAATTCAGGCTACAGCCGAGCTTGTAGAAGAGCAAGGGGAGACCGGGGCATCTTTTAACCTTCTGGCTAGCCTACCTGGTGTGGGTGTTGTGGACTCACCGCTCCCTGTCGAGGATTGTAGCATTGCGGCTGTGACGGACCCCCCGATTAGGGTTTTCAGCTGGAATGTGGCGGGCCTCGAGAGGAAGCTAGCGCTGCCGGACTGGAACGAGCTTGTGGAGCAATACTCCATATGCCTGTTCCAGGAAACCTGGAGTCGGGTGCCCCTACACAAGTCGGGATATTCCACCCACTTTTTGCCGGCAGTACATAGTGCAACTGGTAGGGGCCGCCCTTCGGGTGGCCTATTAATCTGGGTGGCCTCAGAACTTAACTGCAGGGTGGTGGAGCGGGACACCAATTGCCCGGATCTCCTTAATATATTGCTGAGAAATTCCCAGGGCCGAGTCATCTTAAACATTTTTAACATCTACGCCCGAGGCACAAAGGGGGGCAGAGAATCCCCAGTAATAGCCTGTCTGGAAGCCCAGCTCCGCTCATCTCCTCATAGGTCTTGTACCTTGTTGGCGGGTGACCTGAACTGCACTTTTGAGCCCCTGGACCTTGAAATCCTAACAGACCAAGAGGAATATGATAGTGGGTGGGGGATTCCGCCCCTCGAGCTTAGTCCTATTAAAAAGTGGACAGAAGTGGCCCTTCAGATCAACTCACTAGCTATGGAGTTTGGTCTCAGGGCTGCCAATGGCAGGACAAGGTCCGACAAAGCAGGGGCCCACACCTACAACAGGCCAGGGCACATGTCACGGATTGACTATTTTCTCCTTGACATACACCTGTGGAGCATGGTGGAGGACATGGTGATTGTACCATCGGTTGAGAGTGATCACAATCTCCTGTCCCTCACCTTGTCCTACAGGTGTCTTAATAGCACCGCGAGTAGATTTTCTAGTAACCCCGCCCCGGACCTGTCAGTGGTTACAAACTGTGGACGACGGCTAAAGTGGGCGAAGTTGGCACTTTCAGAGGAGAAAACTTCTGCCATTAGGCAGCTCCTTGCTTCGGCCCTAGTCAATCTTGACCCCCAAGAGGAAGGGCTGATGGAGGTGGCATCCAGGTACTGTGTCATAACTCAGGCTATTAGTGACCTCTTTGTAGTTTCAGCTAATTCGAGTAGAAGGAAACCAGGCTCACGATCGGGACAGGGCTGGTACAATCAGAAGTGTAGGGAGGCGAAGTCACTTCTCATTAAGGCAGTCAAGTCCAAATTACCGTCCATGGCTAGGGAGGCAAGAAGATACTATGCACTCTGCCAAAAAAATGCTAGGATGGAGTGGGAGGATAATTTCTGGCAGGACCTCCTGGCTGCCAGTCGTGGGAAAGATGCCAAAGGTTTTTGGGACATGGTGGGCAAAAGGAACCGTCCTGACGATACCCGGAGGACCTGTACCATCAATGCCCAGACTTGGTTCTCCCACTTCCAAAAACTTTATTCTGCTGTTGAAGGCCCACTTAACGATTCTTTTAACCTCCCACCCTTTACCCTAGTTCGTGACCTGGAACTTTTTTCTGTTTTGGATGTAACAAAGCAGATTAAAACCCTGGTTCCATTGAAAGCAGCTGGTCCGGATGGCCTACCAGGCGATATCCTCCGCGCTTATCCAGAAGAATGGGGGGTACTAATCTCTGCACTCCTCAACGCAATTATTGGAGGAGGCCCTGTGCCTGACTCCTGGAGAGGTGCGGAGGTGGTCCCCATCTACAAAAAGGGCAGTCGGGATCTACCCGGGAATTATAGGCCTATAAGCCTAATAGATTCAAGCCAGAAATTGGCGGGGAAAGCCATCTTGGGGAGGATCTCCCAATGGGTGGACGATAATCACATCCTGTCCGATATGCAAGCTGGGTTCCGTTCAGGTACAGGAACTATCGAACAGGTCTTCAGGCTCTTGTTATTATACTGGAAGGTGGTGGTACTGGGCAAAGGCAGTCTTTATTTGGCCTTTATTGACCTTAAGACTGCCTTTGACCTGGTACCTAGGGAGGAACTCTGGAGGGTGCTTTACGGTTTAGGGATGCCCCCGTATATACTAAACCTCCTTATCAACCTGCACACCAACACCTATGCCCAGGTTAGATGGGGGTTGAACGGGGAAAAGACCGATAAGATCAGGGTCGAGAGGGGAGTAAGGCAGGGCTGCGTTCTGGCCCCTACCCTATTCTCCCTCTACATTAACGGGGTGGTAGATCACCTACTGGGCGAACCAGCAGACGCTCCCACCCTGGGAGGAGTAAAAATTCCAACTTTGTTGTTTGCTGACGACACCCTCCTCATCTCTAAAACCCCCCAAGGTCTCCAGACACTGCTGAACCGCTTTCAGGACTTCTGTACCACTAAGGGCCTTGTCATTAACGTAGATAAGACTAAGTACCTAGTTATGCATCCACCTCGCAAACTTGGCCGCCCTCCCATTCTGAACTCCATACCTCTAGAAAGAGTGGCAGAATTTGATCACCTGGGAATTCGACTGAACGACGCGATGAGCTGGACTGCCCACATTGACAAAATGACATTGGCCCACAAAAGGGTGGGGGGCGCTCTCCTTAAGGAGTTCAACAACTCTTCAAAACATTGTGTTGCCCCTCTACTTGAGATATACAAAGCACGTGCGGTCCCTGCGTCACTTTATGGAGCGGAACTGTGGGGCTTGGGCAAAGTTGACTCACTGAGCAAGGCTGAAAATAAATTCATCAAGGATCTCCTTGCCATTCCATCGAGTAGCCCGACCATCCCAGTGCTCATGGACACTGGCTGCAAAGCCATAAGGGACCAGGCTCGGCTTCGACCCCTTTTGCTTTGGGCACGTTTGTGGAGGGTCCCGGAGCTAAAATCCTATGCCAATGGTCTGGCAGAGGTGATGCACTCTGACGGTTGGCGTAGCATCAAATGGCTGAAGGACATAAAACACCTTTTAGGGGACCTAGGCCTGGACTCTTGCTGGCATAGCCACTCCGCTCCTCCGAAGGAGACTTTAAAAAAACTTTTCTGGGAGTGGGTTTGTGTGAAGCGCTTGAGAAGCCAGCAGCACTGCAAAACCACCGCAGCTTTTCTGCTGTTAAAAGACGCTGTCATGTATGAGCCGTACATGGACATAATATCAGTTGCTATGGATAGGTCCTTGTACATCAAATTTCGGTTAGGAACTCTACCCTTGGCCGACTTTTGCTCGAGGTGGAATAAATCCCAGCCTATATCATGCTTCTGTGCGCTTTGTCGTGACAAGCCAGAGACGGTGCCACATTTTCTTTTTGAATGCCCGGACTATGGCCGCCCCAGATCACGTTGGCTTGGTCCCATCTGCAGAGAACTGGGTACTCGTCAGCACTCCGTTGCACTCCGGATTCTTTTAACCAACACAGCCCCTCCCATTGTTTGTGCTGTTGCTAAGTTTTTAAAATGGGCTTGGTTGATTAGAATTAGAAGACTGTCCATATCAATTTAATTCTTTTTTTATCTAATTTATGCTGACCTAACGTGTTTTATTCTTATACTAAATGTACAGTCTTACTTTTTTCGACATGCTGTTTTTATCTTTTGTACTGCTTTTATGATATGTGCATATCGAAATAAAGCATCAATCAATCAATCAATCAATTTGTCGAAATATTTGAAAAACACCAGAACACGAGAAAAACAAACTCTCGGATCTATAACACAATAATGGTGCAAAACTTTAATATTCTGTCTAAAATATTGTCTGATAGAAATAGCATCAAAAATATATATTGGTGTGGTAAAAATATTGTGGAACAGAATATTACAGGTTAGGATATTTTTAATTGCTTAATATGGTTTTATTTTTTTAAATACAGCTGTGTAAAATCTCGATTTTGTAATGTTTTATAATTTTGTCTGTTTTAGGTTATTAATATGTTAATTTAAATTGTTTGTAATTATACGCAGATGTTTTATTGTTTTGATAATATTTTTAACTCCTGTTTTTGAGTTTACTATATTTGTTTTAAATATTGGCAACAGTACATAATTTTGAAATGAATGAGTGCCAGTGCCCAAAGCTTTGCTCAGAAGAATCGAGCCTCGTGCTGTTAAATGCCATAGTGCCGAATACCAAGGCGGCATATTCCTTTTATTTCAAAAGTAGGTTTATTAAGGTAAAAGAATACAATGATACAAAAAATATAATGACAAGAAAAAGAACAGAATTATATACAGTGTACCAAGTAAAATTACTAAGTGAAAAAGATTTGAATGAAAAGCAGTCAAACATATCATGTATAAATAGAATCGCAATAATACATGAAAGATCGGCATGAAAAAGAAATGTGTGTGAAATATAGGAATTCACATTTACAAAGTTGAGTATAAGTGAAACTGCATAGTGATGACTTGGAGGAAGTCATGGAGGTTTAGTCACTTCTTGTTGTAGAGGAGAAGAAGGAGACAGAGAGTGTCTGGCGCTTGTGTCAATTAATAATGTAATAGGGGCCCCCAGGTCTAAACGTTTTAAAGCCAAATGTAATGGATACACAAACGTTGTATCTAATTTGTGATTATAACAGACAGCATCCTACCAAGCTTGATATGATAATTTGGTGAAATCCTTCCAATTCTTAGTTATTTGTTGAAAGGCCACTGCTAATAGTAAATCTATTATCCGAACATTGGAAGCACAATTTTCCCAGATAGAAGATAAACTTCCTAAAAAAGATGTGTGAAGTATAGAAGGGGTGACTGGAATTGAAAATGCAATTAATTGAGACCATACCTTTCCCCAAAAGTTTCGAACTAGTTTACAAGGGAAGAGCAAGTGATAAAGGTCCGCACGCGGTGACGAGCAAGACCAGCAAGCATCTGAGAGACTAGAGTGTCTTGTACTGAGAATAAGAGGAGAATGTAGGAGTCTATTGTAAATGAAAAAGAGTGTTTGTAAGTATATGCGGCTCAGGAGGATTTCCTAAGTTTGAACCAGATTTTATCCCAGAATCCCACAGACCAGGAATTTTCTAAATCCCTTTCCCACAATGCTTCTACCTTGGTTTTGTCTCTCAAATTAAGAGCAGTATGTAAAAATGTATATATAGTGGATGCCTTGGAATCATGAGTGATAAGGGCTCGTAATTTGTCTGTGTGGATACATTCAACAGGCTAAAAACCTGGGGGTTCTATTTGATTCTGACCTGTCTTTTACTCCTCAAGTAAACAGAGTGGTTGGAATCTGTTTCGGGATACTTAAAAGCCTACGCAAAGTGCTTGATATGCTTCCAGTGGATGCCAGACAAACGCTTGTGCATGCCTTGGTCACATCGAGACTTGATTATGCCAACCTACTTTACCTGGGTATCACAGCCAAAAATCTCAATCGTCTCCAGGTACTGCAAAATGCCACAGCCCGCCTGGTGCTGAGGCTTCCCAGGAGAGCACCCTCCAAAGCTGCGCTAAGGTCCCTTCACTGGCTTCCAATCCGTGAAAGGATTACTTTCAAAGCTCTATGCACGTGCCATCGCATCTTTGGAGGTAGGGCACCCAGTCCTCTGAACAGCCTTATCACCCCTTACAGACCAGAGCGGATGCTCAGATCCTCTGGCACGGGTCTGGCTGTTGTCCCCAAAATACACAAAGCTCGAATGGGGGGCAGATCATTCCGGCTTCTTGCAGCCAAGAATTGGAATATGCTACCCTCCGAACTACGGCTTGAACCCTCTGAGACCAAATTCCGTAGAGCCCTTAAGACCCATCTCTTCCGTCAAGCATTGATGTAAACTCTTGTCTTCTCTTCTCATCTGTATACTCTCAGCGCGGGGACACGCCGGTGCGCGTAACCATGCGCTTTATAAATCTCCTAAATAAATAAAAATAAATAAATAAATTCAGGGGAAGTGCATGGTTGGGGATTTAAGGCAGCATATTCCTGAATCCACCTCCTGCAGCTTTCCACTACCAGGCACTCTTGGCCCATTTATCTCACTCCTGCTGGTCCCTCCTTTCTCCCGTTCTGATGATTTTTCCATCTTTCTCATTCTCCTTCTTTACCCTTTGTTTGTTTTCCCTCTCATGCTCATGGGGGATTGTCAATGAAATATAATAAGTGCAAAATATTTGTGCCAGTCGAATCCACTGGCAACCATCGTCTCAGCTTAAGCACTGATTTGTTCTGAGTTTGTAGGGTAGTAGGGTGGTAGGTTCTTTAAACATACATTTGAATTTTTATAGATTTTTGGTAATCTAAAATGTAATTGATTAATTGGAATCATATTTATCTAAAGTATTTAATTGCTACATTGTTAAATTATATTAATAACTACTTTTTTAATTGGATAATTAGATTATTTATGTCTATTTCTAAATAATTCTTTACTTAATGATTGTTTAAATTTAATATTTAAAATCTTAATTGGATAATTAAGCTATTAATTATGTAAATTATTTAATTGGTTAAATCAATTAATTACATTTATTTTAATATGTTTTTTTAAATATTTACTTTTTGAATGTATTTGCTGTGATTTCTTTACTTTTTCTTAGTATGGTTTCATTTTTTGTGGGTTGTTGAGATTTTAGGGCAGTAGGGTGAGGAGACTTTTTACTGTCATAGTTTTAGTGATTTTAATTGGTAAATGTTTAAATTGCTATTTTGGTTTATTAGTTAGATTTTTTCAATTTTGTAAGTAATTTCTTACGTTTTTTCATAGAAATTTAGAAAACGTTTTCATTAGTATTTTCTGATATGTGGTTTTGTATAAAATGTTAATGCTATGATTTTAAAAATATATATATTTTGTAATGATTATTATATCTTTTTATCATCACTTTCCCTACTGTTACTTAGGTTGGAGTGGAAATTGAAAATGTGATCCCTCAAAAGTCCAACACTTTCCCCACTATTGCTTAGATTGGAGTGGAAATAGTAAGTTTTGCCCTTTCAAAGTCCAGTACTTTCCCCAATAGTGCTTAGACTAGAATGGAAATAGTAAATCAGAGCCCCTCCCGTGAAGTCCAATACTTCCCCTACTAGGGCTGCCTAAGTTGCAATTTGAATAATAAATACAACCCCTCTAAAGCCTAAAACCTTCCCTACTGTTAATTAGGTTGTAATCAGAATAAGCTTGAAAAATGTCTTATGGCATGATAGGTTAATCAATAACTTCTTGGTCCATGTATGAACCAAGTACATTTTATAAGAGCAAAGAAAAAATCATGAAATTGTAAGACACTATGTGCATGTTTTGTGATTTTTTTAATTTAAGACATTAAACAATCCCCCCACCCCCATTATTGTTGGTGGACACATAGCTCAGGGTAATCAGAACTGTCGTCATCCGGCAATGCCTGACAATCACCCCATGCAAGACAGACAAAAAGCAAATATCCCACCAAGCTAGTGACTATGAGCGATCTAAATCATAAACAGTGACTACAGCTGCAACACCTGTCAGCACTGCCACTGTTAAAACAATTCCAGTACTTTTGTCCCCTTCATTTGCAGCATTAAAACTGAGTCAAATCCTACAGAGCCTCTGCTTCTGTCACCACTGCAGCAACATGGACCATCTACACCACAGCTTTCCAAACTTTTCATGTTTGTGACACACCCTTTTGTGAAAAAAAATTCAGGGACATGGTAACGCGAGGAAGCGCAGCGAGCGAGCCCAAACCACCTGTGGTGGGTTCAGGCCCCACACACACACACCCCACCCCACACACAACCCCACACACACCACCCCACAGACACCCCACCCCCACCCCCACCCCCACAACCCACACACACATAACCCCCCCACACACACAACCCCATACACCCAACACACACCCCACACACCCCACTCACCCCACCCCCCCCCCACACACACACCCCCCACACACACACCCCACACACACACACCCCACACACAGAGACTTGAGGGGCACTGTTAAAGGGTACTAGTGAGGTAATCAGTGGCGGAGGTGGCCTTTCCCTCCATCTGTCTCCCTCCATCTGTCTCCCTCCGACTGTCTCCCTCCTTCACTCCCTCTGTCTCAATCACTCTGTCTCACTCCTTCTCTGTCTCCATCCCTCTCTGTCTTCCTCCCTCTGTCTCACTTCCTCTCCCTCCGACTGTCTCCCTCCCTCTCTCTCCCTCCCTCCCTCCCTCCCTCCCTCTCCGTCTCACTCCCTCTCTGTCTCACTCCCTCTCTGCCTCACTCCTTCTCTGTCTCACTCCCTCTCTGTCTCCCTCCCTCTGTCTCACTCCCTCTACCTCCGACTGTCTCCCTCCCTCTGTCTCCCTCCCTCTCTGTCTCACTCCCTCTGACTGTCTCCCTCCGTCTCCCTCCGTCTCACTCTCTCTCTCTCTCCCTCCGTCTCCCTCTGTCTCACTCTCTCTGTTTCGCTCTCTGTCTCCCTCCCTGTCTGTCTCCCTCTGTCTCACTCTCTCTCTCTGTCTTCCTCCCTCTCTGTCTCACTCCCTCCATATCACTCCCTCCCTCTCTGTCTCACTCCCTCCCTCTCCCCCGACCAACATATTCTGTGGGTTTCATAAGGGTCTGTGACAAAGAGGAAAAGATTTTGCTTTCATTCTTGAATCGTTTTACTATTTTCCAGTATTGGTGGTGCCCTGGTCCGCAGCACCCCTCCCCACTCCCTCCCCCGCACTCCTCCATGACCATGGCTCACACGGGCATTCTCCATTTAACTGAATTGTTTTTGTTTTTGTTTTCATAAGGTTACAAGCCGCAGCGTGCAGAATGATGTAAATGTGAAAGCTTCTATAGGGCTTCTTGGCAGCTTTTCTTTCCAATGCACCAGGATCCCGGGGCTGCCCCAGGCCAACCCCCTGGTCCCAATACCCATCGTATTCACCCATTGAAGGGCCCTTTGCCAAATGGACTATCCATAAATGAATGCCTCCCTCCGTCGTGTGTGTCGGCCCGGGCTGAGACAGCTTCCGGGGGCACACACACAGTCACACCGGAGCACTTCACAGGTCTTTAAAAGACCATTTGTTGTTATTCATATTAGAGCCCCTGCAGCGCCACTCTGCCTGTTGGTGGAAGGCCCGCGGGGGTGATCTAAACAGCATACTAAAACTGGGACATTTGGATGTTTTACCTGGACGCTGTTGTAAAACCCGGACATTTCTCTACTTCAGCCCCCCTCCCCCTCCCCCTGTAGTGTGTGGCAGCCCGGGACCGCTCACAGCCGCATCCGAGCACTTCACAGGCCTTTAAAGACCTTGTGCATGTTAATAGGGCTTTGTTGTTGCTCCGCCCCTTCTAAGAGCCCCTGCAGCTCGTCTCTGCCGATGCGACACACCTACATGTGGGTCACGACACAGTAATGTGTCGCGCCACATAGTTTGGAAAGCTGTGATCTACACTATTGTGACAATAGTGCTCAACTACAGTCCACCAAAGAAATTCCAGAGATTTCTTCTAGGGCAAGACTGGCTGCCACGCCTACAATTACAACACCAATAGTAGCTGCCTTACTTAAAATAGCATCACCGAGGTGCCAAGGCAGGCAGTGGAAGAGGAAGACGCGAAAGAGAATGCGCCACTTCAAGAATAAAGGGTTGACAATGAAAGAAGTCCTCTTTTAGAGGAACAGTGACAGCTCAAGAAATCCTGTCCGTGCCCACCAACACCAGCATGGTGGTTCATAGGCTGGAAGACATTTCTAGGAAGGTAGCTTTCATGGAGTCCAGTAATCACCTGCAGTCAGTATCTGTAAGGTGATGACGCCACACAAGGTAGGAGTAAGAGCACGTACTTTAATGACTGTTCATCTCCACAGCTTCCAGGAACTGCTCTCCTGGCATTCAAACAACAGCATTCCATTGTCATGGCAAATACATCATTGCAATACAGAAGCTGTGGAACACACTTAAAGGGAAACTAATACAACATCTCTTCCTTTTCCATTAACATAATGCAAAAGAAAATAAGGAGAAAAAGAAGAAACAAGAAGTAAAGGCACAATAAAGAAAGAATTGACATCCGGAAAACACAGAAGCATGACATATATAAATCGGTCGCTTCAAGATTTAACCGATTGGGCAGGACACTTGTCCTACCACTCCTCCGTGGAGGAACATATTACAAAGAAGTACTTTTGTTAACAGTGGTCATCCTTTGAGTAGGAAATGATTGACTAGTATTTCCTGAGTCCAAACCCAGGTGCTTTACAACCTTCATGGGAATCTTATAGATTCTGGACAGATTCCACCAATTTTTCCCATTGACTCTTATAGCAAAATGCGAGATAGCATCTACTTTAACAGGAGGTCCAAATTCTGATAGACCCATGGGAATATTGAGAGGAGACTTAATCCTCACCCAATCCCCTATAGAAACAGGGGACTTAAAATCATTGCCTTCTTGTGCACTGGGTTGAGAAAGGGAGCCCTGACTTTTTTCTGTTGAAGAAGCAGGAGAAAACACAACATCACCGCTGCCTTGAGTTTCCTGGCATCTTACCAACAAACACCACCTTTTCATCCAAGCAGGACACATGTGAAATGAAGCTTCTCTACCTCTTGGAAGAGTAAAATGACTAGATCCTGTAACACCACTCGGTGTTGTGCGATGAGCCCACAACATACTTTGCACAGCTTCCTTAATGTCCACTCTGGAAGAAAGCGCCCACTGAACGCACTCAACCAGGATGCGATTCATGCGCTATATAAAACCATTGGCCTGTGGGTGATAAAGAGCTACACGCCAGTGGGTAATACCACACTGAACAAGAAAATCAGACATTTCTTTGGCGGTAAACTGAACCCCATTGTCAGACACAATTTCCGTAGGGAAACCCTCGCTGGCAAAAAGGCTTTGTAGAAACTTGATGACCTTATGGGAGTTAGGATCTGTCATAAAAATGGACCTCCCACCACTTGCTGAAATAGTCAGCCAAAACCAGCACAAACTTATAAAAAGGGAAGCTGATAGCCAACTACAACCACGTTTGAATGCCAGGAGAGCAGTTCCTGGAAGCTGTGGAACAAACTTAAAGGGAAACTACTACAATCGGCTTCGATAGGACAACTGGTGAAGGTGCAGCAACAGGAGCAGCGATCAGCAACAAGCCATGCCATTCATTTACACAGCCTTCGCGACATGAGGTCTGCACGAAGGTAGAGTCGGACGATCAAGCCGCACAAAGGGGCAGGAGGCCGTCCATTCAGCATTTGAAGCAAGCTGTCCATGAATTTACTAACATGTTTGGAGAGGGACAATTATCAATCTTATTTTTTTAGGTTACTGGATGCCCAGACACGTATAAAACTGGGGTTATTCAGACTGTTATCGGCTACTGAAATGCGCCCATCTCCTACCCTATGAAGAACGTCACCATTTTTCCGATAGTTGTCTCCCATACGTCCTCATAGGAGATCTGCCGTTAATGCTCAATTAACGGATTACTTTGCACTGTAGTATTGATGTCTTTACACACAGTTTTAGTCTATACAGTCATATAACACACCTTTTCAGGTGTAGGGCAATGCACTTCCGAGATTTTGCAGGCATCTAATGCATGCTGTTAGTAGTTCAAATGTACACCCATTTGTATTCCATATATGGCGATGCGCTTCATTGTAAGCCCGTTCTGCTGTTCATCTAGGGCCATGACGTGGATTTATGAGCCAAGGGTAAAGGGTAAAGTGGATACTAAGAAGCACCTATAGGAGCATTTGGCTGGAGTACATTAGAACACATGCTGACTGGAATGCGTTCATTACTTAGAGCATCAATAGGTCATCATAGAACCGTAGAGTGATTGAGCCAGAGAGTCTGTTGGAAGCCTGACTGAAGATGGCTCATCCATCCCCTTGCTGTCCCTCGATAAATTTGGGATCTGAAGTTAACTGCATGTAAGGATTGGTAGTTTCAACACACTTTAAAAAATATTCTTATAGATGACGGTACAATTACTTATTGTCTAATAATACAAATGTTGATGTGAGGGTTGATATGTTACAACAGCCTCCATGATGCATCGCTATTGTGGTTCTGATCTTTTTTTTCTTTAATCTAAAATAAAATTTGCAACACTAGTGTCAGATAATATCCATTCGTCAGCTGTTAAGTGTAGCGTTGATGGTTCTCATGGTGCAGTTGGGTAATGAACGGTGAGACTGGAGTTGACATGTGCACCCCCTCGCTCGCCACGTCCTTCTTGGATGCAATGTTTGCATGGGGTATGGATCTTGCCATGACCACGGATTATGGAGCCATGCATTGCTCTACTACGTAATCTTTAGGTCAGCAATGAGCATTGACGGTATTTTGTTGTTTTTAATTTCTGGATATCATTTCTGCTTCTTTTGATGGTATTGGGTTTATGTGTATAAAATCCATCTAATACAATCTAAAACATTAGGCAACTCGCCACTAGCATATAAACTGCCTTTGTAACACTGACTGGCTGGGAGTCACTAGGTAAAGCGACATGTTGAGGTATGGATGGGGTGAGTGCACCCGTCACCTGCCTGAGAACCTTGCAAAATGGCTTTAAAAAAATAAAATTATTTTTCAATCTGCACTTTTGAAGTATTTCCCATCGGGTTGCATCTGGCCTGTGATTATACATTCCATTTAATTTGCGGCTGTTTAAATATGATTTACTGGAAACATCCTTAAGGACAAAGCCAGAATCACTCTGTGCCTTCACAGCGCCGGTGACAGAACAAATGCGTCTTAAGGACGCATTCTTTCTGCACGCAAGTCATTACAATGACTTGGTTTAGCAGGGGGCAATGGTGGAAATGTGTTGGTATTAAAGTCCAACACCTTCCCTACAGTTGCGCAGACTGGAGTTGGAATAGTAAATTAAACTATTCCAATATCCAACCCCCCCCCTAAGGCACGCCGTTAAAACGACCCATGCAGAACAAATGGGTGCTAAAGACGCATTTGTTCAAATGACGGAGTTCCTAAGGCTTGTGTGAAAAACGCATGTTGAATTCCGTCATACATTCACAGTCGCATGTTTACTTTTTAAATATGCGATTTTACTGCATGGTAAAATCGAGTGTTTCCTCGTGATACTTTGCATGCAAATTTTAATGAATGGTTATCCGCATGCAATGTATCCCAAAGCATCATTTCTTGTAATTAGCCGGTGCAAAATGAATGCATAAACCGTTCTGGTAATAGTCCTCCCACTGACTCGTAAATGGGGCTTAGCAATGAAGCTATGCCTGCATCTCAGTCCTCCCCGCTCGCAGCACAGCATGAAAGGAGCTAAAAAATGCACCTTCAGCCTCCTCTGTTGCACCATCACAGGCCTCTTTCTGCTCCACAAACACTCTCCCACTTCCCAAAATGTGTTGTACTCGTGCACCCGGCACTCCGGGAATGTCCTCAGATGCACTTTGGATCATGTGTATCGTTCAGTCCCAGTCTGCCTCCCCTGCCCCCCATGGACCAGCCCTGCACTCTATAATTACCTCTAATAATAAAGCAAAGAAGCACCTCCTGCCTGGCTCTCTCCCCAGGATCCCTTCCCCAGCACCTCCCAGGCGTCTACCTATAGTATCTTGGTCGCCAGACTTCTGTCATCCTCTGCAAAGATTATTCGGGTTTTTGTACTGTACTTTCATATCATGTATTCCTGACTTTTGTCCTCCACTCACTTTATAGTTTATATTTACCACCATTACTGCAAGTCCTCATGTGCCTTTTCTGTGTATATCTGTCAAGATGCACAGTCAGTGCACAGAAATACAAAGTAAACAAAAAACATCCAAACAGAATCATGTGGGGGGGCTAACAAAGAGATTATCACAGGCAGACAAAGAAAGACAATTAAAGAGAGGGCGTAGAAAGGGAGTGTCAGTCAGACAAAGTGAGAGTGAGTGTGTGAGATACAGAGATAAAGACAGAAAAATGAAGATTAAATGCGAACAATACTGAAAGGGAGATGGTTATATGTCTGAGCGTTTTTGTATGTGCACATGTTTGAGATTTAGGACCTGATTTAGAGTTTGGCGGAAGAACCGTGTAGAGGTGAATTTGCTGTTTATATCTGTTCACAATAAACCCACTTGAAGAAGAAGTTGGCTGGTGTTATTCCTACATAAGTCATTCATCCATCCATCCACCATGTTTGGTGCTGGGCCTACAGACCGCTGTCCGTTATACTGGAGGATGACCCAGCGGCAGAACCTCAGTCCTTCATCATCAGTCTCCTTATCTACTGTTGATGGATGCAACTCAGTCAATGTTGGCATGGGACCCCTATCCACTCAAAGTAGAGTTGTCCACTGTCCGAGTGGGACGGAGAGACCCTCATTATGGAGGCAGCCATGGTGGATGGCGTAAGCATCTGTCAAAGTTGACAGACGCGTCTGTCAACACAAATGTGATGGAATTCTACTCAACAAAAATACCTATTGGTTACAATAGAAAGACACTCCTCAAACCACACATACCATTAACCACTCACAAAAAAAGCACCAGCTGCAGACCTTTATCATCTTTTCTTTTCACCATGTCTGAAAGAAGAGAAGTCAGGTTCTCGAAAAATTAGTTAACTGTGATGGTGGATGAGATCATTCGGGTTGAGCCACAATTGTTTGGAGCCCGCGTCTAGACAACAACCACAAGCCACCGAAGGTACATGTGGGACAGCAGTGTGGATACGGTGAGGTGAATACTGTCTCCAACAATACATGCTTACAGGAGGAAATCCAGGAGCAGTGGAACGACCTGCGTGGGAGCGCCAGTTTGCTCACTACCGGGGCACACCAACACACCTCCTCCCAGCCACCTCAATCTCATGCCCCGGGAAGAGAAGGGGTTTTACATCCTCCACACTAAAGGCACTGCTGGGATTTTAGGGGAAGTGGAGATTGGTAAGTACCAACACTACATCTCACGAAATACATAGGGGCCTAATTTAGAACTCGGTAGATGGGTCACTTTCACAACGGTGACGGATATCCCTGCGGTCGAAATATAAATCCCATTGCATCCTATGGGATTTATATTACAGCGAATGGGATATCCATCACCGTTGTGATGGAGTAACCGGTCCGCTGAGTACTAAATCAGGCCCTAATTCTCCCCATCCACAATTTCACACCCCTCATCCATAATCTAAAACTACAAACACCAATGACAACAAATTCACACAGGTATGCTGATGTCTGTCACAATTCACTACATTCTCCAAGTATTCATAATTCACACATGCTCATCTGGTACAACAATGTCATTAACACAACTCATATAGAAAAAACTATCACACAAGTATCCTCATACAATTAGACATCAAAGCACACAACACATGTTTAGTTAACTTTAAGGAAAACCGCCTGTATTAAAAAAAAACTGCTTTATTGAGAAAGCAGTCCCAGACATGGTGGTCTGCTGACCCCAGCAGGCCACCATCCCTGGGAGTGCTAGCCATTACCAATGGGGTACAACATTGAACCTGCCTCATGAATATTAATGAGGCAGGCAATTCCCAACCCCATTAGGAATCCCAAACAGTGTCTGAGACACTGTTGTACATTCCTATTTGCGAGTCGCAAACCAACGCAATTTGCAACTCACCAATTGGCCGGGTCGTACATCCGGCCCTTAGAGATTTAAGCAGGGAGTTTTTCATTGCAAGGTTTCAAGTCAATGTTCTTTGGTAGTTCATTGCTTCTCAAGATGGACAATATAACAGCAGTAACATAGTAAACAAGCTGAGAGGAAGAAGATCAAGGAAGTTTACGGAGATGGCAAAAGATATTTGGAATTTTGCCTGGATCATAAGATTGCTTTGGAGGCCCAGTATCTGCCCGGGGTGCAGCATAATGTAGCGGATTGGAATGCAAGGAACTTTTTAGATTACAGCGATTGGAAAAGGGACAGAGTCGTTTTCAGGAGATTCAGTTTTGAATGGGACACCTGACGATGGATCTGTTTGCCTCAAGGGTGACGCACCAGTTGAGGGATTACTTCAGTTGGAGGCCAGACACGAGGGCTCTGGCTGTGGATGCATTTACTCAGAATTGGAGAGGAATTAAAGGATATGCGTTCCTTCCATTTTCCTATCATTCAGAGGGTGTTGATACAGGTGTGGAGGAAAGTCTGTTGGATTGTGTAGGGACGCCCTTTTGGATCTCTCAGGCGTGGTTCCCTTCTGTATTGGCGATGGTGATGGGCGAGACTTTTTTAATGAAAGCTTACAAAGGAATATTGGTGAGAGAGGGAAGGATACAACATCCTTTAGTGGAGGCACGTTCGCTCAACCTACTAGATTAGAAAATATTAGGGATCCAATAGATTCTCAGAGCTTTCACAAACGGCTTCTGAGTTACTGAATGACTCATGTGGTGGTAAGTAGACAGTGGCACTGTCCCTACCGCTTTTAATGACGAGCTACCGGCGTATTGGTGATTTAACAACTTCTATGCTGTAAGAGCGCGTGAGCTCATTTTAAAATAATTTTAACTCACTTTGGGCATTGGTGTGAGCAAGAGCGTGCACGCTTCCTGTGTGCTGTTTGTACTCGCGCTGCTGTTCATTTACCTGGGGACAATCTGCACTCTGTTCTGCCGAGGTTTACCTGAAGCAGGCAGGCAGTTGCAGCAACGAATCAAAGAAGTGCTGGACTCGTCCCTCCTTCCCGCCTCGTTCTGACGCCGGTGACTAGCACCGTTCGAGCAGAGGGCGTGGAAGGTCCGAGCCAGCTACTTCCGGCAGCTACCTGCAGCGCTCTAGTTGTTGGGACGCTGGGGGGGATATAAGGCACTGGATCCTGGACCCCCTCGTGATAAGTGGACAGTGGCAGTGTCCCTACCGCTTTTAATGATGCGCTACCGACGTATTGGTGATTTACAACTTCTATGCTGTAAGAGCGCGTGAGCTCATTTTTAAATAATTTTAACTCACTTTGGGCATTGGTGTGAGCAAGAGCGTGCACGCTACCTGTGTGCTGTTTGTACTCGCGCTGCTGTTCATTTACCTGGGGACAATCTGCACTCTGTTCGGCCGAGGTTTACCTGAAACAGGCAGGCAGTTGCAGCAACGAATCAAAGAAGTGCTGGACTCGTCCCTCATTCCCGCCTCGTTCTGACGCCGGTGACTAGCACCGTTCAAGCAGAGGGCGTGGAAGGTCCGAGCCAGGTACTTCCGGCAGCTACCTGCAGCGCTCTAGTTGTTGGGACGCTGGGGGGATATAAGGCACTGGATCCTGGACCCCCTCGTGGTAAGTGGACAGTGGCAGTGTCCCTACCGCTTTTAATGACGCGCTACCGGCGTATTGGTGATTTAACAACTTCTATGCTGTAAGAGCGCGTGAGCTCATTTTAAAATAATTTTAACTCACTTTGGGCATTAGTGTGAGCAAGAGCGTGCACGCTACCTGTGTGCTGTTTGTACTCGCGCTGCTGTTCATTTACCTGGGGACAATCTGCACTCTGTTCTGCCGAGGTTTACCTGAAGCAGGCAGGCAGTTGCAGGAACGAATCAAAGAAGTGCCGGACTCGTCCCTCCTTCCCGCCTCGTTCTGACACCGGTGACTAGCACCGTTCGAGCAGAGGGCGTGGACGGTCCGAGCCAGCTACTTCCGGCAGCTACCTGCAGCGCTCTAGTTGTTGGGACGCTGGGGGGGATATAAGGCGGATGTGCCATCGGCAGCGCAGCGGACAAGCGCAGCGGGCGCGACGAAGGCGCGCCGAAGTTGCGCCTAAGTTAAGCCCGTCTGCGCACGTCCGCGGCCGGGCGCGGGCCAGGGCCATTCCCCCTGCCTCTTCGACCGATCATCTATGCTGGAGTCGAGAGGACTTAATGTCCCTCCGCAGCCAGCATTGGGGGCCATGTCTACACGGTATGAATGTTGAGGACAATGCGGGTTGCAGTCATTGCAATTTGGCCTTTCATCTGGGGAACGCGACAACCAGTGATCAACATGTTCTGGTCTGTGGCTTACTGAATGTTCGATCCCTACGTAAGCACACACTTGACATGTATGATCTCCTTAGTGAGAAGCAATGGGACCTAGTCTTCCTCACGGAAACGTGGCTTGACCAGGATTCCATGCCAGAGATCATTGATGCCATTCCAGAGACAAGACAGATTGTTGGGAAGAGGTGGCGGGATAGCCATTGTAGCCAAACAGGGTCTCCAATGTCAGCTGGAGCAGATCAAGATTGAGGACAGTAAAGCAGGCACATTCTCCATTTCGGTTAATGGAAGCTGCACTCTGAAGGGCCTTCTGATTTACAGGCCACCTGGCATGGCAGTGAGATTTAGTGAGAGTCTGGTGGAAGGCATCACAGAGGCCGCATTGCGCGCTGATAAATATCTGGTGTTGGGTGACCTCAACCTTCATCTAGATGACCCAGCAGACAAGGCGGCCAGGGAACTCTGCCAAGCGATGAATGCACTTCAGCTTGAGCAGAAAGTTAAAAGCCCCACTCATCAACTTGGCCACTTACTGGACCCTATATTCGCTAATTGGGAACATGTGGAAGTCCATAACCCCGTACCCATCCCCTGGTCGGATCACCATCTTGTACCCTTTCTAATTCATATTCAGGGAGCTCGACCAGTGGAGCAGTTTGTACATAAACACCCTAGGCGGAGGTGGGTGGCCTTCTCTCAAACCAAATTCAATCAGGCGCTCACTGGGAAGGGCAACCCAGGGGGAGAGGGAGTGGAGGAAATTAATACCAGCTTAGCCCAGCGCATCACGGAGGCTCTGGACCTGGTGGCCCCGCTCGGTGTGGTAAGGGCCGTGTTCAGAGAATGGCGCCATGGTACAATGAGGAGGTGCGAGCGGCTAAAGTAGCATGCAAACGCGCAGAGAGACAGTGGAGGACAGCCTTCACTGCTCATGCCAAAGCAGGGTATATAGCTAATAGACGTATCTACCATAGATTGATCAGGAAGGCCAAGACTATGTATTTTGACATCAGGATTAAAGAAGCCGAAAATTCCACTAAGGAATTGTTCCTAATCTATAAATCACTTTCGGTAGGGAAGCCTGTGGCACTGCCCGAAGAACTCTGCTCGGTGGATGGTTGTGACCGCATAGCAAAGTTTTTCGCCAACAAGGTAGCAACGATCTACTCCGCCTTCCCCAAGCAGGCTAGTAAGAGTCCTAAGCTCATCGAGACAACCAAGGTGAGGGGGGAGCAGCGGCTGACCATATTCGCTACCCCACCAACTGAGGAACTCATCCGCATCTGCGGATCCATAAAGTCAGGCTCTCCGCGGGACCCTACCATGCCCAGACGGCTGATGGGTAGTTTGCAGGTACTAGAACCCTACATTCGTCATTTACTTGACACCTCTTTTGAGACCCAGACTGTACCCACTGCCTGGAAATAAGCAGTCGTACTTCCTTTGCAGAAAAAACCTAATATCAGCTTTGAAAAATTCGAAAATCTTCACCCCATCTCTCTCCTGCCATACATGGCGAAGGTTGTCGAAAAAACAGTGAACCTTCAACTGATGAAATTTGTGGATGAGGCTTCCCTGCTCCACGACTCTCAGTTTGGCTTCCGTCCCCGACATTCGACGGAGTCAGCACTTCTTATGGCGGTAGAGGCTTTACAACAGGGTGTGGATGAGGGCCAGACCATGGCCTTGATCCTTTTGGACCTAAGAGCAGCATTCGACACTGTAGCACTTTCCATCTTGCTACAGTGTCTGAATGAAGGAGGGGTATCAGGAGCAGCGCTTGGATGGATCCAATCCTTTCTGACAGACAGATGTTTTCAAGTTTGTCTGGGTGACTGCTACTCTAGGGAGATTGGGCTGGGCCAGGGCGTGCCTCAGGGCTCGTCCCTGAGCCCGACCTTATTCAATCTCTATGTCTCACCTCTGGCGACAATTGTAGAAAGACATGGTCTGCGCTTAGTTTCCAATGCCGACGACACGCAGTTGGTTATCTCCCTCTCACGTATGCCCGGTCTTGCGGCGGATATCTTCAGAGATTGCATGCAAGAACTTGCAACCTGGATGTCCGCCAACTGCTTGAAGCTTAACGGTAGCAAGACTGAGGTACTTGTGGTGGGGGGAGTGCCGTCTGCTTGGTCATCGGCATGGTGGCCTCCTTGCCTGGGAGATACCCCAGTCCCCTGTCAGGAAGCAAGGAATCTTGTAGTGTGGCTGGATGTGGGCCTGGCCTTTGGCCCCTAGATTGGCCGGGAGGCAGGGGTATGCTTCGGTGTTCTGAAAACTTTAAAGAAGGTATTAGATCTCCTTCCTATTGCAGCTCGCCGAACGCTGGTGCATGCCCTAGTTACATCGCGCCTAGATTACGGCAATTTGCTGTATCTGGGGGCCACGGGAAAGGTCATAGGCCGCCTCCAGGTGCTGCAAAATGCAGCCGCTCCCTTAGTAATGAGGCTCCCCAAGAGATCTCCCTCTAAAGCAGCGCTCCAAGCACTACACTGGCTCCCTGTCAGGAGGAGGGTGGAGTTTAAAGCACTCTCCACATGTCACCGCATTCTGAGCGGTAAGGCTCCTGCTCCGCTACAGAGTCTGGTAACCCGGTATGAGCCCATGCGTGATCTTCGCTCCTCCCGCACAGGGCTACTGAAGGTTCCAAGAATAAAGAAGGCCCAAATGGGGGGGAGGTCTTTCAGATATCTGGCCGCCAAACACTGGAATGCCCTACCTCTGGAGCTGCGCCTGGAGCCTTCTGAGACCATCTTCAGGAAAAAACGTAAAACTCACTTATACGGGAGGTAGGCGTCTCTGAGGGTGGCTTGGACTGTTACTTCCACTTATCATAGCGCGGGGACACGCCGGTGCGCGTAACCAGGCGCTTTATAAATCTCCCTAATAATAATAATAATAATGGGCGCTTGGAACTCGGAAGAGATATCGGAGTGCATCGTCAATTTGGCTACGTTGTTACCTGGCAAGGGATTCAGATCCTGTGGAGGTTCATGAGATGATGGTAGCAAATTTTTGGGCGGAATTGTTTGAGAAGGGTTTATCTTGTAGAACGGTTAACTATTATAGATCAAGGGATTCTGCTGGTCATGCTTTGGTGGAAGGTATGTCTATAGGAAGATGTCCTGTAGTGTGCATAGTGATTAAAGGGATCGGGTTGATAAGACCTCCTAAAGCAAGGTCTAATTCTGTTTGGGATGTTGATTTGATTTATAATTGTTTGAGAGTTGGCCTGCAAATACATTTTTGAGTCTGAATGAATTTACTTGGAAGTTGGCAACCTTGTAATGTATGGTTTCTGTTAGGAGAGCGTCAGATGTTAGAGCTCTTGACATAAGCTCTAGTTTTTATCACCATAAGGGGGGTTCTGTTTGAAATCTGGAGAAGAACCAAGACAATGTCAGTGTCAGTTTTGTATCCAAGGTTTGATGCAAGTCTGAAGTGCTTGAAGGAATATGAGAGTAGAGTGTTGGAGTTTAGAAATCATAGAGTAGATCAGTTATTGATCTCTTATGTGAAAATGTATAAAGGAGTTTCTACTGCTACTAAAGCTAAATGGGTAAGGCCAGCTATGAAGGAAGCAGGTGTGGGTTTAAATATTTTTGCAGCACATTCGGTCGGAGGTGCCATGGCTAGTAAGGCTGATATCAATGGTGGGAGCCTGGGAGGGATTTTAAAGGCGGCTGATTGGTCCAATGCAGACAGTTTCATGAATTTGCATTTCAAACGTATAGAGCATGTTTCACATAAAGTTTTGGAGGGCTTTGAACATGCATAATGCAAGCCTACGATTTTGCCATAAAATGTAGATTCTCATAGGCTTACTAACTAGAGAAATGTGATTTTATCAATGACTAGGTGGCTAGCAATATCCCTCCCTCTCACCCTGGTTGTGGGATTGGGTTGCTTGAGGTTTTTTTTATGCAAATGGTTTGACAAATCATACTCTAGGCAGATTACAATGAGTAAGTAAAATAATAGTTTTTTCTCTTTATGCAAGTACTTGAAATTAATGATTGTATTCTGTTGCAATACTTGTGATAGGACTGTGGTTTGACAGATTATGATTACAATGAATATTTTATCCTGATAAGTATTTTTGTTTTTGCAAAAAATTAGGATACGTTTGTGGTGATGAGATTTAGGAATTGGATGAAGTTTTGGCTATTACAAGGAGAAGATTGGAGAAGACGGAAACAGAAGAGGGAGAAGGTGGTGGACGGCAGGATTATTTGGGACCTTTAAATTCTATTTCTATTGTTTGGGTGTCAAAGTTCTGTTATGAAGAGGCGTGGCTTGGACGCCGCCGCAACATGGCGGACCTGGCGTGAGCTCCGTGAAATGGCGGAGCGCTTCTTCAATTACTTGCCGTTTCCGCACCGCAGTTTGCTCTTCAACTGACGGCACCCGCAACCTGAATATACGGTGAGCCGAGAGACAGCTTTATCTTCGTCCATGTCCCGCTGACGAGCGAGTTCGTGCCTGTGATGCATCCACCTCAACTCGGGTGAGAGCGGCCGCCATTTTAGGCTGCTTCTGCCTCACGGTAAGCCTGCTACTCGCTGCTCGCTCTTTGCTGCCAGAATGAATTCCTGCACCTGACGTTGAGTGCCCTTCAAGCAGCGCTATCATATTGCTCCTCAACCTGCCATGCCTACTGTTCTTCTCTTGGAAGGTGCGCCACTACTATTACTTCCATTGAGCTCTGTGATTTTTTCGCGCCCTTTTCCCTCTTCAATATACGGCTGGCTATTCTAAGCCCTCTTTGTGTCTCTTACTGATATATATATATATTTTTTGGGTTGCCTCCTGCTTCCTCTTACGATCTTCTCAGTTCGCCTTGATTGCTGTACCCGCCTCATGCTATGCTATTAGCTTTGCTGGCTCCTCTCCACAGTTTCTGATTAGTATGGGATTATTTCTGCCTCCAGTTCGTCTGTGATTTTCTTCTCTTGGATTAGCAATGTGTGCAGCCACTTTTTTCTACAACCGCTGAGCGCGTGTTCTCCTATTTGTCGGCAGTGCACCTATATTGACTATTGCTTTTTTTTGTGGTTCCACCTCTGCTGCTGTACTTTCCTCTCTGGTTTGAGTGTATTTTCTTTATCACTCGCTATGGCTAATGATTCTCACTCAGCCTGTGCGTCTGTCACTGGCACCAAGCCCAAGAGACTGAAAGGTGACCCTCCTTCGCCGATTCATGCTTCACCAAACCCAGTTTTAGACTCTATTCTGGATGAAGTTCGGGGTCTTCAACCGTTTATGTCTTCAACTAATGAGAAATTGAGGCAGATGGAGGAGAGATGGGTAACTATGGAGAGTAAGGTTCTGGATCTAGAACAACGCGTGAGTTCTCTTCAGGATGTCTCTACTAAAATCCCATTGCTTGAACAGGAAATTCACAAGCTGAAGTTGCACACAGAGGACCTTGAAAATAGAAATCGTAGAAATAACCTACGCCTTTTTGGTCTGCCGGAGAACATTGAGGGGTCTAACATGGTTGTTTTCCTGCAAAAATTTCTACCGGAACTCTTATGTCTATCGCCATCTTCTACTCCTCTGAACATTCAAAGAGCACACCGGTTGGGTCGAGCTGCTACTAACTCTGCTAGACCTAGAGGCATCATCATGCTCTTTCTGGAATTCACCGAACTCATGACTGTCCTGAAAGCTGCAAAGCTTAAACGTCACCTTACTTGGTCGGGGCATAACATCTTCATCTCGCAGGACGTCTCTAATGCAACGAACGCCCGACGTAAAGAGTTCCTGGAGTCACGGCCTCTCATGAGGCACCTTCATCTTCAATATGGAATCCTCCATCCCTGCCTCTGCAAGGTCACTCATGATGGTCGTTCACGTACTTTTGATGATCCAGTAAAGCTGAAGATATTCTTGCAAAGTTTTCCCTCTACAGGAATGGATACAACTGTTTAAGTGTTTCTCATATGTTTCTTTATTATGTTTTCTCTACCTATGTCTTTTCTTAGTCTTCTTCCTACCTTATCACTAATTTTCTCTTCTTTCTCATTATGTTCTTTGCTGTCTTCCGTCGTTTCTATCTTATTGTTCTGGCTAGTCTTTCTTGAGTTGCTCTTTTCTTCTTTGTGTATAGGTTATGTTCCCCTTTTATCGTTTACTGTGCCTGTGCTCTGCCTTGCCGTATGCCACCATGCCCCACCTTCATTGTTTTCTCGTTCTTTTACAGATCCGGCTTTGTTGCCCTGATCTGTTTCTTCATCTATACTTCCCACTCACCCCTTGCTTCTTTCATCTCTTTCTTTCTTTCTTTCTTTTCGTACTCTCTCTTTCTGGTCATTCTCACCTCCTTTTTATTTTTGTTCACTGTTGATGCTTTTGTCGCAGTTTGCTTGTCCTACTTATGTAGTTCCTTCTAGGGATTTGCCCTTTTCAAATTTTTCTGATTGTTGTGCTTTATTTTGTGCTTCCCTGTCTGCAGTGTCTACCCTTCATTTGTTTCCTGTTCCTCTAATCCTTCATCATGTGTAATCTCGTGTCGTGGAACGTCCGTGGTCTTGGCAATCCTGTTAAACGTCAAAAGGTATTGTCCCATTTGTCTAAACTTCAATCTCAAATTGCTTTTCTACAAGAAACTCATTGTACTGAGGTGGAGTCGTTAAAGTTAAAACGTCATTGGGTGGGGCAAGTTGTTTTTTCCCCTGCTCCTGATAAGAAAGGGGGTGTTGCTATATTATTCCATAAGGCTTTGTCAGTTCAAATTATTTCTACTGAACATGATGCTGATGGACGATGGGTAATGGCGAAAGTTGTAGTCCAGAACAAGACGCTAGTCTTGTTGAATATTTATGGTCCTGTTCGCCCTGATCCCAAATTTTGGTCGGATATTAAAATTCTCCTGTCCTCCACTGATTGTCCTAACCTTGTTGTGGCCGGGGATTTTAACCAATGGTTGGATCCTTACTCTGATAGACTCTCCAAATGTAAATTTCAACCTGACAAAACTCACAAAGCTTTCCAATCAGCCATTGCCTGTCGTCCATTTTTTGATGTATGGAAAACATGTAACCCTGACTCTTTTGAATATACTTTTTTTTCTAACATGCATCATACTAGATCTAGGATAGATTATATTTTAGTCAGTAAATCTTTGCTCCCCTCTATTCAGAAATCAGAAATTGGCTCCATTTTTATTTCGGACCCTACCCCTGTTTTTGCCTCACTTGACTTTTCTCTCACCTCCTTGAATTTTAGCCGTTGGAAATTAAATACGTTCCTTTTGTCTGACCCTCTTTTTGTCAAAAATGTTACTACGTTCATTAATGAATTTTTTACTTTTAATGTTCCCTCGGATACCTCCATTCCCAACACGTGGGACGCTTTTAAAGCCGCCCTGCGTGCTTTTGTTTTATCTTTTGTTTCGCAGAAGAAGAGAGCTGCTAAAGCTGAATATGAGGCTCAATTACACAATATCAAACAACTAGAACACACTTATTTTACTTCTAAGGATCCCGCTGCCCTTACTGCCCTTATTGCGGCAAAAACAGAACTCAATAAATTGGCCACTGTTGAAGCCTGTAACATTTTACTTAAAATTAAATCTAAGTACCACGAGGGTCAAAACAAGGCGGGCAAGATGTTGGCTAATTATCTGAAAATTAAAGCGGAACGTAAAACCATTGGACCTATTCTTAATGAACCCACTAACAAATTGGTGTCTTCAGATGAAGATATTGCTGAGGTCTTTCATATATATAATCGTTCCCTTTACTCAGATGACACGTTCCCTTCCACTCACAACCTTGACTCTTTTTTTTCAGGCCTCCCCTCCCCTCCGAATCTACCTGATGAGTTTGCTTCTTTAGAGAAGGATATTACTCTTCAAGAAGTTCTCTCTGCCATCCATGCTTTGAAGCGTTCTAAAGCTCCTGGTCCAGATGGCCTCCCTGTAGAATTTTATTCTACTTTCTCCTCGATTTTTGCCCCTAAATTATTACAACTCTTTAACTCCTTTATCGCTCAAGCCAAAGCCTCAGGGTCATTCATGGACGCGTTAATTATTATTATCCCCAAACCAGATAAAGACCACTTCCATTGTAAAAATTTCCGCCCTATTTCCCTGATTAACTATGATTGTAAAATGTTTGCCAAAATCCTCGCCTCCCGCCTTGACAATATTATTCCCCTTTTGATTAAAACAGATCAAGTTGGCTTTGTAAAGGGTAGGCTTGCTTCGGACAATGCACGTATGTTTGCTAACATTATCTCCCTGAGTAAGAAATATAAAGACCCCCTTGCCGCTCTTTCTCTAGATGCGGAGAAGGCATTTGATCGTATCAATTGGCAATTTATGTTTCAAACTCTCAAATGGTTTGGTTTTGGGCCCTCTTTTATTTCATATGTTAAGTTGTTGTATTCCTGTCCCCGTGCCAGCATTTTTGTCAACAATCAATTTTCCAAGTACTTCTCCTTATCCCGTGGAACGAGGCAAGGTTGCCCCCTCTCTCCCTTACTATTTATTCTTTGCCTTGAACCTTTCCTTGAGCGCATCCTCAATAACGACATGATTACAGGTTTTCAGTTCTCCTCTGTTCACACCAAACTTTCTGCATATGCGGATGATATCTTGGTTTACATGTCTAACCCTGTTGCTTCGCTGCCCCATTTTATGACTGAAGTCCGTCTTTATTCCTCCATCTCTGGCTAAAAACTAAATTTGTCCAAAACTGAAGTCCTGCCCTTAAACCCTGATTGTTCCCAATACATGTTTAGTGATACTGAATTCACCTGGTGTCCCACCAAAATTAAATATTTGGGTATTTGGTTTTCTTCTTCCCTTAGGGATACCATCAAATATACCTTTAATAATTTGATCCAGAAACTACAAGCTCTTCTTCTTTTATGGTCCCCACTTTTTCTTTCCTGGTGGGGCAGGCTTGATACTATTAAAATGATGGTTACTCCCCATGTGTTGTATACAGTCTCCATGCTTCCCTTCAGAATTCCTAATATATATTTTTCCTGTATAAACTCTATATGTACAAAATTCCTCTGGAGTAATAAACACCCTCGTATTGGCTTGCTCAAACTCACTCGTCCAAAGACTGAAGGAGGTGTCCGTTTCCCTTTGTTTAAATCCTACCACTCTGCTTTTCTGCCTAAACAAGCGTTTTCTTTAGCGTATGATTTTCAAACCAGACCAGTCCCCAAATGGGTTCTTTTTGAGCGTTCGCTTTTGAAGGATTTCCCTTTTGCACATGTTGCTTTTATGTCCAATTGTTCCTTGTTTTCTCAATACCCCATTTTGAAATATTCGCAAACTGTTCTTTCTAGTACTTTTTCTAAGGATGTAAACCCTTTGCAATGGTTTTTGTCTTCCATTGTTTGGTACAATCAATTTCTCAAATATAAGGGTAAATCTTTTTACTACAAGTATTGGAAGGAGAAGAATGTATCATTTGTATATCAATTCCTTCATAATTTCACTATTGTTCCCTTCCAAGACTTGCAACTGCGTTACCAACTACCTGATACTCTTTTAGGTGAATACACTATTATTGTTACTGCTATTAAATCACACTTAGCTACTTTTACACTTGCATCTGAATTTCCTGTTGTTACCCCTCCATCCCCCTTATATCCTTTGTTCTCTACACACACTCCTAAAGCTGCTCTTGTTTACGACATATTGCTATCTGCTGCTCAACCCCGTCCTAAATCCCCTGTTGAACTTACTTGGGAAAAAGATTTATCTGTCTCTTTTTCCATTAATCTATGGGACAAAATTTGGTCTAAGTTATTTAAAGTCTCTGCAGCTGCCCGTGTGACTCAATCCCTATATTTTGTATATTGTAGAGCGGTTATTACTCCTGTTAGCATTTGTAAATTTTCTCCTACTTCCTCTTCCTTATGTTGGTCTTGTTCTAGTGCTCCAGGAACGTTAATCCATTTACTATTTGAATGTGCTACGGTTTATTCCTTTTGGAATTCAGTTTGGAAGGTTTGCATGTCAATTTTTAAGTTTAACAATGATGTATCTTTTCAGCATGTTTTTCTAGGCTCCCTTTCCTCTGATATTGATATAACCCCATCTGCATCTAAGTTGTTTGACCTTTTTATTGCTCTAGCTCTTAAGGTCATTTTATCGTCCTGGAAAGATAATTCTAAAATATCTTTATCCATGTGGTGGAATTTTATTTGTGACGAACATAGAATTGCCTCTGTATCCTCTTCCTCCATTTCTCAAAAAATAAAATCGGATCTTCTATGGCTCCCCTTCGTTTCCTATCTTTCCGCTACTACTATATCCCACTGAGTATTATCTATCTTTTTCTCATCTCTTCTCTTTCCTTTCTTTTTTTCCCTTTCTCTTCTTCCTTTTCTTTCTTTTCTTTTTTCTTTCTATTCTTTATCTTATTCCTCCCCTTCCTCTGCATCTCCCGTTTTGCTGTATTTCATCACATAATGTTTTGCCTGATAGTATCTCCCTATTTTCGTTCATATGTTTTCGTTTTATGGCATGTACTCTGTTTTACTTGCAAAAATTTCAATAAAAATGTATTAAGCAAAAAAAAAAAGTTCTGTTATGAAGTGTTTGCTGCACAGAAGTGGTAAATATAAGTATAATGCTAGTCTCCTTGTCTTTAATAACATCACAATTCTCAATTCAGTAAACCTATGATAATTGACATTCTCATGCAAGCCCTGCTCGCACACAAGCTGCGCACGCTTTGCGTCATACGCATGACTTTCTGCATCACGCCCGATCCGCGTTGGTGGTGTTTGCATTGCTGCCTCATCTGTAGAGTAATTAATGAATAAACACCTTAATGATCGGCTCTCCGGCACCTTCTTCTTCTCGAACATTAATGGGCGATGTATTGTAATGAAACTGAGCTGCTTCACCGGAATAAAAGCTATTCTGGCAGCAAAGCATGCTCAAATCTGCCACTCAAGGCCATCCTGAGAGGCGAGGAGCCTTATTAGGATAAGTAAATAAAAGAAGCAGGTAAAGTAAACTATCACTGCACATGGACTACGTAAGGGTAAAGCAGACGAGGGCGCAGATTTACAAGCCCCTTGCGACATCTTTACGACACCGTTGTGTCACTTCTGTGACACAGCATCGTCGTAAATAATGCGCCACTATGCAACAGATTTACAACGTGACGCATCTAAAGAAAGAGGGGCCCATGCGCGGGACTGAAGGGGCCAAGGGAGCTCCCGTCGGAGGCACCGACCCCTGCTCTAGAGCGAGCCCCCCTGGGGATCCATCCGGCCTCCACCGCGGATTGTAATACTTGAATCATGGGTGTAATGCCTGCAAATGCTCTCGACGAGATGTCGTTGACCCGAGTTTATTAAATAAAATATGTAACTCATTGACACGGAAGGTAATTGGCCGCAAAGTGTTTTTAATGAAATTGAATTACGTTGAACTGCCAAAATGTTAAACTTGTCAGTGTGATAGTGCATATGAGTGATCAACATAGTAGTGTCTATCAAATCAAAGCCATGGTGCGAAATACACTCTGCCTCTTCACCCGCGCCCGGTTTTTCTTTCCCGCTCCCTCGTTTTCCCCCTTGAAAGCGTTTTTCGTCCTGATAATGCCAACAGCTTGACAGAATTGATCGTGTCATTGGAAATGGACTCTCTTCGCCGCACCGGTGCAAATATACTCATTAAAAAACAAAGAATGCGCACTGGGCTTCGTCCCACTGAACACCCATCGCAAACCTGTGAGCGTCCTCCAGAAGGGAAGGAAGCGGCCGTTTAACGCGTATCTACCTGGATCAGGAAATGGAGGGGGACTGGGAGGTAGGAAGGAATGGAGGAAGTAAGTAAAAGAAGAAAGGTAGAAAGGAAGGAGGGGGGAAGGAGGGAGGAGGGAGTCGGAGGCTCAGGGCCGGGGAAGGACGGAATGAAGTAAGAGACAAGGCACGGAAAAGTACTAAGAGCCTGAGGAAACGGATATAGATCCCATTGTACCGGGGCTTGTTTTTGTCAGCACGACCCATGTCGTCCCCCGAGAAGGATGCATTATCCGGTTGCCATGGACACGCCGGATGCTGCCGCGAGCCCCAGCCCAGCCCTTCATCACGGATGCCCCCCCTCCACCCCCATTGGCAGCGTGCCATCCCCACCTCCCCGCGCGCAGACACCTGTCTCCATCCTTGGTCCTCTCCGGTTGCCATGGCGACCGGGATGCCTCTGCAGCTCGCTCTGACCCGAGCCCCGCGGAACCCCCGCACCCTGCCAGCCCGGAGCCGGGCGGACTGCGCCAAAGCAAGACCAATCAGCGCGCACTGCGGAGGCGCAGCCCATTCCCCATTCAGGAGCGGAGGCTGCTAACGAGGGGGGCTCTCCGGGCGAAGGGGGGGGCTCTCTGGGCGGAGAGGGGGAGCAGGGGGGGCACCACCTCCTAAGCTTTGACTTCACGTCTGGGAATGACATCCCTGTCTGTGGGAGACCCCAAAGGCGCATTGGGGACACCGTGGCGATCCAACCCCCTCGAGCCCCAATGTGGGTTGGGACGGGACCCCAAAGGGACCCAGGAGAGGCTGCGGTCTTGGCAGCTTCAGGCGCCTCTCTCTGCTACTGGCTTGCGGCTTCGGAACGCCGTACGTAACTAACACTCACCTAAGCAAATGCCATTTGTTTTATCGACATCACGAGAATGAAGGGATGACCCAGCCCTGCTGGATCATAACTGAGAACTTCCAGAGCTCTCGCAGATTTCTGCAGCTCTGGACCAGGCGCTTGCGTGATCGGCACGGTCACTAAGCTGGGCATTGGCCCCGTGCTGGTCGAGAGTGACCGAAGGCATGACGTCATCGCTGATGGAGCGCTGAATGAATACATATGCCAGGGTTGGGTTAGAGAAAGGAGAACATATGAATGGATAATATGGGATCCTGGGGACGGTCTCGCGCACTGCGAACAAAACCGAAACGTCGATGCTAAATCCAACTCCCGCCTGAAATTACTGGACCAGCACCATTGAACTATTTAAAGTGTGAAGATATTGATGTCAATCAAAGTGGACTGTACCGACATTAACCTTTGACTTCACTACCTTGACTTGCTTTACATGATTCATGTTTACATGGAATTTCATGATTTGTACCCCAAAATTATTTATATTGAATATAAGGCTCTTTACCTAATTTAAAATCTGAGTGCGCCTTTTTTTCTAAATGAATTCCTCCATTATTCACAAGCAGCGCTGCGCTGTGATTCATCCTCCCCTGTCAATATTGGGACAGGCAATTTAATCTAATTATTTAAAAAAAAATGTTTTCTAATAAGGGTTTCCCTGTTGGCCCTTTACTTTGTAACTTACTGTGAATCCAACATTGACGGGTGACTGGGGCATTAAGCATTGAGCCCACGACAGAGCACCGGCTGCAAATAACGTCTGCTGCACACTAAGGGTTGTATCTCGACAGCAGGGGCACATACAGGGGCGTAGCTTCAGGTGGGTTTTTGGGGTGCTACACACCCTATATATATATATATATATATATATATATATATATATATATATATATATATATATATATATATATATATATATACTAGCAGCCCGCCCCAGCGTTGCCCGGGGCAGAAGGGGGCTGGGGGCAGCATTTCAGGCTTGCGTGCACCTTACCTCAACTCTTGCTCCCAGTCGCACAAACTCAGGCCCCCGCTCCAGTCCGCCTCACTTCACCGCCCCCCACTACTCTCACTTAAATGTCTGCACCAAATGTGAAAGCCGTTTTAAAACCTATCATTTATTTTGCTATCCCGCTCCAGTCCGCCTCACTTCACCGCCCCCACTACACCAAGCCAGTCTACACGCCCCGCTGCAGTCCGCTATCCCGCTCCATTCCGCCTCACTTACCGCTCCTCCCCGCGTACTTCACCGCTCCTCCCCGCGTTTCACATACCTCATGGCGCTGCAGTCATGCTACGTTCTCCACTCCTCCATGCGCTGATGTCCTCCATTCCGCTCCAGTCCGCCTTACTTCACCGCTCTTCTCCGCGGTTCATGTACCTCATTCCCTCCAGTCTGGCTAAGTTTTCCACTCCTCCCCGCGCTGTTGTCCGCTCCTCCTCGCGTTCCTGCCCTCCGATGATGTCAGCACGCACGTTGTTAGCACACACGGCCGGCGCTACTTCTTAGGGACTACTTTTTTTTATTGTTTATTTTTTAAATAACTTTTTTTTTAATAGCCTATGTACATCTACTGGACCCCTCCTTTCCAACGCTGTATTGGGTGGTACGATTGGTGGTGTACTTTTCGAGTTTACCTGGCTCAAAGGACACAGTTCTCTCTTTATAATAGTAGTATAGATATATATGATAGAGCGTGCAGGTCACCCGACCAACTGATTTACCATACACGTATCGGGCCCATAAAATTCAATAATGCACTATACATTAATCAGGTGATCTTACACTCTACTACCAGTAACCCTGATTCCTTCCTATTTATTTCTACTGTACCCGACTTACCAATCCACCGTTACGGGTACCTATGACCACAATGGATCAGGGAGCTAGCTGTAAAAGAAAGGCAGGCAAATACAATACCAACTTCTATATTTCTTAGTATTTATAAAATAACCACAGACTACTGGGAAGTTTTAAAGGTTTTATCTAAATTTCAGATTGGGAAAGCATGAAATTTATTACAAGCAAACAATCAATAACCAAGATAACAAAGAGCACATAACCATATATAAAATAAATCAGGGCAACCATTGATGAGTCTAAAGGAGGGTAAGAACAGGGAACATGCTAAGCAGCAGTTTCAGACTTTAAATTTAGTTTTGGAAAGACTAAAAGACGGGGACGAATAAAGAGCATACTAGAATGTCACAGTGAAATAATTTCCCCATAAAGAGGAACTATAGGTAAAATGCAGATAGACAATGCTAATAAACTGGTGCAATTATTTGCTTTGACTAAAAAGAATGAAAAAAACACCAAGAACATCTATGTTTCATAAACTTAAAAGAAATTTACTAAGGATGGGTAAGAAAAATGGAACATGCTAGAATAACGACAATTTTATGTATGACTTGTTCATTCAAAGATGCGAAAAGCATGGAAATCAATATATGCAAGGTATGTCTTTATTAAAGCAAAGACAGAAAATAGAAAGGTGCAGTGTAGAGTTTCAGCATTATATATTTACCTAGAATGGTGTGAAGACCAACCCTGGCCACGGGTCAGTTAAGGACAGGAAAAACCCCAAGGAAGGACAGTCATCAATGGGACAGCAGGTGCAGATTGGACACCCCAAGACAGGACAGGAAACCCAGATTAGGATCAGGACAGGACCACCAAGGCACGACCAGCACTCGCAGTTTGGAAGCAACGCCTGCGCTCCACCCTCTCTGCAGCTATCGGCCAGAACCCCGATTGGGTTAGCGAATTCCCCAGCAAAGTGCTCCGCCAGCACTTTAAGGTTCAGTAAAACCTCTTGAGTCTATGGTGTATTTCGGACAGAGTGCTCCGCCGCGCTCTGTATTCAGTCACCTATTGAGTGCGTTGGGTCAGTGACAGGTCAGCTATTCGGACAAGTCGGACAAATTCTCTAGCTAAACCTAGGCTAGTTATACTGTTTTCGGGTCAGTGTACCACCCCCCAAATGTTGCAAGTGTCAGAATCCCCAATTTCGATTGGTCCCAAAGTAGGATAGGTTAACACACCAATCACATTAACTCTCTACAAGCCTACATTTGCATTTTCTGGGACCGCCTAGCAAATTTGGGATTCCCATGAGATATTCTACAGAATACAATAGAAACATTACATTTGTAGCAATTGCGGTACAGTTCAGCTCCATCCTGCTGGGTCGCAGGTCACGTTCTCAGGTGTATCTTGACTGTGGCTGCCAGCTGGCTGAGTTCCACTGTTCAAGGTTGCCCTCTCTCTGCCAGGGTTACATGCGCAGTAGAGACTTGCAAGATGGCTCAAGTATCCCTCCGACCCCCATTATCGCGGTACATGAAAAGTAAGCGAAAACAAATTAAAACATAGAAATAAATGAGTTCACTGTATACCATGAATTGCTACTCTATCCCCCTTACTTTATAATATCTATAGCGTGAGTGATTAGTGCAACCAGACAATGACACGAAAGCATCAGTGCAAGCTTCACCATGTGAAGACACGGACAGCCATTTTAAAAGCAAGTGCGCACGCGCAAAGTTTCCCACCAGAACTGCAAATGCGTCACGTCACGTGAGTGTGACTAACGCATGCGCAGAAAGAAACCCGCCAAGCAGCAGCCATTTTTAATCACAAACGTTATTGAGTTAGTAAACACATATGCAAGCGTCACTAGGACACCCCAAATGTCAGAATAAAGGGAAATTAGTAAGACGAACAGGTTGAATTACATGGTTATAAATTATTCGAGGTTCTTGAATCCAAGCAAGTCGCGTAATATGCGAAATCTTGCTCCATCAATCCCCTCAGTGATGATATTTACTATCGTCACAAACTAATGGAATCAGATGCCAACTTTTTTACACTTTGTTCATTTCAATCTCTTCCAACATTCGATTCAATTTCTCCTTAACGTCTTTGTTAGGGTGAGAATTTTTCACCCTTTTGTAAATCTGATTGTTCAGTTCCTCCAATTCAAGTTCATCCACACTCCTTTTCACACCTCTCTTATTCACAGTGTACTTCTTTTGGTGTTTGCGACATTTGCAACAGACAAATATAATGAATATGATGGAACCTATCACTCCAATTGGCATCAGTACCTTAAACAAGAAATTTTTACCTAGATGAGAAAACCAATGACCTACAGAGGAGAGACCATCAGTAAGTCTCTTCCAGGCACTATCAACCTCCAGTGGTTTGAGTTCCTTTTCCAAATTTGTAATGTTCCTTACATACCCTTTGAGTTGCACACTTTTATCTGGTATGTAAGTGCAACAATGTTGCGCTTTCAACATCCGGCAGACTCCGCCCTCTTTTTCCAATAAGGTATCAAGAGCAAGTCTGTTCTGTAAAACCATAGATCTGATCGCAACCATTTCGGTATTGACCAACAGAAATCCATGAGCTGTGTCAGTAGACAACAGATCCACTATTGTTGACAATTTGCAAATTCTGTGTGTGTTCAGAACCACTCCCACTCCAGGTATCAATGCACTAAAAATACTACCCATTATTTCACCTACACTTTCTCTTTTACTACGCACTAAGCCATTAGTGTTTTCATTGCTTCCAGCAATTTCATTCACATGGTATATTTTCGGGAAGACAATTCCAAAATAGCAGCTTCCATACCAGTGATCCGGCAATTTGAAATAAGCCTTGTTTCCACATATATAATAAATTCCGGGAAACACAGGTTCTGACCCATTTTTGAAACCCCAACCTCCAATTACCTTGTAATTGTGTTCACATTGACTGGAACCAATGAAAATGTTATTATAATAACTAGTCTTTTCGCGGTGAAGACAGAGTTTCCCCTTTCTTTCGAAATCCAGCAACAAAGCAGGACCACTCCCACCATTTGAGGTGCTTTCCATGTTTTCAGCCCATTTAGGAGTTTTCTGTCTTTTATCATTTGCCTTTCTATGGAAACTTTCCCTTCTTTTCTCTGCCATGTTTAGAAACATTTTCTCTTGTTCCTGTAATGAACAGGTCAAGTTATCTCTGTGTGCTTCATTTAAGTCTATGGTGCCTATAGTCAGAAAGTATTCTCCCATATAACGTGTCCCGTCACTTTTGGTATGTACAGGATTCAGATTTCCACGTATAGGAAGTTCAGAAAATATCACGTCTGAGTTCGAGTAATAGTACTGTAACGGTCCTCTTTTGTAGAATAAGCTTGCTAAAATACTACAGGAAATTCCATAAGTCAAGGGCAGGTGATGATAAGTCACGCCTTCAGCTACAGAAGTAGGTAGCTTCATGCAGACATAGCAGTCTTCTATCTCCATAGTTTCTACGTAACGTACTAAAAGGTTAGCGAATACATTTAGATGAGTCTGGTTCTTCATTCCATGATAATGTAGTCCTCCCTCATCTGGTGCTTCTAAGTCCGGTTTTGTTTGTCTGAGGCTAAGTGTTTTCTCACGTCTTTCTACACTTCGTGTTGTGAGTTCTTCAGTGTCTTTTGTCACAGTCTGTGTCTGGTCAATATTAGTATTTTTGCTCACCATATAAGGAACAAAAACTGTTAGTCCTATCCATAATATTAATACTATGGCTATACTACAGATACATACTTTACAGCATGTTTTACAACAATTACGTCTAGGTCTTCCATTCACATTTGAATCAGACATTTCTGCTTAACAGAAGTTTGCCAACCCCTCTTTGTAACTTTGCACAGGTAGCTTACGCTGAGCAATTTCAGGTTGGTTCGTCTTCTTCGGCAGACTGATCAGCTGTCTGTTCTTCGTCACTTTCGTCAGTTATATCAAGATCCTCAAATTCCTCCAATATCAAATAAGTCCATTCAGGATCCTGATATTTTTCGTTCAGTGTTTTTATTCAATCACTTCTTCTTTTAGAGCTATCTCCAGCTTGCTCTGTTATACGAGAACTTTTCCTTCTTTCCTCAAGTTTTTCTTCCACTGTTTTTAGTCTCAGTCTCCATCTCTCAATATATCTGGGTTCGATATTTTTCTTTTTCTTGAGTCTTTTAGCTGGCACTGTTGTTTGGCTTTCTTCTAACGCTCTTTTATTTTCGTTTGTTTGTGGCACTTCTGCTTCTGCTTCTTCCCTTCCTGTCTGGCTAGTTCCAGGTCTTACTTCAGTTTCTTCTGCCTGGTCGCTAAGCTGGCCTTGTTCAGGTGTATACTGGATTTGACTTTTGGGTGTTTCAATTTCTGCTTCCTGAACACGTTCTTCTAATTCTATCTGGTCCTGTTCAAGCACTTCGATACCTTGATTTTCTTCCGCTTGAACTATTACACTAGTTCCTGTCTGACCCTTTTCAATCTCAGGAGTTTGTGGAGGTGTGTCGATTACTTGTTCTGTCCCTATCTGATCTTCTTCCTCCTCAGATTTGACGTGAATCTCAACAATCTGAGTAGCTCCTTCTGTTCCTATCTCTTCCTCACTATTCCACTCTCTATCTGCGTAGGTTTGGCTTCTTGTTCTGATTGGGTCATCAGTTAGGTCGATTATGGGTATCCACTCATCTTGACTGGTGCTCGGTTGTTCGTCATCAGCTCCTTCAGCACCTACGTCTGGAGACCCCTCAGCTTGAACAACCTTCAGCGTCAGTTTTCTCGTCTCTGATCACCTTCTTGGTATGGCTGGCATGGATCCACCTCGGAACGCCGGCACACTTCACCGCTGTCGTGGTCACCAGTATCACTTGGCGTTGTTGTCCCCATTCGGTGCAAGGCAATTTGAATGAGTATGCTTCTTGAGTATGACCCAATTGTCTGGAACCAATTTATGGACTGGAGTTGTTGGACTGGCGACGGCGTCTTCCCCAATCTGGCGAGAGATAGAACGCACTTGGTCACCCAGTTGCTTGCAGTACTCAAGTACCAAATCATCAGAAATGCTTATTAGTTTGTATCCTGGTACCCATGCTTGTCTCATCACTCTTCCCATCAGGATTTCATGGGGGCTCAGGCCTGTCTTTCGGTCTGGAATACTTCGGATCCCCATCAGAACAAGAGGTAAAGCATCTATCCAGTTCATGCCAGTAGATGCGCACATCTTCCCTAATTTCGACTTGATAGTGCCATTCATCTGTTCCACTACTCCAGAAGCCTCTGGACGATATGCACAGTGCAGCTTTTGGGTGATCTTGAATGCTTTACAGAGCTGATCAATTACTTCATTCTGGAAATGCCCACCTCTATCTGATTCAATTGTGACTGGAACCCCGTACCTAGGTATTAGTTCTCGGAGTAATAACTTTGCTACAGTCATGGCGTCATTCTTTTTGGCTGGGTAAGCTTCCACCCATTTTGAAAACAGGCAGACAATGACAAGGACGTATCTCATTCCTTTACAAAGGGGCAACTGAATGAAGTCAATCTGTAATCTTACAAAAGGGCCTCCTGATTTCCCAATTTTACCCATTTCAACTACTGTTCTCTTCCCAGCGTTATGCTGCTGACATGTTAAGCACCTCTGGCAGAGTGACTCTGCTACCTTCCTGAACTTCGGGTTGTACCATGTCTGCTGAAAGACACGGATCATGGCATCCCTACCAACATGTGCATCTCCATGTATAAGTCTGGCTATAGAAGCAAGCAGGCATCTAGGCAACACAGGCATACCATCAGGGCCCACAATGATACCATCCTCATTTCTCTGTAGACAACCAAGTTTCCTCCATTTTTCCTTTTCCTTTGGTGTAACAGCATGCTGCCAATCTCTCAATTCTTCCCATGTAGGCACATCCTCAAACACCATAAGTTGGCAGCTGTTTACCATATCCCCCCAATTTGATGTTTACAGACATTCGATGTCTGGCACAATGTTGGGCTACTTCGTCAGCATATCGATTTCCTACTGTCACATGGTCGTCGCCAGATTTGTGAGCAGCACACTTGACCACTGCCAACTCTTTTGGTAACTGGATTGCGTCCAGTAATTCTTGTACAATTTTTCCATTTCGGATAGGAGTACCTGAAGAAGTCAGAAACTCTCTTTGCAGCCACAATTGGCCGAAGTCATGCACAACCCCAAAACAGTATTGACTGTCAGTATATACTGTTATTCTTTTATTTTTTCCAATTTTACAGGCTCTTGTCAATGCAACCAATTCGGCTATTTTTGCAGACTTCACTCCAAATAAACAGGATGCTTCTACAGTGCGTTTTACCGTGACTACAGCATAAGCAGCGCTTAGGCCTACAAGTTTGTGTCTCAGACATGGGCCATCTACAAACAGCTCGCTATCTTCTACAGGCAGGGGTGTTTCCTTGATGTCTGGGGGTGGTTTTGTACTGAATTCTGTCAGGTCAATACAATTATGATCGACCTCTCCCTTTGCTTCTGCAACTATTGAGTCTGGTAATAGGGTAGCTGGATTCAGGATGTTACACCGAGTAATGACTACATTTGCAGCACCTACGAGAATCCTCCCGTACTTAGTCAGCTGACTAGGGGTGAGATACTGGGTTTTAGTTCTGGTCAGTAAAATTACAACTGCATGCGGAACATACACAGTCACAGGATGTCCCATAACAATGGATTCACTCTTTTCTAGACTCGTGCAAGTTGCAGCTACTGCTTTCAGACATCCTGGTAATCCAGCAGCCACTGGATCCAGAGTAGCAGAAAAATATGCCACTGGACGTCTAGTCAACCCATGGGCTTGGGTTAGGACTGACAATGGACAATTGTCTCATGTGTCACAAAACAATGAAAATTCCTTAGAATAATCAGGCATTCCTAAAGCAGGGGCTGTACACAGACATTCTCGTAATTTCGTGAATGCTGTCGAGCTTTCTCCATTCCATTCCACTGGGTCCTTTGCTCCTTTCTTGGTCATTTTTATCAAAGGCTTTGCTAGGACTGCAAATCCCACAATCCATTGCCTGCAATAACCTACGACTTCAAGGAACATTCTGACTTCTTTCTGAGTGCGAGCTAACTGCATGTTTCGAATTATCCTGACTCTCTCTGAAGTAACTTTTCTGATACCTTTTTCTATCTGGTGCCCCAGATATTTTACTGACTTTGTACAGAACTGCAGTTTGTCAGGTGATACTTTGTGTCCTCCTTCACCTAAGTGGTTCAGTAGTGCAATGGTGTCAATAACACAGTCTTTTTGACTCTTAGACGCCACCAAGAGGTCGTCTATATATTGCACTAAAACAGATTTTCCAGGTAAGACTAAAGATTCAAGGCACTTTTTCAGGAACTGATTAAAGATAGAGGGACTTTCTGTGTACCCTTGAGGGACGAGATTCCAAACGAACACGTGACTGTCGAAGGCAAATGAGAAAAGAAATTTGCTGTCTGGATGCAACGGGATCGAAAAGAATGCATGACATAGGTCAATCACAGTGAACCACTCAGCATCCCAGGGGATCTGATACAGGATCACTGCTGGGTTCGAGACAATAGGACAGCAAGGAACGACAATCTTGTTTACCTTTCTCAGGTCCTGCACTACTCTGTACTTGCCACTAGGTTTCTTGATTCCAATTATGGGTGAGTTACAGGGGCTACTCATCACTTCTTGTATGATGCTCGCTTCTAGCAATCTTTTTATTTCAATGGCAACTCCTGCTCTTACTTCTGCACTCATTTTGTAAGGCTTGGTATTGGGGTAAACTGCATTTTCTTTCATGGCTATTTTGATTGGGTCTACATTTGCCATTAAACCTACATCCTTTCCAGTAAAATCCCATACTTCTGGTTTCACTGTCTTTTGGAGTTCTTCAGGCAAGTCTTGTATAGTCAGTTGTTTAATTTCTGAGTCTGGTCTGATTAACATTAATTTATATATGCCATCTTCGTCTGGGGTCTGAATTTCGACGCCTTTAGGTGTGCAAAAGATGGTACAATTCATTTTGCACAACAAATCACGTCCCAGTAACTTTACTGGACTGGTATCACAAACCACAAATCTATGCATTTCTTTGAAATTCCCTATTGTGATATCCATGGGCTCAGTAACTGGGGTACTAATCAATTGATTAGATACTCCTACTACTTGGATTGCTTCTCCCGAGAGGGGTAAGTTTGGAACGTCTGCTGATGTTTACAGACATTCGACGTCTCTCCAGTGCCCTATTTCTCCGCACTGGTGACAGGGGAACTTCTTTTTGGCTTCCTCTCGACTCATTTTCACTCTGGGCTTCCCTCCACCCCCAGAACCTTGATTTTGGGAATTCTTATTCATTTTGCCTAATTGCTTTTCCTGCTGCTCCGCTAGCTTCACTTGTGCCCACATAACCTTTTCCTTCAGAGCCTTTCGCTTATCAGCCATCTCGTCTTCACAGTACTTTGCGTACCGTAAGACCTCATCCATTGTCTTAGATTGCCAGCAGATTTTATTGTCTTTGATCCACTGACAAATTTCAGGTCTTAAACCGTTTACAAACCTTTAAATGAAGTGGGTCATATCCTTCATCTCGATGTTGTCTATACCACTGTTTGTTTTAAACACTTGTAACAATCTTTCATAGAAAGAGTGCACAGTCTCATCCCTTTCCTGCGTGGTTCTATCTATCTTGGTCCAATCAGTTTCTTTTGCAGGCACTTTTCCCTTCAGGTGTAACATTACCTGGTCGTACTTTCTCATCACCTCATCGGAAGGGGCTCCTGTTTTAGAGTCCCTCGGGTATTCCTCACTAGGCCAACCAACGGCAATCTTACATTCAGTCCACAAATCCACAGGAACCACTATGTCGAAAAACCCATCCAGGTCTTTCCGTAGGCATTTTTGCACCTTTACAAACCTTTCCACCTGCCTGTACCAGTCCACAGGCTTTTCTCGTAATTTTGGAAAGTCATTGGTAAAGGACACAATATCCTGTCTGGACCATGGAACGTGCACGTATTTTCTACCTGGCACTTCTCGCATGGGGTATAACTGTTCAGGCTTGTCTGCTTCCCTTAAAGCAAACTCAGAAGTCGTCTGTTTGGATCTAACCTCATCCTTTTTCTTTGCCCATCTGGCCTTCCATTTTTCTATGTCTCCCCATTTTTGCAACACGGTCAACAATTCTTTGATCTGTGCCTTTTTCCCTGACACGTTCATATTCTCTAGATCTTTGTCTGAGAATTCAGCTCTATAGGGCTTTTGTAATGGCTTTGATTTCGAAATATCTATTCCCATACTAGCTGCAGTGTCTGTTAATTTCTCCTGGAGCACTCTGGTATTCCGGGTAGGACTCTTGCAGATAAACAACAGTTCTTCCTTGGAATAGGTATTTAATCTGTCTAACCCCACATTTCCGGCCATCAGTTCTTCCATTTCTACTCTCAATTTGTAAATATCTAATGGTTTTGTCTGTGGAGTTTGCCTCTCTAGGTCTCGACTCCATCTTTCAATTTCTTCGGGAGTCACCAATGTGACACTCTTGGTACCTGAAGTCGATTCCATTTGAATCTCTTTCGTATTGAAAGGATTATGTCTTTTCGGCAAGCGCCTTCCTTGGTCCCTAATCGGTAAATCCATTAAAGAGACCTCAGACTCGCATTCACTTGTCTGATCATCTACAATTAAGGGCTCTTTTCTTGGCTGCACTATGGTTGGGGTAATGATCGGAGTCTTTGGACTCCCCTGTTTATCCCTATACAAAGGAACAACTGGTCCAATAGTTACTGGGATGGTCAGGGCTTCGGGGCTTGTATTTAACTGGGAGATTTTCTGAATTATTTTGGTTCTTTGTTGGGCTAGAGCCTCTCGCTCCCTTTCCTGCAGTATTCTTTCTAGGCTTATTTCAGGTACTATTTGCGGAGTCAATGTTGGGGCAGGTGGATGCGTCATACTTGGTCCTTCACCATAGTTAGATTTCGGGAACAAGCTTCCAGTGCTTAAGGATCTTGGTTCTTCCTCATACGGAGGTCTTGGGAATGAATTCCCTGTGCTTGAGGGTCTTGCCTCACCCTCGTAGGGGGGTCTGGGACAGAAGTCTCTCTCACCTGAGTATCTTGACTCCCCACTAAATGGTGGTCCTAGACTAGTGTCTCTGGTGGTTACAGATCTATTCCCTTCATGACACGGAGGTCGTTGGGAAGTATCCCCTACACTAGAGGATCTGGGTCCTTCATTATAAGGATGCGGATTGAACAAGTCTTCCAAATAATCGTCATCCGATTCCCAGTGTTTGGTCTTTTCGGTCTTTTTCTCTTCCGTGGGACCACCCATTGCCATCATTGGATACAGTCCTTCTACAATCATATTCTGCCTCCACTGTTTCATCTTTTTATCTCGGGTTTCTTGCTTTAATTTCGGATAACATTTTGTCAACTCTTTGTCCAATCGGGGCTTGTCTCTCTCGAAAGCCTCGATTTCCCATTCCTCTAATGCTTCATACTGCCTTAATCTAGGTCTGGGATGTAAATCATTCATTCGGGTTCTCAAATTAAATAAAATCCTGCCATTAAATGTACCTTCTAACGGAAAAGCCAAAATTCCGTCGTCTTTTGTGTATTCCGCCCAATTTTCCAACCATACACACGAGTGGTAAATCATCATGAAAAATGCGGGGGTATTAGGTGGCGGAATGACAACACCTTCTCTGGTTTTGATAGGTTTGTCCTTTTTGAAAAAATTCTTCACTTTATTTACAAGGGACAATTTTCTCTTATTTCCGTACATAATGCTAGTGTTATGCCTTTTCCACTGATCTTTTTCAAACCCTAACTGTCGTGGATCAGGTCTAGTATTCGGTCTATACGTGTGCCACATACGATTTCTGTGAGTGACTTTGTTTATAAATCACTCCCAATCCAAATGCGCCTTTTATTTTTCGTGCAACCAATCAAGTGCACTGGTTCAAATAATCTCGACCAATGGGTGCGCGGCCTTTTCGCGAGACAGGTTCTCTCGCTTCGGCACTCACCCCTCCTTTACAATTCCAGCTCCGCTACTTACCCGCTGTTTTGACCAATGCCAGCGCGGCACAGAGTGACGTCAGAGCAGCTCCGCAACTGACTCCCTCCTTCACACGGTAACGGAAACTTTTATTTCTTTCTTAAAGTGCAAGTGCTTTAGTTATTTACCAACGTAAACACATTTGCCACTGTACTCGAGTGTCTAGAAAGAAAAGATATGTTTCACTGCAAGTAAACTACTTCCATTTACTTTTCAAACACTACGGATAGATCTCTTCTGCCTACCCTTCACGCAAGCATTAGGGAACCTGCTACTACTTTGACTCATCCACTTCTTTCCGGGATATATACTAAGTCTAAAGTTTCACCAGCGAACCCCTTTGCTGTCACTCAAGCTCCGATGAACCTACTACTCCTTTCTCGTGTGACCCTTACTAGGTTATATCACAACTGAAGTTTCGTTAGCGAACTCGTTGCTATCATTTATTCAACTATTTATTCAGAAAACCCTAATCAGTGCTTCCAGTTCTGCCTAACCTGCACCAATTTTCCTTGAGCCAGTGACCTCACCACGGCGTGGATTCTCTTCACCACCCGCTTATTCAATTCCCCGGGGATTCCAGACAAATACGTAACATTAAGTAACGAGTGGGTTAATACATATATCAGTATATCAGCAGAAAAACCAATTTAAAACATTTCATAATTTTTCAAAGCAAACATTTCACGTGATTGATCAGTTCACAAAATGTTCACCGTTCTAGCAGCAATAAAATTTTTAGCAGCATCCGACCTACCTAGCTACCTTAACTAGTCCTACCTAACTATAACTATTCCCTAACCATAGCTCTGCTACCAGAAAACTACTGATAGAGCGCGCAGGTCACCCGACCAACTGATTTACCATAAACGTATCGGGCCCATAAAATTCAATAATGCACTATACATTAATCAGGTGATCTTACAATCTACTACCAGTAACCCTGATTCCTTCCTATTTATTTCTACTGTACCCGATTTACCAATCCACCGTTACGGGTACCTATGACCACAATGGATCAGGGAGCTAGCTGTAAAAGAAAGGCAGGCAAATACAATACCAACTTCTATATTTCTTAGTATTTATAAAATAACCACAGACTACTGGGAAGTTTTAAAGGTTTTATCTAAATTTCAGATTGGGAAAGCATGAAATTTATTACAAGCAAACAATCAATAACCAAGATAACAAAGAGCACATAACCATATATAAAATAAATCAGGGCAACCATTGATGAGTCTAAAGGAGGGTAAGAACAGGGAACATGCTAAGCAGCAGTTTCAGACTTTAAATTTAGTTTTGGAAAGACTAAAAGACGGGGACGAATAAAGAGCATACTAGAATGTCACAGTGAAATAATTTCCCCATAAAGAGGAACTATAGGTAAAATGCAGATAGACAATACTAATAAACTGGTGAAATTATTTGCTTTGACTAAAAAGAATGAAAAAAACACCAAGAACATCTATGTTTCATAAACTTAAAAGAAATTTACTAAGGATGGGTAAGAAAAATGGAACATGCTAGAATAACGACAATTTTATGTATGACTTGTTCATTCAAAGATGCGAAAAGCATGGAAATCAATATATGCAAGGTATGTCTTTATTAAAGCAAAGACAGAAAATAGAAAGGTGCAGTGTAGAGTTTCAGCACTATATATTTACCTAGAATGGTGTAAAGACCAACCCTGGCCACGGGTCAGTTAAGGACAGGAAAAACCCCAAGGAAGGACAGTCATCAATGGGACAGCAGGTGCAGATTGGACACCCCAAGACAGGACAGGAAACCCAGATTAGGATCAGGACAGGACCACCAAGGCACGACCAGCACCCGCAGTTTGGAAGCAACACCTGCGCTCCACCCTCTCTGCAGCTATCGGCTAGAACCCCGATTGGGTTAGCGAATTCCCCAGCAAAGTGCTCCGCCAGCACTTTAAGGTTCAGTAAAACCTCTTGAGTCTATAGTATATTTCGGACAGAGTGCTCCGCAGCGCTCTGTATTCAGTCACCTATTGAGTGCGTTGGGTCAGTGACAGGTCAGCTATTCGGACAAGTCGGACAAATTCTCTAGCTAAACCTAGGCTAGTTATACTGTTTTCGGGTCAGTGTACCACCCCCCAAATGTTGCAAGTGTCAGAATCCCCAATTTTGATTGGTCCCCAAGTAGGATAGGTTAACACACCAATCACATTAACTCTCTACAAGCCTACATTTGCATTTTCTGGGACCGCCTAGCAAATTTGGGGTTCCCGTGAGATATTCTACAGAATACAATAGAAACATTACATTTGTAGCAATTGAGGTACAGTTCAGCTCCATCCTGCTGGGTCGCAGGTCACGTTCTCAGGAGCATCTTAACTGTGGCTGCCAGCTGGCTGAGTTCCACTGTTCAAGGTTGCCCTCTCTCTGCCAGGGTGACATGCGCAGTAGAGACTTGCAAGATGGCTCAAGTATCCCTCCGACCCCCATTATCGCGGTACATGAAAAGTAAGCGAAAACAAATTAAAACATAGAAATAAATGAGTTCACTGTATACCATGAATTGCTACTCTATCCCCCTTACTTTATAATATCTATAGCGTGAGTGATTAGTGCAACCAGACAATGACACGAAAGCATCAGTGCAAGCTTCACCATGTGAAGACACAGACAGATATTTTAAAAGCAAGTGCGCACGCGCAAAGTTTCCCACCAGAACTACAAATGCGTCACGTCACGTGAGTGTGACTAACGCATGCGCAGAAAGAAACCCGCCAAGCAGCAGCCATTTTTAATCACAAACGTTATTGAGTTAGTAAACACATATGCAAGCGTCACTAGGACACCCCAAATGTCAGAATAAAGGGAAATTAGTAAGACGAACAGGTTAAATTACATTTTTATAAATTATTCGAGGTTCTTGAATCCAAGCAAGTTGCGTAATATGCGAAATCTTGCTCCATCATACATATATATATATATATATCAAGCTCCTGGTTGGCACACACAGTAAGGAGGGCACACGAGCAGCTGCGTAAGGCTCAACCTGTTCCTTGAATCACTGGTACGGGCAGCATCCGCCTGCAAGCAGAAATAAATGCAAATCACTTCTTTGCCTGACGCGTTTCGTTTATTCACTTTTTCAAAGGCAATATCATGGTGAACACTCCCCCATCGCTTTTAACGTCTTTTCAACATCTGTCACGCCCAGATGGGCTGTCCGAATGGAACTGTGGTGATTCTGGGAGATGGAGTGTTCGAAATTAATCCTCAGATGGAAGCAAATTTCTTGTAAGCTCTGAATGAGCCCCCACAAGCGTCACTGTCCTCAATCCAGCACAGTTGCCCCATGATCAGGTAGGTAAATACCAAGCCCCATGGCCCCCAGTGTTCACGGGGTGGTGCCATTCCGACGGCCGTGCAGCCGCCAAAATATCAAGCTCCTGGTTGACACACACAGTTTGGAAGGCACACGAGCAGCTGCATAAGGCTCAACCTGTTCCTTGAACCACTGGTACGGGCAGCATCCGCCTGCAAGCAGAAATAAATGCAAATCACTTCTTTGCCTGACGCGTTTTGTTTATTCACTTTTTCAAAGGCAATATCATGGTGAACACTCCCCCATCGCTTTTAACGTCTTTTCAACATCTGCCACGGCCAGATGGGCTGTCCGAATGGAACTGTGGTGATTCTGGGAGATGGAGTGTTCGAAATTAATCCTCAGATTGAAGCAAATTTCTTGTAAACTCTGAATGAGCCCCCACAAGCGTCACTGTCCTCAATCCAGCGCAGTTGCCCCATGTCGAGGTAGGTAAATACCAAGCCCCATGGCCCCCAGTGTTCACAGGGTGGTGCCGTTCCGACGGCCGTGCAGCCGCCAAAATATCAAGCTCCTGGTTGACACACACAGTTTGGAAGGCACACGAGCAGCTGAGTTAGGCTCAACCTGTTCCTTGAATCACTGGTACGGGCAGCATCCGCCTGCAAGCAGAAATAAATGCAAATCACTTCTTTGCCTGACGCGTTTGTTTATTCACTTTTTCAAAGGCAATATCATGGTGAACACTCCCCCATCGCTTTTAACGTCTTTTCAACATCTGCCACGCCCAGATGGGCTGTCCGAATGGAACTGTGGTGATTCTGGGAGATGGAGTGTTCGAAATTAATCCTCAGATGGAAGCAAATTTCTTGTAAGCTCTGAATGAGTATGAACAACAATACATTTTTTTGAACAAGGAGTGTCATGACAACATCAAATTATTAGTTCGGTATATTGATGACATTTTTATCATTTGGAAGAATACAGCAAACAAACTTGAAACAGCTTTAACTTTTCTCAACACCAGTGATGTACGAATTCAACTGACTTGGGAAATTTCCAAACAAAAGGTGACTTTTCTAGATGTCGAAGTCACATTGACAGAAAGAGGCTTGGAAACAGACATATACCGCAAACCTACAGATCGGAACAATATGCTACATTTTGCTTGTTTTTACCAAACGTCCTTGAAAAACCATCTCCCTTATTCACAAATGTTAAGAGTGAAAAGAATTACATCGGACCCCCTAAAAGTAAAACAAAGATTAGATGAAATGGGTGACAGATTTTCGAACAGAGGATATCCAGAGCGAATCATCAATGAAGCAAAAGAATGCGCCATAAACAAAAGGAGAACTGATCTTCTAAAAGAAAATCAAAAAATAGACAACAAGAGAATTGTCGCAGTATCCAAGTTTTCTACTTTGAGCACGCGTTTCAAGAAGGTGATTGGGAAGCATTGGACGATCTTAAATCTTGAACCAGATTTTAATGCAATCTTTTCCACGCCACCGTTATTAGCTCATACTAGGGGAAGAAACCTAGGTGAAATGCTTAAACAAAAAACTACGGACATAACAACACACAAAGGAACAATTCCATGTCATAATTGTGGCAATTGTAATAACATTATCAGCGGTAACTCTATATCACATCGGATGAAAGGCTTCAAAATAAAATTGAAGGTCACAGCCACATGTGGCACTCCTAATGTGATCTACCTCTTGAAATGCCCATGTGGCAAGGTATATGTGGGCAAGACTGAAAGAAAAAGAAAAACGCGGAAAACGGAACACAAATCCAATATTCGCACACAAAATATGAAGTCTTCTGTTGCACAACACTTCGCTGAAGAGCACCTTAATATCTCGCAACTAAAGTTCATCATATTGGAATGTATTGAGAAAAAAGAAGGAAGAGACAATAATAAATATCTTCTACGAAGAGAGAACTTCTGGATTCATAAATTCAATTCAATTAACCGAACGGCCTTAATGATCGCATTGAATTTGCTTGTTATCTGTGACTCATATACTCATTTAGTATATACTGTACTCCTTTATTTTTTTTTATAAAACTTTTTATTAAACATAAAGTTACAAAAAACAGAAACAGAAACAAAAAACAGACACAGGGCATTACTATCATCACAGAGTTACAGCGTGTTGGGGGGGGAGAAAGCACATGACAAAGAGGAGGTAGAGACATTTCATAAGTGCGGGGGGCAGAGGGACCAGAAGCAATCAAATATGTCTAAGTCTGCGTGGAGGAAACATCGGGTTGGGGAGACGGCGGGTCAATATCAAGCTCTGGAAGGGGGGGAGTACATATCTCACCACGATACACATTCCATTGAGTCCATACCTTCCCCCATTTCCGGGGTGTGCCCCGGGAGATATACACCGTTTTTTCCCTGAACATACACCAGTATAAAGTTTTGTTTCCAGAGCTGAACTGTCGGCGATCTCTGGGCGCCCCATAGTTGGGCAATGTCTCTCTTGGCAATCATATTTCCTAAGGTCACCCAACGAATTTGCGCCACACTATAATCATTCGGTTCCCAAACATTCAGCAAACATCGCCTCGCCTCAGGCATCGACCACACACCCGTAACCTCACTCATAACTTCATGCACACGAGACCAATATCGCATCACTACAGGACACTCCCAAATGATATGGAGAAACTTTCCCACGAGACCACAGCCACGCCTGCACAGTCCATCAACAGAAAAGCCCATGCGTACTAGACGAGGACCGGTCACATAAACCCTTTGTAAAATCTTAAGCTGGACGAACCGGAAACGTGCCGGGATCGCCACTTCCTTAGGGGAGGAGATCGCAGCCTGCCAGTCTTCATCATCAAGTTCCAGCCCATCGCTAGTCCACACCTCTCGAAGGTGGCATAAGAGATCAGCCCTAGAGTTGATCAATTTTTTATATATAAGCGAGATCGTGCTATCAGGAACGTACCCATCCAGTATCCTGTCTTCGAGCGGGGACGCCTCCGGTACTTCCATACCCGAGGGAAAAACTGAGATTACCGCGTGTCGAATTTGCAAGTACCGGAAAAATTCCCTATCATTCAAATCATATTCAGTTCTCAACTCATCAAACGTCTTAACTCTCTCCTTGGTCCACACGTCATTCACCTTGCTAATACCGATCACATCCCACCTGTCAAAACCCTTCGACCGCCAAAGGGACCCAAGTTTATCCGAAGCGTACAACGGAGTCGCACGGGTCAACCTATCAGCCCAACCCAGAGCCACCGTAGCGCGATGCCAAACCTGGACTGCCGTCCTAGTCGGGCCCGTGAGAGTCCTACCGGCAGATCTAGAATATAAAGCCCTATTGTAATCTCCGCCAGGCAGTAGCCACTTATCCATCTCAAAGTCCGGATTCGGCGAAGGAGCATAGGTACAGTGATTAATAGCCCCTAACTGAGACGCCCAGTAGTATCGGCGTATATCAGGGAGTGTGACACTGCCATTGTACCACGGAAGCGTCAATTTCGCAATAGCAATACGAGAGCGGCTCCCCCATACCAATTGTCTCTGTAAACTTTCAATCTCTCGGAAATAACTAGCAGGCACGGCGTCTAATGTATTCTGCAACGCGTAGAGGAAACGGGGTAGCGACATCATCTTGAACAACACCGCCCTTCCGAGGGGAGAGAGAGGGAGTCTACCCCAAGCAAGGACATCGGCACGGAGGCGCTGGAGAGGAGGTAGCAAATTGCGTTCATATCGAAGTCCTGGGTCCAGGGTAATAAAGATTCCCAGGTATTTAAATCCCTCCCGCAATACTGTAATGGGACAGCCGCGGGGCAAAGTAGGAGCGTCACCCGAAAGGACATAGACACAAGACTACGACCAGTTAATGACAAGGCCAGAGTTCTTGCGGAACGATGTCAAAACGTCAAAGAGGACTAACAGTGATTTTCGCGGGGAAGTAAGATATAGCAGAATATCATCCGCATATAGGGATATGCGATCTTCAAATTCTGGAGTCCATCTAATGCCTCTCAAGGGCGGCTCCCACCTCAACCAGGCCGCCAGTGGCTCCAAGGCAAGGGCAAACAAAAGAGGAGACAAAGGACAGCCCTGGCGCGTGCCCCTACCAAGCGCAAAGGAAGCAGAGACTCGACCGTTAACAACCACTTGAGCCAAGGGGTCGGTGTAAAGCAGCTTCACCCAGTCAATGAAGGCCGAACCGAAACCAAATTTAGCAAGGACCGCCCATAAGTATGGCGTATCAAACGCCATAGTGGCATCTAAAGATGCCAGAATGGCGGGTTCACGCAACGTTCCCGCTCGCGCGAGAACGCCATGCAATCGCCGGAGGTTAAGCGCAGTGTTGCGACGCGGTATAAAGCCGGATTGGTCCGGATGAACCAGGTCGCTTATAACAGTGACCAATCTATTAGAAAGCAATTTAGCCAGGATCGTCGGTTCAGCGTTGATCAAAGATATAGGTCGGAAGGAGGCGCAGCGATCACGAGGCTTACCCTCCTTAGGAATCACCACTATAGTCGCCAGTCTCTGGTCAGGAGGGAGGGAACCTGTCTCTAGTGGTTCTAGAAACATCGAGCGTAAATGTGGGGCTATCGTATCTGGGCGGAGTTTGTAGAGCTCAATAGGAAGCCCGTTGGGGCCAGCGGCTTTCCCGGAACGAACAGAGCGGATAGCAGTCGCAACCTCCTCCACCGTAGGCGGCGCATCAAGAAGTTCCCTTTCGGGATCAGACAGACAGGGCAGCGCAATATCACGCAAAAGCAAGCGGGAATCCTGTTCAGGTCTATCGGACACAGGGGAGTACACTTCCCGGAAGTAATCAGCAAAACATTCAACTATTGCAACCGACTCAGTGTGACTCACACCATTCACATCCACAATAACAGGAACCACTCGACTCGCACTCTCCCTTTTATCCAGCCAGGCAAGCAGCTTCCCCGCTTTATCACCAACATCATACAGGCGTCCCCGCTGTTCCCTGCTCATCACTTTCGCAGCATCCGTGACCAACGCTCTATATTCAAATTGCTTAAGACCCAATAGGTGTAATCCATCTGGGGTGACCTCGGATTCCAGTTCGCCCTCCAGAGCAGTAATTTCACCCTCAATACGGACGATGTCCTCTCGACTACTCCTCTTAACGTTACTAATCAGGGAGAGGGCCTGGCCCCGGATAACAGCTTTATACGCCTCCCATAATGAAACCGAGGAGGATACAGATCCGACATTCTCCGCAAAATAATGGTCGAGCGTCTTGATCAATTCAACTCTAACTTTGGGATCACGGAGGTACCAGGGGTTAATCGGGGCCAAACGGCCCTCCGTCCCCAGCTGCGCGTCTACCACCAACCAGATCGGGGAGTGATCTGATATGCCTCTAGCAAGATGTTTTACCTCCCGTATTGCGGAGGCCTGGGCAGAGGGCATCAATACATAGTCGAGTCTCGAGAGGCTACCGTGTGCCCCAGAATGAAAGGTGTACTGCGAAGTCCCCGGGTGAAGCAATCGCCAACAATCGGTGAGCCCCAGAGTCTCGAGGAAGTCGCTTAACCATGATTGAGCCTTCGTAAGTTCCCGGGGAGGATAGCGATTACACATCCCCGAAACTACAGAATTAAAGTCCCCGCCCACCACCAACAAACCCTCTGGGACTCCCAGGATAACCCTTCCCAGGTCAGCATAGGTAGTAGTCTGGAGGCCAGGTGGTACATAGACAGAGAGCAGGGTTATCACCTTCCCCTCCCAACGCCCAACAATGGCGGCATATCGTCCCCTATCGTCAAGGATGGTCTCATCAACAGCAAGAGGGAGGGAGTTCTGGACCAGAATGCCCGCCCCCCTGGATCCAGAAGTGAAACCCGAGTGCGCCAGGAGATGATAGCCACGCCTATTCAGCGCATGGCACGTATTACCAAGCAAGTGCGTCTCCTGGAGCAGAACAACATCAGGGGATAGACGTCTCAACAGTTGCAACACCACTCCCCGTTTAATCCTATCCCCCAACCCGTTGACGTTCCAACACAACAATCGAAGTCCCCTACCCCCCATCCCAGTGTGCAGCCCCGCCCACGTCCCACACCCAGCACAACGCTGTACAAGAAAAGCTCGACATTACTGTGCCCTGTGAATAAACATGAAACCTAAACTTCAACCCCCCTTCCCCCCAAAAAAACCCATACATCTCACCCTCCTCCCCGCACCCCTGCGTGAGACTAAAAAGCCACCCCAACCTGCAGTGTGCCTGTCGCCCAAATACCCAACTAATCTACAAAAAGAACCCCAGAGGAGGAAGGGTCACCCACCCCCAAAAGGAAGAAACGTTTGCAAGCAATAATATCGTGGCATCAAACCACAGCTGAAAGTCAAGTCCATGGAAAGGGGGCCGATCTCGATCTCTATTCTTGTTCCACCGGGCCGCCTTCTGCACCACCGGAATGTCCAAAGTTCTCAGAATGTTCCTGCCCCATAGGCAGGGAGTCCAGCTAGTCACTTGCGGCCTCAGGATAGTCGAAGAAAAATGTCTGCTCTTTATACACCACACGTAGACGGGCCGGGAAAAGCATAGCATATTTCATATCTCTGTCCCTCAGCCTCTTCTTCACTCCTTGGAAACCAAGTCGCTGTTTCTGGTCCGGGTAAAAACTGACTGTAGTATTCTCGAAAGCAGTCGGACCCGACTGGATTGCAGGATCGCGTCCCTGCCCCTGTCCCGAAAATTAAAAATCCGAGCGATGATGGGACGCGGAGCGGCACCCGACTTAGGCGCGCCTCCAGGGATCCTATGCGCGCGTTCCACAGCAAAGAACTTACTAAGGCCCTTTGGTGCTAGATGCTTCAATACAACGTCTTCCACCAGTAAGTCCACCGGAGAGGCCCCCAATGTTTCCGGGACACCAATCAGGCGGACGTTGTTCCGCCGGGCCCTGCTCTCTAAATCCTCCAGGCGTCGAGAAAAGTAGGCCTGGGCAGTCCGTAGGTTACCGACCTCAGCCTGTAGATCGGAGACGTCGGTCGTGAGGCTAGATGTCTTAAGATCAAGGGACTTGACCCTTTCATTGGTCTTTGCAAGGTCAGCCCTGATCAAGTTAACATCAATAGCGACAGTGTCCAGTTTGTGGGACAGGGCCTCATATTGTTGTCCCACTGTGGCCTTCATCGCAGAAATGGCGCCCATGACGTCTCGTAGCGACAGGTCCTCACCAATCGAGGAGTCGTCTGCAGCAATAGTCGGGGATTTAGTCGGTCCTCCAGGAGAGCCCTTAGTGAGGGTGTATCTATCCATGATATTCGATTGCACGGAAGTCCCCCGGACACCCGGCTTGGTCTTGCGTTTTTCACCCTCAGGCTTGGTGGCCATGTTAGATCCGGAGCCCCGGAGGGAAGCCTGATATCGGGTAAAAATGGCTACAACCAAGTCGCCTGCAGCAATGAGAAGGAGGAAATACGGGCCCCTCACCAGGCAGTGAGCCAATTGAACCAGAGGCACCGTTCCGAGAAGTAATAAGGTGGGAGGCAGTCGGAACAGGCCACTCAGGCAGAGTCAATGAGGCCCCTGGGTGAGAAACGAAACCGAAAGTAGACGACCGAGCCGATATGACTCGGGTGGTCCGTTGTTGTTCAATTGCCGTCCGGCTGGCAGGGAAACAGAGCCCGGGGCAGTGCCATGGAGCAGGCCTGAAAGAGTCAGAGATCCATATCTTCGGTTCCCAAAGTCCAAATCAAAGTCTGTAAACGGATAATTGATCAGCGGGGCTGTGCCAGTAACAACCCGTCGTCCAAATCAGGATAGAAGTCAGGATAGTCAGTGGAGGTGGCGAGGGTCCGGGAGCCCTGTGCTCACGCGACCATCTTGGTTGCGCGCGAAGCTCCTCCTCCCTGTACTCCTTTATTATATACTGTGCACTGATTGTATCCCGGATATTTGAAGTATGTAAAATTAGAGCCATATGGCACTTATTCCTTGGTCCATTTAGGAGCTGACTGTGTATCTAAGTTTATCACCTACTGTATACAGATATGGTTCATCTTAGTAAATACCGTGTTGCCCTCGCCACCACTGTTTTCTCAGAGCACTATTCTAATACACGCGTCTCACTTTTTTTCTCTCATCCTATTTTTTTCATCTACTCTAGTTTTTTAATATCATTCATTTTAGCTTTACTTTATCCGTTTTATGTTTCTCTTTATTTATCTACTGACATTAAAACAGTAGATTTGCACTTGTTCACATATTCTTCATTGTTCGAACATATGATTGGTGTCACTAGTCTTTTTTCTATGCCCATCTTGCGCTTCACACACATGATGCAGAAGAGACTCCGCGGCTTTTTACTCTCCCTCGCATATTAATGGAGACGTTGATAGGCGTCCCAGTGAACTTTTGCAAAGTGTTAGGAGAGATCCTTTGTTCTAAGATTCTTACGGATTCACATGGTAAGAGTTAAGTCATGTTGCTGGCCAGCGGCCGTTAGTTTCTGAAGTCCATATATTCGGATATTTCTTTACTTTTGTTTTCATTTTTCATCTTCAGGAATGTAAAGACAGCAACTCGCTGTTTTACATGTAAGTCTTCTTTTATCATTTCACGCTCCCAGCGTTTCACTTCCTTGTTCCCCACACGGTACTATCACGGTCACTGCACTTTTGTCCTTCACACGGCACGATCACAGTGTTTACCCTTTTGCACATTACGCCTGATGTGTTTATGATTATGTGTTCATTATGATTTTAGACTTATGTATACATTCTGTATTTACAGTGTTTTCTCCCTGAGGAAGGGCAATATTAGGCCCGAAATGCATTGGAGCCAAGATATAAATTATGTGATGTCGTAAATGTTAAAGAATGAATCAATTCAAAAGGATGGAATGATTGAACAATTTCATTTATAACACGAAGGAATTATTGAGAATAAAAGATAAGATTGATACCACATAACTTGTGTAGTCCTCATTGTAAGGAACCCATCAAACAGTGTGCCCAAAGGGGATGCCACTAATGATTCATTAGTAGCACACTTTGTGTAACACTGACTGTAACACCCATGGAAGGCCCCTTTCACGCAGTTTTCTGTGGGAAAAGTGCACGTATTTACAAGGCCATAAAAAGCCATATAAAGTGGCTTTACGTGGCCGTATAAATATGCTGTGGCACATTTCATCACTGGATGCAAAAAAGTGACGTTCCTGTGGTGCAAAAGGTCCAGTAATGTCTCTTAAATGAGGCCCCATGATTTAAGTATCCCTCACAATCCGCACTCCTTTCCCTTACTATTGACCCTTAAGCCCCCCTCATGCGCTGCTTCTCATATCATGATTAACATGATGTCCTGTGTGATTCTCCGAAAATCTGCAGCTCACCCCGCCCCCCAGTGTGACTGACCAAGCTACGCCCCTGGGCACCAGGACGTCTGCCTCCTTACAGACTCCACCGGAGCCAATATTGCTCGAAGGGCGCCTGACTATGAGCTGTGCTGGAGATGGAGAACACTCACCTTGAGATCCCATGAATTGGGGTTCAAGGTGCAGCAGAAAGATGGTAGAGTCGCTGATCATGAGGAGCAGCATTTGCAGTCAAATTATACTTTTAGTTTACTAAACATTTACTGTAAACATGCTCTAAAGCAATTGGAAACAAGGGCACTTGTGACATAAAATAGGCTTTGGGTCTCTTAACTGGTCACTAAAAGGCCGCGTTTTAAAATATCTCAAGGGGTTAGGAACCTGCTGTGCAGATCTTCGTGTTCCAAGAGATTCCTTGGGTGTAATAAGGGTAATATATATCTCTGGTGTTTAACGCACCTGCTGCAGGGATCACCTGAAAGTAGCATGGAGGGTTAATGTACCTTCTGCAAACCCCCCCAAGTAACAATCAGGATATTGGTTTGCATTTTATATACATGGTCTAGTCGGCTGTTGTAGAGATCCTTGTTACCTACAAGTCATATTTTACCCTCCTTGTAATATAGCACAGTGAACTACGACTCAGCATCAAGGAGCTTCATGCAAACTGCAAGGCATACTGACATCAGTTTGTTTTTCTCAGAGTTTCAGTATTCAAAGTTTGCTAAAAAGAGATCCTTTGGGTAGTTTTATGGACTTACTAGTAGACACAACCACAACCAGGAAATGGGAGTGATGATAAACCAAGCCATGTCTTCCCTGGACTGGGATGTTTTGCCATTGTGCAACATTCCGTCCATCATCTTGTGTGTTTTGCTGTTCACCCTATGTGGGAAGGGTATGCCCAGACGTGGGTCCTGTGCTCACTACGCCACTGGAGTAAAGCTAGCCTGGCTGAAGACAGCTGATAGCCAGAAACCGGTCCTAGGATGCTTAATTCCGGTCCAGGGAAGACATGGCTTGGCAGTTTTGGCTGGACTGTTCCCATGAGGCACAGGGTCACAACTGATTTGCATATGGCCATGTCTGAACTGGGGTGGCTTGGTGAGCAAAATAACGATGGATTAAACCCAGATCTGTGACTGGGGGTGAATGTTTTGCCATTGTGCAACATTCCGTCCATCATCTTGCTTGTTTTGCTGTTCACCCTATGTGGGAAGGGTATGCCCAGACGTGGGTCCCGTGCTCACTAAGTCACTGGAGTCAAGCTATCCTGGCTGAAGCTGGCTGATAGCCAGAAACCGGTCCTAGGATGCTTGATTCCGGTCCAGGGAAGACATTTATTTATTTATAAAGTTTTATATAGCGTGGACATGACCCACGGGGGTATCAGAGCGCTTTACAGTAAAAGAACATACATGGTTGAGGTGGTATATAATCAATCAAATTTGGCAAATTATGCAATAGCAATATAGAATATATACATAACAAACGGTGTTGTGTAGTAAAGAGTTAATGAACAATAGGAGAGTGTGTTAGCAAGCATACATATTAAAACTACTAACGGTTCAAAGTTGAAGTCCAAAAGTACAGATGACCAGGCTGACTGAAGCACAGCAGAGCTTTCGATAACCTACAGTTATAGAGCAGAGAGGGCTGAGATATAAGTCTTACAAACAGTAGAATAAGCCAATCCCTCTTAGATAGGTAGTGGATCTTAAAGATGACTCAGTGACCATCAGTAATTAAAACTTAGGAGATGAATTTGTTCATTAATGGTCTTTTTACTTCCTGTTTGAAAGCAGTAAAGGAAGTAATCCCACGCACAAGAGGAGGTAAAGAGTTCCAGATCCTAGGTGCAATCCCTGAGAAAGCTCTACAACCTGTTCTCTTCTTATAGAAGGGTTGAGGTTTCAGAAGGAATGTGCTCGCACTTCATAGTTGTCTGCATCCTCCAGACTTTTCAAGCTTTAGCGCCAAGTAACTGGGTGTATTGTTGTGTATTGCTTTGTGTGTCATGCACGCCACTTTAAGGTGTATTCTTGCCTCATAAGGCAACCAGTTCAGTGCTTTCAAAGTTGGTGATATGTGACTGTTTCTTTTGGTTCCAGATACCAGTCTAGCTGCCGAATTTAGTGCTGCTCTCAATGGGGCCAACTTGTATTTAGGGAGACCACAGAGGGTGGTACTTCCATAGTCTAGTCTTGGCAGTACTAGGGCTTGTACTGCCATTTTTAGATCTGCCTGAAGGAGGAAGGGTTTGAGTTTCCTTAATATGCTCAACTTGTGATGGCTGGACTGTTCCCATGAGGCATAGGGTCACGACTGATTTGCCTATGGCCATGTCTGAACTGGGGTGGCTTGGTGAGCAAAATAACGATGGATTAAACCCAGATCTGTGACTGGGGGTGAATGTTTTGCCATTGTGCAACATTCCGTCCATCATCTTGTTTGTTTTGCTGTTCACCCTATGTGGGAAGGGAATGCCCAGACGTGGGTCCCGTGCTCACTATGCCATTGGAGTCAAGCTAGCCTGGCTAAAGACGGCTGATAGCCAGAAACCGGCCTTAGGATGCTTGATTCTGGTCCAGGGAAGACATGGCTTGGCAGTTCGGCTGGACTGTTCCCATGAGGCACAGGGTCACGACTGATTTGCATATGGCCATGTCTGAACTGGGGAGGCTTGGTGAGCAAAATAATGATGGATTAAACCCAGATCTGTGACTGGGGGTGAATGTTTTGCCATTGTGCAACATTCCGTCCATCATCTTATTTGTTTTGCTAGAAAAGATATCAGCAAATGCAATGCAATGGAAAGCTTTAAAGCAGAAGGAAACACTGTTTTTGCTAAGTTGCACACAATCCCACCGGGAACACGTGTGGTGTATTTATATTTTCTCATCTTCATGAATATATTGATGATAAATCACACTAACTCTACAGATAAAAACAATATTCTAATTCTCCAAAGAACATAACATCCTTCTGTCCTGAAATCAAACAAACACTGCAGCTCATACTCTTATAATTTCTTGATTTAACAGCGGAATTGTCATTCTCTTAGCAACCCCCCTCTCCTCACTGGGACCGATCGAGGCAATCTTTTGGTCCACGGCTAAATTCATCTCAGACAAGCATACATGAAACCACTACCTTCTAGTAGCCCCAGTGGCTACTACTGAAACCTAGTTCGAAAGAGGATACCTCGGTGTAATCAGCTTGCAGAATTTTTCTCAGCGAAGATACAAACTATCTATAAATCTTTCCTTATGGAAAGTGACATGCAGCTGGTACATTAAACTGATCCAACAAAGGAACAAGTTTCACTGAAGGAATTTTCCCTATTGAATTAGAATTCTTTAGTTGAAATCCTAACCCATCTTAAATCTGGTTCACCCGCTGACCCAGCCCTGCCTACTATCCTTTTTAAGATCAGTAAGACCATTTCTTCAGTCTTAGTTGACCAGATTAATGCCTCCTTCCTCACAGGAACTGTGCCTCTCTTGTGGAAGAGGGCAATGGCCAAGGCTCTGCTGAAGAAGCCCGACTTGGATCCGGAAGATTGGGTGGGTGAACTATCAACCTATATCCCTGCTTCCTGGCATAAGTAAAATCGCCGAGAAGCATGTAAACTCTGCCCTGTCGAGCTTTTTGGAAAATAATGACCTGCTCCACTCTACACTAACAGGTTTTAGATCACAGCAGGGCACTGAGACTGCTCTCCAGTTGGTAGTGGAGGAAACCAGGAAGATTCTTGACAACAGAGGCTGTGCTGCAATTATTCTATTAGATCTCAGCGCAGCCTTCGATACAGTCAACCACTCGCTCCTGATCGGTAGACTACGAGATGTTGGGGTTAAAGGAATGGCACTGAAATGGCTGCAGTCTTTTTTAGAAGACAGAGTTTTTTCGATTTTGAGGAAGACTGTATTACCAAACCGTGGCCTCTTACCTGCGGAGTCGCTCAGGGATCTGCATTAAGCCCCACCCTGTTCAATGTCTACCTGAGTTCTCGGGCACATATAGACGCCCCATTTGGGGTGCAGATCGTCACCTATGCAGACGATACTCAGCTAGTCGTCTCACTGAACAAAAATGATAAATCAGGAGGGGCCCTTATGTCCTGCCTAGAAAAAGTGGCTAGCTGGATGGATTCTTCCTACTTGAAGCTCAATGGAGCTAAAACAGAAATTATGCTACTTGGCAAGGTGGCCCCCCTTAATATAGACTCTTGGTGGCCTAATTGCCTAGGTCCCCCCTCATTCCGAAAAAGTCCATAAAAAGTTTAAGAGTCATATTGGTTGCCAACCTAGATTTCTAGGAACAGGCGCCGAAAATGGCAGGCACCTGCTACGGCTTTCTGCGGATGATCAGGAAAGTTCTCCCCTTTCTACCTTTCTTGGCCAGATGACTGTTAGTACAAGTATTAATCCTGTCGAAGCTGGATTATGCGAATGCTATTTATCTTGGAGCTCCACTGTCCACCACTAAAATATTACAAACTGTTCAAAACTATGCAGCCCAGCTACTTTTAAATGTTCCTAAACGTTTTTCAGCCAAACCTGCTATAGCTTCATTACCCTGGCTTCCAATCCAAGAAAGGATTCAATTTAAGGCTATGTGCATCGCACATAAATCACTGGCAGGAAAAGGATCTCTGTTGATTCAGGCTATGATCCTTCCCTACCAGCGCAAAAGAGTCCTAAGATCAGAGGGTAAACACCTTAAATATCATGCACTCTGCCTTTGTGGCCATAAGGCCTACATATAAGTGAGTTATTATTAGATAAACTCAAGCATAGGCCTGTCAGACGGGTATTTGAGAGGTTGGGTTTGCAGTTTAAAGCTGCTACAGGCAGATTACCGGTGCACAGCTACCAGGCTTTGAACGACTGCAGCCTCTCATGTGCAGCCCATACAATACATGTGCATTCACGCGTGTGCACATGCATTCATGTGTAACTAGCCCATTGCACTTTACCCTAGCTGCGTTGCAGTGACCGTACCTTAATAGGCAGACACTGGCTGCAAACATGTGCACTCCAAACACCATGCAATGATCGTGAGTGAGACTCGCCCACGGTAAAGGCCAAGAAAACGGGTGGTCAAAATGCCAAAAATCTGGGCGTACTATATTTGCATCTGGCGTCATTGACAATCAAAGTTAATCTGCTGAAGTGTAAAAACTATTTATGGTGACCAGAGGGAAGGCCTGTTAAAGCAGGCTATGCTCTCCCCGCCCCCTCCACTGGCCACCTATTCTATGTATGTGTCCGGATCCATTAACACCCTTAGACAGACCCTTTTCTGCCTTCCTCGCTTTCGACATTCGCAGAATCTCATTTGCTTTCAGGTGTGTGCTTCACTCTATGCAAAAACAACAGTTGATGGACAGAATTCAGAACAATGTCATATGTTCACCCCAGTACAGAGATCTGGGCCTAAATCCATCGTTTTTTTGCTCACCATGCCATTCCAGTTTGAACCCATCCATATGCAAATCAGTCTTGACCCTGCGCCCAATGGGAACCGTCCAGCCCGAACTGCCAAGCCAGGTCCTCCCTGGACCGTATTTCCCTCTATACCCCACTGCCCCCACCTAGTTTAACCACTACCCCACCTGAACCACCTACACACACACTTCATTTCATCAACTTTTATTCGATTATAAAATTATATAATCATAAAAAGTACAGTTTTTTAAAAAACACAAAAATAGTACAAAATCAAAAAGAGGTCATTGACATTTGAACACATATAATATTAAGAGACGATTTTACGACGAGTTGATGTTACTGTTTTTAAAAAGGTCGCTATCAATTTTGCTTCATACGGGGATTTCGGTGATTGAAGGTAAACAAGTGCTGGATATGATTGTCTGAGTCCGCTTGAACGGAGGAGAGGCAAAATCCATTTTTTCCTTGCTAATCTGTAGTATTTACAAAACAGAATGATGTGTATCGTTGATTGTTTGGAAACTCCGTCACAGGGGCATCGCATCAGGTTTCGAGACCAGTTCTTCATTTCAGGAAATGAGACCATGCGGAAAAAAAGGTCGAACCGTAGTCTTGTCAATAGAAATTTTTCATAGTTCGAAAGGAAGTACGTCAGGTAAGGCTGTATGAGTTTCTCTGTCTGCAATGTGCGGATTTTTTCGTTATGTGTTTTGACAATCTCAGCTTGATTGCGGAGCTCTCTTAAATGGCTCATACATAGTTCCTTCAACTGTTTCTTTGAAATATTTTCTATTGAAGGTGGTTCTAAAAAGTATTGCTCACGGTCAAGATCTTGGAGGAATTTGTGGATGTAATTAAGCCACGGTATTTTCTTCCAGTGCGCTAGGCCAAGGCATTCGGTGATGAGGGAGCGTGTTATGTGACTTTCGGGGTTACACCATATACGGTGCCAGAGTATAAGAGGCTGGCATCGTATGGTGTCGGTCACATATTCCATACCCAGCTCCCGATGTGAGGCTAGAATCGGGGAGCTTTGGGGGAGAGCCAGGATGTATTTGATGAAAGCGTTCTCCGTGACCTGGAGTTGGTCGATACATCCATGACCCCAGATGCCTGCTCCATATGTGGCCACACTGTGGCATTTTGCATAGTATATCGTTAGCAGTTCCGCTGGGGCTGGTTTACCTAATTTCCTAGAGAAAGCACTTAGTGCTGATACTGCTCGGCGAAAGTTGAGATTTCTGGCTTCAATTGCCTTATGCCAGGTCATTGTGTCTTCCACTAGTATGCCCAAGTATGGGTATACCGATGTTTTTTCCAATTTGCTGTTACTAATGAATATGGACTTTGGGACTCCACGCTTTGGTCCAATAGTCATTGTAAAAGTTTTTTTAATGTTTACTTTTAGACCCAGGGAGTCCATGAATGACACATATTTGTTCAACTGCCGCTGGAGTTGGTTAGGTGTCCGGGCTAGGATGACCGAGTCGTCGGCATACAGGAGGATGGGTATCGGACGGCGTGCTATCTGTGGAAGATCCTGGCTCCCTTCCAGCATAGCCTGTTCAAGGCCGTTGGTGTATAAGTTGAACAGGAAGGGAGCCAGTACACATCCTTGCCTTACTCCTCGTGATATTTTGAAGGGACGTGATAGTTCGCCGCCGATGCCGTGGCGAACTCGGCCTTCCGCGTTGGTATATAGCTCCCTCAGAAAAGCTAGTATGGGTGGGTCCACTCCAAGGTTTGTCATAATCTGCCACAGCTTTGCATGCTGTACGCAGTCGAATGCCGCGCTCAGGTCTACGTAGACCAAATAAATGTTGCCTCCTTTCGCGCGTGCATACTTCCCAGCCAGGAGGATCAGGTTTAAGGCCTGTTCCACCGTTCCAAGTCCCTTCTGGAAGCCGTATTGCAGGTCTGTGATGGTATTATTCTCTCGGGCCCAAGATTGTAGTCGGTCCAGGAGTAGTCGACCTGCAATCTTACCCGTGGAGTCCAGAAGGGAGATCGGTCGGTAGCACGCGGGGTCGTTGCGGTCCCCTTTCTTGAATATTGGCAATAGGGTAGATGTTGACCATGATGGAAGGAGTCCAATTTCAGTGACTGCGGCCATTACCCGAGTAATTATTAGTGACCAATAATCAATGTTATATATAAACAAGTCCATAGGTACCCCATCTGGGCCGGGGGCCTTGCCAGTTTTTGAGGCTTTAATAGCCTTTCTGACCTCATTGAGAGTGAAACGTAAATTAATGGGGTATATGTTATTCTTTGCTTGTTCCTGGTCTTTTATTTGGGGAAGGTCCGTTGGTATACCAAAAATTTTTATGAAGTGGTGGACCCAGTCATTCTCGGTTATTGCCACATCTAAGTGATATGGGTCAGTGATGTTGTCCAGAAAGGGTGATTTTATAGTCTGCCAAAATGCAGTACTGTCTTTCCTTAATGCGCTGTCATGTAATTGATGCCATAGATCTTGCTTTATCTGTTGCTTGCGATTTTTCCGGGCGTTGTTATATATTTTCCTCCGCTGTGAGATTATTTGGGCATCTCTTGGTTTCTGTCGAAGAGCTTCTTTAAGAGATGTAAGGGCCTTTCGACAATCAGTATCGAACCATCTCGTCGTAGGGAGTCTTAGTTTATTTGCTGTGTTTTTAAATAGCTCTTCCCTTATTGCTCCTTGGATGTTATTAAAGGAGATGATGATTGATTCAGGGGATGCCTCTGCAGACAGACAGTCCGCTAGCCATAGGTGTGTTTTTTCGAATACTCTTTGTGTTGTCTCTTCAGGGTCGATCTTTGACCATTTAATCGCATAGCCATTTTTCTTCTTTATGGCCAGCGAGTGTTGGTCAAGGGAGCTGGCTTTTATTGAATTTGGACCTGTTTTTTCCATGAGGAATTCCACACTTAGGGGGTAATGATCGCTAATTGGACTAGACCCTACTTTGTAGTTTTTTAGTAGTCTTTTGCAGGTGTTTGAAGCTAGGATATAGTCAATGGTTGTCAAACAACCTCGCCCATGAAAGGTGGGTAGAAATTCCTGCACCGGATTGACTAGTTCGTTAGCAAAATCTAGATCCAAGGTGAAGAGGATTTCGTTCAGCTTGTTGCCACCCGGGGTATGTGCAAAATGAGGGATGGGGTTTCCAAGTTCATTCTGTAACCCGCAGATCCCGCTTTTGTGATTTGGACATAATGTCTGATTGAAGTCACCTCCCCAGATATAATTCAGTGTTGTGTTGTGGTTTGTTGTTTGTAGTGAGGATATATATGCCACCATTTCATCTAAGTGTGAGCAGCATTCCAGAGTGCCAGTGTTATTATAATAGTTTATGAGTATGATTAAGTTTCTCTTTGTTGCCGTCAAGTACGTAGCTTGAATAATTTGGAAGGTGCATGTTTCCTTTAGTAGTTTCACAGTAAGTGGAACGGTGTTAGAAAAATAGGTCATGAGTCCACCTTTTGGCCTTCCCATTGTACTAGGTGTTGCTTTGGTAAAGAATGTTTTATAACCCACTAGATGGAGAGGGGTTGTACGCCAGGTCTCTTGCAGACACAGGATTTGTTTGCTCCTTGCTGTATTCAGCCATAAGGGGCACGTTATTTTTGCGGTTAGGCCTGCAACGTTCCAATAGGCAATACCTATACTCATGGTCTGTGTTTCTTTCACGTTGGCAGATATTATCCGGTTGTTAATATTGACTGCATTGGCTGCGTCTTGCTGGATACTTGATCCCAAGTTGGTATCCACTTCTACTGGGGAAGTACTAGTCGAGAAATTATTTGGGTATGTCGATGATATCTCAAATGTATAGGGAGACTCTGGAGATGCTGTGTACTGTTTATCAGATGCAGAGTGTTGTGTAGTGTCAGATTTGTGATAGCTAGATTTATCCAGGAATGGTCAGTCGACCATTTCGAGGCAATCAAAACGATTTTGGGTTGGGAAGCCCTGCCATCCTTCATATGCTTGGTAGGGTCTGTCCTGCCGGTAGGGCATTTGACGTTCTATGTACCTTTCTCTCGGTCCACCCCATGCTATGTATTAATGTGGGTATTCCATCTGATTCCATGTTGCTTGGTACCATGGGTCCTGGTTACGCGAATCTTTGGGGAGATGGTGCCATGCCCAGGGTGGTGGATTATGATGTTGTTTCACTGGGGGGTAGAAGAAGGAAAGGTGTCGGGCGTCAATCCCCCCTTTTTTGTCGAGTTGAGGCCAAGCACAAATATAGTCTACGGTTGAGGGATCTCTACATGTTACGATGATGCAGTCACCGCGTATTGATTTTTTCGTTTTGCCTATCCAGGCTACCCTGCGGGCTGTAGTGATCCCTCCCGAGAGATGGGATTCGAGGGGTCTATTGATGCTCAGCCACTGCATGGCTTTATTTTTAAGTGACCATGCAGTTTCTGATGTATCGTCTGTTAGCTCGGGTACTCCTGTAAGGACTATTGTATAGGGAGTAGCTTCCGGGGGCAAATGGGCAGGACGTCTAACTGCGGGAGGTTTTTTAGGTGTGTTTTTGGGTGTTTTTTGAGGGGGCAGAGGTTTCGATGAAAGAGATTCAGACTTATTTTCTAAACAAATTCTGCTGGAGTCTATGTTTGTTGCTGAACCTGGGGTGTCTACCGTTTCATTATCTGTAGTTACTGTTTGCTGTACTGTTTTGGGAAGTGGTTTCTCTTTCTGGGGATGAAGCATGTTTGCTGCGGATTTGGGTAGTGTAGTATGTTGTTTTAAGTTTTGCTGTACCGAAGATGTTGAATTTGTATGATTAACTGTTTTCTGCGTGTGTACTTGATATTCTTTTTTGGGTGGGTGTGAGGTGTTACGCTGCCCCTTTATGTCTATACGAGTGTTTGAGTCTAGGAGGGTGGCCGAAATTATGGTTAGTTGGGCTTCGAGATTTCTAATGCTTAACTGAATAGGCTTTAGATATTGGTATAATAAGTCTTTGGTTGTAGTAAGAACTTGCGAGGTGATTCTGCAAGTCTTACATTGGTTTATGATGTTGTCATTGGGGATTGCCTTATGTGGTAGGGTGGTTTCGGGGAAATGTAATATACTGTGGGTCGTTGAAGGGTTTGAATGAATTGTTGTGTGTTCCTGACACGATAGACTAAGTATTTCTTCACTGTTTGCTAGGCGAGTTTTCGGAATTGCTCCTTCTCTTTCGCCTTGCTGAAACAGGTTTTCGGTGGGTTGGACATCTCCCTGAGTTTGACAGCCAGCTAGGTCTGGAGTTGCTTCCAGGTCGTCAGATGTTATAGAAAGATCCAACTCAGAGTGCGTGACTGACAGATCTACTACCGACGGGACAGTATTTAAGTCTGGTACTGATACTGACAGAGTCACTGGAAGAGAGCTGTTTTGAGTGTTAAGATTGATTGGAGAAGTGGCGTTTGCTATAGCGCCTAATGATGAGCGCTTCGCGTTTGCACTCATGAGGTCTAATGATACTCTCTTCTCCATCAATGTTATGCTTTGGTTTATCGTCTCATGGACCCGCGATATGAATAAGTCAATAGGGCCTGTTACTTGTGCTACCTCCTGCGCATGTTTGGATTTTGGTTTAGAGGCACTTCTTGTTTTGGGTGGCATGTTTGTTTATTGCTGGGTCGTTATTGAAAGAGGGATGGCCCGGTCCGGACTCTATCGGGCACTAACGGGCAACAACGGGCCCGCCCTTGGCCCGGGCTTGCCCCGGGCTGCGTCCCGCGCGCGTCCCGCGCTGCGGGTGCCGCGAGATGTTGTAGCGCTTTGCTGGGGGCGGGGCACTGGAAGGGGGCGCGGCTCTCACAGGAAGAGGACCAGCTGAAGGTGGTGAATGCTGGTCCTCGCAGTCCTGGGGCCGGCGCCTCGTCCTCCTCTGCGGCCTCGCGCTCACAGTCACTCAGCGGTGCTTTAATCAAAACAGCTATGCTACTCCTGTAGCAGGGATCAGCAGCGGGAAAAGGGAGTCTGAACGATGTCAGGCGGTGAGTCTTTCTCCACGAGTGGCACCCGCGCAGCGGGTGCCGCGAGGTGTTGTAGCGCTTCGCTGGGGGCGGGGCACTGGAAGGGGGCGCGGCTCTCACAGGAAGAGGACCAGCTGAAGGTGGTGAATGCTGGTCCTCGCAGTCCTGGGGCCGGCGCCTCGTCCTCCTCTGCGGCCTCGCGCTCACAGTCACTCAGCGGTGCTTTAATCAAAACAGCTATGCTACTCCTGTAGCAGGGATCAGCAGCGGGAAAAGGGAGTCTGAACGATGTCAGGCGGTGAGTCTTTCTCCACGAGTGGCCTACACACACACTCTCCACTCTGACGTGTGCCACGTAAAGGCTGAAGCGTGACTAACGGAAGCTGCCTTCCTGCCGTGAGTGAGTGTGTGTGGGGGAAGGACCCTTCTGTGCGTCATCAGCCCACCTATACCAAAGCAGCACAATCAAAAACAATAAGGCTTTATTGAATGACTAATGGTTTACAAGTGAAGCCTCAGAGATATCACAAACATTTCACCAGCGGCTTTTCCAATGTCTGGGGGTGTCAGAAGCTGACACGTGTTTCGCTGCTCTGCCCCCTGATGCCTTGGTGTGGAGGCGGCGAGGGCACTGACTAACCCACCCTTGTCCTGCTGTGGGAAAGCTGAGCTTCGGTCTGCTGCTACAGAGCTCTGGTTTTCGTGAACAACCGTTTCCGGAAAGGTGGATTTGAGATTATTTGTGTTTCGATGATTCACTGAAGTGGGGCCTGACGTGTGTTTGTTATCTTTGCAGAACAAGAACAGAACTCATGTCCTTGACTGCAAGCACTAGTACAGCGCGAGGCGCTCTTTGTGTGCGCGCGAGCTAAGAATTGATGATGACGTCGAGTACGTGTTTAAGGGCAGAAGAGCTCATTCATAGCATCTGCTGTCTGCAGAGTGAGGACGAGTTTTAATGCCACGAGCCTGGTGGCTGAGTGCAATTCCCTTTCACTGGGACTAGTGTCAGGGAGAGCCTTCCACTCACCCCAAAACCAGAGGAGTTTCCCTGAGTCTACAAATCCAAATCAGACACTCTGTCTTGCATTTCATTAAATACAATTCTTATTTAAATTGAGAAAAGGTCATAAGCAGAGTTTTTTAATTTGAAGTTTCCTTTTTGTTTGCTGTAAAAGAACAATGGCCTCATTTATGAGATTTTGACCTAGGGCAGCACGGAAAGGCACCTTGCTGTGCTGCCCAATGCCAAACTTAAAGGGCCGGAATGCACCGCATGTAAGCAGTACAGCGCATTCCTGTCCTTTCTCCCAGTGCTGCCGCCGTTTCAGCAGGCTCGCGCCAATGGAGGCCCAGGGGATGCAGGGAGGATTGCTTTTGTGCAGGAAGGGCATCTTCCTTCACAAAAACAATCCTAAGAGGCTTTTTCCTCTTTCTATTAGTGCTGCAGAATGCAGTAGACATAGAAAGCTCTAAAATGCAGTACACATAGAAAGACGTAGGGCCTCATTTATGAAAAGTGACGCATCGCTGCGTGAAAACAGCGATGCGTCACTTTTCCCTGCGCTCTTCCTGCGACATGATTGATGCGTCATATTTATAATATGACGCATCATGTCGCAAGGAGTTACAGATACGTCAGTATTTCTGACGTATCTGTAAGCACAAAAGTCCCGCATTGCTGGGGTGTGTCACAAAAGTGACGCAACTCCAGCAATGCGTCCTTTCACATGGGGAAAGCCCCATGTGAAAGGGTTTGCGTCAGTCTTACGCCTGCTGTGAGGCAGGCGCAAGATTTTGACGCAACAGCGTCCTAAAAGTGACGCAGGGAAATCTCATAGATTTCACTGCGTCACTATTACGAGGCTTTTTGCAGGGGAACGCCCCCTTTGCATACATTATACCTGACGCAGGTATAATGTAGTGCAGGGGTTTACAAAGTGACGCATCTGCTTAGATGCGTCACTTTGTAAATAGTGCGCATCAGGAGGCAAGTTTTACGCCGCCGATGCGTCACAAAAAGTGACGCATCGGAAGCGCAAAACTCACGCAAGGCCTCATAAATGAGGCCCGTAAAACGGAGGAGAAATAAACATATTTCTCCTTGTTACGCCTCACCTCAGGCAGCGTACGGATTTGGCGATTCCCCAGGTTTGCATAACTTTGTAAATCTGGGGCAGCCTCACATTCCACAGGTGTTGCGTGGGAACACCACTGCAACCCCCATGGAATGCCTCCCGACACAAAGTAATACAACGCAGTGATTTGCGCTGCGTCACCTTACTAATTATTTATGAGGTCACTCAAATCCTTGCAGGGTGGCTTTGCGTGGCTTCACAAATTCATTTAAGAGCACTGTGTCACGCATGTACAACTTTACGTGGTGCAAATGTGACGCAGGGCTCTCAGAAATAAGCCCCTATGTACATAAATCAAAGTTTCCTCAAAGGCACTATTGAATTTCAGTGCATTGATTACCAGACCTTTGTAGCCCCAATTCCACCTCATACCTCTTTAATCCACCACCAGGCACTCCTTGCCCCTTTATCAAATCAAAAGTTCCCTTTCATCCCTCCTTTTTCCCTTTGATGCTGTTTGTGCATATTCCTCTTTCTCTTTCGTTCTGCATTTCTCTTTGTTGCTCAGAGTCAAAATCTGATGAGGCAAACTAAGTGTGAACACCCGAAAATGAGTGCCCTGGGCTCCATCTGCAACCACCGGTTCAAATTAAACACTGTTGTAAGTCCCTCACCGGACTATCCAAATTCTTTGTGATTTAAGTTGCAAGGTGTAGCACATGAGTGTAGTGTGTCTGATAGAGAAGAACACAAAAGACAACTTAAGCCCAAACACATTAACCCTGATCCTGTCACTAGGACTACTCCTAGATTATAACAGCTAAAAGTTTGCTGTCGCTGTGGTTTTTATTAAAAAACTTTTCATTCCGGTATTTCACCACTTTTTCAATCCTTCCAACTGCGTGGACTTTACCAAGTTTTCACATTTTAAAACAATTTAAAAAAGGAAAACAAAAATGTTATAAGTAAAGTTGTCTTCCTTGATAAGAAATTCAAAATTGCAAGAGAGAAAAGACTCAAAATCATGCAAATCTATTTATCGACCCCTAAGTGAGGAACTAGATTCGAACTACACACCAGGAACACCAACTCCCACTATAATTCAGCAAAGAGTCTCCCTTTCAAGTGATATCTACCACAGAGCAACCTAGGACTTGTGTACACATCTCAGTTTGTATCTGTCTTGTAACAACCACTCAAATTCTCCTAACCATCTCTGTTCCAACCCACCAACCTCCCGACTCTTCTGCTTTTGTAACATGTTCATTTAGCAGTAGATAAGTAAGAATGAAGATGCTGTGTGCAGTTATTTCTGGAAGTTTAGATTGAGTTGCACGATTGTTAGATCTACGCCAGGTGTACATTAGGCTATGGGTCCTTGGATTTGTAGTACGGCCACTCCTTTGAAACTGATTATAGTGTATTTGGAATGTTTTATTTTCCAACTCATTGAAATAGGGATCAAATGTCCGGTCAAAAATTACTAGGCCAGTATTTTCTTATTTATTGTTGGAAAGTGATAATATTGTTCATGGCTGCCGTGATATCTGGTAGGTCCCAGTGTTAATTATGTTGCTTGTATGTGAATTTCCCTAGGAAAAAAAAAAACAAGAGGCGTTTTGGCAAAACAGGAACAGTTGGTTCAATCAAACTCTTCGGCCGGGAAAGCAGTTGCAGAGTTGAGCTCTGAGGACTGTCTCAAAGTACAATCGATCTGAGCGCCATTATATACATTTCTTGGAGCATCATAAAACAATTCAGAAATTATTTTTAGGAAAAGGAATGTGAGCCTAGTCATGGAGTTGTAAATTACTGCGCCCTGGTAACAAATGCAGGTGGGTCTCGACCTTGAATGGACACAATGAAGGCCTGTGGGTAATGCGTCCAGATGTCCGTCATTGGGAGCACGTGATCACTGCATGTGCTGTGTGTGTTGTGTCCTGATTGGCTGAGTGTTCCTAACTTCAAGTGGCATCTAACTTTATGGTGTTCTGGGAATGCACGCACCCCTCCTGCCATGTGTGCTTTATTTTGGCCAATCTCTCTGGACTATTGTGGTGTTGCTGTCTATCTGTGGGACTGATCTGGGTTTTTCTTGTTCACGCATTTGTTCTGCTGGCTACGTGCCAATCCACCTGTGATATGTCAATCAGTTGCCTCAGGCCTCGGTTGCAAGGCCTGCCTGACCACGTCTTTCCGACTCGGGGTTGATGGAGAGGTCATATTGGGTGATTTCGACAACTCTGATGCAATCTCGTTTTTATATATAGATGCATCACGATGTACATTGACTTTTTCAATATTAACATTTATCCAAGTGTTTCTGACTTTGCTGTCCAATACTGGAGGAAGTCAAAGAGAGGATGACCTTTTAAACACAGCTAACCTTGACAACAAGTGTCCAAGTCAGAACAATTTGTTGTCTGATTAATACAAACATGCCCTCTATCTAGGGTGATCTTAGGTCGTTCAATGACATAAAAGGTATTCATTCATTAAGTCATCTACCCATCCACCGTCTCACTCACTCCTTAATTGTCTCATTCTGGCATTCATTGATTCATGCTATTTTTGATAAAATGTTCTGAGAATAGAATTTATAATTTGACAAAGATGAAGCAGAAAGTGAATTTAAAGGATTGATTGTTGAATGCTGGTGCAGGTAGTCTGTCGGTGGTTGGGGGTTACTTTTATCTTACTCTGTGGTTTGTGTTAACCCCAATGTTAGGAAGGAAGCTTATGTCTACTGTGCACAGTACGGGGAACATCATTTACAATGCAGTGTTTACACCGCAGTACCTTTACAACGATGCCATTACAACGCAAGTCGTTACTACGACTTGCGCTGGATGGCGCTGTTGTATAAGGAATATTGTAATTTTATATTCCAACACCTTCCCTACTGTTACGTGGGCTGGTGTTAGAATATAAAATTATAATAATCCACACACACCAACACAAGTCGTTGTAACGACTTGCGTTGTAATGGCAGCGTTGTAAAGTACCGCAATCTAAAAGATCGCGTTGTACTAACATACATCCGCACAGTACCAAAGTGAAATTGATCGTCATGCAGGTCAAAAAACGATTGCGACTTTGCGAGAGCTCTCGTCTCATACTTGTATGTTCTGGTCCCTGTTAGGAATGAATCGCTGGATCCATTACAAAGATACCCTTAATCCAAGCCAGGGCTATCCTATTGGAGTAGAAGGGGCCGGTCCACCGTGTCATAGGGCACCAGTCGACCCAGTGGGACCATGGGCGTTTATCGACCCATCACACTGGCCTGGTCGAGGGTCTTCTCTGGCCTGATGGGCCCTTGTGGCTTACTGTCTTACATTTTCAGTGGCTTGGGAGTCATTTGATTGCCTCCTTTTTGTTGATGAAAGGAGAATAATTATTTATCTGTTGCTGACTAATAGTATTATATCAACATCGTCAACAAACGTTATTGTGATCTAGTCTGAAATGTTCAAGTGATAAATCAAATACCTTAAATATGCGAGTAGTAAAATATAAATTAACAGCCGATAAACTCTTTCTGAAGCAAAAATGTTCTCATTTTCATCCCATCATTCTCAAATGAAGTACATGCCAATATCATTATATGTACAGGCTGCAGGGAAATGTCTGTTCTTATAGCACACGCGCTGATCCCCTGGCTTTGAGGCACACACAGACGGATGTATGTCGTTACTACGCATGCTTTTACAATGCATGCCTTTACCACGCAACTTTAACAACGCAAGTCCTTACAGCGACTTGCGTTGGGGGGCGCTAGATAGTGAATAGTTTAATTTACTATTTCAACTCCAGTCCCCGTGGATAGTAGGGAAGGTGTTGGATAGTAAATTAAACTATTCCCTATTCTAGCGTCCCCAAGCGCGTAAAAGTTGCGTGGTAAAGGTAGTGCGTGGTAAAAGTTGCGTTGTAAATGCTGTTTCCCCACACGGACCAATGGTTCTTTAGTTACTCTGACTGGGCCCATTGCCTCTTTGGCAATCCTTGTCACTTGGTCCTCAGTGTGGGTTACATCTCTGCCCCGCCTCAGATACAAGGAGCAGAGCAGCCTGGCAGCTCACCTCCCTCTCCTCCAGTCCATATATGTTATGTATATTACAATTTTTTTGTATTCATTTCTTTATGGGTATTTTATGTGTTTGTTTTGCTTGTGAAATACTCGCTAGTAACATATTTGCTGATAAGAGGATGAGCTGCAGTCCTGGGTGACTCCTCGACCAGCAGGCATTCCTGTGACTGCCCAAAAAGGTCTTTTTCCTCCTCTTCCTTCTTGCAATAGGGGGCGAAGGGGGTACAATGTTTAATTCTATATAAAATAAATTCATAGGATCCTGCTGCCCCTCTACCGAATTAAGGGGTTGCAGGATGCAAAGTCTGCCTATTCTCAGTTCCACTTCGTCCCTCTTTCCTGCATGACCCTACACTTCCTGTCTTTGTCTCTCACTAAAGTAGGCTCTTTTTAATCCCTGGTCTTTCCTCTTGTTGCTGCCCTCCTAACTTTCTCTTACTCCTTCTCTCTCTTTTTTTTTGCATTGATTGTCTTGGTCAAAGTCTGACTTTGAAAAATGAGCCCCAGTCCCTAAACAGAAACCCCAGCACCTGCTACCACCGGTACAAAATAAGCACTGGCTTTTGGCATCTGCTAAGTTATAAAGATCTGGGACTCTTTCTCTGTGGAGTTAAACTTCTTCTGAGGTCCTGATATAATGTTGGACGTTCTGGTTTGTGGCGAGGAACAGACCGTCCTGATGGCCACAGCTGCAGTGTGGACTGTCTATTGTTCCCAGGAGAGGACAGCAGGTGGGTACTTTTCTATTTTTCCGGTTTTTAAGTTATTAACCTTTTTCCTGTTAGCTGAAGGCCTTACTTACAAAAATAATGGTGAAATGTGGAAATCTTGCAATGTTAATTTTCTCTTACCAGGGAATTCACAAAGTTCCCAAAAACGGCGTTTGGAAATCTACCCAAATTCAACATTTCCACAAACACTGATAATCATCAACAGGTGAATTTTCTGCTGGTGAGAATCCCCATTTACAATTGCTTGAAAGATTAAAAAGCTTCTTTTTTTCCATGTCAGAGAGCATTGCTTTGAGTGTAGAAAAACCCCTTTAACTCTATACCCAAAAGACAGGAATGTGTTTGGGTGTCTGCCACGTCAAGTTTACACACTTACTCCAGTTTCTTCTAAAAATAAATTAAAGTGCAGAAAATAGATGTGAAAACTATTCACAAAGAGGGATATTCACAAGGACTTACCTCCGATTGATCTCCTCTTTAACGCATCAAAAGTGGAGATAGATTTAACACCCCATTCACAAACAGCAGACATCGCCAATATTCCTGCGATACCTGCACCAAAATGTATCTCCACGGTCGACACCACCAACTAACCCTAATGAGATGCAGAGTATCACAAAAACACATGATAAAAACACAACACCACTTTCACAACGAACTACCAGATCTGTGATGCGAACCAAAAACAGGCGATAAGCTGCGGTAGCAGCAGGGAATTAACACCTGCCTTTTGCTGGTGTTCAGAACGACTATCTGCAGTTGGCAACAGGACCCTGCACACAGCCACACCCGAAGAACAAACGACGCTTGGTTTTGCCATTCACATCAGTCCAGGACATCCAGTGTCCTCCTCCGCCATGCGACGGCATTCACATGGTCCGAGGTGGTGTGCCATCTTTGCATCTTTATTGCCAATATCACGGAGGTGACGTACAGTTGGTGCTGGTGTTCTGGCTCATCCGTGGCGATAATCGGGTTTTCCTGGCAACTGTACCCCGTCTTCCTCTTCTCATTGGCCTTCCACGGGTCCTGTATTCCTGGGTGTTCCTCCATGAGGATTGTGGGGTTTATATTGTCCTCTGCAGTCGGTCAGGGCGCATCCGTGGTACTCCGCAGTTGAAGTTGTTTTTTAGTGGCATTTTCCGTGTGCTGTTTTAGTGTTTTTTCCGTATTATGTGTGCGTATTGCTGGCCTATCACTGGTTGTCACTGTTTTCTTATCGCGTTTGGGCGCATCGCGTCTTTTTACTCGTTTGGGTTTGTGTTTTTATCTCCATCGCGGTGGTTGTTTTGCGGACATCAGCCGGGTTTTTGGCGGACTATCGCATGGTACCGCCATGTTGTGAATTCCACGTTGACACAGGGTTATTTTCCAGCGATTGGCTGCGATGTGTAAAAGTGAGTTAGCATTTTATGGAGATGTTTAGCCCACTTTCTTGTGAATATACCCCCAAGTGTGTTAATACCTCTGACTTTCAATAAATCAATCAATCAAGACATTTGTAAAGCGCGCTACTCAACCGTGAGGGTCTAAAGGCGCTAAGTGGGTGGGGGAAGCAGCTACTGGTCGAACAGCCAGGTCTTGAGAAGTCTCCTGAAGGTCAGCAAGTTCTGGGTCTGACACAGGCAGGCGGGGAGGGTGTTCCATGTCTTGGCAGCGAGGTGGGAGAAGGATCTGCCACCGGTGGTCGTTCGGCGGATGTGTGGGATGGTGGCGTGGGCGAGGTCAGCGGAGCAAAGCTGGCGAGTCGGGGTGTAGAAGGACAGTCGTTTGTTGAGGTATGCTGGTCCAGCGTTGTGGAGTGCTTTGTGAGCATAAGTGAGGAGCTTGAAGGCGATCCTCTTGTTGACCGGGAGCCAATGCAGATCTCTCAGGTGGGTGCATATGTGGCTGTGGTGAGGGAGTCTGAGGATGAGGCGTGCGGAGGCGTTTTGTAAGCGTTGGAGTCTCTTCTGGAGTGTAGCCATGGTGATGGAGCAAGGTTTCATATGTAAAGAAACTTGCTTGGATTCAGCCCTCTCGAAATAACATGTAACTTATTAACCAACATGTTTTGTAAGTATTTATAATTGCACCACATGACATTTCAGTATCTAAGGGAAGATTTCCTATGTGCTTTAACTAATAGTAAACCGAATGTCTTAAAATGGCCTCCAAAAATGCGGGAACTTTTCTGTGCATGCGTCTGCTACATCTACGTGTTGTGAGTTATCTATGCTTTTGGTGGGAATTCTTTGCAGCTGCGTACTAGTGCCAAAGATGGCCGCTTCATGTTTCACATACTAATGCACATGCTTCAGTTCGAACTAAAATGTGTATGTCCTGCTTAACTACTAATGCTATAGTTACAATAAAGTAATGGGGTTAGAGTAGAAATGAGTGGTATACAGTACATTAGTTTAGTTTCGTATTCTATCATGTTTCTCTTTGACTTCATTATTAGCTCCTATTTGGGCCGAATAGTGTCACAAACTCCATTTCCTGCGCACATGAACACAGAATACCTTGAAGCACTGTCATTGAACTGCAGCCAAAGGCCTGTCTTACCCGCAATGTTCCCGGGAACCTGACCGTGTGACCCCAAGAGAGGAAGAAATACTGACTGTATTAAATACATTGTATATGAACTGAAGCTAATATTGCTGGGTGGAATAAAATCATAGGAAAGTAAAATTATGGGCGGGAACATTGATCAATTACATCAAATAGAAATGATCTCATACTGGTATGGTGTAATGACCTCTGCTCGTCTTTCTAACCAATCAAATGAAGGGAATACACATATTTGGAACATTGGGGGTGGTACATACCTTGGAAAATAGTATAACTAAGGTATGTTTATTCAGTTAGATTGTCCGACTTGTCACAGACCTGTCACTGACCCAACGTATGCTGAAGAAGATCGTGGATGCCGCAGACCTCAGACGACTGGTCGAGCACTCTGAAAGAAGAATTGGGAAATTGCTGAGGGAGAAGACTCTGTCACCCAGAAAGGATTTTGATAGTAGCTGCAGAGAGGAGTGTGATGCTGGCGTTGCACTTAGCGGAGGTTACTTGTCCTGTCTTGCACCTGATCTGTCCTGTTGGCACCTGATTAGTCGGGAGCCTTTTCTTGTCTCAGCCCGTGGCCAATGTTGGTCTTCACACTATTCTAGGTAAATATAATCTGTGTGGTATGTCCATGTACTGTTTCCCTGTCTTACCCTTCCCAGGCAACTATGTCTAAAAGTATTTGTTTTAAGTATTGCAAGACTTTTGCTTTAATAATTATTTCTAATATCACAGTAAAATTACAAAATAAAATAAAATGAGTTATCAACTGTTTGGCTTTCTGTCACATGGGCATCTCGGTAGGTTCTAGGGCCACAGATCTATTTTTGGAAAGACCACTAAATGATAAATCATTTCTAGGCGTAATCTGGTCAGCAAAATTCGGTTATAGGTTTTTCTCACACCTACCAGGTAGCCTTGTTTCCTCTGATCATATTAGCCCATACAGCACCTATTTTTTGTAAGTTTGTTTTTTCTCCGGCGTTCTCTACACATATTCCATTTACCCACCAGGATGGATTTTACTTCCTTTTTGCTACAAGGCAGAAATCGTTTTTCTATTTCATGTGGGTGTGCAGAATGTGCTTCTATAGCTCTCTTGTGTGCAGAGATTTAAAGGCATTTTTACGTCTGACTCAACAGCTAAGCCGTTTGCGTGCTTTTTGGTGCCAATCCTTCACAATATACCCAGAGTGCACTTTGGCTCTGCCGGGGTGCACTGCACTTCGCCCACTCTGTTGCTATAGGTTGCGTTGTCGTCATTCCACTTTCAAGGAAGTGTTTTCGTTGCAACAAATGTGGAACATATTTCACACCTCAAAATGGCGCTCAGTCATAATGTCGGATGCTCAGGAGCTTATTTACAGGCACCTTGCGCCACTTTTGCATCATTTTTAACACGGGAAAAGTGACGTACGGGTGGCGCGAGTGGCTTGTAAATACGCCCCTCAGTTCTTTTACTCCTGTGTGCTTTCTGCACAGGAAGCAACCCTTGTGGTACTCTTTCCCAAACACCATTTGTGTGTGCAGCACTCGCAAACAACCGTAGTGAACACCCAATATTTCAATGCATTAGCACATTTAACCGAGATCGATTTGCTTTGCCAGTGCTTGTTCACTTCCCACTTGTTCACTTACAAAGTGAGACCATACCACGTGTTTTGCAAAGGCTTCCTTTTCTCTGACTCCCCTGCATTGCAGACTTGTTTCTGATCTTTAACACATTTGCCATTTCTGCTCTTTGGTAAAGCTTTATTTCAGCTGGATTTCACGCACGCCGGTGGGATGGACAGACTGCGATGGATTTGTGACATGTTCTGAAAGCTCAGAATATCTTAAAGGTGTGAAAGAACACCTTCATTCTGTATCAAACTCAGGAAGAGCTTCTCGTGGGCAGCAGGGATGCTCTATGCTGCCACGAGGGGTCTCCCTGTTAGAGGTAGTCCAGATAATAAACTAATATGTGTCTCATAGAGTGTCCTTGCTGTGAGGGTGAGGGGTTCCATTTGTTATTCTATAGCTTGTCTCTTAGGACATTTGGTTCTAATCCATCAAAAGTCCATCCAGGTTGTTTTGCTCTTTGCCCCCTGGTATTTGCCCTCTTCTGTGGGGTGACACTGCCTACAGTATGAGAGGAGACCTGCATTGCCCCACCTTTGAACACCAGAGCAGCTGCCCAGGGACATCTATGGAAGGGCTCCGGGAGGTTTGCAGAGGTGAATGTTTGCTGAGTGTAGGCGCATGCTGAATGTGTGGGTCTGAGTGAGCCTGGCGTGTCTGTGCTGTGCTTAGGACTGGACGCCATTTTGGATCTCCAGGGTGTTATGGTACAAAAGACAGATGATAGAGAGCCTGCCAGAGAGGGGTGTAGAGTCTCGGAGAGTTGACAAAGTCTTTGGAAACGGAACAGTCTCCCTTGGAAGGATGAAGGGAGGAATAGGCCCCATTGAAGTGTAGGGACAGCCCGTGCCTTCCTCCTGCCTCATTCCTCCACAGAGGTGTAAGTGCAGAGAGTTTTGTGCAGTATTCGAGTGGGAGGACCTGTCTCTCTCGTTTGGGCCCATTTCTCAGATTTCCCAGTCGTTGAACAATATTTTTATTGATTTTATTCAGTACAGGAAATGGTACATCTGTTAGAGTAGCTAGCCTTGCGGTCTTACCATTCTGCTTGTGATACCGCCAGAGCTAACCATGCCAACATGACCATACTCAATGCCCAAAATCGACCAAAGGCTTTGTTTAAGGTGGTAAAAGACCTTTCAGGCATGTCCTCTGCACCTAAAGATCCCTGTCTGGACTTAATCCAATGTAATGCTCTGGCTAAATTTTTCGTGGAGAAAATAGATAAAATCTACGCTACCTTCAATACTACTCCTACTGTTCCTTCCATTTCCATGTCGTATTTATCCAATATTGGTTCTAGCGATACACCTGATCCAACTCCCATGGCCCCTTTTCTCCACTCTTGGGAGCCGATTTCGCTTTCACTCTTACAAAACTACCTTAAAGAAATTAAATCCGGCTCTCCCCTGGACCCCATGCCACCACAAATACTGCGTACTATGGCCCCAACCACCCTCCAAATCATTCTAAACCTTCTAAATGCTTCTTTGATTGAAGCGACGGTCCCCAACGAATGGAAGCATGCGATGGTGGTCCCACTGATAAAGAAGGCCAACGCGGACCCTAGCAACCCTGCCAACTTCCGTCCCATTTCTCTTCTCCCCTGCTATTCTAAAATTCTGGAGAAACATGTTAATTCTCTTCTTACCTCCTATGTTGAATCTTCTAATCTTTTACACTTCTCTCAATCTGGGTTCAGGGCTGGCTTCTCTACCGAGACCACTTTACTTGGTGTGTCTGAGACTATCAGAAGACAAGTGGACTGCGGGGAGACTGTGGCACTCATCCTGTTAGATTTGAGTGCCGCGTTTGACACCGTCTCCCATGCCATCCTGCTGTCCACTTTGAAATCTGTGGGTATTGATGGTGCCGCCCTGGCCTGGATTGCTAGCTTTCTTTCTAATCGTACTTTTCAAGTCTTTTCTTCCTCATCTGTCTCCTCTATCTTTTCCTCCCCTCACGGTGTGCCCCAGGGGTCTATTCTCAGCCCTCTTTTTTTCAATCTCTATGTGAGACCTCTTGCTTTTTTGGCAGAACAAGCAGGCCTCACAATCTATTCTTACGCAGACGATACACAAATCGTCTATTCGCTATCCACTAACAAACATCTCCCTATGTCCTCCTTACAGACCGGGCTGGAGCAAATTGCCAACTGGATGCACAGCCATAAATTAAAATTGAATGGCGATAAAACGGAGTTACTTCTATTCGGCCCTCTCACTTCGCTTTGGGGCCCTCAACATTGGCCTCATCAGATGGGTCCCACTCCTACCCCTTCAGCCTCAGTTCGCAACCTTGGGGTCACTTTTGACAACCAGCTGTCTTTTAAGCAACACGTGGTAAAAGTCTCTGCCACCTGTACTACCATCTTAAGGTGGCTGAGAAAAATCAGGTGGATGCTTCCAGCTGATACCCTGAGGATAGTAGTCCAGGCCCTCGTCACCTCACGCTTGGACTACGGGAACATTCTGCTGCTGGGTGCCTGTAAAGAGGTAACAAAGAAACTTCAGGTGGTCCAGAATGTGGCAGTCCGACTTCTTTGTAACTTGCCTGCTAGGTCATCGGCCTCTATCCATCTGCGCAAGTTGCATTGGTTACGCATTGAGAGCCGAGTAAAGTTTAAAGCGCTCTGCATAATGCACCATATTAAAATGGGTAAAGCTCCTGAATATCTATCTTCCCTAGTCCAGCAGTATGTTCCGTCCCGTACATTGAGATCTTCTACACAAAACAAGTTTACGACCCCGCGGGTCAACAGAGCTAAAATGGGCGGCCGCTCGTTTGCTCTATTGGCACCCTCTCTATGGAACTCTATGCCCCAGTCCCTGCGTTCTGAAACATGTTACCTGTTATTCCGCAAGGGAATAAAGACCTGGCTTTTTAACACTTAATTTTGTATTTCACTCCCCCCTCAACTCACTCATTCTCTGTTTATCTTTAGCGCCGGGAAACCTTCGGGTAGCTGTGCGCTCAATAAATATAATAATAATAATAATAATAATAGTCGTAATCTACATGACATTACCGGTTCCCAAGAGTTCCAGATGTCTTCAGTGACAGTAGCAGACATTATAGCAGATGGGGTGCACAGAAGTATGTTTTACAGTAATAAACTGGCAGGTCAAAGCAGCTACAAATATTCAAGATCCCTGCATCAACATCATACAGTCATATCAGCACCTGCGGGCACCTACCGCAGGCTCTAACAACAGCACAGATCAACGCATAAAGTAGAGGTCTCACGACAAAGCAGTCAGGCTGTATACTTAACATTCAGGCCAGAAAAGGCAGCTGGGAACAGTGCTTAATTTGTCAAATATGAAGTCCAGGTGCTCAAATGTTTGTATGAGGCCACACCACTTCCCCCAGGCTCCACTCACTTCCTCCACTAGCTCCACCCACTTCCTCTATTGGCTCCACTCACAACCTCAACTGGCACTCCTGAAAGTCAGAGGTAATACCACCGGTACCAGCGTTTGGGGCCAACACCTTGCCATTCCTGCATTGCCTCGCCTACACTCAACCCTGCTAGCCCCCGCCGCCGCTGACCACTCGCGGCCGCCGAGAGGGGCAGGGCAGGAGAAGAAACCACAATCCCCAGCATCCCCTGCTTCCCGGGGACGCCGCCTGTCAGCTGGGCTGCCGCTTCCGCCCGGAGGCGTACATCAGCGAGCCCTTCCTTCGGCAGAGCGGGAGCCACCGGTACCAGCGTTTGGGGACAACACCTTCCCATTCCTGCATTGCCTCGCCTACACTCAACCCTGCTAGCCCCCGCCGCCGCTGACCACTCGCGGCCGCCGAGAGGGGCAGGGCAGGAGAAGAAACCACAATCCCCAGCGTCCCCTGCTTCCCGGGGACGCCGCCTGTCAGCTGGGCTGCCGCTTCCGCCGGGAGGCGTACATCAGCGAGCCCTTCCTTCGGCAGAGCGGGAACCACCGGTACCAGCGTTTGGGGCCAACACCTTGCCATTCCTGCATTGCCTCGCCTACACTCAACCCTGCTAGCCCCCGCCGCCGCTGACCACTCGCGGCCGCCGAGAGGGGCAGGGCAGGAGAATAAACCACAATCCCCAGCGTCCCCTGCTTCCCGGGGACGCCACCTGTCAGCTGGGCTGCCGCTTCCGCCGGGAGGCATACATCAGCGAGCCCTTCCTTCGGCAGAGCGGGAACCACCGGTACCAGCGTTTGGGGCCAACACCTTGCCATTCCTGCATTGCCTCGCCTACACTCAACCCTGCTAGCCCCCGCCGCCGCTGACCACTCGCGGCCGCAGAGAGGGGCAGGGCAGGAGAAGAAACCACAATCCCCAGCGTCCCCTGCTTCCCGGGGACGCGGCCTGTCAGCTGGGCTGCCGCTTCCGCCGGGATGCGTACATCAGCGAGCCCTTCCTTCGGCAGAGCGGGAACCACCGGTACCAGCGTTTGGGGCCAACACCTTGCCATTCCTGCATTGCCTCGCCTACACTCAACCCTGCTAGCCCCCGCTGACCACTCGCGGCCGCCGAGAGGGGCAGGGCAGGAGAAGAAACCACAATCCCCAGCGTCCCCTGCTTCCCGGGGACGCCGCCTGTCAGCTGGGCTGCCGCTTCCGCCGGGAGGCGTACATCAGCGAGCCCTTCCTCCCACGTCGCGGGACGCGCGCGGGCGACGCCGGGCGGAGCCCGGGCAGAGGGTGGGACGTCTGTGGCCGTCCGGGGACGACGAGGGACGGGCCATCCCCCTTGGCCCCATTTGACTTCCAACAACTGACTCAGGTATTTTACATCGAGTTGCGGGACTGAGTAACTGTTGATGAAGCCCTTTTGATAGAAGTAGCAGTAATTTTTGGGTTGTAGGAATAGGGGTGCTAGAGAACTAAGCCAGTTTTGTCACCTGTTATTTGTGGGACTTACAACTAAAGCATTATACCTAACCTTGTTTCTGCGGACACAAGAGTGACTAAGCCGGAGCCCTAAAAGGAAAAATGTCTAATCATCCCAACACACGCTCCGTTGTGAGTAAAACACACACTAGAGAGACCTCTAAGCAAACGCGAGCGGCAACGAAAGAGTCTGCCCTAACAAAAGGAAATAAACCTACTGCAATAGATTTAATGTTCAAAAAGGTCTCGGGGAAATTGAACGAATGGAACGGAGTTTATCCTCCTCACCTAACCTTAATGCAATTATTCCATCACCCTCCAGAGACTCACTAATTGCAGATAGCCCAAACATGATAGGAAACGTGACCCTATCAAACAATGACACTGAGGATGTCCCTTGTGCACAATCCCCGGGGTTAGAAATCTCCGGGCGTAGCGAAAGGACCCGTCAGAGAAAAACGAAGCGCCAGGGGAGGAACAAGGGACCACAGAGGAAAAGGAAAGAATCTGCAAGCGGCAGTCGCTCTAAGAGCAGGCAAGAGTTTATACTAGTAGAAAATAATACCCAAACAAAAACAACTCCACCAGGATGGGTTGGGAAGTCTTAGGAGACCTCCAAAAACAATTAGAATCCTTTATAACCGCACAGTTAAAACCTATTATAAGCAAGGTGGACAAAATTGTGTGTGAGTTGTCTAAACAAAGCAAGGCAATAGAACACGCACTCACGAAACCCTCTATTGACTCTAATCTACCAAATGAGATGGTTTCCAATGACAATGCAAACATTAACAGATTGCCAAATAACAATTGTGTTAGTCATACTCAACACACAATTGCCCAGATCCACGAGGCACCAAAAATTCCCCAAAATCAAAGAGAGGGCTCTAACGACAAACCAAGAGGGGGACACACTCAAAACATGAACTTCAAAAATAGGGATAAACCCCCTGTACAACCACTAATGAAATGGAGACAGGATGACTGTCCCCAGAGAGACAGGAATTATGACCCATGTACACAGATTCTGACCCTTTCTATACTACAAACAGCCCCGCCCCACACATAGATCTCCCTCCAGAGGCCACGCCTTTTGTAATAGTCTTTGCAGGGGTGCCAGAAATTAGGCCCACCGAGAGAGAATCACACCATCAATTACATGCCAAAATCTCCAAGTGGCTGAATATACATAGACCCTTAAATAATGGGGATAGAGGTGAGATAGTGCATGTAAGACGAGTGAATTGGCTGGGTGGGAGGAAAAAAGACATAAAAGGGGACTGTATAGTCGCATATTTTAGAGATACTAGACTGGTTGATTATATTTTGAAGAATCCCAACAGGAATCAAACCAGCACAATTTGCGCACTCCCACTCGGGTATTTTTACCCAAGGAGCTGGAACACCAATCGTACTGATGATGATGGTGGGTGGAACCCCGGAAGACCACAACGCATGCAAAGATCAAGACCACTAGGCCACCCCGATCAGTTTCTGCCCCCACATGACTACTCCCAGTGGAGAAACAGATTTGCCCCTCTGCAGTCACTGGAGGATAATGATTGACTCACCCAGATAGAAAATAATCATGTAACATCCTCAGCTGTCAGTGAATGCCCACGCCGAGGAATAGAGGGTAGTTGTGAGAGTGCTGAGAAGGAACAAACCTTGAGGTCAGAAGAACTCCCGAATCAGGGGGAGAAAAGTGTAAACACTATAGATCCATCAGTAGCGGGCGAGGTTAGAGTAAATGAATCTATCATAGTTAGAGGGAAAGAGAATAGGGCTGGATTGACTGTGCTATCCTGGAATGTAGCAGGCCTGGAAGCTAAACTTAAAAACAAGGAGTGGGAAGAATTCATAAGGTGCTTTCATGTTATAGCTCTCCAAGAAACATGGCCACGTAATTCTGACCACTGCCAATTGGAGGGCTATAAGTGTTTTTTCAGACCTGCCCAAGAGACAAATTCTGGGAGAGCAAAAGGAGGCTTAGCAATATATGTAGATTTAGATCTAAAGGGTACCTGGTCACAGTCAGACTGGGCGTCAGACACTTTACAAGCAGTTTCACTACAGTACCAGGGGCAGAGACTACTATTTCTCAATTTCTATAACTCTGGGCCGGTTGATGGGAATCTCCCTATAATATTAGAGCTGGAGAGTAGGTTAAATGAGGATCTGGATTTGAGGATGAAGGGACCTGAACCAACTGTTCTATTGATGGGGGATTTTAATTGTCACCTGTGCCCCAAATTAGTTCCTATCTCTGTTGACTGGTCTTCCTGCCCTTTAGAAAAGGGTCCACATTTTGAACACAATAAAGAGGGCACAGCTCTGATGAAGCTCTTAGATAATTTTGCGCTCACCCATGTTATGGATTTAGTTGCACTGGAAGCAGGGGAGACCCCTATACCCACATTTAAAGGGAGAGGTGGTGGGTCGATAATAGATTTCATAATGATTTCTGCCTGCTCTAAAGAGCAGATTATTAGAACAAGAACGGAGTGGAGTCCCTTCAGTGATCACAATCCCCTTTCCCTAGAAATTAATTATAATGTCTCACCGGGGAAAAACTTAGGGGGTGTCACTGAAACCCAAATCCAAGCAACAGATCAAGGGAGACGGATAAGGTGGACAATGATCAACCCACAAGATTTTTACTTTAAGCTAGTGGGTGATGGGAAAGAGCATATAGAGACCTGTCTAGACCCCACAATAGAGGGCAGAGGAGTGGTTGTGGCATTCGAAACTTTAACTAAAATAATAGAAGGGTTACTGACAACTAAGAAGCCCGTTAAGCAATTATCTTCCCCTAGATGGTTCGATACCAATTGCTCAAGGGCATTAAGAGAACTAAAACAGAGTTTAAAAAGGGCCCCGAGGGACAAGATGGAAATTGCCCGATGCAGACAGAATTATAAAATCCAGGTAAAGAGAAGAAAGAGTGCTCTTCAAAAAGAAGTTTGGGCAGACCTTAGGGAAGCAGGAGAAAACAGGGATTACGCCCAGTTTTGGAGAATTATAAACAGACCCTGCTTTCATGACTCAAGCTCCCCAGTTATTAGCTCCAACATATTACCAAAACATTGGATTAACCATTTTAAATCTTTGTATAATCAGCAGGAGGTAGACATTGCAGATGGAATCTGGAAGGGGCCCAGGGCAGAACAACTAGAATTATCTCTGGAGGAAGTTCTAAAAGCAATCCTAGGGCTGACACGAAATAAAGCCCCCGGCCCGGATGGCACCCCACCAGACCTATTTTTAAGTAATACTGATCTATGGGCACCAATAGTAAGAGAGTACTTAATGCAGCAATCAAAACGGGTCTCCCGCGATCTTGGTCCACTGCAGTGATTGTCCCTTTATATAAGAAAGGCTGTAGGGACAGCTGTAGGGACAGCAGTGTTATAGACCAATCTCTCTGATTGATGTCTCTGCTAAAGTACTCGGGAGGGCACTTCTTAACCGCTTAATAGAGTGGACTGATACTCATAACATCTTGGTGGACACCCAGTACGGGTTTCGAACAGGCAGGTCAACTAATGACCAATGCCTCAATCTATACCTCCTTGCCGCTAAATATACTAAGACGAGTGATGGGACCAGGTACATGGGATTTATGGACTTAGCAGCGGCATTTGATAACGTTAATAGAGCCAAACTATGGTCACTTATGTACAATTTGGGAATTGACCCAGATCTTATTAACGTTCTTAGGGAACTGCACTCGAACACCACTGCCAAGGTCCGCTATAGCGCGGGGGGGGGGTGAGTACCGATCCCTTCCCGTGCTCTGGCGGGGTGAGGCAGGGGTGTATCCTGGCGCCTTTTTTGTTTTCTCTATATATAAACGGCCTGGAGAGTGCCTTACTAGCACTGGGGACTGACTGCCCAAAAGTAGGTCCGCGTCACATCCCGGTACTTTTGTACGCGGATGACGCGGTCCTCCTCGCGCGAACTGCAGTCAGTCTCCAGCTCCTAATTAGAGGTTTTGCTGATTTTATGAAGAATCTGGACCTTTCCGTCAATTTGACAAAATCTTTCATCATGGTAGTAGTAAAGAAATCGCATAAGAGATTTGTGTTCAAACTAGGGGAACATGTCCTGGACACTGTGACCACTTTCCCGTATTTGGGTCTCCTATTTGATGAAAAGATTAAGTTTGCCCCATTGATTGAGGAGAGGTCCAGGAAACTAGTCTCAGCAAATGGGGCCATACTAAACTTTGCCCGGCGAATGGGACGTTGGTCCCCTGAGCAGGTGATGACATTGTATAGATCGGTCAGTACTTCGAAGGCTATCTATGGAGCAGAGGTGTGGGGTTTTAGGGATGCACAACAGATACAAAGTGAGGAAGACAAATTCTTAAAAAAACTCTTAAAGCTTCCCCCGGGCATCCCAGCAGCAATAACACACAAAGAGCTGGGCACCCCATACATATCTGACCTGATTAGATTGAGACCAATACTGACCTGGCTCAAAATTTGGTTAAACCCTAATGCGGAATTATCCAGACAGATCATACAGGATTGCTTACGGAGAGATAGATGGCTCCAAATTCCCTAGTTGAAATATATCAAAGAAACACTAGGGGCTATTGACCAGCAAAGGTTATTCTTGGACCCCTCAAATGTGGATAGCCATTGCAGACACTTTGTACAAAAGCAACTACTGGAAAAATTTGATTGTAGGAGGATGGAACTTGACTCTATTAAATCCTCGGTAGTTGCTCATTCGCTTGTGTGTAATGAAATGGGCATGGAACCTTATCTCTTTTTAATGTATAGCCAACATGAGAGGTTTTTAATGACTCGTTTTAGGCTCAATTTGTTGCACAATCTTTTAGCTGATCCGCCTGGTTTTACGCAAACAATTGAGCAGAAGGGTGCCTGCGGCTGCGACAATAGGTCTCCGCAGGACACCCTTCATTTTGTATTACTTTGTCCCTATTATAAAATCCCGTGCCAGAGATTCCTGGTGGACATTTTAAAGGACTCAAAAATTGTCCATGCCAAATTAGCTTTATTATTTCTGCAAAGAGCAACTGAAATGCGGACCTTGTGTGCTATTATGAGTTTTCTAAAAATTGTGATTAAATTAAGAAATACAAGGGGCTGATGGTCGAAGAATGGGGAGGAAATGACAAGGGGCTGATGGTGGACGTAAGGGGAGGAAATGAAATGAAATTTGCTGCTCACTTTTTGCACATATTAACTATAAAAAAAATTCTTAACTCGTTCTTTTCCTTTTTTAAAAAATGTTGATGTTCAGTATGCTTTTATATGGATATGTATTATTATGTATTTTTATGATGGTTTTTAACCTTCGAAACAAATAAAGAAATGAACTGAACTGAACAGAGGTAATACCCAATCTGAATTTTAGCAAGGAAGCCTTCCTCCAAGTAAGGTTTTGATAGGAGGTTCCTCAGCCCTGTAAATGTTTTGAAAAAGAGCAAATCAATTGTGAATATTTCGCGTGAGTATGAGGAATTTGACAAAAAAACCTACCACAGGAGCACAGTAACAGCGGGTGTGAGTGGCTGCTGCTTGCGTTCTGTTGCATTTAGGGCTATTTGCCTAGAGGAAGAGGTGTGGCGCCGCGGCCAGGGCGACTGTCTCCGGAATCTGGGGATCACGGTTCGATCCCCGGCACCGGTGGCAGATTAGCCCAGCACCATGTGACTCTGGGCAATAGCTTGCTTAATCTTCCCGACGGCCCCCAGCGCCTAGAGACCCTTACGGGTGATTGTGCGCTTTACAAATGTTGATTAATATTATGATTATTATTAGCACAAAGTGCAACCTTGAGTCCATTTTGGACATAAGGGTGCATTACCCTCCTCATGTAATGCCATGTAATCTTGTGCAATATCACTCTATATACTACGCTACAGCAAATTACATGAGTTACACCCACCACTACAAGGGGCACGATCCTTGGATAGAAATCAGAGTCCTTTGTTAATCCTCTTGAAGGAACCCAGGCCCACATACATTGTCCACATCTTTCATGGGAAGCCATGAAGAGGGCTGGACCAGGTTGGTGAGGCTGGGGATGTCACATACCTATGACTGGCTTTGTGACTGGGGCACTTACTTGCCTATAACAGACTATGGTCCAGCTCTGTAAACCTTCCTAGAGAGGCACCAACATGCAAGTGTCTGAATTTAGTCTGTGAATACTAACTCGGATAAGTTACTGACTCCAGCCCTAAAGGTCTTAAAAAAATTAAATGCTGGCAAAAATCTGCACAATTTAGATATTGACATGGAATAAGACACTCTACCCAGTGAAAGGATTGAGCCTGTCCTCACAGCTCGGGCAGTGCTCACTGGACACTCTCAGATCTCCCTTTGTGCTTCACTGTCCCTGAAATTCAACCTTCCTGGAATCACACTGCTCCCCACTCTTCCAGGTCTTGCAGCACCCCATCACACACACCTCTCTCCCGGCATAGATCCTTTCCCACACATCTCCCTCCATGCGCAGCTCATTCCCCCACATCTCTCTCCATTCACAGCTCCTTTATTTCACATCCCCTCCACACGCTGCTTCTTTTCCTCACATCTCACCCCACATGCAGCCCCATTCACTCACAATCCCCCCATGCGTAGCTCCTTTCCCCTCACATCTCTCCCCACACGCAGCTACTTTCCCTCACATCTCCCCATCATGTGCAGGGCTTTCTTCTCACATCCCCCCACACAGCTCCTTTCCCTCACATCTCCTCCATGCGCAGCTCCTTTCCCTCACTTCTCCTCCCACGCACAGCTCCTTTTCTTCACATCTCACCTCACATGCAGTTCCTTTCTCTCACATCTCCCCCCACGTGCAGCTCCTTCCCCCAAATATCCCTCCACACATAGCTCCTTTCACCCACATGTCCCTCCACATGTCCCTCCATATGTCTCCATGCACAGCTCCTTTACTTCTCATTTCCCCTACACGCAGCTCTTTTCCCTCACATCTCTCCCTATGTGCAGCTCCTTTCCTTCACATTGCCCCCACACACAGCTCCTTTCCTTCACATCTCCCCCCATGTGCAGCTCCTTCCCCTCACATCTCCCCCCACGCACAGCTCCTTTCCCTCACATCTCCTCTCACCCACAGCTCCTTTCCCTCACATCTCACCTCACACGCAGTTCTTTTCCCTCACATCTTCCCCACCTGCAGCTCCTTCCCCCAAATATCCCTCCACACATAGCACCTTTCCCCTGCATGTCCCTCCACATGTTTCCATGCCCAGCTCCTTTCCTTCTCATTTCCCCTACACGCAGCTCTTTTCCCTCACATCTCTCCCTACGTACAGCTCTTTTCCTTCACATCTCCCTCCACGCGCAGCCCCTTTCCCTTACATCTCCCTCCATGCACAGCCCCTTTCCCTCACATCTCCCTCTATGCGCAGCTCCTTTCCCTCACAAATCCCTCTACACGCAGCTCCTTTCCCTCACATCCCCCTCCACGTACAGCCCCTTTCCTTCACGTCTCCCTCCATGCACAGCCCCTTTCCTTCACGTCTCCCTCCATGCGCAGCTCTTTTCACTCACATCTTCCGAATTCTCCTCGGCTCAGATAATCCCTTTATTAGCAGCTTATTATCCTGCTTTTTGCTGCACTTTCAATTTCTCAGTTGGTAATCAATAAAACACAATAAAAAAAAAGAAACACAGAAAATATCACGTTTTCCAAGAGAATTCTGTTCCCACTGCAAAAAAGCTGACGAGGGACACAATGTAGAAGTGTCTGGGGCTAGGGATGAGGAATGTGAGACACTGTGGACAGATCTGAGGCAATCGATGGGGAATGTGTGAGACACCGTGGAAGTGTCTGACGCCCGTGATGGGGCTTGAGTGAGACATGTCCTCAGGGATGGTTCCAGGACCAGGGGTTAAGGGCAAGGCCCGGCTCTTCGAGCCTCCTGACTACTGCTGACTGGCACTCCTCCTCCTGCACACTGTGCCCCGCCCGGCACCGGTCGCATGATTGCTCGGCCTCTGTTCATCATATTCATATACTGTATGATTATGATGAACCGAGGCCCGTGCAATCATGCGACCGGCGCCGGGCGGGGCACCATGAGCAGGAGCACTACTCCGGTCAGGGCCTTGTCCTTAACCCTGCCCTAATACAGGTGTAATTTAAACCATTAAGTACAATCCAAACCATCCAACGCTGCTTTTTATTGAGCGCAGCATTAGATGGTTTGGATTTTACTTACTGGTTTACTTTAAAACTATATCAGGTGTTAAGGGCAAGGCCCTGACCTGCTCCTGCACATGGTGCCCCAGCCCTGCCTGGCGCCGGTCGCATGATTGCTCGGGCCGCGGTCGGACCAATACTTGGTTCATCATAATCATTCATTCCAAGTCACCACGCTCGAGAAAAAGCAGCGTTGGATGGTTTGGATTTCATTTACTGCCAGGTTTACTTTATGCTGGTGGCACTGCCTTTATTAAGAGGCCTGCAGCCTGCTGCTTCTTCAAATTAGCAGTGCCCGCCTCTGCCTTGACGTGGTCCTGCTGAACTGGCACCGCTGTGACACGTGCAGTGCGTGCATGCTGGGGCGTGGTCGGAATTCAATTCGGAAAAAAGGTTACGCAGGCTGCTGCAGCCTCTACCCCCATAGGACCAAATACAGTCCCGTTAGTGGACCGCACACAGCAGCACTGAACCGAAGGCAAATACGCCTGGATATTACGGAGGATTTATTATCGGCTGTCAGCACTTGGCTCTCAGATACAGTATGAACAGCAACACTCTTGTCACCAGGGCGACTCGGGAGACAGTGTACTATTTTGAACAACACTGCAGTGAGTGAACCATTCAATTATATTTACTGTGATTATGACGGCACGCACGTGCAGTGAGTGCAGTGGCAGTGTAGACCCGGCTCTGAAAAATAAGTGCTGGTGCTAAGCACGGGAAAGTGCCGACACAAATTAAGCACTTGAAATAGCTGGAGTAAGGAAGAGGGGTGGGTGAAACCGTAGGAGACCCTCACGATGCACTACAGAATACATCAGGTGCTGTAGCACCCCAACCTCTTCTAAACCCCGGGGCTCCTCGGAGTCTGCCAGGTTGAGGTTTCTCATTAAGCAGTGTCAGGCCCCACAAACCAGTGCTAGTGGGAAATACGTCTGGATCTCAGCAGAGACACCCTGTACAAGTCCACTTCAAGGAAAGCTGTAGACATCTTGGACAAGGAAAAAAGGGGGGTGCTGACTTGCATCCCCTACAGGTGAGCTTACCCTCTGGAGTCATCAGCCCAGCGGCTGATGATAAGGAGCTGTGAAAGGACTAAGGTTCTATCTCTTTAAGGTGCTGCATCCTCCTTTACGGAAGAGGCCAAGGTACCGAGCAGGAGGGGTACGGAGGAGTGTCCGGTATAGGAACCAGAAGGCCAAAGACTTGGGACCATGTGCGTAGCTTCTTAGATTGGGACTGCTTTCTGGAGTTAAAACAAAACTCTAAAGGGCAGCAACATTGGTGCAGTAGTTGCTGATTTAGGGGCTTTTAAGGATGTGCTCAGCAGGAGCCGTTGGCAGATGCCCCCTAGACAGAGAGAGAACACTGAGGACTGACAGGTGTTCAAGAGGGATTAGGGCACGAGCACCCGGGGCCACACAAAGGCAGGAGGGTGCCCTAGACTGAAACGCGACAAGGAGGAAATGTCCACTCAGAGTCTCCAAGGAGTGAGTATCCACTCAGACTTTCCAAGGAGTGAGTATCCATCCACTCAGAGTCTCCAAGGAGTGAGTATCCCCTCAGAGTCTCCAAGGAGTAAGTATCCCCTCAGAGTCTCCAAGGAGTGAATATCCACTCAGAGTCTCCAAGGAGTGAGTATCCACTCAGAGTCTCCAAGGAGTGAGTATCCCCTCAGAGTCTCCAAGGAGTGAGTATCCACTCAGAGTCTCCAAGGAGTGAGTATCCACTCAGAGTCTCCAAGGAGTGAGTATCCACTCAGAGTCTCCAAGGAGTGAGTATCCCCTCAGAGTCTCCAAGGAGTGAGTATCCCCTCAGAGTCTCCAAGGAGTGAGTATCCCCTCAGAGTCTCCAAGGAGTGAGTATCCACTCAGACTTTCCAAGGAGTGAGTATCCATCCACTCAGAGTCTCCAAGGAGTGAGTATCCCCTCAGAGTCTCCAAGGAGTAAGTATCCCCTCAGAGTCTCCAAGGAGTGAATATCCACTCAGAGTCTCCAAGGAGTGAGTATCCACTCAGAGTCTCCAAGGAGTGAGTATCCCCTCAGAGTCTCCAAGGAGTGAGTATCCACTCAGAGTCTCCAAGGAGTGAGTATCCACTCAGAGTCTCCAAGGAGTGAGTATCCACTCAGAGTCTCCAAGGAGTGAGTATCCCCTCAGAGTCTCCAAGGAGTGAGTATCCCCTCAGAGTCTCCAAGGAGTGAGTATCCCCTCAGAGTCTCCAAGGAGTGAGTATCCCCTCAGAGTCTCCAAGGAGTGAGTATCCCCTCAGTGTCTCCAAGGAGTGAGTATCCACTCAGAGTCTCCAAGGAGTGAGTATCCAGGCGTCTCACAACAGGAGGGCGTCTGTTAAATACTAATTGGGGTGGGCGTACCTGGAGAAATTCTCTCTAGCGTAATTACTAAATATCAGCACAAATATTCAAAACGATGCGTAATTATGTGAGAACCATACTCCAGCATTTAGCTCTAGCTTCTTAGTGCAAAACACACCCTTGCATACAAACACGGCCTGCGGACGCATTCTGCGCGAAGTATATAGTACTAAATGCTCCAGCACATGAACAGCGTTGATAGCAGCCACTCGTTCTCTCTGGGACTGTTGTTCTTGTGCTCCTGCAAAAGGGTTTTGGCTTTCTCTTAATTACTTAAGCTGGCGTAATTATGTAATTTCACTAGTTTAATTTCACCCAGGCCTCGAAGCTTGCTGGGGATCCCGAGTGAACAAGAGCAATGCTGTCTGTGCCTTACTGAAGGTTTAGTTAGTCAGGAGAACACACATGTCTTAATGCACAGATGTATTTTTATATATATCGTTTTTAGATATAGTTCTTACTAGGGAGGTCTAATGTTCATTTTATGTTCCTGATCAGCCAGCAGGCTTCCTTGCTGTAATGTGAATGTGAAGTCGAAGGCAGTAGATCTTCATTATTGATTGCAACTGGCAGTGTCTATAGTGACTTGGTTATGATGAAAAGTCAAAAGGTCAATGCACCAAGCCTGTTTAGGGGGTGATTTTGGTTTGGATGTTAGAGACTGCAGGCAGACCCCTTAGCAGTAAGCACATAACTGATATCAGAAACCTGTACAATTTAGAGGATTAGTTCCCTACTGTGACATTTCTTCAGTGATTTTTCATTCTGTTTTTTAGGTCTGGCCGATATTTAAATTATGCCGACATAATTCGATAATTTGGGAAATTTTGCGTTCAATTTCTTACGCGGAATTTGCAAACATATGCCATTATGCCACTTTGCGCAACTATATGCCATTCACATTAAAAATGTACGGTGAATGGTGCAACTTGTGATGAAAATGTATTGCAAATGCACAGGAACAACGGAACGCAAGCAGCTGTTGATAAGGTACTGGTTAAAGGCATCCTTGCGTTAAAAAATATAGAATAATAGATTCAGTTTTGGATGCTTTGCCATGATTTAAACTAATTGTGCCTACACTAACTTTGCAGATTTCTCACACCCCTGCTGCTTACCTCGGAGGCCTCCCTTAGGATGGTTTAAAAGTATTGTTTCAATAGTCATTGTATTTACTGCTTCCTATACTCTTTTACCAACTGGATATACAGTACATATTTGTAATTTATTTTATGAACAGTATTTAGCATTGGGTGTATTAAATACTTTCTAAACGTAAAATCAGACAGGTGGCCAAGATTGCAGCCATGTTGGACGACCGGCTCGGCTCCTCAGGTCGCCCTCCATGCATTTTAGCGGCTACAGCTGGCTTCAAGGTTCCCTGCTGCCTTTGGAGATGGCAGGGCCCTTCTGTTGGCTATCCTGAGGAGCAGGGGCCTAAAGATTGCTGTCTGGCTTAGAAGTAACCATTCTGTGTGGTGTTGCGGCCTAGCTTCCCACACCACGTGACCGGCGCTAGGCATTGTGGGAGACGCGGTGTGAGAAGTTGGCCTGGCATATGCTGTCCACTATTCTAGTGGGCACCTTGCACCAGTCGATGGTAGGTTTAAAGACAACCTGTATAGAAAGCTATCCTAGTGGTAGCTGTGGAGAGCAGCCTTCTGGCTAAGTCGTGAAGGAATGTAAAGCAGCTTGTTTTACCAGTCTATAATCTCATGAATGACCAAATGAAAGGAAAACCACACCAGATATATATATATAAATTATATGTATTTATTCTAAACACATCCCTCTAGTCTCTTTATGAGGCTAGAGGCAAAAGTACATTCAGTAAACTTATTTAACACACAGTAAATTAGCATAATATATGATTAGCCCTAGGGGGCGTACTAAACCATATACTAAGAAAGTGGTATAAGAACCACGACTGACATAGATACAAGGCCTAGAGCCTTTAGGACCGCTGGGGCCACAAGGAATCACCCAAGGTAGTGACACAGGGGACCCACGGGGGACGCGTGCAGAGTCTAAACACAGCCGCGAATCACCATTAACTTCATTGGGGAAAGTCGCGGTTGAAAAATTACACATTAAGGACACTTAGTAGAGGACTTGGAGCAAACCCCTGCAGAAATAGGTGGTTCTAGAGTCAATACCCATGGGAGCACCAGAGTACTCGAGTTACCTCTCCCAGGGAAGCCGGGTGCATAGGTGTCTTTTGGTGTTGGGTTTCGTCTTCGTTTTCAATGGCGATCTGCTGCAAAGTGCTGCTGGCGACCAAGTTGAAAGTGTCCGGGTGGATCCAAGGGTGGATCGAAGATCTGAAGAACCTGAAAGCAGAGGGGACAGAGTCTGGGTCACTTGCCAGTGACCCATATGTAAGTAAGTTTATTGCTTGATTAATTAAAATCTTAGCAGTACACACATCAATATAGAATTCATAAAACGATACATATCAATCAATCATTGACACTTATAAAGCGCGCTACCTACCCGTAGGGTCTCAAGGCGCTGGGGGGGGGGGGGTGCCGCTACTGCTCGAACAGCCAGGTCTTCAGCTTCTTCCTGAAGGAGAGGTGGTCTTGGGTCAGGCGCAGGTCGGGAGGGAGGGAGTTCCAGGTCTTGGCGGCCAGGTAGGAGAAGGACCTTCCTCCTGTAGTCGCTCTTCGGATGCGGGGGACGGCGGCGAGGGCGTGGTTGGCTGATCGGAGGTGGCGTTTGGGAGCGTAGAAGTTGACTCGGCTGTTGAGGTAGCTCGGGCCTTGGTCGTGTAGGGCTTTGTGTGCGTGGGTGAGGAGGCGGAAGGTGATTCTTTTGTTGACGGGGAGCCAGTGAAGGTCTCTCAGGTGTCCGGAGATGTGGCTGGTACGTGGGACGTCGAGGATGAGTCTGGCCGAGGCGTTCTGGATCCGCTGGAGTCTCTTCTGGAGCTTGGCGGTGGTACCGGCGTAGAGGGCGTTGCCGTAGTCCAGTCGGCTGGTGACGAGGGCCTGGGTGACGGTCTTCCTGGTCTCGGTGGGGATCCACCAGAAGATCTTCCGTAGCATGCGTAGGATGTTGAAGCACGCCGAGGAGACGCTGTTGACTTGCCTGGTCATGGAGAGGGAGGCGTCCAGGATGAAGCCCAGGTTGCGTGCATGGTCTGTTGGTTTGGGTGCGGTGCCCAGGGCGGGGGGCCACCAGGAGTTGTCCCAGGCGGAGGGCGAGGAGCCCAGGATGAGGACCTCCGTCTTGTCCGAGTTCAGTTTCAGGCGGCTGGTCGTCATCCACTCGGCTACCTCTTTCATCCCTTCGTGCAGGTTGGTTCTGGCGGCGGCGGGGTCGTTGGTCAGGGAGAGGATCAGCTGGGTATCGTCGGCGTAGGAGATTATGCTGAGGTTGTGTTTGCGTACGATGGCCGCGAGGGGGCTCATGTAGACGTTGAAGAGGGTGGGGCTCAGAGATGATCCTTGGGGGACGCCGCAGATGACTTCGGAGGCCTCTGACTTGTACGGTGGTAGGCGAACTCTCTGTGTTCTTCCGTCGAGGAAGGAGATGATCCATTCCAGTGCCTTCCCCTGGATTCCGGCGTTGTTGAGACGCTGTACTAGGGTGCGGTGGCAGACCGTGTCGAAAGCCGCGGAGAGGTCTAGGAGGATGAGGGCCGCTGTTTCTCCCTTGTCCATCAGGGCTCGGATGTCATCGGTGGCGGCGATGAGGGCGGTCTCGGTGCTGTGATTGGCACGGAAGCCTGACTGTGAGGGGTCGAGGGATCCGTTCGTCTCGAGGAAGGCGGCCATCTGCTTGTTGACGGTCTTCTCGATGACCTTGGCTGGAAACGGGAGGAGCGAGATGGGTCGGTAATTCTTGAGGTCGGTGGGGTCCGCTGTTGGTTTCTTGAGTAGAGCGCTGAGTTCGGCGTGTTTCCAGCTCTCCGGGAAGATGGTGGTGTCGAAGGATGTGTTGATGATGTCTCGCAGGTGGGGTGCGATGACAGCGTCGGCCTTGTTGAAGACGTGGTGAGGGCAGGGGTCGGTCGGTGATCCGGAGTGGATGGAGTTCATCGTGCGGATGGTGTCTTCGGTGCTGATCGGGGTCCAGGCGTGGAGGGTGGTGGTGGGGGGTGGTTGTTCGGTCCTGGTGTGCGCAGGTTGGTTGTTGAAGCTGTTGTGTATGTCCGCGATCTTGTTGTGGAAGTATGAAGCGAGGGAGTTGCAGAGGTCTTGCGATGGGGTGATGTCGTTGTTACCTGCGCTGGGGTTGGAAAGCTCTTTCACGATGTTGAAGAGTTCTTTGCAGTTGTGTGCGTTGTTGTCCAACCGGTCCTTGAATGCTGTTTTCTTGGCGGCGCGGATCAGCTGGTGGTGTTTCCGGGTGGCAAGTTTGAAGGAGGTCCTGTTGTCTGGTGTCGGTTCCCTTCTCCAGACTTTCTCGAGGGCTCGGCAGTTCTTCTTGGAGCTCTTGAGTTCGTCGGTGAACCATGGGGCCTTCTTGCTGCCGGGTCTGCTAGGCGGGGTCCTCAGTGGGGCGAGTTCGTCGGCGCAGTTGCTGATCCACTTCGTGAGGTTGTCGGCGGCCTGGCTGGGGTTCGCTGAGCTGGCAGGAGGGTGCTGGCCCAGGGAGGTGGCGAGCTGGTCTGCCGTGATCTTGTTCCAGCTTCTGCGGGCGGCCTGTTGCTGGTGTTGGTGGGTCGTTGTTCTTTTGAAGGTGAAGTGGACGCAGCTGTGGTCCGTCCATTGAAGCTCTGTGGTGTGGCTGAAGGTGACGTCTTTGCTGGATGAGAAGACGGCGTCGAGTGTGTGTCCGGCGAGGTGGGTGGGGGTGGATACCAGCTGCTTGAGTCCAAGATTGGCGAGGTTGTCGAGCAGGGTGCTGGTGTTGCGGTCGTTGTTGTTCTCCAGATGGAAGTTGAGGTCTCCCAGGAGGATGTAGTCATCGGAGGGGAGGGCGTGCGGGCTGATGAAGTCGGCGATGTCCTCGCTGAATTGCGTGCGTGGTCCAGGGGGTCGGTAGATCAGGGTGCCTCTGAGGGTGGTGTTCGGGTTGGTGTGGATCTGGAAATGCAGGTGTTCGGCGCTGGTCGGAGTGTTGTCGGTGCTGGTCGTGAGCCGGATGGTGCTCCTGTGGATGATGGCGATGCCTCCTCCCATCTGGTTGGCGTTGCGGTCCCTCCGGACGATCTTGTAGCCCTCCGGGATGGCGATGGCGATGTCGGGGGCTGAGGAGGCATTCATCCAGGTCTCCGTGAGGAAGGCAACGTCAGGGGCTGTGGCGTCTAGGAGGCTCCAGAGTTCGATGGCGTGTCTGTGGACGGAGCGGGTGTTGAGCAGGATGCACTTGAGGTGGGTGCTGCTGGTGTTCGACTTGGCGGGTGCTGGTGCGAGGCAGGTCCGGATGCAGGTGAACTTGCAGGCGTGGCAGCTGAAAGGTCCGTGGGTACGTCGTGGAGTGGCCTGGTGGCAGTCGGGAAGTCGGCCGGTGTTGAGTGCGATGAGGGTAGCGGCGGAGTACGTCAGGCGGGTCGGTCGCGGTCGGGCTCTTCGGGGGCCAGGGGTCCTGGCACTGGGCGCGGTCCAGGCGCGGACGGGCGCAGACGGGCTTACCTTTGGCGCGCCTTCGGCGCACAATCGGCGCACCCGCTGCGCGTGACCGCTGCGCGTTCGCACGGTCGCCATTTAAGGCGAAGTGCGCGGGTGGGCGGAGCAGCTGGGAGGCGGGAGCGGGGAGGGTTACAGAAGGCAGAAAGGGGCGGGGCCAAGCGGCGGTGGCGGGAAAGGGAGGGCGGGGGGCGTCGAGGTAGGCGGTAGGCGGGCAACAAGGAAGGAGGGCGACACGGAGGAAGTACAATGCAATAAAAATACAGGCACAAATGAACGCAACAGTAGGAAAAAACAAGGTTAACACAGACAAGCACAAATATCCGTCAAAACAGGCACAGATGAACGCAACAGTAGGAAAAAAAAAACAAGGTTAACACAGACAAGCACAAATATCCGTCAAAACAGGCACAGATGAGCGCAACAGTAGGAAAAAACAAGGTTAACACAGACAAGCACAAATATCCGTCAAAACAATACAAAAACCACTCGCAGCGGCGGGAGCCGGCAACGAGGCAGCAGCGAGGCAGAGGGCGGCAGGGGGCACACGCAGCAGCTGGTGGCCGTGCGGCGCGGGGGTGTCCCACATATATGTAACATAATTTCATATTGTCTTAAAAACGTAATGGATATACTTTAAAATCAAACGATTTTCTGTTTAAAAATACATACAGTTTGTTTATGGTAAAGTTATAAAATTTAAGTAAGAGCTATGGGTGAGTCCCCGTCTGGGGTGACAACAGTGTCCATAAATCTAATAGTCCATTATGTGGTCGTGGACGACTGACTCGGGGTCGGAGCGTAGTGGGAGTCAAAGAAAGTTGCCGGATAAAAGAACTTGAGTGTGCGCAACTCTGCTTAGGCTGCGGCGAGAAGCTTTATTTGGGCAGTTTTCATAAAGCGGAAGAAGCTACAGGTTAATTTAACGTTGGCCCCGCTGAAACACGCCTTCACTGCCTGTATGCACGACCGGATATGCATTTCATTTATATGCGGTTTTAACAGTTCTCTCCTCATCCGGTCTAGGAACTTACATATGCATAGGAGATGCAGCATATCTTCTTTAGTTTCGCCGCATAGTCTGCATTGTATAGATGTGAATGCCCAGGGGGGCAAATGGGGTTTGACAGGAAGGATCCCCATCCTCAGTGCCAAAAAGCCTTCCTTTAATTGCACGGAAAAGCTGGTACCGAAGTACGGTTGAGGTGAGCATTTTAGATAGCTCTGTATCACGAACCAGCTATGGGCCCTCTTATTTAGACATTCTTTATCGTTTTCGGTGGAGACAAGCTTTGTTGACTTATTCACCAGGTCTTTTACGTTCTTGAATGGGAGTCCTGACTCCCAAATGTTCTCCATGGCTAACAAGCTGATCCCTGATTGGAGGTAGTCTTTGGCCGGTGAGGCATTTTTCCTTGATATTTCCTTCCATAGGAATGAGTTCAGCGAGCCCGCCTCTGCACTCTTTATTTTATACCAGCTTTTTACATACGCGGCCTTCCTGCTTATTCTCTGGTTTACTATTCCAAATTCGAGCCGTAGTTGGGCTGGGGAGGTGTATTTAGGAAGCTTGAAAATTATTCTTAACGCTTTAGCAACCGTTTTGTTGAGGGTTTCTCCATCCGTCCCTCGCATGGCCTCACTGCCGTATGTGAGCGTGGGCAGCAGCACCTCGTCTCTGAATCACCTCTTTTTGTTGGTCATATGTCCCATTCTTATCAAAGATAATTCCTAGATATTTAGAGTCATGGACGACTTCAAGTTCTCTCTCGCCCAGCTTCCAGTTCGCTAGCTTTTTTAGATTGCGCTGGTTTAGCACCATTATTTTTGACTTTTCTAGATTGATTTCTAACCCGTTTTTTGAAGCGTGGTTGTTCGTGGTGTGGAGCAGGTGTTGTAAGCCGACTGGGGTTTGGCTGATTAGGATCAGGTCGTCGGCGTGCAGTAAATTTGAAAGAGGGAGGCCTCCCAGGTTTGGTGCATGATGGTTACAATTATCTAGGTCAATTGAAAGATCAGCCACAAAGAGGTTAAATAGAGTAGGAGCCAAAACGCAGCCCTGCTTTAAGCCTCTGGAGGTTGGGATCCGCCTGGATACGATTGTACCACTCCCCAGTTTTATTTCGACCCATATATCGGAGTGTAGTAGGATGAGTTGATTCAGAAGGGCGGGAGGTATTTCCCATCGTGCTAGCTTTGGCCATAGCTTTCCTCGATCTATGCTGTCAAAGGCAGCTTTGTAGTTGATGAAACAGACAAATAATGTTTTTCTTGCTGCTTTTGTGGAATCAGCTAAAAGGGAAAGAGCCAGGATGTTTGTGGTGGTTCCCATGTTTTCCTGGAAACCTGTTTGGTTAATTGGAATTAGGGACTTTTCCCTTGCCCATTCCCGGAGGTCGGCTAGAATAAGTCCCGCGTAGTGCTTGGCCTCGATGTCAATGAGGGCGATGAGCCTGTGGTTTTTTGGATCACTTTTACAGCCTTTTTTAGGTTTCGCCTGGCGTCCACTGCGCAGCAGTGTCGCGCAGGCGAAATCTTTTGTTTAGCAGTACGGGGCTTTCTCCCGCCCCTCTCTTCCATTGGCTGGCTCCATAAATAGAGGCTAGCCATTGGAAGAGAGATCTGTCCATAATTGTCCGAGCAGATTCGTGGGTGTTCCACTGATTTTTTCTCTCTCCACCCCTTTTACAACGTCATGCGGCGGTGGGCGGATGTTTTTTTTTTTTTTTACGGCATGTTTTGGTCGTTTTCGAAGTATCTTTTGCAGGAGTGGGCTGCGCCATTGTCGTCTACGTGGCTTCTTTCCATCTATCCGCAAGGCACACTGGTCAGAGAGGAGTCTTCGCTGCTGGGTACACTTCCTTCCTTCCTGCCGGCTTTGTTCATCGCGTAGCAGTGACGCCTTTACTGATTCTAGCAGTGGCTTCACGGCTCTTAGGGCAGCCAGCAGTTCACCCTCTCCAGTGGCGTACATGCTCCCCTTACGACTTGTGTTTTACAAACTGCATCTGTATCAGCGCGATTGTCTTCTCCGTGGCTTCTTTCCGTCTATCCGCAAGGCACACTGGTCAGAGAGGAGTCTTCGCAGCTGGGTACACTTCCTTCCTTCCTGCCGGCTTTGTTCATCGCGTACCAGTCTCGGTGCAGGCCTCTCTGTTTCTCCCCTGGCCGCTCCCTCCCCGTTACTCTGAGTAGTGGGACAGTGGGAGACTACGTTTCCTTGGCTTGTGAATATGTATGTTTCGACACCCCCTCCCCACACACACACACATCCACCCCTTAGTTCTGAGTTATACCTCCTCACCTGCTGGGACTCTCCTATTCCCCCAGCCTTCGATTCAGCTGAAATGGTTGATCTCCGAGGTTTAGAGGCACCATGAGAGTGTGCAGCGCCTTGAAGCCCGTGGGAGTACAACCAGAAGAGGCCGCGGCTCGGGAAGCAGTGCCGCCGCAGCTAGCGCTTTGAAGCAGGTGATGCCTAGAGTTCACTTTAAGCAGGGAGCACGAGACGCTGCAGCTCCTTGAAGCCCTCGCAGCTTATAAAACATAAGCCGTGGCAGCTTCTTGAAGCCCTTGCAGGCGAGAGGCAGGGACGGCTTTTGTCGTGGGCGAGTTGAGTCCAGGCCCAGGGCGCCAATCTTCAGAGGGGCGCACGGTCTAAATCAAGGTCCTGTAGACAGCAGCGTCCCTCTGACTAGACTCAAATTATTCCGACTAATCTGCTTTTCGTCATTTTTAGTTGCAGCAGGTGCCGTTTTATACCCGATTACCCCCTTCCTTCCCCTCCCACCTCCGTTTCATCCCTGTGGCCACACACCAAAACTGGCCAGTCACATCACTAAGCATGGGCGGATTTTGCGGATCCACGATTCACGAATTTGCGGATTCACGGATCGGCGGATTCGGGGGCGGGGCTTCCTCGAGTGTGTGGGCGGGGCCAAACGGACGGGGCTTCCATGCGAGCGCACATGCCTCTTGTGTATACAAAAGGTCAGAGACCGATCAGAGCAGCAGATTAAGAGACAGAAGCCCCTGGTCACAGGAACAGCACGGGGATTGCGCTCGTGAAAGTCAAAGATGCAAATGCCTCTGGCCAGCATCACAGCGTATTTTCGATGGTATATTTGGGAAGAAGGCACATCTGCCCAGCCTCCCAACGCTCACGATTTTTTTTGGGCTGATGAATGAGTCACTGCATTTGCGCTTCAACTAGTTCCAGCGACCAAGTGTGTGTTACTATGCAATCGCGCCGAAGTGCGCAGGGGTCCCTTGAGTGAAATGTCCATCATAGTGGGTAAATGGCGGGAAGACGGTGCACACCTCGAGTGTGTGGGCGGGGCCAAACGGACGGGGCTTCCATGCGAGCGCACATGCCTCTTGTGTGTATAAAAGGTCAGAGACCAGCATCACAGCGGATTTTCGATGGTATATTTGGGAACAAGGCACACCTGCCCAGCCTCCACAACGCTCACGATTATTTTTTGGCTGATGAATGAGTCACTGAATTTAAGCTGCAACTAGGGCACATGCGTTATTGATATCTGCAAGTGTTTCCTGTTGAGGTTTATTTTTTGTGCCAGGACCGTCGTGCCAGAATGAACCCTGCCCTTCAGACACCATGTAAATAATTTACAATGGCGCCGGCAAGCTGCCAGCGCCATCCTGCAAAAGTTACTTAATTAGCTTCAACAGGAAGCTCCAACTGATAAAATAAAGCAGGCGCTCGAGCCCCTGCTTTATCTTATCTGTTAGAGCTTCCTGTCGAAGCTAATTAAGTAACCATTTGAGGATGGCGCTGGCAGCTTGCCGGCGCCATCGTAAATTATGCAGGCTTGAACTTTTGACCGCAAAATCCGCTCCGATCGCGGATTGCGGATTCTCGGTAAATCCGCGAGAGTTCGCGGATCGCGGATTTACCGAAAATCCGCAAAATCCGCGATCGGAGCGGATTTTGCGCTCATGCTTACACATCACCAACAACTTGGCATGAGTGTGATCGAGCTATGCTGCGAATGAATACGGATATTTGTGGGAGGTGGTGAGAAGTTTGTGCTCAGAGGCAAGTCAGTCACTGCCGAGATGTGTGACTGACCTATGAACACACCGCCTTCTGTCTCGTTTTATTCACCAGCAGTCACAAGAGCGACACATTTCTATCATCCCAGGGCCCTCCCTATTCAAGCAAAGGCCGACTGTGGCTAGCACCACTAACGCTCCTTGAAGCGCTTTCTTCCCAGTGGGCGAATGCCACGCAGCTCCTTCAAGCCGGTGATGCAGAAATAACCCAGGCCACTGAGGCTCCTCGAAGATCGTGCACAGGCCGTTCAGCTCGTTCACGCCTATGCTGACCCAGGGCACAGACAGTACAGTGCCTTGAAGCCAGACAGAGAACACAGGCAGCGGCTACTCATTGAATCCATTACTGCTTAGAAATCAAATCACCTGCCGCCGCCGGGCAGCACAGGTCGCTGAACCCCCCTGAAGCCCTTGCGACCAGGAGAGCACAAACCACTACAGCTCATTGAAACCCTTGCTGTCTAAAGTGCTTTACCGCCTAGAAATCGCCCGCCCCGGCCGGACAGCGCAGGCCATGCAGCTCCTTGAAGCCTACCAGGAGGGCACACACAATAACAGCTCATTGTAGCCCTGCCTGCCTAGATAATTTTTGTTCTGAACCCCCTTCTAGCCATTATGCCAGAAACAGCACAGGCCTCTGTGACACTTTAAAGCCGTGCTGCAAAGAAAGCAAAGGCGGCCCAAAGCGTACTAGATGCTGCAGCTCCTTGAAGCCAGAATGCCTAGAGAACATAGCGCTGCTGGACAACGAGTAGCTTAGAGCACACAGGCCATCTGCTGTCTTTGAAGGCCCAGCGGCCTAGTGAGCACCGGCTGCAGCAGCTCCTTGATCCCTGTGCTGCTCATTGACACCCGTTGCCGCCTTCTAAACTCAGGCCCTGTAGCTCATTGAACCCCCTGCTGCCTAGAGCGCTTCAGTCCGCCGCATCCCATCGAAGCTGCTGCCACACAATGAAGGTAGGCCGCGCCAGCTCTTCCACTCCTCCCGAGGCCCTGTGAATAAATGCAGGCCGCGGCAGCACTTTGTAGCAGACACTGCCTGCCTACAGAACACAAGGCGCTTGCTGCAGCGCCTTGAAGTCCCCGCTGGCCAAATAGAACTTCTGTAGCTCTTCCGCTCTCGGATGGCTCAACAGCACAGACGGCTAAGACCGGTCCATCCCGCGGTGAACCGGAGCAAAAGCGCTATGCTATAGCACCTTGAAGCCTGTTGCTCGTGGTGCTCCTCCCACTGTGTATCTGGATTCTGAGACCAGCCTTCAGTTTTTGGCTAGGGAACAGCCCGAACCTGCACCGCCGGCCGCCCCGCAGCCTCGCACGGCTATAATTATCCCAGTAATTACAGGGGCAAATTAAACCTTCACTTCTGTTCTTTCATATGATAGGTCTGAGAGCGGAAACTTATCTGGTGTGGGGGGGCTCGCAGTGTGTGGAGGGGGCTCTGTGTGGGTGTGTGGGGGGGGCTCGCAGTGTGTGGGGGGCTCTGTGTGGGTGTGTGGGGGGGCTCTGTGTGGGTGTGTGGGGGGCTCTGTATGGGTGTGTGGGGGGCTCTGTGTGGGTGTGTGGGGGGGCTCTGTGTGGGGGGCTCTGTGTGGGTGTGTGTGTGGGGGGGGCTCTGTGTGTGTGTCGGGGGCTCTCTGTGGGTGTGTGGGTGTGGCATTTGCGAGAGATTAAGCTATTGGCATTGTAAGTGACAATGCCATTTATGTATCTGTTTTCTAAACCAACACATAAATACAAATGTTGTCATTTACAATGCCAATAGCTCTAACTTTTGCAAAGGCGAAACCGTTGCATTGTAAATGCTTGTTATAGATAGGCGAGAGGATTGAGCCTTTCCAGGATTCTGGGATTGTTCCTGTTGTAGTGATGTTGCCAAAGAGCATTAGTAATGCGCCAGACCAATACTTTCGATCTTGTTTGTATAACAAAGGAGGCAAGCCGTTTGGCCCCGGGGCACCCTCTTGGTGACTTTGCTGTATTCTGGCCTCGATCGTTTTTAGGGAGGAACTAGTTGGTAGGTTATTCCTATAAAGGGGGGGCAGAGATAGAGCAGCATAGGGCTCAGCTGGTTTTTGCAAGTTGCTTTGGGGGCCTGCGTTGAAATAGTATTGCAGGTAGGTGTCCAAACATCCTCCGTTATGTGGGAGTTGATCCTGGGTGCCGATGGATTTTCGATGCTCTTGACCATTTGCCAGAATCTGGCGCTGTTATTCATTTTGGCGCCATGAAGTAGTTTAGCCCAGAGTGAGTCCTTGTATTTCTTTTTTGCGCGCCAGATCATTTTCTTTTTCCTTGTTCGAAGTTTTCTTAGTGCATCTACGGTGCCGGCAGTTGCGCTGTTTTGGTGAATAGTGAATACAAAAAAGGTTTTGGGTCCAAAAACCCGGCCAGCCAGGACCTCAATAATTGCAAAAACAGACAAAATGCGGCTGGTCAGACAGTTTACAATATCAATCAGGGCCCACACAGCCAATGAGTGCTGAGTGGTCAGGCCTTTTGTTAGCAAAATATTTATTTAGAATTTAAAAAGCAAATCTTCAAAGTTGATAAGAAAATGACGTACAAGGAAAACACACCATCAGGACAGTCAAATCACAGAGCAAAAACAGGCAACTGTATACACCAAAATTACAAAGTATATAAACTTTGGGAAAGTGAAAAAATCAATCTTTTACATTAAATAGACACCAAAAAATCACTACGACTTCAATACAAACAATACAAGTCAATTGAAGAATCAGAAACATATAACATAAAGAATCAATACAAAACCAGTCCTTTGACTGTAATACCAATGGACAGGCGGAATGCACGATGGAAAAAGGCTGCCTGCCTATCCACGAAACCTGTGACGCTGTTTTTTAAATAGTTGCAAACTAGGGCCCACTGCAGTGGGACAAATTAGTCCCAAGTCGCACACTTCCTTCTTGTCACAGGCTGGGGGTCTACGCGTTTCGAACCAAGTTCTAGGTTCTCCTCAGGACAGGGACTGGAATAATCGCTGTACAACGTGCACAGGTGATTGCACGGGTGACAGCGAAGGCTGTAAACCAGGACAATAGCTCTCTGAACCAATTTAGTCGGTGTCAGAGGTGAAATGGCGTCCGCCCAGCGGTACGCTGCTGTAAGGTGAGGTCACACTCACATTCTTAGTGTGCTGAGTGCCGTCTTGATATTCAATCAATTTAGGAGGTTTTCGCTCGTGAATGGCGGGAATAAATCTGCCGCAGTTCAGAAATGTCAACCTGAAAGCAAGTCCGTTGCCGAAGGCGTTGCAAAAGTCCTGAATAGAGCAGATTGCTCTGTTTATGTCGCCCCTTAGTTGTCTTAATTCGGCATGCTCGCTTGATGACAAGTGGGTGCACTGGCTTATTCCTGCCCAGATGCTTTGTTCTGGGTGAGGCTCGCTTTGTACTGGTTGGGTGACGACAGGTGAGGCTGGTTGGCCCAGAGCTTTGGTAAAAATTTCCCATGCATGGACGGTGCTTCCTTCGGTGAGTTTGATTTCTTCCCACATTGTTTTTGCAGCAGCTGATAGCTTTTCTGGGTCGCGTATTTTACATCGAGTTCTCTTATGTTGGTATCTCGTGGTCTGACAGGGATTTGAATTTGCGTCTGTTATGGCAGTACCCTGGATACCTAGAGTGAGTTCTTGGGGCTGATGGTCACTGTAATCGGACACCCCAATCCTGAAGTCTTTTACTAAACCAAGAAGTGGGAGGGTGAAGAAGGTATAGTCGATTGCGGTGCTAACCGCGTTTCTGTGGAAAGTTGGGGCTTGAGGTCTGTCCCCTGGCATGCGGCCACTTAGTGCTACCATTGAGAGACTTTCCAGTTCTCTGTGCAGATCTTTCGAGATTTTTGTTGGTTTGTCCCACTTGTAGTTGTCCTGGGAGACGATCCCCCATGCTCGATGTTTATCATCGTCTAGGTTGCAGTCTCCTGTTGCCTCCCCTAGGAACATGTTGAAATCTCCTGTTAGGATATAGCTCGAGCTTTCGTCCTCCGTTATTAGCTGGGTGAGTTTGAGTAACAACTGCTTTGCACCGATCCTCTTACCCTGGGGGTGGATGTAGGTATTTACCAGAGTTATGTGTTGTTGGTTAGTTTGGCCCCACATTTCAAATTGAATTGCTATTATTTCAAGGGATGTAGTGTTTTTGCTTGTGTATTCTTTCCCTGCAGTTATGGTTGCAATCGAGGCGTAGACGGTTAGTCCTCCTTTGCGGTGGCCATAGTTCGATTGTCGAGCTGCAGGGAGGTGGTAGGTCTTGTAGCCTTGGAGATGTGAGGGGTCCTCCAGCCAGGTTTCCTGTAGGAGAACTAGGTCGAGTTTTGAAAGTATAACAATTGTGAGGGATCGTTGATTTTGGTCCAGAGGCCGTTGATGTTCCATGAGCAGAGTTCTAAGTTTCTTTCCTTGTTTCCCTGTTCAAGGTTCGGTCATGGATTATCGGTTCTGAAATTTATTGTTTTGGATATCCAAGACCAGTCTGTTGGGGTGGGTTTCTTCTAGCCTCCTACCCCTCCTGGCTGTGAGGCTGGGTCCATTGGGGCCTGTGACCGAGGTGCTGTGGGCTCCCTTGAGAAATGTGTTGGTTTGATTTCGTTCGGTCGAACTACTTAATGGTCTCTTATTGGAGTCAAGTTGATATTGGAGAAGCGGGGTTTTGATTTTTTTGAGGATTGGGACTAAATGGGCATGTTTCCATGCCTCCGGCAATATGCCGGTCCTTAAGGAATCGTTCCAGATGGAATTGAGTGTGGGATTTAAAAGAGGGGCCAGTGCTTTATATTGTTTGGCTGGCCAGGGGATTGTAGGCAAACCTGATCTGCATTTTAATAGTTCTGCCAGAGAGCGTTCTAGTGAGGTTCTGTGATTTTGCGTGCTTTTAAAGTGCACGACTTTCTTTTCTAAACATGGGTTTTTGCCATGCGTCGTGACTGCCATCTGGTGTTGCCTTTTACGTAGGCCTCAGAAGTTAGTCTGCGAGCAAAGCAGTCTGACCTTTTGTGGGTCATGTGTACATTAACTAAGGTTTCCTTCGTGCGCTGGAGTTAATTTCAGAAGCTGGCCTTTCACCTGGAATTGACCCTGCCAAGCCAATTTCCCTGCAAGATCGTTATCCACTTTCCCAATCACCATTCAAGACATTTGTTAACTTTTAAGTTTCTTTACGTTTCTGTTATCTTGCACATTATCTGAAACTACTTTTCTTTACTGTTTCTTCATTTCATGGGTTACGCTTTCAATTAAGGGTTTGTCCGGGCCTTCCAGATTATTATTTAGATATGCCTAAATATTAACTTGTGGGTTGGGACACTGTAAAATGAGCTTTACTATATGATGCTGTGTGATGTCATGTATTTTCTATTGGTTGAATTTTGGTGCAGGAGCGTGCATTTTAAATGTACCTTTTTGTGTATAAATAGGGATGTCTCGCCTTAGTAAAATTGAGCAGTTTCTTGAGTTGTACACCGTGTTGTATTGCTGGGATTTCTGCTACTAGCTGCAGCTAATAAATTTGATCTCTGATGCCACCTAGAAGTATTCCGTGTCTCTGTATACCAAGGCAAGGGAACCCAGAGGACTTTGGGCGTGTCCCTGGCGCCGCTGGGTACTTGAAATCCCAGTTCTTCTGTTGGCGCGGCCAAAGTGGGACGACTTCAGTGGTACCGGTCCAAGCCGAAGATTGCGAGGAGCCACGTGAGGAAACTCTGGAGGAGGGCCCCCACTTCATCGACCCCTGCATGTCGACGTGGACCGAAGGTCTTTTCTGCGAGGCTTCCCGCTTTCCAACGGCTACGAAGGACTGCTGCCCTGACTGTTGCATTGTCTTGGACCCTCCGATTGATGTTTGTAAAGCGAGACGATAGACGGTCTTCTGGTGGCGTGACAGATATTTGGTTAAGTATAAGTGGGTCGCTACCACGACTTTGTCTGGTTCATTGGTTTTGATTTGGTTGCTGCAGTACCCAAAGCCGAAGGGCTTGTAAATTTACGAGTGCATCATTTTTTTATTCCCTTTGAAGTTTGAAACCAGACTAGTGAGCAAGATGCCTGGTCTTGGTAAATTTGGTAATTGGTTTGTTTGTGGTAGTAACAGGGATTCCCGATTGGAGGATTCATGTCCGCTACCTCTGGTTGGAACTCCGACTTATGAGCTCTATTCTAAACACGGAGTGGGTCCCATTACTTATAATGAAGTATGGGTCCACTACACTAAAAAGGATGGTGTTTTGCAATGGCCCCCACATGGTAGTTTTGAAACAGAGATTTTAGACAATCTAGAAGTTAAGCTATTTAAGAAGAAAGCCCGGCCGGCAACGTTTGACTCTTTCCGCCTTTGGCGTAAGGAAGCCAAACAGAGAGAAATTAAACAAGCAAAGAGAGATAGGAAAGATAAGAATATGTCAGTACTACAAGCTGCTAGACAGTTTAAGGAATATGGAGAAGAGCGTGCAAGTGAAGTTTTAGATAGACAGCGTTGTATGTTCATAGATAAATGTTATCCGGCCTTGCCGTCTTCTCCTCCAAAAGTGACTGAAGACCTTGAAAAAGATCCTTTGATCTCTCATTTACTGAGATTGCCACCTCCCTAAGTGAAGGGTGCTACTGCACCTCTATTACCCCTGGTTGTTCTACCCTTTGTTGTTCAACCTCCTGCTGTTGTTCAGCTACCCGGTGCTCCACAGATCATTTTGCCTCCTCCTGCGCAACCCATTCTAGGGTCGCCAGCCTTGCTACCAGCTTTGCCTCAAACTCCTTTGCCTTCTGCTTCTGCATCTTTGATTTCTACTGTTCTTGTCCCTACACCTTCTTTGCCTCAAAATACTTATTCTCCTGTTCTTATGTCTGCTTCTTCTCCTTCTGTTCGAAAACGAATGACAGAAACGGTTTCTAAATTGTTGTCACCATTGTTTGGGTCACTGAATATGACCCCTGTTTCGGAGCGTAAGCAGAGTCGTAGTCAGCTTCCTGGTTCTGAGGAACGGGCTGTGTTGGATTTGTTGGCTCGTAAATGGATTATAAATGCCTCAAGGTATAGTTTGCTAGCGGTTATGGATGTTTTCTTTCAGTGGGAGCCGCCTAAGCAAAGGTATGTTTTTAATGTGATGTGTATGTTTTTGCGTCAGGAAAGGGAAGATAATGATTTGGGTTTGATCCCGCAGGAACTACTTGATGTTCAGTCGGATTTTGCTAAAGGGATGATAGTAGAATCTGATATTACAGACGCCGTAGAGATGATACTGGCTTTTAGATCTAGCCTTCCGCCTCAGACATTGTACGAACCTGATTCTTCTGTTAGAAGAAAAGCGAGACAGTATCCAATGAGAGAAGTTCCCCAATTTGGAAGGAAGGGGACCCAAACGCTAATCCAGTTATTCTGACGCATTTTCAGCGAATATGGGTACATGTCCCTTGGAAGAGAGCAGAGGTCTTGGCTCTTAAGCAGACCTTACCTGACCCTCGTAAGAATCCTGCTGGTTATTACAAGGAGTTGTCCCAGACAGTTGAAGCGTGTATTATGAATTTAGCTGACATCGATATGTTGATGTATAATGTAGTCCCCCAACCTTTGTGGGCGAAGATTCGTCATGAGAATCATGCTGCTGAATTAGGTGATACCTGGGCGAATATTGTTGCCGCAGATGGTAGACAGGAGGGAGGCGCTAAACCTGAACCTCTAGTTTCAGAATTACCAGGTAGAATTATTAATCTGATGAAAACGATGATGCCTGCTTTACGAGTAAATTGGGATAAGTTAGCAGCATGTAAGCAGAAGAGAGACGAGAGTGTATCTGATTTCTTCACTAGGTTTGAAGAGACATTTATTGATTATAGTGGTCAGGATATGAGTACGGAGGGTGGTCAAAGGTTGTTTGTGGATAAATTTGTCTTTAATTTGCTTCCCGAGCTTTCTAATAAGTTAAAGGACTCTGAAAGTTCATGGGCTGTCTCTTCGTCGTCCCAGATATTGGCTACTGCACAATATTACGAGAATAGGGATAAAGATGAGAAGGATAAAGTGGAGAAGAAAACTAAAGAGTTAAAGACGAAAGTTCTTTTGCAGCAAGCTTATCCGCCTCGTCAGAATCAGCCTCAGTTTCAGCAACCTCCACAATTTCAGAGATTGTTACAGAAGCCTGAGCCTTATGTTCAGCGATTCTTTCCTGGCCCTAATCAGTGTGCTTATTGCAGAGAGGAAGGTCATTATAAGAATAGTTGCCCGGCTTTGTAACAGCGTGCGAATGGTGTATCTGGTCAGAGAGGTCGTGGTAGTTTTCAGCAAGCTTCTAGGGGTAGGGGACGTGGTGTGATCCCTCAGAATGAGCGTTCCTCTTCCCTACAGAATTCTGCGAATTATTTTGACAGACAGAATGTTCCGAGTGGTCAGTCTGCCCAGTATTATGTTGAGGATTACTATGTCGAAGGTGAGAGTTCTGGTTATAATGATAACTAGGACAGCCAAGGACAAAGAGAGGGAGTAGTGTCAGTTCCAGTAGACCAGAGTGGACCTTATGTTGAAGTGATTACATCAGGTGTGGTAGAACCTTTTCTTTTGGATACTGGTGCGATGAAGAGTTCTATTATTCACTCTAAACTTACTTGCGCACCTTTGTCTGGTTTGACCAATGTTTCAGTAGGATTTTCAGGCGCCCCAGTTCGTAATCCGGTTTCTAGTCCTTTGTCCCTTACCATTGGCCCTTGTGAATTGGAAGCTCCACTTATTTTAACGACTGGTTGTGGTGAGAATCTGTTGGGTTTGGACTTTCTGAAAAGATTGTATGCGACATTGCATTGTTCTCCTTCTGGAGTACAACTTACCCTTGGTAAGAAAGTGATTTCTCCAATGTATTTGTCTAAGGATTGTTTGCCACTGGAATTGCGTTCGCTTCCTGATACACTTTGGGCTACAGGTCCAAATGATGTTGGTCTTTTGCAGATTCCACCTTATGTTGTTACCCTTAAGTCAAATGTTAGGCTACCTCGTATTCCCCAATACAAGATTTCGAGCGATGGTGAGAGAACTCTTTTAGCGATTGTCTATGATCTGGTTGAGAAGGGTGAAGTTGAGGAAACGAGAGGTAATGTGTGTAACAGTCCTGTTTTGCCTGTTCCTAAACGTACTGATGCTTCTCAGCCACCTGTGTACAGGTTTGTGATCGACCTTCGAGAGGTCAATAAGATAGTAGTGCCACAGTTTCCTGTGGTACCTGATATCACTGCTTTGTTGACTTTGATTCCTGCTTCGGCAGCTTGGTTTTCTGTCATCGATTTGAAGAATGCTTTCTTCAGTATTACTATTGCTGAGGAGAGTAGGGATATTTTTGGCTTCTCATTAGGAGTCCGAAGCTTCCGGTTTAAGAGAGCTCCCCAAGGTTATTGTGAAAGTCCCTCCATCTATAGTCAAGCGTTGAAAACTCAGCTTGACGGCTTTTTGTTACCTGTTGGTGCTACTCTTATTCAGTACGTCGATGATTTGTTGGTTACTGCAAATGATGAAAAGATTTGTAAACAGGCTACTCTTTCTTTGTTGCGGTATTTGTCTGACCTTCATCATAAAGTGTGTATCAACAAAGTGAGATATCAGTGTACGAAAGGTAAAAAGGCAAGCAATGATAGGGGGTTGTTTATCCTGCTTGAAGTAAAAAAGCTCTCACAGCTGTGCGCTGCTATGATATGTATCAACAAAGGGAGAGGTAGGGAGAATCGAGGACACTCTCTCAGTCCCCGGTTAAATGTAATTCAACAAAAAGAGAGAGGTCTGGTCAGTCGCAGGACTGCCACAAAATTGGAGCGAATGAAGAAGGGGTAACACACACACTCAATTTTGAGTAGGAAGGCCCTCACACACCGACCTGGTCAGTGTCATGCTTCATCATCGGGCCCCACCAAAGAGGCCGAGTGCCTCTTTGGTGTGCTGCGACGCCAGAAATACTGCGGAGCTGGTCGTGTGGGGAGGGCGTGATGTGAGTGAAGTATAATTAAAAGTGCCTAAGAGGGTATCAAAAAAGATTTTTTAATGAGTGGGCACACTAATATTTGCCACCATCTATGGAGCACTATGATAATTCGCAATGGCGTATACTAATTGTATGTATGTCCTTGTGTGTTTGTTTGTTTGTACATCTTCTCTCCACAGGTGCTGAAATACCCCTGAACTTGGGGCTTTTTTCTTTAGAATGAGCATCACGCTCTTCTAATTTTAAGCACTTTTTTCACCTTTTCTTTTTTCACTTTCACGCCCCCAGGTTAGGGTGGACTATTAGAGTGTCCATACCGCCGGGGTATAGTCCTGAAGAATGCCTTGGTGAATATATACCACTAGTATGGCAGAAACATGTTGACTGATTAATTAACTGTGTGGTATTTAGCTGAATTTAACCAAATCCTAACAACCTTGGCACGTAAATTCAGACACATATACCACTTACCTGTGTCTTAGGGATCACTCATTAAAAAATCTTTTTTGATACCCTCTTAGGCACTTTTAATTATACTTCACTCACATCACGCCCTCCCCACACGACCAGCTCCGCAGTATTTCTGGCGTCGCAGCACACCAAAGAGGCACTCGGCCTCTTTGGTGGGGCCCGATGATGAAGCATGACACTGACCAGGTCGGTGTGTGAGGGCCTTCCTACTCAAAATTGAGTGTGTGTGTTACCCCTTCTTCATTCGCTCCAATTTTGTGGCAGTCCTGCGACTGACCAGACCTCTCTCTTTTTGTTGAATTACATTTAACCGGGGACTGAGAGAGTGTCCTCGATTCTCCCTACCTCTCCCTTTGTTGATACATATCATAGCAGCGCACAGCTGTGAGAGCTTTTTTACTTCAAGCAGGATAAACAACCCCCTATCATTGCTTGCCTTTTTACCTTTCGTACACTGATATCTCACTATGGCGAACCTGGGTCTGACATACTCTGAGGCAGAAATTGAAGAGTTGATGTCAGATGCTACCATCTTTGCAGATCCACACATATCACAGGCAATAGCCAATACTGCTGAATGGGAAAACTTATCAGAGAAAAAGAAAGATCATGTACGCACTATTCTTCATGGCACGATCCTCAAGGGCTATTTAACATCCAACACAGCACCTAAAGGTCTGTTGGTAACAAACGCCCCCCGCATCTTTCTCAATGATGCTGCTTTTAGAAAAGACTGGGCAATGATTGCGTGGCATTGCACGCGCGACTGGATGGTCTTAATAATAAAGACAGCCCTAAGACTCTCCGAAACCCTCATGATAGAAATCAGAGAGACTGAGTCCCATTTCAAAGCCACAATTACTGGCTATAAAAAACGGCTCGACGAACTAAACAAAGAAATGAACGAGTATAAAGAAAACTTGATGCAATCAAAAGCCACCAAACTTCAAAAGGACCAAAAGAAATTCGAGTTTGAAAAAGTGTATCCCTATTCTGCTGCGACCTTTACTCCACCAACACGCAATGCCAACAATTCTGATTACTCAGACGACGATGCATCCAACAGTAGTGGATCAAGCAGCAACTCTTTCAAACAAACAAAGAGAAGAGGGAACCGAGGCAATAGGAACAACAGAGGTGGGCATGGCAATCAAGGCAACCATCAACAATGGTACCCACCACAGATGGGGATGGGTCCAAATCCTTATGCCTACCAACAACCACCCTATCCATTCATGGGCTGGAATCCGGGCTTTATGCCCCCGGCTAATTTTCAGCAGCAGTACAGACAGCCTTTTTTAGAGAGCGGCCGGAGAGGCCGAGGCAAAAGGAGAGGCAACACCAGAGTATCCTGGCAAGAGGACGACTCAGTAGCGAACCACACCCGGAGCAACCAACAGCCGGGGACGAGCGGAGTATGAGTCTAGTGACAAACCTGTCCGCAAGGACACTAACTCCCATGGAAATCCAAGTACTAGAAAAAGGTTTAGGTTTCGTACCTACAGCTAAACCTGATAAATTCAAGTTGCATTGTGAACTCGCTGGCTTTTTTCGCAAACTGAAACTGAAAGCGTTTTTCGAAGGAAAAACTGACGCAATGGAATCAATCAGGAAAGGCGACACGGGACTAAGACCTAGTTCCACCTTTATTCCCCCCCCGCACACAATACCAGCGGCCATAACCGCCTTCGAGCAAGCCGTTTTCAAAGACCTAGAAAACTGCCAGAACCCAAAAATCTTTGGGAATTTCAGTACTGCTGAATTCCAAGCATTACATCAATTGCAGAACGACACCTCCATAACTATAAAGCCTGCTGATAAGGGCGGAGGAATTGTTATCCAGAATACAACCGATTACGAGAACACCTGCAAGGATTTACTTGGGGATGTCAGAAACTACATCCCGCTTACATCAGATCCCACTGCTGACCTTGCCAAAAGGATAACGTCCCTGGTAAAACAGGCAGAGGAACAAGACCATTTGTCCAAAAATGAAGCAACATTTCTGAACAACACAAGTAGTGTCATACCCTACTTCTACACGTTGCCCAAAATGCACAAGAATAGATCACCGCCCCCTGGACGACCCATTGTGTCAGGGATAGGCTCACTTTTAGAGCCCCTATCCCAGTTCTGTGACTATTTTTTGAAGCCTCTTGTACAGTCAACACCGGCTTACCTGAAAGACACGAAAAGCTTGTTACGACTACTAGCGGAGATCACTTTCCCTGAGAATTCAATCACTCTCGTAACACTGGATGTAGAAAGCCTCTACACAAGTATCCCACAGGACGATACCATCACAGTCCTGACCAAGGTACTTGACTCCACTGTGTGGGAGTACCAGACGCCAAAAAAGTTCATCATTGAGTGTGCGACTATAGCGTTAAAAGAGAACTTCTTTTCTTTCAAGGACCAATTATACCTCCAATGCTCAGGTACATCTATGGGCAGTACCTTCGCGCGGAGTGTGGCCGGGCTATATGTAGCTGATTTTGAAGCCAAACACATTTTGACACCCAATGCAGTCTTCTCGTCGTCAATGCTTCTATGGAAGCGTTATATTGACGACGTTTTGCTCATTTGGACAGGCAATGACAGTGACCTCAATAACTTCCTTACATGGATCAACACCCTAGACCACAATCTAAGGTTTACCAACACTATGAGCAAAACAGACATTGTGTTCCTGGATGTGGTCATTTCTGTGAGTGGAACAATACTCATCACCAAAACCCACAATAAACCAACTGCAAAGAATAACCTCCTGGAATTCAGCAGCTTCCACCCTCGTCCCTTGAAAGAAAACCTTCCTTACGGACAATACCTGAGACTAAGAAGGAATTGTAGTACCACCACAGACTTCAAAGATCAATCAGCTAACCTCACGGAAAAACTAAAAATTAGAGGCTACCCAACCTCTACCCTAAACAAGGGATTCAAAAGAGCAAAAAACCAGCCAAGGGAGGCACTCCTTGAAGAAAAGACTAATAATTCAGACCAAATCCCACTTACGTGTGTCACCACATACAGCAGTCTCTCAAACCTCATGAAGAAAAGCATCAATAAACACTGGAACATCGTGAAATCCCTGAAAAAGGAGTGGGAAAGACCCCTTTTTTCCTTCAAAAAAGGACGCAGTTTGAGAGATGCATTGGTACACACACGCCCAAAAGAAAAACCACCCAACACTATACCGTCAGTGACGACAGCCTGGGGTTTGTCAAAAATCACCGGACACTACCCCTGCTCGGACTGTAGCGTTTGCCATTTGACTCAAGCTACTAAAACATTGTCACTTGAAGAAGGCAAAGTGTGGACCCAACGTGAACACACGAATTGCAACTCAGTAAACGTGATCTACCTAATCACGTGTCCCTGCCAGCTCCGTTACATAGGCATGACCACGAGAAAGGTCAAACAACGCATCTGCGAGCACCGGAGCAATATAAGGTGCAAAAAAGTAACAACTAAACTGAGTCGCCATTTCCTGGACAATAATCACACTACCAATGACATGAGATGGACCATCATTGAAGCAATTGATGGCACAAGGAATGTACAAAACAGATTGTTTGAAAAAGAGCAGCGCTGGGTATATCGTCTGGGGACCAACATCAATGGCCTTAACGACGACATCCCATGGAACACTGTTCTGTCGTAAACCCTTGAGCCAGGCTCCCAATATCATATCATGTGTAACAGCAATATACAAATGCTCTCTTATTTTTCCGGTTGCTGACTATCTGTGCACTTAAACAACTAGTGCCTTGTAATTATTCCCAATATCACCACTGAGATCGTGTTTAAAAGTAATGCCCTCTAAATATTCCCATTAGCATTATTGATATCGTGTGTAAGAGCATAAAATGCCCTCTCAAATTTTTTTCCATATATATATTTTTTATAATTCATGCATTGAATGTCTAGTGCCTTATAACTATGCCCATTTCCTTAAGTCATAGGAGCACTGCCAATTATCCTTTATTTATGCCGAAGTGGTAGAAACTCCGTCACTAGACACCGACCGTCACAACATTGACGGCCGGCGAGCGTCAGGTTTGTGAATCCAAGCCTCGCTCTGGAAACCGACCGTACCCCGCCCACACGAGCGCGTGCGCTCCAAGCCTCGCTTTGAGCGAGACACGCCCAACCCGGAATCGCGTGCTGAAACACAAACAAAGCGTATTTAAACTCACTCTCCGGTCCCGCTCTCCATCGTCGGGGTCCGGTCCAGAGGATTTTTGAAGGTTCAAAAGCGGGTTGCGAGTGCTGAGGGCGTGAGTCTTACATTACCGATAGGACGGTCATCTCAATCTCCACGAGCTAAGTACTTGGAAGCAATGCCATTTAACTCTTTTCCTTTTCAGGATGTGCCAGGCGCGCTCCAATCCTCCTCCCGAGACCCATGGTGCTAGTAGCGCCCTCTTTTAAAGTGAGATATCACCCATATTTACTATCTTAGGGGGGTCACCGACCTCTTGGTCAATTGATCCCTGCTACAAGGTGAATTCATACCGTGTTTTTATTTCCCTTCTACAGCTGTAGTTTTAAACACCACTAGCACTTCACCTCCCAGAGTTTAATGCTAAACATCCCCAAAGGGCTACTTGGATGGTGCTTAAAATAGCGTTTACTATGGGCACACTAATATTTGCCACCATCTATGGAGCACTATGATAATTCGCAATGGCGTATACTAATTGTATGTATGTCCTTGTGTGTTTGTTTGTACATCTTCTCTCCACAGGTGCTGAAATACCCCTGAACTTGGGGCTTTTTTCTTTAGAATGAGCATCACGCTCTTCTAATTTTAAGCACTTTTTTCACCTTTTCTTTTTTCACTTTCACGCCCCCAGGTTAGGGTGGACTATTAGAGTGTCCATACCGCCGGGGTATAGTCCTGAAGAATGCCTTGGTGAATATATACCACTAGTATGGCAGAAACATGTTGACTGATTAATTAACTGTGTGGTATTTAGCTGAATTTAACCAAATCCTAACAACCTTGGCACGTAAATTCAGACACATATACCACTTACCTGTGTCTTAGGGATCACTCATTAAAAAATCTTTTTTGATACCCTCTTAGGCACTTTTAATTATACTTCACTCACATCACGCCCTCCCCACACGACCAGCTCCGCAGTATTTCTGGCGTCGCAGCACACCAAAGAGGCACTCGGCCTCTTTGGTGGGGCCCGATGATGAAGCATGACACTGACCAGGTCGGTGTGTGAGGGCCTTCCTACTCAAAATTGAGTGTGTGTGTTACCCCTTCTTCATTCGCTCCAATTTTGTGGCAGTCCTTCATCATAAAGTGTCACCTTCAAAGTTGCAATATTGTCGCCAAGAAGTGACCTACTTAGGTCATCTCTTGTCGAAGGAGGGAAGGAGATTGACCCCAGAACGAATTCAAGCAATTGCGCAAATGAATGTACCATCCACACAGAGAGAAGTGCATGCCTTTTTTGGTATTACATCATATTGTAGACAGTGGATCCCCAATTTTTCCTTGCTAGCGAAACCTCTGTTGGCATTGACTCTGAAAGATACTCCGCATCCTCTTCCTTGGTCTGACGAATGTCAGAAAAGTTTTTCTGAACTACGCGATGCATTGTGTTCGGCTTCTGTGTTGGGTACTCCAGACTATAGTAAGCCTTTCACGTTGTACGTGCACAAGAGAGAAGGTTGTGCGTTGTCAGTGTTGACACAACCATTTGGGGACAAGCAGCGTCCATGCGCGTATTTTTCAGCAACGTTAGACCCAGTTGCTAAGGCGTTGCCGAGTTGTCTGAGAGCTACAGCTGCAGCGGCTGTTTCTATTTGACAGTCTGCTGGTTTGGTATTGGACAATACGTTGATTGTGATGGACCCACATGCAGTGGATACCCTATTGAACAGGACTAAGACACAGCACCTTACTAGTGCACGTCTGTTAGGTTACGAGTTGACATTGTTGGCTAGTCCTGTTCACATTAAACGATGTAATGTGCTGAATCCAGCTACGTTGTTACCGATCTCCACAGAGACGGATCCTCAGGAACAGCATGATTGTTTTCTTCGTACAGAGGAAGAAACAAAAGCTAGAGTCGATCTAAGGGATACTCCCCTTATGGATGTTGATGGTACCCTATGGGTAGATGGTTCGTGTTTTAAGCTTCCGAATGGTGAAACGACTGCAGCGTATGCTATTACAACTTTACATACAGTTGTTGAGACAGCACGCATACCACAGAATTCTGCCCAAGCAGCAGAGTTGATTGCACTGACTAGAGCGTGCATGTTGTCAGAAGGAAAGCGAGTGAATGTTTACACCGATAGTCAGTATGCGTTTGGTGTTGCCCATAGTTTTGGGCATTTGTGGAGAGAGCGCGGGTTCCTTACTTCGCATGGGACAAAAATACAGCATGGGCAGTTGGTGAATGAACTTTTGGAATCTCTCACTCTCCCAAAGCAGATTGGAATTGTGAAGTGTAGTGCGCATAAGAAAGTTGTGGATGATGTTGGTCGAGGGAATGCGTTTGCAGATGAAGTTGCGAAGGAAACGGCGAAAGACATGATGAGCCGTATGTATGTTGCAGGCCCAGCTAATTGGGTTATGGCTGGTGGAATGTGTGAAGACACAAGAGAAAGTGTGAAAACGATTCAGGCTGAAGCGACTGAAAAAGAAGTGAGTGTATGGAGAGAAACTACGGGTATGTTGGATTCGACAGGTTGTTGGGTTGAGTTGTCAGAACACCAGCGATGGTTGTTGCCTGATGCGTATGTGCTCCTAGTGGTTACAATGGCTCATGGAATGGCTCACATAAGTTCGAAGGGAATATGCAAGTTGTTGGCTCCAGTTTGGCAGAATGCTGGAATTCCGAAATGTGCAGAGAACATGGTGAAACATTGTATGATTTGTCTGAAGTATAATCCTGGTAAGGGAACTCCAACTCCAGCTGGTCATTTTGCACCTCCCACATATCCGTTTGAAGTGATACAGTTAGACTACATTCACATGGAGAATTGCAATATTTTAAAGTATGTCCTTGTGGTTGTTTGTGCCTTTTCCAGGTGGATAGAGGCCTACCCCCTAAAAGATAATACTGCCTTGTCTACAGCCAAGGTTTTGCTGAGAGAGTACTTCCCTAGGTATGGTTTGCAGAGAATTGTATGGTCGGACAATGGGAGTGAATTTGTGGGTCAAATCATGAAGAAAGTGTGTGCTGGATTGGGAATAAATCAAAAGTTCCATGCAGCGAATCACCCCCAGTCTGCAGGACTTGTTGAATGTTACAATGGTACCTTGAAGCTGAAATTAGCTAAGGTACAAGCGAGCACTGGTCTTACATGGCTGGATGCCTTGCCGTTGGCTCTTTTGTCAACAAGGACGACTGTGCATTCTCGAGTGGGACTTAGTCCGTATGAAATCGTGTTTGGTCGTCCTGCGAATGTTTGGGGTGTGCCTCATCCTAAGGAATACAGCAGTATTGTGTACCCTATGTTGGTGGATTACTTACATGACTTGACTGCTAAATTACGTGTTCTCCACCAACAGGTCTATGACAGTCTACCGACAGCAACTGCGGATCCAGGACACACAATTCAACCCGGCGATTATATTCTCACAAAGAATTTTCAACAAACAAAAAATTTGGAGCCGAGGTGGACTGGACCGCATTTAGTTTTGTTAGTGACTCAACTGCTGTTAGAGTAGCTGGCAAGAAGAACTGGGTGCATGCCACCCACTGTAAAAAAGTTCCATTGCCCTTACCATATGACAAGTGGGTGAGGGGAGGTATAGCCGATTCTGAATGTAAAAAAACTCCTAGATTTGTTCCATTTAGTGATGCTCATTTGACATGGACACGGTCAGAAAGCGAGGATGATGATGTTCTGCAAGCTGCTGTGCCTCCTCATCTAAAGATTGACACCACCGATCCGGAACTTTTATTTAAGGATCCAACTGTACCTAATAAAGAACGCTACGATCTAAGAACACGAAAGACTGTACATATGGACAAATAAAGTTGAAACTGGAATTTTTTATATAGTGAATTACACCTCGTCAGATCAAGAGACTTTTTTTTGCTTTTTCCTTTTTCGAGTCACCATCCGGACTCAGCTGTAAGGTTGCGGTGTAAAGACTTGGGATTGCAAGCCGAAGACACAAGGTCGAGGTTCTGGTTGGTCTCAGGGCGTTCCCTGGACTGACAGACGCATTCCTTAGCACGGAACACCCAACCGCCGCGAACAGCACGGTTAGAGGATGGAGTCTTTTGGGTCTGAGAAAGGTGTTGAGAAAAGTGGTTTCAAAATAAAAATGTGTACATTGGTTCGTAGCAAATGCTTTTTAATAATGTGTTTCCTTATGCTTGGGAATATTACGTTAGCTTGTGTGGGTTGGATTTTCTATGTCACACAATTGCCGCTTACATCTACCTCCCAACCTACTCTTTCTTTTTCTACTCCATCTCCACATGAGTTTCATACGTTACCTGAACATGAACAGACACGAAGATCAGAATTTGTGAATAATTCGTTTATACAGATGTTGCATCAGCATCAGCTAGTCATAAATACCATGAATTGTTGGGTGTGTGGTCTTATGCCACATACTACAGACAAGGGAATGCCATATTTGGTTTTGCCTTTTTCACCTAATGGGTCAGTTTGGGCACTCCAATCGATGTTTATCTATGGGAACGAAGCCTCTCCAGTGTGTTCTGTTAACGATAACGTGAGCAAGAATGCTTTGATACGGGGAATAGTCGATATGATTAGAGATATTGACTCGTATAAAGATGAGGTACGAGCATATGTCGGTTGGAATAAGACGACATATAGTGTTAGCTTGACGGAGAAAGAAAGGCAGCGAAGGTCTCCTCCTATTTGGATCATACCCCACCGAGGTCATCTTTGTTTGCAAGGTAATGGTCAGAATCCGAGAGCTCAGCTTGGTAAGAGTGTGTGTGTTCACACATACGTTTATACGTCCCAGAAATCTCCTCCGTTCGTGCCAGCTAAAGGCACGTGTTTTGTCTGTTATGATAGAGCATACACATGGTTGCCATCTGATTTTTCCGGCACATGTTACGTGGCATTTTTGCTTCCCCCTACATACACTGCTGTTTCCGATTACCATAAGACAAGATATGGTAGAGGTGTAATCGATGCGACAGATACTGTCGCACAAGAAGCTGGAGACTTCTTTAAGGGTTTTCTACCCTTTTGGGGTCCTATGGCTAATAGTAGGAATATTCGTCAGCTTACGAGAGTGGTTGAGGCCACTATAAATGAGACTGCACGTGCCCTTAGCAATATTACAGCTGAGCTTCAAGCGGATCGCCTTATGACATTACAGAACCGTTTTGTTTTATTTATTTATTTATTTATTAATGCCATTTGTAGACTACATAAGATCTCTGAGTCTATTCATGTGGATGAAGGAGACTGGTCGTTGATGGGATGGTTATGGGAATTGTTGTCCAAATGGGGATGGAAGATTCTGATGTTCCTTGGTATGGCGTTAGCTATCCTTTTCTCGTGTTGTTTATGCATCCAGTGTGGTCCCGCCATTTGTAGTCTTTGTGCTACGATCTGTCTGAGAAGACCAGACCCGAGAGAAGTGAAGGATAATAGGATGATGTTGCAGCAACACCTTGATGACCTGATGAGAGTAGATATAGACCTAGATTCAGATTGACATGAGTTTAGGCTATTGCCCACGTAATGGCAAAAGGAGGGGCGGAGGTTCTGAGCTTTTAAAGTGCACGACTTTCTTTTCTAAACACTGGTTTTTGCCATGCGTCGTGACTGCCATCTGGTGTCGCCTTTTACGTAGGCCTCAGAAGTTAGTCTGCGAGCAAAGCAGTCTGACCTTTTGTGGGTCATGTGTACATTAACTAAGGTATCCTTTGTGCGCTGGAGTTAATTTCAGAAGCTGGCCTTTCACCTGAAATTGACCCTGCCAAGCCAATTTCCCTGCAAGATCGTTATCCACTTTCCCAATCACCATTCAAGACATTTGTTAACTTCTAAGTTTCTTTACGTTTCTGTTATCTTGCACAATATCTGAAACTACTTTTCTTTACTGTTTCTTCATTTCATGGGTTACGCTTTCAAATAAGGGTTTGTCCGGGCCTTCCAGATTATTATTTAGATATGCCTAAATATTAACTTGTGGGTTGGGACACTGTAAAATGAGCTTTACCATATGATGCTGTGTGATGTCATGTATTTTCTATTGGTTGAATTTTGGTGCAGGGGCGTGCATTTTAAATGTACCTTTTTGTGTATAAATAAGGATGTCTCGCCTTAGTAAAATTGAGCAGTTTCTTGAGTTGTACACCGTGTTGTATTGCTGGGATTTCTGCTACTAGCTGCAGCTAATAAATTTGATCTCTGACGCCACCTAGAAGTATTCCGTGTCTCTGTATACCAAGGCAAGGGAACCCAGAGGACTTTGGGCGTGTCCCTGGCGCCGCTGGGTACTTGAAATCCCAGTTCTTCACTAGGGTGATCTCATCAAAGTCTGAGAAAACAGGGGTGGATTCTGGATGATCTACTGGTTTACAATAAGGGTTAGGGCTGCTATTGCAGGGAAAGGAGTCATAAATAGTGGCAATTATTTCCTCGAAGTAATCAGAGAGGCGAGTGCAAAGGGATTGTGATACCGGGGATTGAAGTTTAGGAGCCATAGGGTCAGTGAAGGCTCTGACAGTGTTGAAAATCTCCCTAGTGGATCCCTGTGCTCTGTTTATTTTCTCCTCCAGATAGGTTTTTTTGTGATCGATTATTTTCTTCCGATAGTTTTTTAGGGCTGTTTTGTAGTTCAATTTACTGTCTGGGGAGTACGAATGTCTCCAACGACGCTCCAAAAGTTTGCAAGCAGATTTACACTTGCGGAGTTCGTCCGAGTACCAAGGTGATGAGGGGGCAGATCAAAACGTGTTAACAGGCCTAATTGGTACAATAGAGTCGATAGCGGAAGAAATCCAGCTGTTAAAATTAGTCAGTCTGGAGTCCAGGTCAGTAGCATCCAAAGGGGCGGTTGTAGAAAGGTGGGCAGCTAGGCTATCTGGGGAGATCTTACTCCAGTTACGGCCAGTCAACTTGGCCGGCACCCTCGGCTTGTCTTGGTGACATAGGGGGAAGGAGAAAGGAATAAAGAAATGGTCTGACCAGATTACTGGGTATGGTTCACTGATAGAGATATCCACCAGGTTAGAGAAAATAAGGTCAAGAGTATGCCCAGCCTTATGTGTGGGGAGGGATACCAAATGATTTAATCCGCCATCAGTGAGGGTGGAGAGAAAGTTAAGATTAGTGTGGTCAGAGGCATCGTCCATATGAAGATTAAAATCCCCAAGTAGGGTAAAATTCGCACAGCGAGAGTTAGCCTGAAGGACAAAGTCCAAAAAAGCAGGGAGGAAGGATGTCTTGGATTTGGGAGGGCGGTATACTAGTAGGCCAGTACAGGTAATATTAGCAGCCACTTTGATACAAAATGGTAGTGCTTTGATGGATTCGATTTGATTATAGGGGAAAGAAGAGATGGTCCATTGTGATCTATAAACTATAGCTACGCCCCACCATGATTGTGGCTTTGTCTGTTAGCACACAGGCTGTTATAATCAGGGGGTATGGCTAAGGACAAAGCTGGGTTAGTATCATCCCCCAGCCAAGTTTCTGTTTGAAACAGGAGGTCCCATTTGTTATCCATCAGAGTTTGGGCTATGTCTAGAGAGTGTTTTACTAGAGACCGACTGTTCATTAGAGGTGCTTTAAAAATAAAAACAATTCCAGCATGGGCGAACCCAGTAGGTGTCTGTAGGAAGGGGGATCTGTGAGCGGGATTGTCAACTTTCTGACCAGTGTTGCAGGGCTTACATGGGTAGGAGAAGGTAGTAAGGTCCAGTGGAATGTTTTGAGAGAAAGTACAGTATTCAGGTTTTAGCAGGAGTAATGTCTCCCTGCCGTTGGATAGACTAGAGGAGGTGCCAAACCCAACAGAGTCAGTGGCCGCGGCCGCGTCTTGGTCGCGGACAGGCGCAGACGGGCAGGACTCTGGCACGACTCCTGCACAGGTCCGGCACGTCCGCTGATCGCGTCCGCTGCACGTTCGTTCCCTTTCATGTGCAACCAGAGCGCGTGAGAGCGCGAAAACACACTCAATATGTCCGCCGTGAATTTTTACCCGGGACCAACTCGTCAGCGTCAATACTCGGCTGAGGGTGGCCCAGGCAGCGAAGAGATGGGGAGAGGTATGAGCAGTTAAAAGATTATTAAATCAAGCACATTAACAATTAAGTTTAAAATCACGAAAGTCACAAAGATGACAGAGAACAAAACCTCCCGGCTTCCGCCTCAAGAGGAACACGGATACACAGCCTAATCATTATTGGATTCATGGTTGCAATCAATGGAGTTGGAGAGATAGGATTTAAGTGGTTGTAGAGAAATTGGCTCCCTGGCTTCCGTTGTGTTAGTTTTGTCTTCAGATGGGAGGGTCGGGTAACCTGTGAAATGAAATACAACTGACACTGCAGGAGAAGAAACAGGGAATCCCATAACGCGGGGCGTGCTTATATGCTGGCGATGAAGTACTATGATGTTAGGCTCTAATGGCAGCCCAGATGGATCTGCTGGTAATTCCATTTCATTTACTTGGTTAGACTGGGGAGCTGGTAGAGCTGGTAAGGCTAGTAGAGCTGATGAATGCGTAGTTTCGTCGCTTGGCGGGCCCCTTCTAGGGCGCCCTCTGTTGTTTTTGGTTATGGGTGGTGTAGTAAATGTCGGTGGTCCCGTTGCGCCTTTTAAGGACTCTGTATTTAATTTGGTCGATGTTTTTTGGTAGCTGTTTCTTGTCTGCCCTGGTTCGGTTAATAGTGTGGGCAGACCGGTATCGGTATCGGGAGTGGCCGGTGAGGCTGAGAGGTAACCGGGTGCCCCTTCTGGTAGCTGGGGATGCAGCGGGGAGGGAAGGTTCGATTGGTTGCAGGTGTTGAGATGGAGTTACGCACCTGCGTCTTTAATAAAGGAAAAATTGGAATACATTTTAGGTTGAAGTAATTTTTTCCCATGGGGCGCAGAGTGCTTCCAAATAGGCCCTTTTCCTACCTCTCTTGAGTCTTGAGCTAAGTCTACTAGCAGGATATCTGGCGTTCCTGAGTTAGTGGCGATAGCTGCATGGGAGGCATTCTCCCATCCAGTCGGGGTGGTTGGGGTGATCAGAGTTTGGGTGTTATTTTCACACGAATCGTTTGGAACCTTAGAGTTCCTTGTTTTCCTTTTTCTGGTATTGGTAGTGGAGGTTGTGACTCACCTCACCCTACCAGACCTCATTATCAGCTTAGCACCCTGTGCGGTGGGTTAGGTTAGGGGAATTGGCGGGTCTCGGGTCTCAGGTAGTTCGTCCTTTGTGTCTTTTACGTCCTCTGCTGCCTTTCCCCTGGTGGCTTCTTGGGTGTTGATGTTTATTTTCAACTTTTGCGCCTCCTCCCAATTGGCAATGGGTTGGCGATTTTTAACAGTGATACTGATTGCAATTCCGACAATTTGGGGTTGGTTGCTGGAGACTGTTGGGGGCTGCTTGCTGAATTTTAAGCAGAATTTTAAGCAGTTAGGCACAAAGTTGGAATAACTATTGGGTCCTCTGTGTTGCCTTCGGTGGGCCACCTTTGGCTTTCTTTTCTCTTTGGGTTTTGAGAGATCTTTATTTTGATAAGTAGATCGCAGAAAGATGATTGACGGTTGAGGGTTGTTGGGGGCTGCCTGCCTCTCTGTATGTTGGTTGCCTGGTCTCTTGGGCAGCCCTCCTTATGCCTTATGGATGAATGGGGGGACGGGGAGAACCAAGAACAGGGAGCAGAGACCAGAGTACAGTGGGCGGGTGCCCCTCACCACCCTACTTCTCCCTCTCTTACCCTATTTCAGCCAGTTGCAGCCTGGGAGGTTCTGGCTGCTCCGCCGCGGCTCCCCCTCAGTGCTTCTCGCCTTGCCACGCAGAGCTCCTTGGTACAGTGATTCGGCGTGAAGAGTTTGTGATCGCCGGTCACAGCTCGCAGCTCGTGGCTCTCCCCCCGCGGTCTTCCCGAGCTCCCGTGCTCCGTCACCCTCGCGGCAGAGGGGGCAGAAGGGAAGAAAGGGGGAGAGACTTTGCGTGGTTAGTAATGCAGAGAGAGCTGCGTGTGTGGCTCCTACGCGACGTTGCTCTCTCTGAGTCACGAGCTCTGTCTGGCTCTGCTCTGCCCTGCTCAACAATGCCAAAACTGCTGCCAAAGCACCCCCGGCCCCCAGTACACAGTCCTCAGCAGCAGCCCCTAGCGGCCGCTGCCCCCTTGCAGATCGTTAATGAGGAGAAATGCGGTGCGAGGTGGGCCGGGGCACCAGAAGGGCGTGCGGGGGGGACCAGCTTACCGCGTACTCGCCTTGGGCTGGTCCAGATTCACCCGCTGAAGGCATCCTCCGGGGCACTGCAGCGCCCACCGCGGTTCAAGGGCCGCGCTCCGGGGGACAAAAACAGCTTGCGCCTTGCTCCCCCCACCAGCTTCTTGCAGTTCACTGGCACCTCTGGTGAAAAACCCACCGCATGAAGGTCAGGGGGAGCGTCGGGAAGGCAGGCAGGTTGGTGGGTCTGGGGTGGCGGCTGGAGGGTCTGGGGCAGTGGCGGCGTCTCCCTCGTTCGCTCGTCGTTCTGTGAGTCGGCCGTGCGTTACGGTCAGAGTGAAACCACGGACTGGAGTCAAGTTCAGAATAGTGCGTGCCAGTGACCAGGAAGGTGATGAGAAGATGCCAACCGATGTCGGGTGATTTCAGGTGAAGAAGGTGAAGCTTGACTCTTCAGCCACGAGGACCAGGAGGCATCGAGGACAACCAGGAGCTGGATTCAAGCTGTCCCACAAAGGATGTTGAGTGCTGTGGTGTCGGTTTCCGGATTGGACTCAACAAGCCTTGGCAACAGCAACCCACGCAGAAAGCAATGATTGGCTTCGGTGCAGACCAGCAAAGTCTGAGGGACTCACCCTTTGGAGGACAGTCAGGGCACATCAGGACCAACCAGGAAAGTCAAGGAAACAGAAGAGTTACCTTTGTGGGGCCACACCAGTCGACAGACCAGGAATCGCGGAGGAGCCTCAAGCTGAAATGCTAGAAGCGGGCCCACGGAACACTCGTGGAGTGTGGGCCACAATCTTCGGTGCAAATGGTGCTCAGGCTTGGACTACAAGTAGCCCAACGCATAACTTTGGGAAAGCTCGGGAAGTCAATGCACTTGCAAATGTGCACGTTATCCAGGAGTTCCGGTCCCACATCACTCGTGAGGGCAGAGGGTTTCAGCTTTGCTGGGTTCTTGTGTCGGCCTCCAATAAGTCTGGAAGTCCATGTCCTGAGTCGCAAATCCATTGGGATCCGGTGGGAGCCTCGGAAATGCAGACCGGCAAGATGCTTCTTTGGTGCCTGTTTGAACAGGGGAGTCACTCCTTGACCCCAAAGGACATTCTTCTGTCTTCTAGTTGATGTAGAATGTCAAAGTTCCAGGCTATATGTTGCAGAGTTTCGTCCAGGTGTAATTTGAAGTCCTAAGGACTGGGTTCCTATACTTATACTAAGAAAGTGGTTTGGTGGGTCCAGGGAAGGGGTGGTTACACCCCTTTCCCTTTGTCCAGTTTCACGCCAGAGCAGGGGCTGAGTGCCCCTGCAAACGGTTTGAATTGGGGTATGCACAGAGACACCAAGTGTGCCCCCAGCACTGTCTGAAAAGCATTCTATGAATGCTCCCACCCAGCCCCAAAACACTAAAGCCTGCCTGGAGGTGGTTACACCTCCATGTGACAGGAAACCTATTGTCCAGGCCTCCCCTGCCGGAGTTTCATCAGCAGGAGGTCAGACCCATGTCTGTGGCATCCATTTTTTGATGCCAGGGCTCTTTAAAACTATTACCGGTTAGGCTAGTGTGTACATGTCTCCCTCTAGAAGGGTGGAATTCGACCCCCGCTGCCAGGACTGGCGGGGGGAGGGGGGGGGGGTAGGATTCCAAATTGTTTGACACCAAACACAACATGTTTCCATGCAGCCATTCCAAAGTTAGCATTTACCACAAGGTTATAATGCACTTAAGAGTATATGGTCTGGCTGCATCACAGAACGGCCTCAAAGAATAGATTCCGAAAGCTGCAGAAGGGTCCTGCTCATGCATGGGCACCCTCTCACACAAAACTAAGCACCCTGCCTTCAGGATTAATAAGGCCTGACATAGAAGTGACTTATAGGTTTATATGTGTCAGTGATATAAGGTAGATATAGGTAACCTATATCTTAGGAAGGGGTGCATGCACCACCTTACCCAGTCTGCAGTAGCAAACCTGTGGTGCCATTTTGGAAGGCTTTTCCAGAGTGGCATAATACATGCTTCAACCCCTGGTATGCCTCTACGGTACCTATGCCCTTGGTACCTAAGGTAACATATGCTAAGGACTCACAAGAGTAACCCAGTAACCAATCTGGAGTGTACCTACAGTACATGCAATCAACTTAGAGAGGAAGCAGCTAGGCTGGAGTCCTGGTTAGCAGGGCCCCAGCCCGACTAGAGTTGAAAAACAGTGAAACACCAGCAAAAAGTGGGGGATAACCATAGTAAGCAGATCCTACTCTCCTACATGCGGCGGCCATTATGTACGGGGGCACAACGAGACAAGATGCCCCATGCTCTCCCTCTGATTATATGTAAATATACTTGCAACTTCACATGGAGTCCAAGCCTTCATTCCGGGTCTGAGACCCGACTCCACAATTTGGCGAGGAGGTGGTGTGGTTAAACCTTGAGAGAGCAGCAGCCTACGATCCCGGCATACAGTTTACATCGGGTCTCCACGCATCAAAGTGGACTTTCAGCCTGTCGATCGGAAGGGGAGTGCAGAAGAGGAACGCCCAGCAGACAGTGGCGTTCTCTGCTTTCATCCACTGAGCGCTCAACCGCCACTGCAGACGTTCAGGAGCTGAGCCAGGCACCGGTACAGACGAGTACCTACTCCCAGGACCGAGGGTGCGCTCCACGTGCAGTCAACCCTACATAAAGTGCCTGTGGCATGCTCAGGCGCAGGTTGAAGGTGAATACTGCCTACGGGGACCTCACATCATGGATAGGTCACCCATTGCTTCGAGCAGTGTGCCTGGCAGTCATCACGAGGCAGCACTGGCACCTACCTATTACAGAACTCCAAGCCAAGTTGCCATGGTTTGCAGTGTGAAGCGCGCTGGACTGCTCGAGTCCTTGCTTTAAGAGGTGCTAGAGTAGGGGCATACAGGGCCGAATCATGGCCGCACAGTTCCAGCCCTGCCCACAAGGGCTGCACGCTCACTGCTCCTGCGTCCCCCTTAAGAGGTTCTAGGAGTCCCCGGCTCATTATGTTGCCACAATGTGTGGGCAGAATTTCTCACTCACCAACTCAGTTCCTTTCCTGCCGAAGCTGGGTGAGCCAGCTATGAAATGGGCGGATTGGAAGGGTTACTTCCTGAACTATCTGTCTGCCCTGGAAGATGAAGGGGAAGAAGCCTTTTTGAGTAAACGCTAGAAGAAAATGTTGTTGCACAATCTGGGGCCGAAAGGTTTAAGGATGTATGAGAGTATGGTAAAAAAAGACTAGGGGTGGGCGGAATTAGCGTAGTTGCGCTATGCACAGCTCCGCAAAACGGTAAAAATGTCTGCAAGCACACAGAGTTCTGCGAACACACGGAATGGCTTGTTCCGCCCGTTTGCGATGCTTTTTTCCTGTTCGCAAATGCTGTTTGCATGCTCAGGGTGAAATATCTCGCGAACACGCATTTTGAAAGTGCGAACAAGCAAAAGTTTCACAAAGCCAGGGATCGCGGAATTTTCTGCAATTCTGCGTTCTCCGCGGAACAAGAAATGACCCAAATTCCGGGACATTTTGGGTCCCATTCTGGACTCCTAGGGTATACCCAAATACGCAATTGTCCTTATTGATCAATACTCCAAGTGGCCGGAGGTAGAAATATGCGAGAAAGTGGACACAGAAACAGTCATTGCCTTTCTTAACACAAGATTCTTGTGAGAAGGGATTCCGAAGGTCATCACATGCGACAATGGTCCCCAATTTACGTCAGAGAAGTGGAATGCATTCACCAAAAGAAACAGAGTCACGACCAAACATACCCCTGTTTACCACCCTGCTGGTAACGGCCTAGAGGAACGGTTCAACTGAGTGCTCATGGGGTCTGTTCAAGCAGCCATCACGGCAGGTAAGAGTTGAGAGACAGAAATAAGAAACACCGTCTGGGCATACCGCATCACACGCACCCTGACTGGCTACAGCCCATTCAAGATCCTACGTGGCCGGGAGCCATTCACACGGGATAACACGGTTTGGATGAACCTCACCCTGCAGAGCAAATGGTCCCCAGCGGTGGTAAGAAGCAACTTGGAGAAGGCTCAGAAAATTTACACGGACAACTACAACAAGAAGCACGGAGTGCGAGAAGTCTCATTAGTAAAGAGGGAATGGGTTAGGGTGAAGCTTGGCCAATTACATAAGAAGGGAGACAGCAAGTTCAGCGAGCTCTTACAAGTCAAAGAAGCTTACTCGTGCTCTGCCCTGTTAAGTGATGGCAAGATATGGTCACACAGTAGAATGGCCAAAGACAATAAAGTGATCAGATGGAACAAGGATGGTTCAACTACAAGCACCGGGCATGCTGGATGGGAGCTTGAAAATGAGGAAGACAAAGTGGCTACAAGCACACAGAGAAATGGCACGATTAGAGACACTGAATGTAACATTGGCACCACAAAGGAACTGAGTAGTTCTGAGGGCAGACGACACAGTATACCACACATCTGCCACGACATCTGTGACCCAGACACTATGCAGGGAACTCCCACATCACACAACAGGGGCCGTACGGAGAGTACTGGGGAAGCCAGTTCACATTCAAGAGAGGCACAAGAGACACAGTACCCCTCACAAGCACCCACACAGGTAGAGCGGTTGTGTTACCAAGAGAATTTGACATGTAACTGCCTTTCTACCACATAACGTTCTCACAACTGTTATGTTTCCCTCTGTCCCCCTCCTCTTACTCCCCCCCTTGGCAGTAAAGCATTATGTTTTATGTTTTCAGGTGCTATATATTTAGGGGCCCCATTATTGTGTTTGGTATACTAGGAGCTACTTGCTCGTTTGGGGTGTTGTTGAAGGGGGAAGATATATGGTGTTGCGGTCTAGCTTCCCACATCACTTGACCGGCGCTAAGGAAAGTCAACGTGGCCGGCAGCTGGGAGCTCCGTGGTCCAAGATGGCGGTGACCACAAAGTGAATATTTGACAGAGGACTCCTCAGGGTACCGGCTTGCACAGTGGAGGAGTCATATCACTTGAGGTGACCCATCCCACACAGAGAGCCGACAGCGGCGTAGAGGAACCCCAGGAGGCAGCAGCTTGGCTGATTCCCCTTTGGTGATGCAGTGGGCTACACGGACTTGAGGAGGTGAGAGCTGGTCTAGGGGGTAGTACCCACAGGAGTGAGCGAAACATGGTGAATACACACAGGGAAATCCCTAAGAGAGCTGGCTGGAGCAGCAGGGGTGGTACTGTTCACAACTTGATCCAAGTAGACCCCGCTAAAGTGCAGAGACAACTGGCCGACAAAGACTTGCTGTACTATGTGCTGGCCTATACGACAGTATCCAAGGAGCAACGACTGGTGAGAGTGAGGTATTGTGGATACCAACAGCCAATGGGTGCTCACTGGCTAGACTCGCTGGTGAAAGCACCAGCCTGCACGGGGGCAGGCATCTTCAGAGGACGCTGCAGCCTGGACATGGGTAGGGGGGGAGGGTGCAAGGGTATCCAGTAGCTATTGAAAGACTGTAGCCATGCCATAGAAGGCATAGAACCTGAGCTGTTCAGGCCCTCAAGCTCCCAGGGCTCATTCCCTTTAGACACCCTGTAGTATGGGTGTATCAGTATTACTGTGTTGTATTAGACATATGTTCTTTTAAATGCTATGGTGTATTTAATAGAATGGACCTAGGTTATTATATAAAGAAATTCAAGAATGGTAGGCTGTGGCTCATTGACTGCCTTGCTGCTGTTGCGAGCTATCATGGGTTTTCTGTAAGGAATAAATTTAACTTTGGAAACCTCACCTCGTCTGGACCATTTCCTGCTACTGCGCAGCCTCAAGCAGGGCGTAATCTACAAGCTGGGATACCGCTGAGTGAGCATAGCAGCCGCTGATGGGTGCCTATGCATAGTGCAACGACTGTGACTGGTCCTCAGAGACACATCAATATCTAGGGGTGTGGGGGAAAGTACCTAGTAGAGCCGCCCCCCACTCAAACAACTCTTAATCACAAAGAGCCTTCCAAGACAAGACGCATCAAAAATTTAGACCAAACGAGGGATCTGATATATCATCAAAAATATAGAATCCCTAAACGTGTAGATTAACACTGTACCCAAGGTCAAGATGCATAGATTTATAAAAATGGATAAACACAGGTCACTGTACATTGACACCCAAAAATTAAAGTGAAAACAGAGAGAGTGCCTCACGGTCGAATCACCCGAGGGGGTTCCTGGTTAACAATCACCAGTTAACCCAATTCTCATCATTGGTCACTCTCTCTGGGTGAAGAAAAAAGAAGAAACACACACAAACATGAATATGTGCACAAATAAGAATAGTGACAAATACACCAACAGTAGACAATTACCAACACTTATTGTGCAATTGCATATAGTAATACCAAGACCCCATAAAAAATATGAACCAAGAAGATTGGTTCCAAAAAAGAATAAAAATGTGAAGAGGTTTGCTAGCTATCTATCTTTATTCTGGTGCTGCAACCCTTCAATTAAAAATGGTTAGTTATATACCATCATTATTTGTTTGCTGACAACATGTTTCGTTGCTCCAACCTCAGCAACTTCATCAGGGCAAAAGATGGGGTGCACTATTCTCAATCTTCACACCTTGTCAATTTAAAGGACCTGTGTAGATGAAACCGGAATGCAGCGATGAATATACCGCGATATACAACCCTGCAGCCAAAGGATTTAGTATATTCAGGACGAATTCACCCATAATAACGCCACGCATTCATTTTCTTCAAAGGCAGTTGTTTACCTTATGATCGCCAGGGCATTACATACCATCGATCATGTGGTGGACCCCGTTTCGTATGATCACGTGTCCTCCCAGTGCTCAACGTATATAGAGTCACCTAAATAAAAAACACAATGCGGCCATGAAATAGAGTGAGTACCGCTAGAATGACTTTCGTATCTTTGTCTAATGTGCCCAAAGTTAAAAGGCCCCCGAGGAGCTGTGCCCCCCCAGAGTGGTACTTGGTGCCTACACCACAAAGGTCATGCCTGTACAGCTTTCATTACTCAGTGGGGCGCTGTTCCTTAGTAGTTAATCACCGATTCCATGTCGTATCAAACACATCAACATATGCGCATCAACTTATATACGAGAGTCCGCTACTGATTGCATATGTGATACTACCAACCGCTGTTAGGTGCTAAAACACAGAGGCGTTACTCTAACATTCTCCTAACCACTGTAATTTATAACTAGAGTGCTGTATAGGGCACCGTAACAGGTAGACGTCAGTATCAGCCTGGTGGTCAGCGACTGACTGCCCGTGTAGCGATACCTTTTTTTCACAGTGTTCCATTCATTCAAATGCGCACAAACACCCTTACTGTTGCCGCGTCCCTCCGGCGATTCCGACGGTCCACATTGAGACCACCAGGGCGAATGCGGAAGTAGTAGGGGGACTTGGCCCCGCCCCCTGTTCAATGACGTGGTGTGCGTGTGTGCGGCCATTTTAGATAGGGATAAGTACATAGGAGCGGGCGCCTGGAATAGTGACAAAATTGTCAATACTATGCAATACTCAAAGACAACGGAAAACAAGCATTGGTCATAGCATTGCCTGACGTGATCTGTAGTACTTAAGCAAAAATGACGATGACATCCAGGGGGGTCCACTTGCTAGCCAAAACAATGCAGACAAGAGAGTGTTATTCATTTTTAGAGACAAATATTTAAATTTTAAAACCAATTTTTGGAAATAATTCGAAAAACTTTTTGAAAAGCTTGGTAACTGAGTGACCCAACATAATGTGGGCAGCTCGGTACACTGACTAGAAAAAAGGGGGGAAAACCACATAACTTATGCTGGACCCTCCCACACACAGGTATCTTACTTTGCAAAGATAGTGAAAGCTGAGGGGGACCGGGACCCAGTATTCATGATTACTATCTGTCTAGTGGGTCCACCTACAGACAAAACTCCCTGCAAACTTAATACTCCTAATGTGGGGTTCACCTCGTGCTTACTTTATTCCACTCAATATTCTCATTCTACCCCTCTCTGTCTGCCTTCTCTGAGAAAATCCATTTAGCCTCCTTTCCCGCAACTGCACGTCAGTCTGTAGATTACGTGCGCCGTATTGCAGTTGCTGAACCGATTTAAAAACCAGGTCCTGCCACTAAACAATGTCACACTCTTTGTGGCTGATGTAAAGCCACATACAGAGCAACTCCCACACGGATAGTGTCCTGTGGGGATGGTACTGGCTTGAATAATATCAGCAAAAAACACAGTTGATGGACAGAATGTAGAACAATGTCATACATTCACCCCAGTACAAGGATCTGGACCTAAATCCATCGTTTTTTTGCACTCCACACCACCCTGGGTTAGACACTGGCTATATGCAAATCAGCTCTGACCCTGTGCCTCATGGGAACAGTCCAGTTCGAACTGCCAAGCCATGTCTTTCCCAGACCGGAATCAAGCATCCAAGGACCGGTTTCTGGCTATCAGCCTTCATCAGCCTGGATAGCTTGACTCCAGTGGTGTGGAGAGCCTGGGACTCACGTTTGAGCATACCCAGCCCACTCGGGGTGAAAATTGCAAAAAACACAGTTGATGGACAGAATGTAGAACAATGTCATACATTCACCCCAGTACAAGGATCTGGGCCTAAATCCATCGTTTTTTTGCACTCCACACCACCCTGGGTTAGACACTGGCTATATGCAAATCAGCTCTGACCCTGTGCCTCATGGGAACAGTCCAGTCCGAACTACCAAGCCATGTCTTTCCCAGACCGGAATCAAGCATCCAAGGACCGGTTTCTGGCTATCAGCCTTCATCAGCCTGGATAGCTTGACTCCAGTGGTGTGGAGAGCCTGGGACTCACGTCTGAGCATACCCAGCCCACTCGGGGTGAAAATTGCAAAAAACACAGTTGATGGACAGAATGTAGAACAATGTCATACATTCACCCCAGTACAAGGATCTGGGCCTAAATCCATCGTTTTTTTGCACTCCACACCACCCTGGGTTAGACACTGGCTATATGCAAATCAGCTCTGACCCTGTGCCTCATGGGAACAGTCCAGTCCGTACTTGCTGAAACTATCAAGGACATGGTGGCGGAGGCTGTGGCAAAGAAGTGGATCACCTCAAAAGGAGGCAGATTTTATTATTAATACCAAACCACAAGTGCCGGCATTTTACATCCTGCCCAAAATCCACAAGCCCCAACGCCCGCCACCGGGCTGCCCCATAGTTTCGGGGATTCAATCAGTTCTCGAACCTCTGTCCCAGTTCACAGACTTCTTTCTCAGGGAAGCTGTGGTTATGCAAAAATCATATGTACAGGACACTACTGTTATTTTTAACATGTTGAAAGATATCGTGTTTGACCCAGATCTTCAATTTTTGGTGAATATCGACATTGAGTCGTTATACACCAGTATCCCCCAGGATGCCATGCTGGTGGCAGCAGCGAGGGCCCTGGGGGATATGGAATGGTTCTACGATACCCCACAAACATTTGTGATGCAATGCATGGAGTTGGCACTCACAAAAATGTTTTTTGAATATAGAGGCCAGCTTTATTTGCAGACATCGGGGACATCGATGGGGGCCACATTTGCTCCCAGTCTGGCCTGCATTTATGTGGGCCAGTTTGAGGAAAATGTGGTCTACCAACCCTCCAACTCATACTTGGGGAACATCCCCCTGTGGAGGCGATATATAGACAAAGTCCTCTGTATCTGCACAGGTACAGAGGACCGTTATGACTCATTTTTACAGTGGCTTAATCAAGCAGATCCAAGCCTGCGGTTTATGTGGACTATAAGTAATGTATCCGCAGTATATCTTGATGTGGACATCACCGCAGAGGATGACAAATTGGCAACCAGCGTGCACCATAAGGAGACCGATAGGAACTCACTCCTGCACTACCACTCCTTTCACCCCAGGGCTCTCCGAGACAATCTCCCGGTGGGACAATGGATATCGGCGAAATTGTTTTTCCACTGAGGCCTTTCTGGATCAATCAGAAGAGCTGTTGACCAAACTGAAAGAGAGAGAGATTATCCTACAAAGGTGATTAAACATGCACGGAAGAGGGCATTGAACACCCAGCGAGAAGCTCTGTTGGAGAGGAACGTAAAAGTAAAGCAAATCTGCCTTCCTGTGGTCACCACATTTGATCCACTCTCCACCAGAGTAAGACAGATCATTAGAAAACATTGTTCGATTTTGGACACTACAGCTAACAAAATGCCAGCCCTCCGTTTTGCATTCAAAAGGGCTTCAAATTTACGTGACAAATTGGTTCACACTCGATGCCCTGATAATATTCAAGCCAGTACCATCCCCACAGGACACTATCCGTGTGGGAGTTGCTCTGTATGTGGCTTTACATCAGCCACAACGAGTGTGACATTGTGTAGTGGCAGGACCTGGTTTTTAAATCGGTTCAGCAACTGCAATACTACGCACGTAATCTACAGACTGACGTGCAGTTGCGGGCTGCACTATATTGGACTAACCACCCGTAAAGTAAAAGTCCGCATACAGGAACACTTGAGCACAATCAGAGCTAAGAAACTCACCACTCAGTTGGTGCAACATTTTACTGAAAAGGGTCACTCATGACCAGAAAGATTTGAAATGGACTGTTTTGGAGAAGGTGGTAGGAGAGACCCATAATTTAGAGACTATCCTTGCAAGAAAGGAGGCTAAATGGATTTTCTCAGAGAAGGCAGACCGAGAGGGGTTGAATGAGAATATTGAGTGGAATAAAGTAAGCAGGAGGTGAACCAATCCAATCCAAAAATTCTTTATTTCGGTCTAAAAGACCATAAAAGATACATAATGTATACATATAACAACAATTAGAAAAAGAATTACAAATATAAAAACACATGTACATTAAATGAGTAACGCATCATTCCAGGAACGATGAGGGAAAAAGTGAACATTTCTTGATCAGGAATAAAATAGACATAAATTGATAAAAGCACAGTCCATGAGTAAAACGACAAGTTCATTGATTAGGGTTATGTCCATTTAACAATTTTTTCCTGATGAGCCACATAGCCATAATGAATTTCGCCACAGCAAAAACTACATGAGGCAGAGTAATGGTTCTTAAAACTCTGTAGGCATCTATATAGCTCCTGAAACCCAAATTCCTGCAAAGAGGGACCAACCAGTATTTCCTTGGTCTATAATATGCAGGACAAAAGAAAAAAAGATGGGTTTCTTCCTCATCGTGAGAGATACAACCTGGACAGGATTTATCTTCCCTCTGAAGCCATTTGGAGGTAAAAGTTTTGATCGGTAAAGTGCCAAGCCTCCACTGTATAAACAGCTTCCTGGCCAGGATAGGGTAAATAATATCCATAAAATCCTCAAACTCATAAGAATTTTTGGATTGCAGGAAACGTTCAGTTAGGGTGCCGTTATTGGTCGAGGTCAAAAGTAGATCGAAGCTTTTTTCCTTATAAATTTGTACAAGTCGTTTCCGGGATAGGCTTGGACAGCCTACTGCTGGGGCTTCCCAGAGTTCGGACAGATTTAAACGGTACAGTTCCTTCTTAACAAAGGCCAGCCAGGGAATTCTATCTCGTTGATTCAGGGCCAATACGTGGGTGAGATCCCTCCTGTAATGTTCAAGCTCGCTGGTGGACCAAAGCCTGTGCCAGAATCGTACTGGCTTAGACTCCATCTCAGCAGCGATAGAGGGTAAACCCACGTCCAATCTCAGGGGAATCAGGGGTGTGCCACGGGGGAGAGCCAATAGGCGTCTGAGAAAGATGTTTTCTACTCTGGCGAGATCCAGGCCTGCTCTGTACCCCCAAAGCTCGCTGCCGTATTTTGCAGCCGCCTTGGCTTGCGTTTTGTACAGCTCCAGTGCCGGACTTATAGGTTTGTAGGTCGAAGTATTTGCAACCTTCAGGATTGCACCAGATAGTTGGGTCAGCTTTAGCCGAGAGTTCACTATCTGGGGATCCCAAGATAAATTCTCGTGCAGAGTCACCCCCAGATATTGAAAGGTAGTGACCCTTTCTAAGCTAGCTGTACCCAGAGTGGGATTTGGTCTTCTCTTTGGTGAGGGATTAAAAATCATGAATTTGGTCTTCTCTGTATTGATCTCTAGACCATGTTGTCTACAGAAAAGACCAAATCCATCCAGGATCCTCTGGATCCCCATTGGGCTTTTGGAAAGCAGGAGGGTGTCATCAGCAAACATGATAGCTGGCACCCTCCTGCCTGCCAGAGAAGGGGCGTCATTATCTTTTACTTCATCAAGGTGAGATATAACACTGTTCACAAAGAGGCAGAACAGGGTGGGCGCCAGGACGCAACCCTGCCTTACCCCCCTGAGAACAGGAAACCTTGAGGAAAGCGCTCCATCCCTCCCACACCTAACCTGCGCATAGTTGCCATCGTGCAGCCTGATTATGGCATGCAGCAGCTCAGTTGGTACGCCCAGCTCCTTTAGGACCTCCCATAGTTTTTTCCGTGGGACCAAGTCAAAGGCTGACCGCAGATCCACGAACACCATGTACAGTCTCCCGCCCTCGAACCTCACCGTTTTCCAGTATAGGAGGATGAGGCGGAAGATCTGGTCCATGGTGGACGTGTTTTTTCTGAAGCCAGCCTGGAGAGGACTAAGAATTTCATTGGCCTCCATCCAATCAAGGAGCTGGTCCAGGATGAGACGAGAGATGAGTTTTTGGGGAACGTCTATGAGGCTAATCGGCCTGTAGTTGGCTGGGAGCAGAGGAGAGCCCTTTTTGTAAATTGGCACGATCTCTGCTCCCAGCCAAGTACAGGGGATTTCCATACCCCCCAAGATTGCATTAAATAGAATGAGGAGGTAGGGGCCCCAAATTTCAGGATATTGTCTGAAAAGGTCACCGGGCAACCTATCCAAATCCGGGGCCTTCCCCATTGCCAATCTCTCTACTGCACCCACTACCTCACCAAGGGTGAATTCCAACCCAGGTACAGGGATGATTGTATCATCGGGAGCCACTTCACAGGCAGGCAATACGGTGTCCTGGTAGAGTTTGCCGAAGTGGGCCTCCCAAACAGATGGTGCAATATTTGGCTCCACGGCAGCTTTGACCTCTCCGGTGCCATTATTCACCAAAGACCAGAATCTTTTTGAGTCTCTGGTTGCTAATGCAGAGGAGAGATCCTGCCAGTGATTCCAATCCCACTCCCTTTTAGCCAACACAATGGCATCCCTATGATCCCGTCTGAGTTTGGCGATCGTACCCTTATCTGACCCTGCCTTGATATTAACAATTAATTCTTCCTTGGCTTTTCGACAAGATGAGTTGTACCAAACTGAGGTGCGTGTCTTTTTACGCCGTGGGGCTGCCACAGGATGGAAAACCTCTGCTAGGGAACCCACTAAATTTGCATGTATCTTTCCCAGTTTGGAGTTAAAGTCTGTGGACCCAGACTGATTAATTAATTCATCTAATTCCACAAACTTCGGGAGTGTAATATCAAAGATTTTCCTTATGTTTTCTTCAGTACTGACTATTTTCCCCCATTTTACCCTGCGCCTATTGGAACTAAGGGCCAGATTTCCCGGGTCATCCCTATGATTGGTAGATAGCGAGTCAGCAGAAGGTGCTGGGTGTTTCAGGTCTAATAAAAGAGCGTTATGATCGCTATCAGTTCTAGGGGATACCCTAAAATCCTGGACCCTGGACCATGAGCCAATGTTGACAAAACCTGGATTCTTGACCCTGCCTATTGAAGGTGCACGAAGAGGGACAGTCTGACGGAGTACGGCCGTTGCAAGCCCTCAATGCATAGTTTAGGGTTAAGGACATAATTTGCACAACAAGTGGGGACCAAGATTTGGGGTGAGGGGATGAACATGGTGGAACACCCCAGAAATCATCTTCGGTGGTAAGGGCACCCTCCCTTAGGCCTTCCAGGGGTTCGAAGTGGCAATTGAAATCTCCGCCCAACACGATTTTATGGTCGTTGGGCAGTGAGTCCAGAAAGGACGCAAGATCTTCTAAGGTAGGCGATTCCTTGGTTGCGCTAACTGGACGGGAGTATACATTTATAATTGACAGTTTTGCTGCATTAGGCCACACAAGAAGTACACACTGGATGTCTTCAGAGAACGTTGGAACGCTCTCTGCAGTACAACCAGTGTGACTCGCTACCCAAATCGCCAAGCCCCCCGAGGGTCTCCCCTTTCCACTCCATTTAGCCTGAGTCTCAAAAACAGCAAAGCCCGCACTACTCACTGGTTCCCTGGCCCATGTCTCCTGGAATAGACAGATATCACTGGTACTAATTAAAAGTTCCCAGTCTGCTGTGAGTATTTTGTTTGCAATACCTGCCACATTCCAGGAGAGAACTTTTAGAATTTCGGTGGGCAATTTGGGAGTACACCCTTCAGTTATTTTAGGAGTAGTGCCCGTTGGTGGAAATGCGGGGGGCCGGTCTTGCATTCCCGGGGTGGATTTAGCAAGAGATGTTACATTAGGGGCGCAAAGTGCTTCAAATGGATTCAGGGATACACTATCTGCAGTGACCCTAAGGCTGGGGGATTTCAAACCACCACCCTGGTGTAGTTCCGAATGTCTATTCGAAAAGTCAGACCCTTCAGTTCCCGTCTCCTGCCCCACAGGTTCATTGTCATTGACTTGGTAAGATTGTGAGGGAGGACCCCCTCGAAGTCAATCTACTTCATCAAGGCAATTAAACCTGTTGGGATGTACATAGTTTGTGTTGGCAAAATGGGTGTTATACCTAGGCCTGTATCTAGACCCATCCACTGCAAAGCCCACCTTTGTCCATCCTTCGTCCCTTCTCATAGATGACTTACTGGTGTTAGGATAAAAATATGAGAGAGGGACGAGTTCGATTGATGTATTGGCGGTGTTACCAAACCAGTTACAGATGTAAGAAACAACCTGGGGATTCTTAAAACTAACAATTACACAGTCCCCCACACTTTTCTTGGTGGTATAGCCAACCCACGTAACCCTTCTGACCATAAGGACTTCTCCTTTTAGGCTGGATAGAAGGGGCCTTTGTATATTAAGCCAGCTGATTACCTTATTTCGTAGGGATTCGAAAGACTCTGCTACCCCACTAGCCAGTTCAGGTACCCCCATCAGTATAACGGTGTAGCACGCTGCCTCAGGGGGCAAGTTCACTGCCCTATGCTGTATTTTGGGACTAGGCCGGTGGAAAGAGCTACTAGTTGGCGTGTTTGGTGGAATCCCCTGTGTAGATGGATTAGCAAGAAGTGGTTGTTTCGACCTCCTAGGTGGAGGAACCGGAGGCAATAGCCTGGGCAATGGTACTGGTGTAGTTTGCGGCACCAAAGTTGTACTGTGAGTGCTGATTTCCCCATGAGAAGTTGTAGAAGATTGGGGAACCTGAATCGTGGTGACCGGGGGGGGGATGTAGATTCCCGGCTCCCCCTGTGGATAGCCCTTCTGTACTTGCTCCTGTCACAGACCGGCCTAGACTACCCACACTGAAACTCTCAATTGCAGCTAATCTCGACTCTATTGAGTCCAACTTTATAAAAATAGGACCCATCAAAGCACTAAAAGCAGCAGTGAGTGAAGCAATAATGGGATCTGTGGCATTGGGGCTAGCCCCACCAAAAATAAATGGCTGAGAAAATGCGGCAGTGGATACAGAAGAGGGATCACATAGCAATGCCCTCTCCCTCCCCAAACCTAGAGTGTCTTGTGTGCCCAATTGTTCGCCAATAGTCGGTGGAACAGAATCAGTCTTGGCCCTTTTAGCACCTTTGGGATATCTCAGTCTTTTCCTTTTCATTACACGATCCTCTATTAGGACCGTGTTCTCCGGCGAGATGTCAACCACGCCCTGTTACCCTGGAAATATTGACTCTGCAGCAGGAGAGGGGTCCACATCGCTAATAATGCGTGATGTGTCTCTTTCTCTTGGCAGAGATGCCGGTGTCCTCAACTGTTGGAGTACAGACTCTATTGTTTGGTCTATGCTGTCCAGTAGGGAAAGGTGGGTAGCATCAGGCAAGAGCGGTGTGCTGGTAGACATTGAAGGGCCAGGCGATGTTAGACACGAGTTTTCCACACCCTCCTCATTAGTTTTGTCTACCAAAGTGATACCCTTTGTGGTCACTAGGTTGGCCTTATGTAAAAATGTGTCCATAGTTCCAGAAACCACAGTGGCAGACTTACTTCTGGTTTCTCTGCTCGCCATAGTGATGAGTCTGCGTGAAATGGCCTCGGGATGAGGGCGTAAGAGGGATGGCCCGGTCCGGTCTCTAGCGACCTCTAACGGCCTCAAACGGCCCGCCCTTTGCCCGGGCTTAGCCCGGCGCTAGCCCGCGCGCGTCCCGCGTGACGCGTTGGGCTGCCTTGTTCTTATGGCCAATGTTCCTTCGGAGTACCCAGGAGGGGGGCGGGGTCAAGGAGGGAAGAGTCTCACAGGTGCGGCCAAACAAGCAAGCCGCTGCCGCTCCTGGGACTCGCAGTCCCACTCTTCCTGCCGCCGCCGTCCACACAGCCCACCTCAGCTTCCAGGCAAAGGGAAAAGACAAACCCAGCAGTCCAGCAGTCCAGGTCACGATAATGCAGCCTCGAGCGGCTCCCGCGAAGCGGGGGCCGCGAGGCGTAGGTATTAAAGCTCCCGGGAGGGGGGCGGGGTCAAGGAGGGAAGAGTCTCACAGGTGCGGCCAAACAAGCAAGCCGCTGCCGCTCCTGGGACTTGCAGTCCCACTCTTCCTGCCACCGCCGTCCACACAGCCCACCTCAGCTTCCAGGCGAAGGGAAAAGACAAACCCAGCAGTCCAGCAGTCCAGGTCACGATAAGGCAGCCTCGAGCGGCCCCCGCGAATCGGGGGCCGCGAGGCGTAGGTATTAAAGCTCCCGGGAGGGGGGCGGGGTCAAGGAGGGAAGAGTCTCACAGGTGCGGCCAAACAAGCAAGCCGCTGCCGCTCCTGGGACTCGCAGTCCCACTCTTCCTGCCGCCGCCGTCCACACAGCCCACCTCAGCTTCCAGGCGAAGGGAAAAGACAAACCCAGCAGTCCAGCAGTCCAGGTCACGATAAGGCAGCCTCGAGCGGCACCCACCAGGAGGTGAACCCCACATTAGGAGTATTAAGTTTGCAGGGAGTTTTGTCTGTAGGTGGACCCACTAGACAGATATTAATCATGAGTATTGGGTCCCGGTCCCCCTCAGCTTTCACTATCTTTGCGAAGTAAGATACCTGTGTGTGGGAGGGTCCAGCATAAGTTATGTGGTTTTCCCCCCTTTTTTTTAGTCAGTGTACCGAGCTGCCCACATTATGTTGGGTCACTCAGTTGCCAAGCTTTTCAAAAAGTTTTTCGAATTCTTTCCAAAAATTGGTTTTAAAATTTGAATATTTGTCTCTAAAAATGAATAAAACTCTCTTGTTTGCATTGTTTTGGCTAGCAAGTGGACCCCCCCTGGATGTCATCGTCATTTTTGTTTAATTACTACAGATCACGTCCGGCAATGCCATGACCATTGCTTGTTTGCCGTTTTCTTTGAGTACTGCATAGTATTGACAATTTTGTCACTATTCCAGGCGCCCGCTCCTATGTACTTATCCCTATCTAAAATGGCCGCACACACGCACACCACGTCATTGAACGGGGGGCGGGGCCGCGTCCCCCGACTACTTTCGCATTCGCCCTGGTGGTCTCAATGTGGACCGTCGGAAGCGCCGGAGGGACGCGGCAACAGTAAGGGTGTTTGTGCGCATTTGAATGAATGGAACACTGTGAAAAAAGGGTATCGCTACACGGGCAGTCACTTGCTGACCACCAGGCTGATACTGACGTCTACCTGTTACGGTGCCCGATACAGCACTCTAGTTATAAATTACAGTGGTTGGGAGAATGTTAGAGTAACGCCTCTGTGTTTTAGCACCTAACAGCGGTTGGTAGTATCACATATGCAGTCAGTAGCGGACTCTCGTATTTAAGTTGATGCGCGTATGTTGATGTGTTTGATACGACATGGAATCGGTGATTAACTACTAAGGAACAGCGCCCCACTGAGTAATGAAAGCTGTACAGGCATGACCTTTGTGGTGTAGGCACCAAGTACCACTCTGGGGGGGCACAGCTACTCGGGGGCCTTTTTACTTTGGGCACATTAGACAAAGATACGAAAGTCATTCTAGCGGTACTCACTCTATTTCATGGCCGCATTGTGTTTTTTATTTAGGTGACTCTATAAACATTGAGCACTGGGAGGACACGTGATCATACGACACGGGGTCCACCACATGATCGCTGGCATGTGATGCGCTGGCGATCATAAGTTAAACAACTGCCTTTGAAGAAAATTAATGCGTGGCGTTATTATGGGTGAATTCGCCCTGAATATACTAAATCCTTTGGCTGCAGGGTTGTATATCGCGGTATATTCATCGCTGCATTCCGGTTTTATCTACACAGGTCCTTTAAATTGACACGGTGTGAAGATTGAGAATAGTGCACCCCATCTTTTGCCCTGATGAAGTTGCTGAGGTTGGTGCAACGAAACATGTTGTCAGCAAACAAATAATGATGGTATATAACTAACCATTTTTAATTGAAGGGTTGCAGCACCAGAATAGAGATAGATAGCTAGCAAACCTCTTCACATTTTTATTCTTTTTTGGAACCAATCTTCTTGGTTCATATTTTTTATGGGGTCTTGGTATTGCTATATGCAATTGCACCATAAGTGTTGGAAATTGTCTACTGTTGGTGTATTTGTCACTATTCTTATTTGTGCACATATACATGTTTGTGTGTGTTTCTTCTTTTTTCTTTACCCAGAGAGAGTGACCAATGATGAGAATTGGGTTAACTGGTGATTGTTAACCAGGAACCCCCTCGGGTGATTCGACTGTGAGGCACTCTCTCTGTTTTCACTTTCATTTTTGGGTGTCAAAGTACAGTGGCCTGTGTTTTTCCATTTTTATAAATCTATGCATCTTGACCTTTGGTACAGTGTTAATCTACACGTTAAGGGATTCTAGATTTTTGATGATATATCAGATCCCTCGTTTGGTCTAAATTTTAGATGCCTCTTGTCTTGGTAGGGCTCTTTGTGATTAAGGGCCTCAGAGACACATGCCTGGAATCGTGTCCGCCCGGCTAAAAAACGACTGTTCCCTTAAGCACATGCTTACACGCTCTACTGGCCTTGCAGCAGAGGAAGGCCCAAAGTCCGAAAGACCCGCACAGATGACAGACGGTGGTGAGCATGAGGCCCGCTCATGAGATTGTTCATGGAATTTCTCTTTGCTTCGCTGCAGGAAGACATTCAATCTGTGAAATGGGAGATCTCTCAAGACCCCTGAGAGGTGAAGCATGATCTGGAGTGTCTATGCTTGAGGATAATGAAAGGGTGAGAGGGGAGAAACTGGGCGTACTCAGCCCCCAGTAACAGCAGGCAATCCCAAAAGTCCATGTGGAGCACCTCAAGAACCACCGCCACATGACTAAGATCCTCATTCTTGGGGCTCCGACTAGAGCTGAAGGTGCAGCTGGTCCATGTCTAGGTCCTATTTCATCAGATACTGGACTTGGCAGTGGAGCATGCCCTACAATTAGATAGTGGCCAAAGAGTGGGTCACCCTGGAGCTGGTAGGAGCTGAAACCGGACATACTCACCTGCGTCCATGATTTCCTAGACAAAGAAACAATCTTGTGCCCGAGATACCCACACAGTCCCGTTCTGAGGCTACAAACTTGCCCTCTATCAAGACCTCTCCGCTCTTACTCCCAAGAAAGGCAGAGGCTTCCACCACATCAATGAGTTCCTGAGAAACAAATGGTCTCCTACAACTGGGGTCTGCTGGTCCTCCTCATCTTCTGCTTGGAGGACTTGCAGCACCGGCTAAAGATAGTGGCAGAGGCGCGTCAACTTTAGAGCATTCCAGATGATCCAGAGCAGAGCTCTCCGCATTGGTCTCCAGTGAACAATGAGCAATGACAACATGAGTCGCATCATGCCACCCAATCCCTGCAATCAACGGGGATGACAACACCAATGGTATTGGGTCACATAATTCCCTAGAGCCCTTTCTCTTGACCCTTCAACCATGACCTTAGGGAAGCAAGCAGCCACAGCCACCCTACCGGGGATTCCAGAAGGCCAAGGTGTACACTAAGACAGGCCCCACATCTGGTTCTGCTGAAGTGAAGTATTAACTGGCATTAGGCTATGATCAGTGGCTTGCACCAGCTATGGGGGACAGCATGGGTGCTGGGGATCCCGTGACATATCATCAGATGTGGAGCCTCTCAACCAGCTCTGTGTTTTTCCAGAGAATCACCAAAGACAGCTGTGACTGTGACTGTTGGAGTCTTCTCTTGTTTTCCTGTGATTACTGCAGAATATGTAAGGGCACCGAGGGGTATGTATTGTACTGCAGTGATTTTTAAACAGGGCCGGAAATGGGAGCAGTCCATCTATGTTTACAAAATGCTGCAAATTAAACTTACAGTGATTTTTTAAAAATAGAGGGATTGCTCCCTGTCCCAGCCCACTTTAGAAACAATTTACTGCAGATTAATTCCACCGACGGGGCAGAGAATTTATCAGTAACACCATGGCACAAGAGTAAAGTGGAATTACCAAATTCTTCTGATTCCACCAATAGAATAAAAAATTTCAGCCAAGCCTATTCCACACCTCCCTGTCCTGCACTAACTCTACTGTCTCCTCGTTGGGGAAGCAGATTTCCTTAATGATCACAGACACGGTTGCTATCAACTAACGAGCACTGCAGATCTAGATGAAAGCGGACCTCTCCTAGTTGAAACACTAATTTATCTCCTGGTTTCAGATAATACAAGCCCTTAAAATTACCTTGCCTTCCTGTTCCAGGCCCTGCCTTTGATTCCAAACTAAATCTCTCAGGATTTGGATATCACACAAACGCCTAGGGATGTAGTCATTACTATTATGTGATTCCCTCTGACATCCTTGGCCCATGCGTGCGCAAACCCAATAAATAAATAGATTAATATACAATAATATATCTCAATTATATGACAAACACAAAACAAAAGTAATGAGAGGAGTGCATGCAATGCAATTACTCATGGCAGCGTTCTAACCCATCATTCTTTTGTCCACCAAGCTACCTCAGTTTGGACGCAGGTATATACAAACCAGCCTTTACCCGGCTCAATAGGAACAGTTCAACCCAAAAAGCCAAGCTAGGTCCTCCCTGAAGGGGAACACAAGCAATCTAAAAACATTTTCTCCTTGATTAAAGCTCTTTAGTTGGTGTAGCTTGGTTCCACTGGCACAGTGGGTAAGGGACTCACAACTAGGCACACCCTTGCCACTTGGGGCGTACATCAAACGCAGAAAAAAGGAGCTGGGAAGAATGCTTGCAATTTGTCTAACCACTGGAAATCACTTGGGGTAGCATTCTTACCCACTGTTATTTTGCCCACCATGCCACATCAGTTTGAATCCAGCCATATGCAAATCAGTCTTGACCCTTCTACAATAGGACCAGCCCACCCTGAACTGCCAGGCTAGGATCTCCTTGAACTGAAAGTTAAGCAACCAAGAGCAGTGTCACGCTGATTGGGGTTCTTCAGTCGGGTGTAGCTTGGGTCCTGTAGCATATTCAGCACAGTTCATGTGATGCGACCGCAGTTTTACCTTGAAGAAACTGTCTGTATACAGTGGCAAGGGAGAGGGGCGATCCACCTGATGACAATGGCCTCCCCCCTGCTTTTATCTGAGGTCGTCACGGGGCTGCAAATGCAGGAATCGCCATCAACCCTGCCCCTTACATGCAGCGGACGGACAGAGGTCTAGCTATGCCACTGGTTCTATAGGATTCCAGTTTAACCTTTCAGAGACCCATCCTTTCATCTGCTAAATATTTAAGTTTCTTAAGTGTACCTTGAAGGTGTGCCATGGCAGGGCACTCCTGAATTAATCTGGAATTTCCAATTGCTCAGGCTGAAAACCTAAGCACACACTAGCAACCTATGTTGCTCAAATATGCAAATGCAAATATACATACTTAAAGTCAGGTGTACTATTTTTTCTGGTCGCAAAAAGTGAACAGTTTGTGACTCTACAGGGGCTAGAATCATATTTTGCAAAATAACCTACATACTAGTAGGTTGGTTCACAAAATAAGAAATTGAAGTAGGTCACAGTTCAACTAGCTTAATCAATATTCTCAACACGAGATCTCTCAATAATCACATCACCAAGTTCTTGACACCATCGAGATGCACTCCCCAGACATCTTCCTGACAGAGACCTGGCTGAACCCCACATTGGTACCTACCATCGCCTTTCCACAGTCTATAAGATCTCCCGCCAGGATAAACCAACCAAATCAGGGGTAGGACTCGCCATCAACCACAAGGACTCCATCACGTGCATCTCATCCACCAGCGTTGACACCACCTTCATGAAACACATGTACTTCCGACTACAACCGGCAATCACACCTCTTTCAAAGGCACCCTGGCCTGCTGACCACCCGGACTACGCAACACCTTCAGCACTCTCCGCATACACTTCATCGCCCCCGCCATCATCAGCGCAAATGAATTAATCCTAATCGGCGACCTTAACTTCCATCTCGATGACCGGAAAGATCCCAACTCCACTACCCACCTCGGAAGCCTTGAGATCCTAGGATTCACCCAAATCATCCAGGGTTCCACCCACAAGGCGGCACACATCCTTGAGCCCATATTCACAGCCAGCACTAAGTTCAAGTTCTGCCACCTCACTTTGCTCACCTGGACAGACCACTCTATTGTTTACTTTTTCATCAACACACCCCCAACCCCCACCTCCACCAACGCTACCTACAACCTCACACACAGCTGGAACGGGATAAAGGAAACAGCAATCTAACCTCATCATTACATGCAGACATCAAAGCTTTCAACAAATTGATCACCACCGTCGCAGACACTTAGGCCCCCTGAAGAATGACAGACACTGAAGAACCAACTCAAGAACCAACTAGTACACTAAAGCCCTTGAAACCCCAAATATCCCTGCAAACAGTTGGAGAGAAGATGGTGAATCAGTCGGGACACCACCGCAAGAAACGTCTCCAAGTCTCTACTCAGGAAATTCCACACCCAACTCAACGACGCAAGAAAAACAGCACTAGCTCTCAATCTAGAAAACACCTCCAACAACTGCAAAAATCTCTTCAACATGATCAAAGAATTCCCCAACCCTACAGCTGCCACCAACTCTATCACCTCTTCACAAGAACACTATGACAACCTCTCCAACATCTTCCACAACAAAATTCTTAATATCTACAGCACCTTTGAACCCCAATATAAAGCACATGGACTCCTCAACTAGCTGCCCACCACCACCAAATTGGACAACCAGAGCACAACTTGGAAATCTCTCACCCCAGAAGACACCACTGAAATCATGAGAACAATATGTTATGATGCCCCCGCCAACACCTGCTGCCCCCATATCTTCAACCTAGGAGGAACTCTGATCAATTCCAACCTCACCACCATCATCAGCACCTCAATCCGACGAGGAACTTTCCCAGATACTGGAAACACACAGAAATTACAGTTCTCCTGGAAAAAACCAAGCAGCAGGCTCTGAGTGAGCAATAGACGTCTGCAGACCCAGAGTGAATGGGCAGTCTGCTGACCCAGAGTGAGCAGCAGTCTGCATTCTTGTGCTCTGGGTGAGCTAGAGCAGTCTGCAGACCAGAGTCCACCGAAGCCTCTAAGTGAGCACTAGTGGGCTGCATTCAATGAATGCTGGGTGTCAGTGTCCTCAACACAGTGTGTGCAGCATGGATGCAGGTCTCTCCATGAGCCACAGTCCGCAGACCCTGAGTGCGCATCAGTCTCTGAGTGAGCAACAGTCTGAGACCCTGAGTGAGTAGCAATCTGCAGACCCTGAGTGAGCAGCAGTCTGCAGACCCTGAGTGAGCAGCAGTCTCTGAGTGAGCAACAGTCTGAGACCCTGAGTGAGTAGCAATCTGCAGACCCTGAGTGAGCAGCAGTCTGCAGACCCTGAGTGAGCAGCAGTCTGCGGACCCTGAGTGAGCAGCAGTCTGCAGACCCTGAGTGAGCAGCAATCTGCAGGACATGGGTGAGCAGCAGTCTGCAGGCCCTGAGTGAGCAGCAGTCTGCAGACCCTGAGTGAGCAGCAGTCTGCAGACCCTGAGTGGGCAGCAGTCTGCAGACCCTGAGTGAGCAGCAGTCTGCAGACCCTGAGTGAGCAGCAGTCTGCGGACCCTGAGTGAGCAGCAGTCTGCAGACCCTGAGTGTAACTGCACAGCAGACTCTAATTGAGCAGCAGTCCACCAAACCTGAGTGTACAGCAGACCCTGAGTGGGCAGCAGTCTGCAGACCCTGAGTGTGCAGCAGTCTGCAGACCCTGAGTGGGCAGCAGTCTGCAGACCCTGAGTGAGCAGCAGTCTGCAGACCCTGAGTGAGCAGCAGTCTGCAGACCCTGAGTGAGCAGCAGTCTGCAGACCCTGAGTGAGCAGCAGTCTGCAGACCCTGAGTGTGATCAGTCCCTGATTGAGCAGCAGTCTGCAGACCCTGAGTGAGCAGCAGTCTGCAGACCCTGAGTGTGATCAGTCCCTGATTGAGCAGCAGTCTGCAGACCCTGAGTGGGCAGCAGTCTGCAGACCCTGAGTGTGATCAGTCCCTGATTGAGCAGCAGTTTGCAGACCCTGAGTGGGCAGCAGTCTGCAGACCCTGAGTGTGATCAGTCCCTGATTGAGCAGCAGTCTGCAGACCCTGAGTGGACAGCAGTCTGCAGACCCTGAGTGTGATCAGTCCCTGATTGAGCAGCAGTCTGCAGACCCTGAGTGAGCAGCAGTCTGCAGACCCTGAGTGTAACTCCGCAGCAGACTCTAATTGAGCAGCAGTCCACCAAACCTGAGTGTACAGCAGACCCTGAGTGGGCAGCAGTCTGTAGACCCTGAGTGTGCAGAAGTCTCAGCAGCAGCAGTCTGCAGACCCTGAGTGTGCAGCAGTCTGGTTAGCATCAGCGGTCTGTAGACCCTGGGCATGCAGCAGACACGTTAGCAGCAGCAGTCTACTGCTGCGCTAATGGCTTTGGACAGTTCAGAAGCAGCCAAGTTGACCCTCACACCCCCAGACCTGGATGCGCTGTTAAAGATGCTTGCTTGAAGGTGACTGAGAGGGAGGGGCTGCAGCTCTAGGAGCAGGGGCATCTATTCAGATGCAAACAGCGCTGAATGCGGCATGTCTCCCGTCTCCGCAATGTAGAGGAGCTTCACACATTCCCTTTCTGCCCAGGGCCCCAACATCCTAGAACCAGCCTTGATTACACCGAGGCAGCACGTGGTTCTCTTCACAGAGCTTAATTGCAGTCACTAGATTGTAAGCAAACCTCGGTTCTTTGAACATGCAGTCTATAAAGTAATACAATAAAGAAAAGGCACAATCGCACTCACACTGATTAAGAAATTATGGAGGACAATCAGTTAAATCAGTTCTCGTGGAGTATCTCCTTTAAGTACTGTACATCACAGTGGGGGGGTGGCAAAACTAACATTTTGGCAAGAGAGCCTATCTTCTCGTTGTCTTGTCTAGGAGGGGGTGAGGAGCCCTACCCCACCCTGGAAGAGACCAAGATGATACTAGAATACTGCATGCCCACCCCTGTGCCCACCCTGGTGGATCCTGTTCCCCCTCCTGTGATGGCTCCTGTCCCCCCCTGTGGTGGATCCTGTGATGACTCTTGTTCCCCCCTGTGGTGGATCCTGTCTCTTCCCTGGGTGGTTCTGTCCCAGTCCTGGAATGGCTCCTGCAGCGAGGGTGAAGTTCTTGATGGGCCTCTTCTCAAAAGGGCTCAGCTCAAAATTAATATGGAAAGGTGGGCGAGTGAGCAAGTGAAGGGATGGCTGGATGAATTAGTGAACGGGTGAATGGATGAATGAAAGATTGAATACATGGATAATGAGAGGATGGATGGATAGATGAGTGAGTGGAAGGATGGAAGAGAAAAAAGGTAAATAGCTGGATGTATGGGTGGAAGGGTAGCTGGATGGGTAAAAGGGTGGATGGATGAGTGAAAGGATGGATGAGTGAAAAGGTGGATGATGATTGAGTGAGTGAGTGGATGCATGAGTGAAATGATGGATGGATTGATGAACTGTTAAGTAAAAGGGTGAATGGATGGACAGATGAGCGAAAGGGTGGATGTAAGGATGGATGATGGCCAAAAGGATAAATAGATGAGTGAAGGAGTGAAAGGATAAATGGATGAGAGAAAGGATGTGTGAGTGATAGGGTCAATGGATGGATTCATGAGTGGATGAGTAGATGGGTGATGGATGAAAGGAAGGATTGTTAAGTGAAAGGGTCGATGGAGCGAGAAACGGGGGATGGATGACTGAAAGGGTGGAAGGATGAGTGACTGGGTGGATGGATAGTAAGTGAAAGGATGGCTGGATGGGTAAAAGGGTAAATGGCTGGATGGATGAGTGAATGAATGGATGGATGGGTAGAAGAGTGGATGCATGAGTGTACAGATGGATAGGGTGAAAGAGTGGATAGATGGATAATGGATGGATGAGTGAAAGGATGAATGAAGGGATGGATGAGTGAAATGATAGATGGAAGGATACATGATGGATGGGTTTGCAAATGGTTGAATATGTTTGGATATGGCTGGGTTTACTTATATACTATTGCGCGACCTCTGATGTGTCTGTAAAACTTATCCAATTGTCCTGAAGTTTTGTCCTGAATTTTGACCTCCTGTCCTGAATTTGTGTCCTGAATTTTGACCCTTTGTCCTGATTTTTTTACACTCACCGTCCTGAATTTGCACCATTGCCAGTTGGTAACCCTATTAGCAGCAGCAGTCTGCAGACCCTGGGCATGCAGCAGTCACGTTAGCAGCAGTAGTCTGCACACCCTGGGCACGCAGCTGTCTCGTCGGCAGTAGCAGTCTGCAGACAGTGAATGCACCACTCTTTGAAGCTTGGTCTGGGTGCAGACTGGCTGCAGCCCGATGACAGGCAGACCTCAGCAGCCGCGGCACGCGCTGCATGCTGAGCAGCAGCACCTTTGCAGCGATAAGAACCGGCCGCGCGCCAGGGCTGGCCGGTGTGAACACATCCCATCAGTTCCTGCAGCTAATCAGCTTATGGCCTCGGTCCAGAGAGCCAGCGCGTGCCAGGGCAGGGGCGCGCGCCAAGGCAATGTCATCCGCTGTCTCATGCAGGAGGATGGCTGCGAGGAGGACAGTCAGTGGAGGCGCGGGGGGAGGGGGAAATACAAGGGGGGGCCAATAGGCCCCCACGCAAGCATGGCGGGGCCCGGCCCCTCCCACATCCCGTCCCTTTCGGGGCCGCTTGCCCCGCGCCCTCGCCCCGGAAGTACTTGTGTGCTTCCGGGGCGAGGGGGCGGGGTCGCGGCGGCGAAAGGGTTAAAAAGCCTGGGGAGCGCGGGAAGCGGCCTCTTTGTGCCCGCGCTCCCAGGCTCGCTCCTCGCCCCGCCGTGGGGCCGTGTAATTTTATTTTGTTTTGTCTTCCAGGTATCAGCGGGGCCCTTTGGATACTCTTTGTATGGGCAGGCTGATGGCGGTGACCAGCGTTCGGGGATTTATCGGCGGCGTGATTAGAATGGAGCAGCTTGATCCTGCACCGGAGCTGCGTGGTTCCAGGCGGCTTCCTGGAGACAAATCACTGCCTGGCCCATGGATCCAAAAACGTGGATGGCACCTGGGAAGCTCCGCTGCGTGGGCGACATGATCTCCGGTGTATGACTGCATCGGAACGGACTGGAGTACATCGAGTTGGGTGTGAGTATCCACGCTCCTGCCTCGGGATATAAAAGTGCTGATTGGCGCATTTGGTTAAAGTCTAACGTTAGTAGCGCCAAGGTCGCCGGTTTAATCGGCCTATAATGTTGTTAGAGGGTAAAGCACGTTCTTTGCTGGGTGGATGTGTAACATACTAATCATACTCCGGAATGAAAAAAGATTTTCGTTTCTCACCAGTAATGTTTTTTGATGGAAAGTACTGTTTAAAGCTCTCTGTGTGGATGTGTAACATGCTAATCGTACTCCGGAATGAAAAAAGATTTTCGTTTCTCACCAGTAATGTTTCTTTTGTGATGTAAAGTACTGTTTAAAGCTCGTCCAGGTGAAGGTCCAGGTAAAGACTCCCGTTTCAAAGTGGCAACTGTGTTAGTGGTGCTTCTGGTGTTTATTAATATGAGCGCGTCAGGGCTAGACCGACAACTACCTCTATACAGACGTCAGACATGGCGCGATTGTAGTGTAATCATCAGATCAAGTGACGCATATAGGATGAGGGGGACTCCTAAAGCTTTTCAGAACCAATAGGACGCCGAGTTCTTTGTCGAGGGCGTTTTTGTTTACTTTAAAGGCTGTCGCATTTCTGATTGCTCGTGAACATTCTGTACCAGACTTCATATTTTATAATCTTGAGTCCGATAACTGCCCAATTAAGATCATCAAGCACTTTTGGCAGCGGGGTAGCTAACCTACAGGGTTAGGACAAATCAAAATTACACCTGGTAGGTGACACCGAATAATTTTTGGCTTCAAATTGATTTTAATTAGCTATTCTAAAATACAAAGGGCCGAGTCCGTGCTTTAAGTGGGCCACTGGGTTCCGAGTACCTGTACGTATGTAATTTGAAAAACAAAGTAGTAACTACCATTTATTTATTTAACGCCATTAAACCCTCAAATGAAAGTGGATGTAGCTCAGTTTCGTATTGCATTAAAAGGGGCGACCATAATAGGGCGCGACATTTTTCAGAGGGGAAAATCTATGCCACCATGGCCTGCGTGGCGCTTGTTCTTGTGCCTGAGTGTTTAGCACATTTTGCAGTATTATACGTCAGAGTGTACTTTGTTTTCTCTTGTGGTCTGCACGCCGGTCACTTTTTCCGCCTATGCACTTTCGGCTACCTAGGTATGTCCGCAGCCCCAGCCTACCACGTGTTCATTTCACGTGCTCACCTCTGCTCCAGAATTGAATTATATGGCACAGAAGATACAGCATATTCATATTGTATTAATGAGATACAGGAATGTTTCACAGCCACATATTGTTTATTAAGCGACTTCAATCTTTCTTCTCGCATAGGGGGGGAAGGATAACTGTTAACCCAGCACAGTTTGCACTGCCTTGCGACCCCACGTGCAATGGGGCCCGGGTGGGACCGCAGTAGGGTATACAGCTGGGCGAGAAGCAGGTAATCTGTTCTCAGGTACTGGTCGCATTCATGTATAGATGTGGTTCCTATCGTGAAGCGCTATGAAGCTTTCGGGTATGGTCCGTGCTATATATGTAAGGGCGTAAATAAATACATTCCACGTGCAATGTGGCCCGGGTGGGATCGCTGTAGGGTAGTCAGCTGGATGAGAAGCAGATACTTTAGATAGGGGGTATTACCACGTCGATAGGTTTCCCCTTCCATTGCGCAATAGGCCAATAACGTCACCATTCGCACAATACAGCGAGAACATATAGTTAGTCGAAAGCGCATCTTTTATACGCATGATGTCAGTCCCTGGCAGGAGTATGAGATAGGAACTCCTAATTTGTCTATGGTATTACTCACTCTGGAAACTGTCCCTGGCGTGAATGATGCCAGTCTGGTTTTGTGGCGTTTATGATTGTTTTAACCGATTGTCTCTGCAAGGGCCGGGTGCGCCGCAAACATCATTTCCATGCGCAGACAGAACTGTGGGGCAGAAGGGAACGGAAATACATTTTCTTTACAGTACTGAGCTTCATGATTTCAAGGGTGCAACAGGCGCAGTGACACAGGGGCCCAAAAAGGTCCAAAAAAAAAAAACTCTGTTTAAACACCGAATAGTACTATGTTTGGTACTGATCAGGCATTTACGAGTACTGGGACTAGGGACAGGGTGTGTCTTTATGTCTGGATAGAGAGGAATGTAGATGGCATGGACGAAAGTCTGGAATGGGGGTTTTCTGTTAGGCATACATGAAGCTATATCTAGCTGCCTGCGCTACCACCTAGTGGTCAAGTTTAAAAGTGCGGAATCATTGGCTTTCTACACATGGGGATGCACGAATGTGCGAGATGATGGTGTTTACAGTACCTACACGGTTGGTTTGATAAATACCATTTAAATTTTAGGCTATTGGTAAAAATGGAAATATAGCAATGAGTTACATATCTTGGGATTAAGGTGGAAACATGATAGGCCCAACTCCGTTCGGTATAAAGAGCCACAGTGGAATCATATTTTCATGCTAGAAGTGACGTGATCAGTCCAGTTCAGTTTCGAAGGGCCAAAGTGGATGTATTAATGTTTACACGGTATATCAAGTCCCGTTTGGCTCCACTTTGGTGGAGAAGTGTGGCTCAATGGTTAGAGTGGCAGACCCTGATGCAGAGGTCTGGCCCGGGACCAGGAGTCAATCCCCTGTCTTTGCTGGTCTTGGCTCAATTTACCAGCAACTGCCGGCCTCTGATGTTCACGAATTTTCATTTAAGTACAATAGTGGGGTAGGAAGGCACTATCCCAGATCCTATCACACCTGTTTACAAGCAAGTTGGTCCAGTGAACGGTAGACCGGGGGACCACCTGGTATTGGGGATGGCAATCAGGCAGTGGGAATTTTAAGTAGAATTGTGTAGGTAGGTTAAGTACTATCCCACATCCTATCACACCTGTCTACAAACAAGAGGGTTCAGTACATAGTTGGCCGGTGTGACCACCGGCTACTGGTGATAGCAATATGGCAATGGGCCATGTTATCTCACAAGTTATTTAAAAGGATGGGTCGGGCCCATAATAAATTGCCTGCTGAAATGGGAAGAATGTTATCTTTTTCTTACAATCAGGAATGTCCAATGTAGGCACAGGAGGGCTGCACCCATGACAGATTGGCAGGATAGCCAACACGTTTTAAAAAATGTTATATTTAGAGGCACTGTATCTAAATGCATTTAATATGTGAATTCTAATCTCAGTGATGCCGCCCATTGTACACCTACAGTGGGGCAAGAACACGTCAATCGATCATTTGTCAGAATGGTTAAGTGCAAGGAACATGAAAAGCTGCCCACATGGGTTTAAAGGCTGTGACATTAGGATAACAGTTGCTGTGCCCTCGCTGTTCCTGTATGACTCAGCAACAAGACAGTCGTGGTAGCTACTTATGTGGTAGTTAGACAATGTGACCATGAGGGCTGGGCGGGCACTGCAATCTGATCCCTGCTTAACACCCTCCTTGCACTGATCCCGCAACCCCATAATAATTTTCTGGGTGCGGGAATTTTTGTAGTGTTTTCACTTCACCTGGGTATCTGCCCACTACTTACAACGGTAACATGGCAGAGTGGTCTACGTAATCGACAATACTAGTTCGGGGTGACCGGGGGGCTTGCTGATTCAAGTTACACTTGCGTACGTGCTTGCCTCGGCCTATATGCACTTCCGAGTCGACTTAACAGCATTTGGCACTTAATTCTTCCCCACCTGTTTTTTGCCCAAGTAAGTCAGCCATACCAAAGGTCAGCCAGGAAATTGCCATTCCATAGTAGACCTGTTAGTTTCAGGTAATTTCCCCAGAGGACATAGAGCACGCAAAAAACTCACTATAGTAGAGTGGATCTAAAGAGGAGGGTCGCGACCATGCCTAAATCCCATCTCTGATACTGCTGGTGCTCTTATATGGGCAGGAGGGTCAGACAGATTTGCAGATGAACAGGGCTGAACTGGGGGAGGCAGAATGGGTTGATGAACGGTAACACATTAAACCCTGATCTTTTGAAACTAAGGTTTCATCATGATTTACAATAGGTGGCGGTATACTATGAATTGATTGGACAATCATGTGTGGCAGCGGGGGGGCCACCTGCTACTTGAAACTTGTTAGGGAAATGATGCTCAGTCTGGGATCATGAGAATAATATATATAGGTTATGGTCCTTAGTTATATTACGCGTTACCACTGTCAGCCACGATCCAAGCCAACAGTCAGGCGCAAGGGGTTCGATACTTAGAACACGTATATCTCATCAAGTTGTGATTGGGTGGGTGCCAATACAAACGGACTGTTCCTTTTGAACTGATATCCTAATCATCCTTAAGGAGTCATGAGGGCGCTATGGTATGCACTGGGGACTCCATGCTTCGTGTCACTGCACTGCACACTGGGTAGTGTTTGTTAAGGAAGGCCATTGTACAGGGCACTCCTCGTAACACTAATACAGTCACGCTACAAGGGAACCCAAACTGAGCTATGCTCAACACTTAGTCGGAAGTGTTTAGGAGTATGCATCTGACGCTAATAGTATCTCAAACGTGGCAAGGGATGGCAATGTAAGACTAGCACATGTACTGCAGTTATCGCCAGGAACACTAATGGTTTGTGTTTATCTTTTTCATTTATGTATGGCCGGGTCCATGGTGGATATCTGGAGTGCTCCGCATCACAACAGCTGCTACAGGTGGACAGCCCAAGGGATGCTGACGTCAGGTACAGGATGGCAAACAACAACGCAAGTGTGATGGGCGAGCGATCAAAAGACGCAAGAGGTGCCAACACAGAGTGGATTGTTTCGGTGTGTAAGCCCGTATATTGGGCTGGCGGCAGTAATGTAGCAGGATGTGGTTTCACAAAAATGGCAGTATTTGCCGTAACAGGAAAATGTATACCTACAGTAACGGCGCCTGTGCACGCAGGGCCACCAGTGTCAGCATGATATGCATAGATCACCGAATGGTAAGTGACAACGGCAGAGATGGGATAGTACACAAGGGTGTACATTCCTAGCTTCGGCAACCCCAGGAATGATAGGCCTATGCAACGCCTCATTTCCCCGGTTCAGGAAGTGGGGTAAAAGTAGTACCATACACTTAAACACTTCCAGAGCGTAGTGGCTGGGTGTGGATGGTTAGCAGACTGTACAATAGGCCAGTGGGAAGAGTAGGATGGGAGTACCAGGATACCCCCGGTCACAGCATCTGCAGGGACCCTCGAGAGGCATGCCCCCACACCCTCGTTCATTTTAGGACATGGGGTAACGATGATAGGACCCAGATTGCACCATGGGGGGGCTGCGTTTTCCCCCGGCTGCACGTAAAAGGGGGGGGGGGGAATTAAGCGAGTGCACGGAGTCACTCGGTGAAGAATCACTCGATAAAGAGGATCTACACTTGGTTGGAGAAACTATTTCCTACACTTTAATGACAGAATATCCCACAAGGGGTCATATCAGGACCAAGTAGACTAACAGTCGGCTGATAATGAGGAGTTGACCTTTATTAGAGGCTCTACTCACAGGGTGGGGGGTCCAGTGGACAGAGTCAGGGATGTCATAGGGGTAGGGAACAAAATAGCAGGGGTAGAGGGGTTTGGATTAGGAAGTTATGACCTTTTAGTGTAGGCGGTTGGGGGGGGGGCCAGATAGTCGGTAAACTACCTGGCCTGTGGCGGTAAGGTCATTAATCGGTGAGCAGCATTTTAAGGTCCTTACGGGGGGGTGGACCCATTCACGAAAGGGGCCGCCCGCGGGAGGGGCCATTGGTCTCTCTCAGAACTTCAGGGGCAGGATATGATATCCCGTTGTAAAGGGTGCGGGGGAGGGAGTCTACGCTTTCCTCAGGCTGGTAGCCACCCCTCACAACACTGAGACGTCACTAAGGTGCGCGAGTGTCTGGGCCCTCCTGTTATGGTTAAATGGAGTTCCGGGAGCGCACGTGGGTGAAACGTGCCCTGGGTTGCGCATGCGCATCTTCAACGTGAGAGCGCAGCTGTAAAAGGATCTGACACCGGTTGGCGACCTTGCCGTAGGACTTTATTATTAAAAATATTAGAATGCAGTTTAATTTTCAGGATGATTAGATTACGTTAGGAAACACGCTGTACTAGCTATTTGTTAAGGTTAGCCCATCATACCATGTCGAAACGGATGTCAATCTAATCTTCTGAAAAGTGTGCATTTTAATAATTGTCAGAAATGTTTATTTGATTAAAATTTTTGATTTGTTTTTATATTTTAATAAATACGGCCGGGGGGGGCCCCGTACCCCCCCTTGACTTCCAAAGACCCCCATGTGTCGACTGGTTGAGTTGGGTAATTCAGTCAGTGTGTTAAGGGGGGAGGTGGCCGGCAGTCCAAGACCATGATACAAGGGGGGGCCAATAGGCCCCCACGCAAGCATGGCGGGGCCCGGCCCCTCCCACATCCCGTCCCTTTCGGGGCCGCTTGCCCCGCGCCCTCGCCCCGGAAGTACTTGTGTGCTTCCGGGGCGAGGGGGCGGGGTCGCGGCGGCGAAAGGGTTAAAAAGCCTGGGGAGCGCGGGAAGCGGCCTCTTTGTGCCCGCGCTCCCAGGCTCGCTCCTCGCCCCGCCGTGGGGCCGTGTAATTTTCCCCACCCTCCATCCCTTGTTAGCAGACCTTGGGGCCTGGCAAATGGTGAGAATCAGGTTGGTCAATGTGCCAGACTATAGGTTTAGGGGGTTCGATCCAGTAGGCCTTGAATTTCCCGTCTACTGGAAGGTAGAACAGATGTAAATATTTTGTGCAGTGCCATGATATTTAACTAATTCTCTCCTTAGGCCTTTTTCCCGCTTACAGGAGTATCTGTATATGTATATGTTTTGTGCTTTGCTGTGTATTAACAATTTTCTCCTTAGGCCTTTTTTCCTTTTAGAATAGCAATGTCGTATTTATTATGTGTGTCTGGCGGTAAGGTCATTAATCGGTGAGCAGCATTTTAAGGTCCTTACGGGGGGGTGGACCCATTCACGAAAGGGGCCGCCCGCGGGAGGGGCCATTGGTCTCTCTCAGAACTTCAGGGGCAGGATATGATATCCCGTTGTAAAGGGTGCGGGGGAGGGAGTCTACGCTTTCCTCAGGCTGGTAGCCACCCCTCACAACACTGAGACGTCACTAAGGTGCGCGAGTGTCTGGGCCCTCCTGTTATGGTTAAATGGAGTTCCGGGAGCGCACGTGGGTGAAACGTGCCCTGGGTTGCGCATGCGCATCTTCAACGTGAGAGCGCAGCTGTAAAAGGATCTGACACCGGTTGGCGACCTTGCCGTAGGACTTTATTATTAAAAATATTAGAATGCAGTTTAATTTTCAGGATGATTAGATTACGTTAGGAAACACGCTGTACTAGCTATTTGTTAAGGTTAGCCCATCATACCATGTCGAAACGGATGTCAATCTAATCTTCTGAAAAGTGTGCATTTTAATAATTGTCAGAAATGTTTATTTGATTAAAATTTTTGATTTGTTTTTATATTTTAATAAATACGGCCAGGGGGGGGGCCCCGTACCCCCTCTTGACTTCCAAAGACCCCCATGTGTCGACTGGTTGAGTTGGGTAATTCAGTCAGTGTGTTAAGGGGGGAGGTGGCCGGCAGTCCAAGACCATGTGGGGGGGAGGGGGCGGGGGCAGAGAGCTGTTAAAGTGCCAAGTCTATCAGGTTTTGGGTGTAGAATACAGTAGCTCAGCGTGTTGTCGCCTTGCTGTAGGAAAAGGGTCCCCATTGTTTAGATCTCAGCAGGGCTGACTGCGCTTTTCATCCTTCACCATTTCTGAAAATGAATACTTATGAGGTTGGTCATAATAACAGATAAGTGCAGCAGGTAATTAGTTTCAGATATTCTGTCCTGACATGGCTGATATTCTTCTGTGGTCAGTCTTGGCCGGGTGTCTTGGTAACTGTCCCCCAAGCAGATTTTATCCATCACTAGTGATTGACTTAGTTCCTCAGAGTTCCTTTAATGAATGAATGTCTGAGGACAGAGTAACCTCACCTTGGATACATGAGGGGCTTACAGCGGCAGTTTTAAGGTGAAAGCCTGGGAGGTGATGGGCTTTCCCTGAAAAGCGGTGAATTTCTTGGCATATGCTGACGGAGGTGTTGGGCCTTCAACGTTGGAACTTTTCAAGAGATTCTGCATAAAATGAGCTTTTGTATGGGGTGTCGGTGAGGCGAGGCGAGTTGCAGTTGGTTTAGCTTTGGGCATTTAGAGGGAGGCTGTAGGCTGTTTGGAGTCTGAATTGTGGGTATGGATGCACAAGGTTTGGGTTGGAGATGGTGGTTGAGGGTTGTAGTGTTGGGGAGTAGAAAATGTAGGTGAAAGCTGCAGTGGGTCTGTAGGTAGTTTTGCAGATGGTGATGCGTAAACTGAGTCTGTGATGCAGCTCTACAAGGTTTGTTTTCACGCCCATGGGTGACACGAGTGAACTTAGTTGAATGCACCAGCGCTGAATGTGAAACACAGGTTATTGTAACCACACAGCACCCCACCCAGTACATAAATGAGGTGGTCTCAATGACTTTCGGTTATCGACAGGACTCAGTGGTAATCCAAACGATCATTCATTAAGGAGTTACATACTCCAGATCACTGGAAACGGAATATGTATTTCAACATATTTATTTTAAAATAGTTATTTAAAGTTTTTTAGTTCTAATGCACATAATATTGCTAACATCACAGAAGATAATAAAAAAAGATAAGCTTTTCAATAACAGTGAAATGGGAAAAAATTGTAACATCACAATTTATAGCCCTTAAACCCTCACTGTGCTATTTCTAAGCGCTATGTAAATTCTAGCAGAGGAATAAATAATAAACCAGAGAATTGGAGGTGGTGCGTGTACCTCGACAACAGGTCCTGTTTCCTGTTTGGAATCGCTTGTCAGCTCTTTCAAGCACAAGGCTAAGAGCTAGATCTCGGGCCTAATATTTAGTAGCATACCGTGCCAAATATGGAGCGGGCGCGTCTCTGCGGTGCCATGGTTACAAAGGGCCTTTTCAGTGCACAGCCTCACGCAGCTGGGAGTGTTGCTGCAGAGGTGTTATGTAGTCTCACCCTGGCCTCGAGGAGTTTGGAGAAAGCTGTAGAAAGGCTCAGTAAGGAGAGGATGGACCATCTCCTAAGTGCGGGCTGGATGGGCGAGCATCTCCCTCCACAGTCCAATGACCAGGGGCTGATGAGGCTTCAGCCCTGTAAGTCTCTCTTCACTATCCATGCTTATTGTGACCAGGGAGCTGCAGAGCAGGGGACCTGGAGAGGGGAGCTGATAGACCAGCATGACCATTGATCCCATCAGAAGGACTCCTCTCAGACCCCTCTTCCCGGCTTGTAACTCTTAGCTTTCAGTAGACTCTCTCACCCAGGGATGCTAGCACCCACCTCCTACCTCTTCCCTAGTCTCGGTGAGGAGTGCACGGCTTTTGGGGCCGCCAGGTTTGTTGGCCATTAAGGTCTGAGTTTGAATAATTCCCTAGTTCCTAAGCAGTACAGAAGAGGTCTTTCTCCATGGATGCCCTGGAGAAGAGCTGCTGCCCAGCTGAGCTGCTTTCCTGAAGAGTGGGAGTATCACCCATTTGCCCTTCCTCCATGCAAAGTGGCTAGCACCACCGCTGTACCTTTCTGAGCTAGATTGTGGCTGAACGGGTTGGTGGAAGTTAAGCTGGCGTTTCAGGTAGGCAGGTCCGGTGTTGTGGAGGGCTTTGTATGCGTGTGTGGGCACTTTGAACGGGCAGCCCTTCTGAATTGGTACCCTGTACCACTCTGAGGTGGAGCGTGATGGGTGCTTATAGCATGTTATATTTATATTTAAATGTTAGGTCAGAGTTTTCATTGAAAAGGCTTTTTTTGTTCCCTTAATAACTTTAAAGTTGTTCAGAGCTTAATTGAATTGCACCAGACTTTGCATGGAAGATGGTGCATTTGGTTTGATTTACATATAAAGCCATTCAGTAGTTTTCTGGAAATTAGCATTTAAAAACTGTTTTTGTGGGCTCGAATGGGTTAACTCTTGGGAGATAAATGAACCGTTAGTCCACAGATGGTTCACAAATCCAGGTTTCCATGGTGCCAAAGTCCTGAAAAAAATATAAAATGCCACATGACAGAAGGGGTAAGCACACCCTCATCCCAAGGCCTTAGGCGGAGGACCCCTCAAGGGCCACACCAAGTCTGTAAGTGAAAATACAATTATTTTTGATGCAGGGTCTGCAAACAACCACTGGGGTTCAAAATTACACAGGTGGAAGCCCACTGAGTACAAAATCCTTAGTCTGTGGGCTTTGTACCGCAACCACATACTATGGGCATAGGGTGACCAACTGGCATTGGTGCAAATTCAGGACGGTGAGTGTAAAAATTCAGGACAAATGGTCAAAATTCAGGACACAAATTCAGGACAAAGGGTCAAAATTCAGGACAAAACTTCATGACAATAGGTAAGTTTTACAGACACATCAGAGGTCGCGCAATAGTATATAAGTAAGCCCAGCCATTTCCAAACATATTCAACCATTTGCAAACCTATCCATCATGTATCCTTCCATCTATCATTTCACTCATCCATCCCTTCATCCATCCTTTCACTCATCCATCCATTATCCATCCATACACCCTTTCACCCTATCCATCTGTACACTTATCCATCCACTCTTCATCCCATCCATCCATTCACTCATCCATCCAGCCATTTACCCTTTCACCAATCCAGCCATCCTTTCACTTACTAACCCTTCCACCCATCCACTCTTTTAGTCATCCATCCATCCTCCCTTTCTCTCTCCATCGACCTTTTCACTTAGCCATCCTTCCTTCCACCCATCCATCCATCCACCCACCCACCCACCCATCCATCCATCTACTCATCCACTCATGAATCCATCCATTGACCCTATCACTCATCCATCTATCATTTCACTCCTTCACACATCTATCCATCCTTTTGTCCATCTACCCTCCCTTTCACTTACTCATCCATCCTTACATCCACCCTTTCACTCATACGTCTATTCATTCACCCTTGCACTTATCAATTCATGAATCCATCCATCATTTCACTCATCCACCCACCTGCCCACCCATCGTCCACCCAACCATCCCCCCACCTATCCACTCATCCATCCTTTCACCCACCCACCATCCACCCACCCATTCACCCACCCACCATTCACCCACCCACTCATCCATCCATCCTTTCACCCACCCACCATTCACCCACCCACTCATCCATCCATCCTTTCACCCACCCACTTATAGAAGATACTCTAAGAGAACTGATTGTCCTCCATACTTTGTTAATCAGTGTGGGTGCGATTGTGCCATTTCTTTATTTTATTACATTATAGACGGGATGTTTGAAGAACCGAGGTTTACGTACAATTTAGTGACAGTAATTACGCTTTGTGAAGAGAACCACGTGCTGCCTCCGTGTAATCTGGCCTGGCGGAGTCAAGGATGTTTGGGGCCTCTCTAAATTGCAGAGAGGTGACGCATTCAGGGCTGTTTGCATGTGAATAGATGCCCCTGCTCCTGAAGCTGCAGCCCCTCCCTCTCAGTCACCTTTGAGCGCCTCTTAACAGGTCATCAAGGGCTGGAGGTGTGAGGGTTGTCATCCCGCTGTGCCTTCCAATGCTGCTGAGTATCTGAGGAGCTTTGGTGCAGCATCGGAGTGAAGAAGGGAGGTGGGTGCAAGCTGTGCTGGCTTTAGGGTGGGGTGACCGGTGCCCTGTTAAAATGACGGACAAATGGCGTCCGTTAAAGAATCCTTCACGGACAACGGACAGACGGCCGAAATTACGGACTGTCCGTGAAATTTACGGACGGTTGGTCACCCTATATAATGGGCAGGAACCCAACACTGGTCCCGCTAATGCGGCCGCGGCCATGGATGGTACTTAGGAAGACCGCGTCTTGATCATGAGATGAGGACTTCGAATCTCATAGACCTGCGATGGGGCCCCTTCTATTTTGCATTTCTTTAATAAAGAGACCATACAATATCAATCTGGTGCAGCTAGACATTAAGGAGGGCTAACAGGTGTGTTATGTTCTGATAAGCGCGGGGATGCCTATTGGTAACCAGGCGCTATACAAAACTCGGAATAATAATAATAACAGGCCAATGATGTTAGACGGGGCTAACACCTCAAACAATGGGTGCAGCTAATCGTAAAGCCAATACAAGAGCACAGAGTGATACATTGGGCATTTAAAATAAACTGGTCAAACAAAAATATTTTCTTAGATTTGTCAATGTTTGTAATCTACTGACAAAGATCTTTAAACAGGGGTATGACTAATTTTGCAACTAAAATGCAACTTCTTTACATTTGAATAAAAAGTACTTTTGAACCAGTTTTCGCAAATCTGTTTCAAGTTTATAACCCTCTTTGCCAATTCCTTTCATGAAGTAACAGTGATCTTGCTTCAGTTCCATCTTCAGAAAGACGCACTGAATGACTGTGAACCAGAGGTACATTTTCAGTTTGCTCATTGGGACGTTGCTTCATCAGTGGCGGGCGCTGACCCTCAACACTGGAGGGGCGTTGAGGGGACTGAGAACCGAACCCAGTGGGGGCTGCAAAGATTATTTTTTACATTTTAAATGTACTTTCCTGTGTTTCGCTCTCCTCTGTCTTTTTTTAGGGCTCGGCCTACGCCCACGAAGTGGGTGGAGCTTCGAGCTCCTAATGTTAAAGAGAAAAAAAAGTATCTCTAGGGCTTTGGCCAGACACATTCCTTAGTGTTTTATGTCATCTGCCCAGTGATTCGTCTTCGCTGTGGTGTCTTTGTAGTAGTGATAGGCTAAATGTAGTTTTCGTCCGCCATGTTTGGCATTTTTTGTGCGTGTGCGCGCACAGAAGTACATTAATTATAATTAGGAGCTGTCAGGGTGCCTCCGTAAGTGAATCCAGATGGCCGGGCGCGTTCACCATTCAGCAGCGCTCAGCGCGCAGCTGCTGCATGCCAGGCCGGGAAAGGGCTTCATTAGCCTCACTCATCCGGCGCTGAGACAGCAAGACACGGGGGCCCACGGCCCCCTCCCTCATCCGTATCGGCGAAGCTCGGAACGTCCTGCTTACCACCTGCCATGCAAACGAGAAGCACCAGAATCGAACGACAACCCTCCTGTGTGCATTTATCACATGTCCCTGTACACGGGCATCGTCACTCCCACAGGGTTTGTTGGAGCAGCATACAAAACAAGGTGATAGCGACTGACCCGGTGGCAGAGGGTCCTACCTGCACTGCCGAGGAGCTGTGGACACAGTCTCCGTTTTAATTCTGACGCGCTGCTGATTGCGAGCTGCGCTCTGTTTTTAATCCATCACTGTTGTTCTTTTTCCCTTTAACCACTGTACTTTAAAGTTAAAGGTTGTCTCACCTCTATCATCGACCCCAGGGGTCTTGGAGTCCGCTGGTGGGGGCTGTGTGCAGTGGGAGGGATACGATCGCGGGCGCCATTTTGGCTTGGGTTCAAGCCCAGTGGACGTCTGAGCCACTCCCCCCACGCCACTCCCTACTTAATCGGGCAGCATGTGTCAGCGCAGCGGACGAGCGCAGCGGGCGCGTCGAAGGCGCGCCGGAGTTGCGCCTGAGTTAAGCCCGTCTGCGCCCGTCCGCGGCTGGCCGGGGCCAGGGGCCCGTCACTTTATCCCTCCAGTCATCAGCTACCCCCGGTCACTTTGCTCTCGCTTCGCCACTTGCATCCTCCAGCCCCTACAGTGCTAGAGCAAATCACCTCTCTTGGGCTATGTAGGTCTCCCTCTATTCAACCATGCCCTGACTTGCCAATCAATCAGCTGTCTGATGTCTTACTTCCCTCTGCCCACCTGCCACTCCCTCTTGCCCCCAACCCTCACTGCACCCCCCAGTCCACCATCGATGCGATCCTTCTGAATACCAGGTCGGCGGTCGCCCATCAACTCGAGCTCTTCCATCTGCTTGACTCTTGCCAGCCCCATCTGTTGTTCCTTACGGAAACTTGGTTTAGGGATGACTCTCTCCCGAGTCTCCTAGCCATGCTGCCCCCGACCTACTCGGCTATCAGAATGGATCGTCCCGGGGGAAAGACAGGGGGAGGCGTCGCCTTGATCACCCACACTGATTTCCACTTCAAAATTCTCCCCTCTCCCCCCATTCCTGCCGTGGACTGTCTTGTAGTCCGCTCCATCTCATTTGGGGTCCCCTTGACCTGCGTCTTGATTTATCGTCCCCCCCAGTCCACCCCCCTTTTTCTGGGTTCCCTGGAGGACTTACTGGCTACGCTAGTAGTGAATAATTCCGCAGTTCTGCTCCTCGGGGACCTAAATTACTGGCCTAATGACCCGGCCGAGGATGCCAGATCTAAGGAGTTCACTGCCCTGCTCACCAGTCTTAATTTTCTTCCCCAGCTTTCCACTCCCACTCACTCCCTCGGTCACCAGCTCGATCAAATATGGACCCTCAACATTCCTACCAACTCCCCTATCATTTCGTCCTGTTCATGGTCAGACCACCACCTTATTTCCTTTGCACTTAACCTTGGACGGCCGCCTAAACCCCCACTGCCCAAAAACACCTGGTTTAGAAAGTGGGATAAGGCCGACCTCCCTGATGTCTGCTCCTCCCTAGCGGCATCTTGCCCTGAGCTTAACGATCTCCCCCTCCCCTCCCAGCTCTCAGCCATCAACAACTGGCTATTAAAGGCATGCAACCGCATTGTTCCCCTTAAAAGAGTCGCCATCAAGCGGGCTCATGCCGCCAATAGGTGGTTCTCCCCCCCCTCAAAGACAAGAAGCTGGCGGCACGCAGAGCAGAACGAGCATGGCGTCGCAACTACTGCCCCCTCCTCAAAGCTAAGTACTGCCTTGTTCTCAAGGAATACAAACAAGCCATCCTAACTGCGAAAGCAGAGTACTTTTCCGGTAAGATCTTGGCAGCGGAAAATCAGCCAAAGGAAATATTTGCAACGGTCCATGAACTCGCTGTACCGGACAGGGTGATTTCTAAAATCCCCCCGTCCCAATCACTCTGCGACTCTCTCAACTCTTTGTTTTTTGAGAAAGTGGCCCTCATTAAGGCTAACATTCCTCCCTCCCTCATTACTCCGGTCATCACCCAACCGCCTCTTGTTGGTCCACTCCTTACTCACCTCCCCCTCCTGACACGGGAAACCCTTCTCCCTTTATTGGCTCGGGTCAAGTCAGGATCTCCTCACGACATTGGCCCGGCTTTTGCCCTGAAAGAGATCTTTTCCAGCTGTTACTCCCCTCCACTTACACTCATCAATCACTCCCTTACCTCTGGCATCGTCCCCACTGCCCACAAATCTGCAGTCGTTATTCCTATCCTAAAAAAGGCAGGCGCTGATCCATCTATGCCTGCCAATTACCGCCCCATTTCCCTGCTTCCTTACTTGGCGAAGGTCTCAGAGGCCCATGTCACCCGGACTCTGAGTTCCTTTGTGGAGTCCACCGGCCGCCTTTCCTCTTGTCAGGCGGGCTTCCGTCCGCTGCACTCAACTGAGAAGGTGGTAGTGTCAGTGATGGACAAACTGAGGGAGGGCATTGACACCTGCCTCCCCCAGGCTCTGGTCCTCCTCAATTTGTCCGCCGCTTTCGACACGGTAGACCATGACATCCTACTGTCCCGTGTCGAGGCGGCGGGCATTGGGGGTATGGCCCACGCTTGGCTCCGGTCTTTTCTAACTGACAGGGAGCAGGCGGTCCACCTGGCAGGCTTTGCCGCCCCTCCACGTAGAGTGACATGCGGCGCCCCCCAGGGCTCTTCCTTGTCCCCTCTACTTTTTAATTTATACATCTCGCCCCTCATTTTTTCTTTACAGCAGATGGAGGTCTCGGTGTTTAATTACGCCGATGACCTCCAATTAATTTTTAATCTTTCCCATTCCCCGTCTTCTGCCTGGAATTTTCAGAGGGTGATGCTTTTCATCCAAAACTGGATGAACTGCAACCACCTCAAGTTAAACCCCGACAAAACCGAGTTGGTTTTGACCGGGGGTGGTTGCAGTCCTTGGTCCCCGTCCTTTTGGCCTGATTCACTGGGTTCCCCTCCCTCCCCGGTTCCCAAGGTCAAAACCCTAGGTATCTTTATTAATTCCCAGCTCTCGCTTCACACTCAGGTTCTTTCGGTGGTGTCCTCTTGTTTTTTTTCCCTCCGCACTATCCGTAAGGTTTCCCGTTTTTTTTCTGTTCCTGCCCTGAAGCTCATTCTCATGGCCATGGTGCTATCTCGCCTTGACTATGGGAATGTGGTCTATAATGGTGCCCCTGACTACCTTATCCACCGACTGCAGCAGATACAAAATCAGGCTGCCCGCCTGATTTATGGACTCCCCAAGTTCCATCATGCCACCTCTCTGTTGCAGTCCCTGCATTGGCTCCCGGTGAAGGAGAGGGCTCTTTTCAAGCTGGGCTGTATGACCTACCAGGCTAGAGCTGGGACCGCCCCTGCCTTCCTCTGTGAGATTATATCTCCCTATCTCCCGGGCAGAGAGCTTCGCTCCTCTCACCGGGCTCTTCTGACAGTTCCACGCTTTAAGAAGAAGAGGTCCGGGGGAACGAGATTTGCCGTTTTAGCCCCTTCTTTCTGGAACTCCCTCCCTCACGCCCTCAGAGCCTCTACTTCTTATGTAGAATTCCGCAAACTCCTCAAAACTTTTCTGTTTCCCAACCCCCCAGCAGTTTAGTTTTGTCCCTTACTCCCTCTGGTTCTCCGCTACCTAGCGCCAGGAAACCGCCCCGGTAACAGTGCGCTTTATAAATTTATTAAAATTCAAATTCAAATTCAAACAAATCTCTTACTTGCAAATTGTTCTGGATTGTTTGGGAAGATGAGGTGAGAGCGAGAAAGCACAAATTAGAGACAGGATTAGAACACAATCTTTGCGGTTGCGAAGAGAGGTCGTCCAGTAAACAGTGGCAATATCCAGTCGCCACCATGATATAACCGTTTCAAATGATCATTTCAGATGGCTGCACCTAGATGTAAATAATCGAGCTGTTACAGCAAACAATACACAGTGTTCAAAATTGCTTTCTTTCCGACATTCAATGTGTTGTGACCTTAGGACGAACACACCTATGCTTTTAGCTGTTGATGTGTCACCTGACAACTTTTTTCACTTTCAAGATTTCACAGGCTGGGTAAGAAATGTACACTTCACCTGTATGGATATGTTTTTCCATTGTAGAGGGCATGCTGGCGGAGTCACGAGTAGCCAACTTGTAAAAGATAACTGATGACGAAGGTTTTACGGTTAACTTGCAGGTTCCATTTTTTTCGGTAAAGCTACTGAAGGTAAGCAAAGGAATGGGGCATGCTCAAGAAGAATATAAAATATATTTTTGTGTGTTAAAAAATTTCATACATTTTAATTCGTGCCGTCTGCATTTTAAAACGCTTCCACACAGAAAGCACAATTACATATTTCGCCCTCCCTTCTCACAAAAGGCAGTCATGCGAAAACCGTCTTCTCTTGGTTCGTGCTCCAGAGTCCACGTGCATGGGCAAGTAGTACACACATCAGCAAAAATATTAAAAGAAGCACAACGAAGCTTCTTCTGTGAATGGAGATGGGGCTTTGGTGGTTAATTAAGAACTGAAAGATGAGGTTATTTACTAGAATTTTAATTAAATAACTAACAGATTTTAGCATTCTTGGGGACTGAATAGGGCATAGACTATGAAAGTCTGACAAACTAAAACTCGTTATTGTTAAATGGTGACGTTCAAGCTCAAATACGCAGTAAACGATATCAAAACATTGAATATTACAGATTGAGAGTGCAGAGTGCAGTTTGAGAGTGCAGAATCAGAGTGCAGTGTGAGAGTGCAGTGTGAGAGTGCAGTTTGAGAGTGCAGGTTGAGAGCAGTTTGAGAGTGCAGTTTGAGTGCAGTTTGAGAGTGCAGAGTGCAGTTTGAGAGTGCAGTTTGAGAGTGCAGATTGAGAGTGCAGAGTGCAGATTGAGAGTTGAGAGTGCACATTGAGAGTTGAGAGTGCAGTTTGAGAGTTGAGAGTGCAGTTTGAGAATTGAGAGTGCAGTTTCAGAGTGCAGCATGAGAGTTGTGAGTGCAGATTGAGAGTTGAGAGTGCAGTTTGAGAGTGCAGTTTGAGAGTGTAGTTTGAGAGTGCAGAGTGCAGATTGAGAGTGCAGAGTGCAGATTGAGAGTGCAGAGTGCAGTTTGAGAGTGCAGAGTGCAGTTTGAGAGTGCAGTTTGAGAGTGCAGAGTGCAGTTTGAGAGTGCAGAGTGCAGTTTGAGAGTGCAGAGTGCAGATTGAGAGTTGAGAGTGCAGATTGAGAGTTGAGAGTGCAGATTGAGAGTGCAGTTTGAGAGTGCAGTTTGAGAGTGCAGTTTGAGAGTGCAGTTTGAGAGTGCAGTTTGAGAGTGCAGATTGAGAGTGCAGATTGAGTGTGCAGATTGAGAGTGCAGTTTGAGAGTGCAGTTTGAGAGTGCAGTTTGAGAGTGCAGTTTGAGAGTTGAGAGTGCAGATTGAGAGTTGAGAGTGCAGATTGAGAGTGCAGTTTGAGAGTGCAGATTGAGAGTGCAGTTTGAGAGTGCAGATTGAGAGTGCAGTTTGAGAGTGCGATTGAGAGTGCAGTTTGAGAGTGCAGTTTGAGAGTGCAGTTTGAGAGTGCAGTTTGAGAGTGCAGTTTGAGAGTGCAGAGTGCAGATTGAGAGTTGAGAGTGCAGATTGAGAGTTGAGAGTGCAGATTGAGAGTGCAGTTTGAGAGTGCAGTTTGAGAGTGCAGTTTGAGAGTGCAGTTTGAGAGTGCAGTTTGAGAGTGCAGATTGAGAGTGCAGATTGAGTGTGCAGATTGAGAGTGCAGTTTGAGAGTGCAGTTTGAGAGTGCAGTTTGAGAGTTGAGAGTGCAGATTGAGAGTTGAGAGTGCAGATTGAGAGTGCAGTTTGAGAGTGCAGATTGAGAGTGCAGTTTGAGAGTGCAGATTGAGAGTGCAGTTTGAGAGTGCGATTGAGAGTGCAGTTTGAGAGTGCAGTTTGAGAGTGCAGTTTGAGAGTGCAGTTTGAGAGTGCAGTTTGAGAGTGCAGTTTGATAGTGCAGATTGAGAGTGCAGTTTGAGAGTGCAGTTTGAGAGTGCAGTTTGAGAGTTGAGAGTGCAGTTTGAGAGTTGAGAGTGCAGTTTGAGAGTGTAGATTGAGAGTGCAGATTGAGAGTGCAGATTGAGAGTGCAGAATCAGAGTGCAGAGTGCAGATTGCAGTTTGAGAGTGCAGTTTGAGAGTGCAGATTGAGAGTGCAGAGTGCAGATTGAGATTGGAGAGTGCAGATTGAGAGTGCAGTTTGAGAGTGCAGATTGAGAGTGCAGATTGAGAGCGCAGATTGAGAGTGCAGTTTGAGAGTGCAGAGTGGCAGTGAGTGCAGACTGAGTGCAGAGTGACAGTGAGTGCAGACTGAGTGCAGAGTGACAGTGAGTGCAGACTGAGTGCAGAGTGACAGTGAGTGCAGAGTGACAGTGAGTGCAGAGTGACAATGAGTGCAGAGTGACAGTGAGTGCAGAGTGAGTGCAGAGTGAGTGCAGAGTGACAGTGAGTGCAGAGTGACAGTGAGTGCAGAGTGACAGTGAGTGCAGAGTGGCAGTGAGTGCAGAATGGCAGTGAGTGCAGAGTGGCAGTGAGTGCAGAGTGACAGTGAGTGCAGAGTGACAGTGAGTGCAGAGTGACAGTGAGTGCAGAGTGACAGTGAGTGCAGAGTGACTATAGAGTGAGTGCAGAGTGAGTGCAGAGTGACAGTGAGTGACAGTGAGTGCAGAGTGACAGTGAGTGCAGAGTGACAGTGAGTGCAGAGTGACAGCAGAGTGACAGTGAGTGCAGAGTGACAGCAGAGTGACAGTGAGTGCAGAGTGACAGTGAGTGCAGAGTGACAGCAGGGTGACAGTGAGTGCAGAGTGACAGTGAGTGCAGAGTGACAGTGAGTGCAGAGTGACAGTGAGTGCGGAGTGACAGTGAGTGCAGAGTGACTACAGAGACAGTGTGTCAGGGTGCACATTGTGTGAGTGTGCAGAATGAGTGTGCAGGGTAAACAGTGTGTGACTATGCAGGGTGACATTGGGAGTGTGCGGGTGAGCAGTGTGTGAATGTGTAGGGGCATTGTGTGAGTGTGCAGCAAACACCACACACACATACACCACACACACATAACGCACACACAAACCACACACCTCAGTCTCTCAACACCACACACTTGTCACCACTCAACACAACACACTCACCACCACACTCACTCCCCAGGCTCACCCCCACAGACTCACCAGTACACAGAAAACAACACACACAACAACACACCCCCAGCCGTCAATGAATGCTTTCACCATGCACAAACACCAACAACCATCATCCATCTGTGCACGCTTTTACCAAGCACACACCCACCAGCCGTCAGTGCACCCTTCCACCAGGCACACACACCTCCAGCCGGCAGTGCACTTTTCCACCAAGCAATCGCAGTATGGTACACTTTACTTTTAAACATATTCATATAAAGCAGAGCATGCCACCATTGGTAAAATTACAATTCAACCAACATACTTCCACTACACACCACATGCACACACTCCATAACACATGGCAAAAAGTCATTGGCATTTACAATGCCATTAGCTCAAACTCAAATAAATCCGAGCCCGATCGCATTTCTAATGCTTGTTTCTTTCTTCTTGGGTGCCATCAGCGCACCTCGTGGAGCCTCAGGCAACTCCCTTCTCCAAATCCTGACTCTGCTCTCATGCTGCAGATGAGTAGCATGAGAGCAGCGCCTGGATTGGCTGGAACAGGCTACCTCAATGCTCCAGCAGGCACGGGAGGCCAGTGCCTGCTCTCCACCCAGCTTCTTGGAAAGTTAGGTCGAGAGGTTTCCGCTGCGCAAGACAGCCGGCCAAAGTGACTGGCACAGTGTAAACTAGTGGACTCAGCACCACTCTCCTGCTGCCAGTCAGCAATGTCCCGCCCCCAAACACTGCTTGGGCCGGAAGCGGTGACAATTAAAATGGAAATTCATTTTATTTCCATTGCCGCTGTGCTTCATATGCCTGTTCGAAGCTGCACACATTTACAAGTCTCAGAATATTTTGCTTAGTGGCTCAACACACCTGATTTCAGGATGTGTGACTGGCAAGTCACAAGTTTGATTCCTAATGCAACTTCAATTTCTCCTGAGCTTAATTGAGTGAGAACCAATCAGTAGGCAATAATATCTCCTGTAAATTACTCTGCAGGACTCTGTGCTATACAACATCAAAATAAAATAGTTTTGTTAACACCCCATATTGAGCAGTGCTCATATGTGATGGCGGAGCTACATTCACACAGGGTATTTGCCTTGAAATAACTTTTAAACAAATTGTGTCATAACGTGCAAAGGATGCAAGTATTCCTTAAAGCTCCAGGGCATAGGATGTGCAGCCGATGGGCAAGGTCCTGCAAAGAAGTCACTACAACGGAGTCAGAAAATGCACCTTTTATATTTTAATAAAACCAGCCATGCTTTAATTCTGTTCTGCAGCCCCAATCGAACAGTGTCAAATCCACTAAAATAGTGATGTTACTTTTACAATATGCTACATTTGTTATTTATTTCTACAAAATTCTATTGAGAAGAATGGCCATTATCTCTATAATGTTTTTCCTAAATTTGTATACTAATGATAGCAATTAGTCTAGACTAGATCGAGAAAGGAACAAGCCTGAATGGGACGCAAGAGACACAGCAGGCAGAAAACGGGGTCACCTGTTTGTCATTGTGACACTAGAACAAGTACTGCACAATGTAGTCTTTTCATTGGAGGTTTTGACGCTGCTCTAATTTACTGCTTTAGATTTAAGTTTTTTTTAAATTTGACTGTATCTATATGTTGCACTGTCATTTTTAAGTTTATTGAATCTGTGAGAAACCAGCGGGTGAAAATCGTCTCAGAGCAAAGTTTTTGTACTTTTAGAGCCACCATTTTGATTGGGATGCTCTCTTGTGTTTTTCGCTGGGCGGAGGTTTCTCTCAACGGATATTTAAATTGCAGGGTGGCTCGGACGAGCCGCTGGCGCTCCAAAGGTGTTCCAAAGGCAAGCCGCTCTAGGCCAATCCCGTCTGGCTGCGATCAGCGCCGGGCATGCTGGCTGTTTTCTGTACATATCCCAGGATGAGATATTTTACAGTTCTTATCAATCGAAAGCTCTTACTATTAGGGTGACCAACTGGCATTTGTGCAAATTCAGGAAGATGAGTGTAAAAATTCAGGACGAAGGGTCAAAATTCAGGACACAAATTCAGGACAGGAGGTCAAAATTCAGGACAAAACTTCAGGACAATTGGATATGTTTTACAGACACATCAGAGGTCGCGCAATAGTATATAAGTAAGCCCAATAGTTAATCAGCAAGGAGGGATGAGGAATTGAAGCGTCCGTTTCTTTCCCCAAAGTGAGTATTGAATTGATCAAAAAAATGAAAACGGACAGTTGTAACACTTCTTGACCATTGGCTAAGAAGAATATTAGAATACCCTCAAAAACTCAATGTTGGATGGAATGCGGTATATATGTTTCATCCGCCCCACATTGTATTTATGGCAGTTATCATAGGGTATTCCAATGAGTATTAATTGCCAGCCTCATCCAGAGGCACCTCTGGTCAAAGGTGCAGTGTCCAGAGATGAAGGAGAGATCCCTCAAAAAAGTGTGAAATCAAATTGTTGGAAAAAAGGAAAAAATGTTTAAAAGAGGGAAAAGACACCCAAAGTTTTTTAATGGAGGGTGAATTTCCACTGTGTCTAAAATAAGTTCATACTTCAAAGAGATCAAGTTACTGGATCTGGGAGTATAACGGTAAAATTGTCGACATGTTTCAGCTCCTTTGGCCCGAGGGGTCTATGGAGCTTTTGTCAGGACTAACAAACAGGAAATGTTACTCACACAATTTGTGTAGTATCTTTGTGATGTGGTTGTTTTCTGAAACTTGAATAACAAAACCGTTCCACCAAATTCTGTAATAAAAAAGGAGACATACATGCACAAATACACACTATTCGTTTGAATTATATTGCGTTCATGAGAGGCTGAAAAAAGGTAAATTTCAACTTCTTCAAAAGTAAGCATTATGTTACGAAATCAATTCAAGGAAGGTTTCTATACACTGGATTAAGATAGACATGCTAGATGTGGACCCCGGATTTCTGGTCTCAGTTTACTACAATGCATAGTTCAGACGGTGACCCTATAATATGCATGGCAATGAGTATGGGCTCATTAACTAATTGGAGTTCATTTTCCCGCTGTTTTACGAGTAATACTTGGACAAGAATCACTCAAAACACATTTCGATATTTAAACAATAAAGATTGGCCATTACAAACATGAAAATGAATATGGAATGACGAGTCATTACGAACATGTTTGACATTGCGGTTCGTGGACCAAATCTCTTAGCGGGGGACTCAAAGGTTCATAGATAACCACAAACGAGTGTATTCCATTTCACCGCCTAAAGCGGTGAATTGAGCGGGTCCCCGGGAAAACAAAATTGTAAAATCAAGTTTAGGAAATAGTAATGGGCGAGTCCTACCTGAATCGGTGGAACCTATTTCTCCATCAGGGGAATACCGCTAATTGTAGCCCAGAGCTGTTAGAAAAGGGTAGACGCATCATTAACATTGCAGCTTTAGCGTCTTACCGGTTTTGCTCTAAAAGTATCAACGCCGCCATTACCCGCGTGAACTGTTTTCGGACTTGTGCTGGCTCTGCACCCGGATGTTGGATGAAGGCTGACGCTTAGATTTAAAGGGGCTTCACTCGGGCACGTGATTATGACGTTTTTTTTGTATTGAAAACTCTTTATGGTTCCTAGAGGCTATTAACACAATAAGACAATAAAACAAGCATTGTTCAATCGGATATTGCAAGGCTAGATTTTACGGATTGAAAGTACATTTGAGCCTTGAATTAATGTAGGAATCAGCTCGGTATACTAATGCGGGCGTTGAGTGTTTATTTTGCAAAATGGTGCCAGGCGACAGAATCGTTCAGACCTTGCTCATAGGTTTTAAGACGATTTACCCATCTCTGTTCTTTTTCATAAAATATTTTCTCAAAGTTGTGGGATTTGTCTGTTAACATTTCTATCACTGTCCAATGGAGCTCATCGCAGGAATGATTCAGTTCTGTAAAATGGGAACATAATTTAGTGGTGTTCTTTTTTAATCTGATATTACTTTTATGTTCACCAATTCTTATTTTTATTTTGCGGCATGTCATCCCAATATATTTCTTTTTACAGGGGCAGCTCACCATGTAGATGACATGGGAAGAGTTGCAATTGGTATGCTGGCTCTGTGTCCATGTTAGGGTCTCCGACAATTGTAATGTTTTTGACGCTGTAGTTGTTTTACATGCTATACATGAGCCACAAGGGTAGTGCCCTGTTATTGGTGTCATCGTTGCATCTCTCGTTATGGCCAATAGTTGTTTCTTCAGGGGTCGTGTATGCACTAGAACATCCTTTAGATTTTTTGTTCTGCGGTTGGCGAATCTCGGTTTTGGCCAGTTAAATTTACCGGTGTTCAAAATATGCCAGTTTTTATTGACCATTTTTTGCACATCGTAGGAGGATGGACAGAAGGTTGTGACGCTGGTAGTCAGGTCTTGTATTTGTGCTTTTGGATGATTTTGCAGGAGACATTCCCTCGGTTGATTATTGGCTCTTTTTCTACAATACTTAATTGTTTTTTCGGTATAGTCTCTTTTCCTTAATTTTTCGCTCAGTTCTTGGGCTTGGATTTGGTAATCTTTACTTCTGCTGCAGTTTCTTTTGAGCCGTAAAAATTGGCTATATGGAAGGTTATCTCTGAGTGGCTTGGGGTGATAACTCTTATATGAAAGAAGACTGTTCTTGGCCGTTGGCTTGGTATAGGTTTTAGTTTGTAGAACGTTGTTTTCCACAAAGATTGTGAGATCCAGGAAGTCTATTCTGCTGTTGCTGGCTGTGTAGGTGAACTTGAGCCAGGGATCTAACCTATTCAGCCAAGTAATGAACAGATCCAAATCAAGTGCAATGTTCCAAATTAGAATGATGTCATCGATATATCTCTTCCAGTATAGAATACTGGAAGAGAAAGGGTTTGTTTCATTGTGGACATATTGGCTTTCGAAGTGACTAACATACAGTCCTGCAACCGAAGGCGCAAATGCGCTGCCCATAGAGGTGCCATGGGTTTGAAGGTACAACTTGTCTTCATATTCGAAAAAAAATTCTTTTAGTGCCAATTTACAACACTCAAGGATAAAGTGTCTGGGTGTAATGTATTGCCAGTCTTCCATGTAGAGGACATCCTCCAGGACCTGGATTGTCTCATCTTGCGGTAGACTCGTGAATAGCGCTTCAACGTCAAGGCCAACCAGGAGCATTGTTTCAGGATCAAAAGTTTTGTCTGTAATCTGTATAAGTAGGTCTCGAGTATCTTTTAGGTACGTTTGTGTTTTTTGGACCAGGGGTTTGAGGTATTCATCCGCAAATTTAGACAGCGGCTCTAGAATTGACCCTATTCCAGAAACTATGGGCCGTCCAGGTGGAGGAGACCTGTTTTTGTGAGTTTTGGGAAGTGAATAGAAATAGGGAATTTTCGGTTCGTTTGTGACCAGAAATTCAGCTTCTTTTTTCGATATCCACATCTTGGTCTCAGCTTCATACACCATGATGGATATGGTGTTTTGTAGTCTCTCTGTTGGATCTGTAGTGATCCTTTGGTAGAATCTCGTGTCTGACAGGAGGGCGAGGCATTGTTGGTTGTAACCAGTTTTGCTCAAAATTACTGTGCCTCCCCCTTGTCAGCCGGTTTGATCACTATTTCTTCATTGGACTGTAGGGACTCTAATGCCAGGCGTTCCTTTTTGTTTAGGTTCTGAAATGTTTTTTTCTTTTCCATATTGTCCACACCTTTCAACAGTGCCTGCTCAAAGGTCTGCAGTTCTGGGGGGGACACTGAATGTTGGGGGGTTGAACGTGGATTTCCTTCGCAGGGAAGTGTCGCCTTCTTGTCTAAAAGCAGTGTTTTTTTAAAAGAATGCTTTTAGTTTCAGTACTCTGCAGAACTCAGCCAGTTCACACTTAAGTTTGAAAATGTTGAGTTCGGGAGTTGGTACAAATCCTAAACCCTTATTTAGGATTTTGATTTGATCCTCTGATAGTTCTATATCTGAGAGATTGACTATCAGAGATTTGTCTTGCTGGTTGAGGGTTGTGCTGCTGCCATACTCCGAGTCTGCACATTCCTCTGTTGGTCTTGCCAGGTTAAGGACTTTTTTCTGCCTCGGGTTGGTTTCGGCCCCTGGATAAAAAAGGCGGTTCATGTTGATGTGCATTTGTGTGTCCTGCCATTTGTTGTTCTCCCATTTGAGGCATCTGGTGTGTTCCTTGATTGAAAGGAGCCATCCATCCTCCATATTGCGGAACAAAAGGTTGATAGACTGGTACATTGTAGCCTGGGTAATATGGTCGTTGCCATCTGTTTCCCCTTCTAGGGCGTTGGTATCTATAGTACGGCCTCTTCTCGGGGTGAAATCTTCTGAGCTGTTAATAGAATTATTAGAGGAATTGTTCCCTGTTGACTCATTATCCGAGCCAGGTTCTGGAAAGTTGTAATCTTCCTTTGTGTAGGGGTGCATCTTCTCTTGGCTAAACGTTTTTAAGTCTTTGCCAAGTTTTTGTAATTTGCTTTGCATAATAAATTCTTGTGTCTCATCCAATTCCTTTGTTATCTCTTCCAGTCTTTTTTTGTATACAAGAGGGTTGATGCCTTTCTACAATTCATTTTCGCAGGTTTTAATTTCCTCTAAAAGAGCTTCTGAAAGTCTCCTGGCTGTCTTGATGATAAGGACCAGGTAATCTAAGGTACACTTCCAGGAGATAGAAGACCAATCTTTGCGAAACGCAAGGTCATGTAAGAATATTCTCGGGGCGTTGCTGACCCATAAGCCTCTGGGTGCCGTTTTCGACCTCAAATATTCCGTCATTATTATTCCGTGGATAGCTGTGCGGATTTGTTCTCTTTTCTTTTCCGTTAACTTTTCCCAATCGTCTGTCTGAGCCAAGGCTTCGGTAAGTTCTGTGTTCTGTAGGAGTGGTTGAGTTGCCAGTATTTCGTCTATATCGTTAGCGTCAAAACTTAATCCAGGATTGCCTTCCATTTTGATATGTTTTCTTATTTAGAAAAGATTTGGCTTAATAGATCCCGCAGCTGTGCGCTGCTTATATAATAGTTAATCAGCAAGGAGGGATGAGGAATTGAAGCGTCCGTTTCTTTCCCCAAAGTGAGTATTGAATTGATCAAAAAAATGAAAACGGACACTTGTAACACTTCTTGACCATTGGCTAAGAAGAATATTAGAATACCCTCAAAAACTCAATGTTGAATGGAATGCGGTATATATGTTTCATCCGCCCCACATTGTAGTTATGGCAGTTATCATAGGGTATTCCAATGAGTATTAATTGCCAGCCTCATCCAGAGGCACCTCTGGTCAAAGGTGCAGTGTCCAGAGATGAAGGAGAGATCCCTCAAAAAAGTGTGAAATCAAATTGTTGGAAAAAAGGAAAAAATGTTTAATAGAGGGAAAAGACACCCAAAGTTTTTTAATGGAGGGTGAATTTCCACTGTGTCTAAAATAAGTTCATACTTCAAAGAGATCAAGTTACTGGATCTGGGAGTATAATGGTAAAATTGTCGACATGTTTCAGCTCCTTTGGCCCGAGGGGTCTATGGAGCTTTTGTCAGGACTAACAAACAGGAAATGTTACTCACAGAATTTGTGTAGTATCTTTGTGATGTGGTCGTTTTCTGAAACTTGAATAACAAAACCGTTCCTCCAAATTCTGTAATAAAAAAGGAGACATACATGCACAAATACACACTATTCGTTTGAATTATATTGCGTTCATGAGAGGCTGGAAGAAGGTACATTTCAACTTCTTCAAAAGTAAGCATTATGTTACGAAATCAATTGAAGGAAGGTTTCTATACACTGGATTAAGATAGACATGCTAGATGTGGACCCCGGATTTCTGGTCTCAGTTTACTACAATGCATAGTTCAGACGGTGACCCTATAATATGCATGGCAATGAGTATGGGCTCATTAACTAATAAGAGTTCATTTTCCCGCTGTTTTACGAGTAATACTTGGACAAGAATCACTCAAAACACATTTCGATATTTAAACAATAAAGATTGGCCATTACAAACATGAAAATGAATATGGAATGACGAGTCATTACGAACATGTTTGACATTGTGGTTCGTGGACCAAATCTCTTAGCGGGGGACTCAAAGGTTCATAGATAACCACAAACGAGTGTATTCCATTTCACCGCCTAAAGCGGTGAATTGAGCGGGTCCCCGGGAAAACAAAATTGTAAAATCAAGTTTAGGAAATAGTGATCTGCGAGTCCTACCTGAATCGGTGGAACCTATTTCTCCATCAGGGGAATACCGCTAATTGTAGCCCAGAGCTGTTAGAAAAGGGTAGACGCATCATTAACATTGCAGCTTTAGCGTCTTACCGGTTTTGCTCTAAAAGTATCAACGCCGCCATTACCCGCGTGAACTGTTTTCGGACTTGTGCTGGCTCTGCCACCGGATGTTGGATGAAGGCTGACGCTTAGATTTAAAAGGGCATCACTCGGGCACGTGATTATGACTTTTTTTTGTATTGAAAACTCTTTATGGTTCCTAGAGGCTGTTAACACAATAAGACAATAAAACAAGCATTGTTTAATCGGATATTGCAAGGCTAGATTTTACGGATTGAAAGTACATTTGAGTCTTGAATTAATGTAGGAACCAGCTCGGTATACTAATGCGGGCGTTGAGTGTTTATTTTGCAAAATGGTGCCAGGCGATAGAATCGTTCAGACCTTGCTCATATGTTTTAAGACGATTTACCCATCTCTGTTCTTTTTCATACAATATTTTCTCAGAGTTGGGTCTCCGAAACAACTACAGCGTCAAAAACATTACAATTGTCGGAGACCCTAACATGGACACAGAGGCAGCATACCAATTGCAACTCTTCCCATGTCATCTACATGGTGAGCTGCCCCTGTAAAAAGAAATATATTGGGATGACATGCCGCAAAATGAAAATAAGAATTGGTGAACATAAAAGTAATATCAGATTAAAAAAAGAACACCACTAAATTATGTTCCCATTTTACAGAACTGAATCATTCCTGCTATAAGCTCCATTGGACAGTGATAGAAATGTTAACAGGCAAATCCCACAACTCTGAGAAAATATTGTATGAAAAAGAACAGAGATGGGTAAATCGTCTTAAAACCTATGAGCAAGGTCTGAACGATTCTATTACCTGGCAGCATTTTGCAAAATAAACACTCAACGCCCGCATTAGTATACCGAGCTGGTTCCTACATTAATTCAAGGCTCAAATGTACTTTCAATCCGTAAAATCTAGCCTTGCAATATCCGATTGAACAATGCTTGTTTTATTGTCTTATTGTGTTAACAGGCTCTAGGAACCATAAAGAGTTTTCAATACAAAAAAAATGTCATAATCACGTGCCCTAGTGAAGCCCCTTTAAATCTAAGCGTCAGCCTTCATCCAACATCCGGGGGCAGAGCCAGCACAAGTCCGAAAACAGTTCACGCGGGTAATGGCGGCGTTGATACTTTTAGAGCAAAACCGGTAAGACGCTAAAGCTGCAATGTTAATGATGCGTCTACCCTTTTCTAACAGCTCTGGGCTACAATTAGCGGTATTCCCCTGATGGAGAAATAGGTTTCACCGATTCAGGTAGGACTCGCCCATCACTATTTCCTAAACTTGATTTTACAATTTTGTTTTCCCGGGGACCCGCTCAATTCACCGCTTTAGGCGGTGAAATGGAATACACTCGTTTGTGGTTATCTATGAACCTTTGAATCCCCCGCTAAGAGATTTGGTCCACGAACCATAATGTCAAACATGTTCGTAATGACTCGTCATTCCATATTCATTTTCATGTTTGTAATGGCCAATCTTTATTGTTTAAATATCGAAATGTGTTTTGAGTGATTCTTGTCCAAGTATTACTCGTAAAACAGCGGGAAAATGAACTCTTATTAGTTAATGAGCCCATACTCATTGCCATGCATATTATAGGGTCACCGTCTGAACTATGCATTGTAGTAAACTGAGACCAGAAATCCGGGGTCCACAGCTAGCATTTCTATCTTAATCCAGTGTATAGAAACCTTCCTTCAACTGATTTCGTAACATAATGCTTACTTTTGAAGAAGTTGAAATTTACCTTTTTCCAGCCTCTCTTGAACGCAATATAATTCAAACGAATAGTGTGTATTTGTGCATGTATGTCTCCTTTTTTATTACAGACTTTGGAGGAACGGTTTTCTTATTCAAGTTTCAGAAAACGACCACATCACAAAGATACTACACAAATTGTGTGAGTAACATTTCCTGTTTGTTAGTCCTGACGAAAGCTACATAGACCCCTCGGGCCAAAGGAGCTGAAACATGTCGACAATTTTACCATTATACTCCCAGATCCAGTAACTTGATCTCTTTGAAGTATGAACTTATTTTAGACACAGTGGAAATTCACCCTCCATTAAAAAAATGTGGGTGTCTGTTCCCTCTTTTAAACATTTTTTCCTTTTTTCCAACAATTTGATTTCACACTTTTTTGAGGGATCTCTCCTTTATCTCTGGACACTGCACCTTTGACCAGAGGTGCCTCTGGATGAGGCTGGCAATTAATACTCATTGGAATACCCTATGATAACTGCCATAACTACAATGTGGGGCGGATGAAACATATATACCGCATTCCATTCAACATTGAGTTTTTTAGGGTATTCTAATATTCTTCTTAGCCAATGGTCAAGAAGTGTTACAAGTGTCCGTTTTCATTTTTTTGATCAATTCAATATAAGTAAGCCCAGCCATATCTAGACATATTCAGCCATTTGCAAACCTATCCATCATGTATCCTTCCATCTATCATTTCACTCATCCATCCCTTCATCCATCCTTTCACTCATCCAACCATTATTCATACATCCACCCTTTCACCCTATCCATCTGTACACTCATCCATACACTCTTCTACTCATCCATCCATTCGGGAAACATCCTTTACAACAAAACTTTTACAATGCAGTGCTTTTACAACGCAGGTTTTACAACGAAAACCATTACAACGCATTGCGCTGGGGGCGCTCTAGGATAGGGAACAGATTTAATGTACTATCCAACACCTTCCCTAGTGTCCACGGGGACTGGAGTTGGAATAGTAAATTAAACTATTCACTATCCAGCACCCCAAAGCGCTATGCGTTGTAAAGGTTTGCATTGTAAAAACCGCGTTGTAACAGCATGCGTGGTAAAAGCATGCGTTGTAACGTCATACATCCATCCATTCACTCACCCATCCAGCCATTTACCCTTTCACCCATCCAGCCATCCTTTCTCTTACTCATCCATCCACCCAGTCACTCATTCTTCCACCCATCCACCCTTTCAGTCATCCATCATCCTCCCTTTCTCTCTCCAACGACTCTTTCACTTAGCAATCCTTCCTTGCATCCATCCACCCACCCACCCACCCATCCATCCATCTACACATCCACTCATGAATCCATCCATTGACCGTATCACTCATCCATCCTCTCTTATCCATTTATCCTTTCACTCCTTCACTCATCTTTTCATCATTTTGTCCATCTACCTTCCCTTTCACTCACTCATCCATCCTTACATCCACCCTTTCACTCATCCGTCCATCCATTCGCCCTTGCACTTATCAATTCATCAATCCATCCATCATTTCACTCATCCATCCACCCACTCACTCATCATTCACCTTTTCACTCATCCATCCTTTCACTCATCCACCCACCCTTTTACCCATCCAGCTACCCTTCCACCCATACATCCAGCTATTTACCTTTTCTCTCTTCCATCCTTCCACTCACTCATCAATCCATCCATCCTCTCCCATTATCCATCTATTCAATCTTTCATTCATCCATTCACCCTTACACTAATTCGTCCAGCCATCCCTTTACTTACTCACTCGCCCACCCATTAAGAACTTCACCCTCGCTGCAGAAGCCATCCCAGGACTCGGACAGAAGCCACCCAGGGCAGAGACAGGATCCATCACAGGGGAGGAGGGGGGGGGACAGGAGCCATCACATGGGGGGAACAGGATCCACCAGGGTGGGCACAGGGGTGGGCATGCAGTATTCTAGTATCATCTTGGTCTCTTCCAGGGTGGGGGAGGGCTCCTCACCCCCTCCTGGACAAGACAACGAGAAGACAGGCTGCGTTTCCAAAATGTTAATTTTGCCCCCCCTCACCCCACCACGCTGATGTACAGTACTGAAAGGAGATACTCCAAGATAACTGATTTAGCTAATTGTCCTCTATACTTTGTTAATCATTGTGGGTGCGATTGTGCCATTTCTTTATTTCATTACAATATAAACTACATGTTTGAAGAATCGAGGTTTGTTTACAATTTAGTGACTAATTAGGCTCTGTGAAGAGAAGCACGTGCCTCGGCCGGTTCTAGGATGTTTGGGGCCCTGGCCAGAAAGGGAATGTCTCACATCATTTGCAGATACAAGATACATTCAGCGCTGTTTGCATCTGAATAGATGCCCCTGCTCCTGAAGCTGCAGCCCCTCCCTCCAGCCTCTCAGTCACCTTCAAGCACCTCTTAACAGCTCATCAAGGGCTGGAGGTGTGAGAGTTGCCATCCCGCTGTGCCTCTCCCATGCTGCTGTTACTCCCGACCTCAACAGCATTAGAGTCAAGAAGGGAGGTGGGGGCCAGCTGTGCGACCAGTTAAAATTACGGACAAATGGCGTCCGTTAAAGAATCCTTCACGGACAACGGACAGAGGGCCGAAATTACGGACTGTCCGTGAAATTTACGGACGGTTGGTCACCCTACTTACTATAGCAATGCCCTGTAGGTCAGTATTGAGTGTCATTGGTTTGAAGGCCCGGTTTCTTGTTTTCAGTCTTGAAAAGATTAATATTCTACTTAAGATGGCCTCTGAGGAGACAGGAATTAAGCAATCAGTTTTAGTTTCCAGATATGGGGCCTCTGGGGTTACTCTCCATTGTTTAACTTCAAGGCATGTGTAATCACTGTACGTTCTCTCCTAAAACATGCGCTTTACATTTATTAGTCTCTGCTAAGAACTGGGACAGTCTTCCTTACAGAAACTTGGGGGCAGATTTACAATAACTGGTGCATCCTTGCTGATTTGTAGGAATGTGCCAGTTATTGTGCGCCATGCCTCCGCCATCATGGATGCGCCGCATTTACAATGCGGCGCACCATGGGGCAAAAACGGCACAGATGCGTTACGCAAAAGTGGTGCATTGCTGGAGTTGCGTTGCAAGCGCGACGCAGCTCCAGCAATGCTCTGGGGGGGCCCTATTCTTTCAATGCTGCGTCAATCCTTACGCCTGCTTCAAGCAGGCGCAGGGTTTTAACGCAGCATGGGCTCAAAAGTGACTGAGTGAAATCTTGTAGATTTCACTCAGCCACTTTTAGGAGGCGTTCCTGCGCCGGAACACCCCCCCCCCCTGCGCAGGAATGCCTCCTTCTGGCGCAGGGCTTTACAACGTGACGCATCTCCCAGATGCGTCACGTTGTAAGCACCCCGCACCATGGCACATCTTTTGTGCCACCGCTGTGTCACAAAAGTGACGCAACGGCTGCGTAAAAGGGTGCAAGTGGCGTGTAAATCTGCCTCTTGGTTTCCATATACCTCTTCTACCTACATTGCTGCTAATCGAAGCTTTCTAGTCAGCTCCTTGGTCCTCACAATAGTGTCCGTCGTTGCCTCTGGCGGATCCTGAGTCAGGGGGAGGCCTCTCCCTGACTTCCCCCTGACTCAGGATCCGCCAGAGGCAACGACTGACAGAGCGGGGCCTCCTAATTCCTGAGCCTGGTCCAGGAGCGGTGAGGTCCAGTCTCCAGTCTACCCGTGTGTGAGACATATCGGATTGACACGGAGAAAAGAATAAATCCGGTCACATATATCCTTTTTCTTGTATATTTTACACATTTTGTGATTAACACATGGAATAGCATAAATTTAAGAACAAAGGCCCTGAAGAAAGCCGAGGGGATTGCCCCACACGGCTGAAACATGTTGGCCCCAATACAGTTATTTGTTATAAACTGTCTTTTCATGCAATGTTCCTGGTTTTAATTAGGAAGAGGCCAATCCCTAATAAAGTCTTTTTCTTTGTCCTCTATCCTATTTTATATTCACCACATACATACACCTCTCCTTTTGGTTTTTGCACTGCTCAAATTCCCATCAATAAATAACTATCTACACTGTCCAGGAGTGACTGTGGGTCGGATCCCAACTCCGATCGGAGGTTGGTATAAAAGTCTCAATGATCTAGAGACACACCATCCCTGAAGGATGACCAGATGATAGAATTGATCACAACAAGACTTTGATGGGAATCCTATAGTTATATATTGGTTTCACCCACAATCACTGTTTGGTTAGGTGTGTACTGCTTTCTCATTTATATTAGGAGTAATTCACCCTGGTAATTGATAGACTAACATGCTATCGTTACTTGTTTCCTGAGGTTCCCCTTTTTTCCTCTTAGATCAGACCCCTAGGTTTTTTTGTTATGAATAGTTATTATTGGGGATTGTAACCTAGGCTGGTCGTTAAATTTTCCCTCAGACCCAGCACACAACATTAGTTTTCTACCCCTCCTTATGTGCCAAGCTCATACACCTCACGCCTGTGGCACAAGGTGAATGAGACTGATCTAGTCAATAATATCTCTGCGGACCCTCCATCACTTGATGGGAATCCCAAACAAAATGCCATGTTAATTAGCAATTGGCTGTATGCCAGGGTAGAAAGAATTGCCCCGTTAGGTGTAGAGTGTCTGCCAGATCTCGCCCTGCTGGGCATTGAATTACTGGGGCCATAGTGGCCAAGAAAAAAAAAAGTAAAACATCTGGAGCGTCGCTCGGGAAAAAATCCTGATTCTGCCAATCAAGAGGTTTATAAATTAGCTCTTAAGGCTTATCATGGAGCAATTCGAAGGCTCGAGCTGATTATTTACTGATCAAATCGCTTCAGGCTCTAATACTGCGAGAGAAGTTTAGAAAATGGTCAGTACTTCCTGGCTCCCATAGCCTGCACACTTCACATCACCCCCTCTGCAGAGCTTTGTGGTAGATCTTCCCCCATTTTTCAGGTGAAGATTTAAACAAATGTGTGCTGATTTCATGAGGCTCGCATTGTTGACTTGAAAAGCTCCTTAATAAGCGACAGGGCCCAAGATTTGGGCCCAGTTTTATCCTCATTTGATGGCACATCGTTGGTCACTCGGGCCACTTTGGAATGTTGCTCTGGCTTTGCTTTAGATCTATGGCCCCCCTACAATTTAAGCCAAAACTATACATCTGTTAAATCTGGTAAAAAATGTATTGTTGAATGATTTATTGCAATAGAGCTTGGTACCAAAGTACTGGAAACATTAGCAATAGGCTCCTTTACTGAAAAAGCTGACCCAGAGACCTATCTCTCTTCAGCCAGCATTTACTAAAAAGATTGAAAAAATTGTTAATGGAGATAAGTTGTTATCTGGAGTCCAAAAATGTTTTGCACAGCTCTCAGTCTGGGTTAAGATCTTGCCAAAGTACAGAATCAGCTGTGCTAGAAGTTTCAAAGTTTATAAAGCTGAGTTTAGATCAGGGCCATGCAGCTCTGGTGTAGTTGTTAGATCTGTCGGCTGCATTTGACACCATCTCACATAGACATTGTTACGGCCTCTAACAAATAGTGACCTTTGTGGGTCTGCCCTATTATGCTTAACGTTCGTTTTTTTTTACCAGTGTAAACACTCCATCTGCCTCCTTTGACCTCTTCTCCTAAGTAATTGAAGTAAGGCGTTCCTCAGGGCACAGCCCTTAGCCCTACGCAGCTTAATGTCCATATGACACTTTTAGCAGAGCTCATTCAGCCATTCGGTTTCGTTGTGGTGTCATACGCGGATGACACTCAAGTTCTGTTCTCTTTTTCAGAGGTCAATAGTGAACCTCAGCACTCTTTTCAATCTTATCTTGTGAGAGTGGCCAATTGGATGAACAGCAGTTGCCGAAAACTCAATTTGACTAAAACACAAGTGCGACTATTTCTCTGCTCCCCCTTGGTCTAGTGCACGGTGGCCTTCAGAATTTAGCCCACCTTCCACTCCTGTGGAGGAGGTCAGGAACCCGGGGTCACATTGGATAAGGAGCTGCCTTTGCTTCATAGGTGAGGGCAGTTACCGGGGTTTGTTTTGCCCTTTTTAAAAGCCTTAAAATATTTCTAAGTGTGATTCCCGAATTCACGAGGAAGACCATTGTTCATTCCCGAATGACCTATTGTTTAGATTATGCTAACATCCTTTACCTGGGTCTTCCAGATTATCTTTTGAGCTGTTTGTGGCTGATACAGAACGCTGCTGCTCGACTCTTGTTTGGTATTCCCGAGTCAGCGATGTGGCGAGCACAAGGTAAGTGGTTTTATTTATTGTTGTATCTAATTTTACTTACCCTGTCGTCTGTCGACTTCCCCGACCCCCAACCCAGCCTGCCCACCGCTCTTACCTATGCTGGCCGCCACTGAGTATCGAGACGTATGTAAGACAAATGTACACTCTACAAATGATTAACCCCTACACTGCGGGGCTGTTTCCCCCCGCTGTGCTGGGGAGTGGGGGGGGGGCGCGCACGGCTCCCCAGTGCTCATGACGAGGTCAGCTCGTCATGAGCCACGGCGCTCCAGTGCTCATGACGAGCTGAGCTCGTCATGACCAGGCCCGTTCCAATGGAACGCTCAGCACAGCAGGGGAATCAGCCCATCATGCGAGCGTTCCATTTAACGGGCGCGGTCATGACGAGCTCAGCTGGTCATCAGCACCAGAGCGCCGTGGCTCATGACGAACTGACCTCATCATGAGCACAGGAGGGGTTAATTTCATCATCATTTATTGTGCAGTGCTTTGCATCCTATTATACCTAATAATAGACTTAGGCTTCCTTTGACAGGCTTAGGCTTAGTTTGACAGCAGAATAAAGTTTGATAAGCATTTAGCTGCTAAATTACACAGATTTGACGAGACAGGACACAGTGTTGCTACGCCTACACAAGAGGAGTGCTGGATCACCTTCTTTTCATATGCACACTCCCAGAGAAAAACACACACACCATACATTAAAACAAGTTGTATATCTGCCTTACAATGCACTCTGAGAAACTGATCACAGATGCCTTTGCTGCAGGCAGCAGAGTTACGCCTTTGGCTGGACATACATTATTTGTTCAGGCTTTACAGAGCTGAGATATCTCTCAGTTTACTCATAGGTGAGGTGGCGGGCACCAGACCCATCTCTTAGGTGGCAATGCCCCATCACCAAAGGACAAGAGCCGCGCCCTCTCATTTCTGCTTGATGTCTTCTGAAATTGACACCAGCACCACCTTTGGGAGTGCGGCACCCACTAAATATCTTCAAACCCTGAACATGCATGATCCAAGCCGCGCTGTTATGTATGAAGGGCAACGAGCCCTCAGGGGGTCCTGGTGCTGAAATGAATAAAATATCAGAAACATGTATGGAGATAATCAATATAATAGATGACTTTTAAGAGCCTTCCTAAACATACAATCATCCTCTATTTTGCACAGGTCTGTAGGAGAGTGGGGTCTGCAATTCTATGGTCACCCCAGATTTTTGCTTTTTGCTTCACTGGTTTCTGACTTTCCCTGGCTGTGGGCCTGCTAATCAGACCCACAGCCTAGCTGCTCTCTCTCTAAATTGACATCCATGTACTTTAGCTGCATTTACCAATTGGTACTGGGCCACCTTATCAGTCCCCGTACAGTGTACCTTAGGTACCCAGGGCATAGGTGTACCCAGGGCCTACCAGGGGCTGAAGCATGTATTATGCCACCCCTGGCTGGCCATCTAAAACTGACACAACTGGCTGCTAAGACAGCTGGGGCAAGGTGGTGTAATCACCCTTTTTTTTTTTTTTAATCCTCATCTTGCGGTAGTATGGATAAGGAGGTTTAAGGAGTCTAATGGTTCTTGGTTCCTAGTCTTTCACTGCCCCAATATCGAGTTACCCTTGTGTGTTGTGACCATTCGTTTTACTCCGGTAACCTTATATCATTAACAATAATCCCATGGTTTGAGGAGGGAGCTAGCCTATTTGGCTACTCAGCAGTAATCAGTCCTGCTTGGAATTATTGTCTCCACTTTAATCATTGGATTTTAATTGTTGGTGTTATAAAGGAGTTAATGGCATATCTAAAAGTGTTGTTCCCAGATTTCCCAGAATTTTATGCTCTTGGTATTCTTTCCCTTTCTATCAAGTTTATTGGTTTTTAATATAGAATTTAGCCAGTTATCATGTGTAGGCGGTCCCGGTTTTATCCAATTTATACAAATCTCTCTACGCGCCAGCAGGATTAGCATAAACATCAAGCTTTCTTGTCTTATACTTAGCTTATCTTTACTGATAGCACTATTATTATGTATTCCAAAAATAATGAGAGAGGTACTTACAGTTATGTTGACTCCTAATACTGTAGTTAGTGTCTTACCGATCTCATTCCAGTAGGTGTCAAGTGCGGGGCATTTCTGAAACATATGGACGTCGTCTGCTTTTGCCTCTCCGCATTTTGGACATGATTTTATGTTCGTACCTTTAAATTTAGACAATCTTTTTGGGGTCCAATAGGCTCTATGAAATGAGAAGTAGTGGTTCCTTTTTAGTGAGGCAGGTTTTACACAGGACCAGCATTTTTCCATAGATTTCTTCCAGAGTAGTTTTAAATCCAAGTCTTGTTCTGGCATGTCTTTTCTCCATATGTTTTCCAGGGTAAAAAGTCTTCCTCACTTGCTTAGATAAAAGCCCAGTACCATTTCGCTATTTCTTTCTTTATTGGTGTTATTTTAATCATTTCGCTTTCAAGATTATCATAGTTACTCTTATTTTTTGGTAAACTGTTAGACCAACTGCTTAGCTGATAGAATTTAAATTTTGCTAGTTTGCCTTCAGTAATTGAGTGTAGGTGATCCCACGTAGTTAGAGTATTTTCTGTCAGTAATTGTCCCCATCTTTCAATTCCTGCTTTTTTGAGTGGGATCGCTAAGGAGTCTTTTAAGCAGTCCGGTGTCCATGGCGAGTTCCATACTGGAGCTGTGTTACTGTAATACGGGATTTTTTTCTGTTGTTCTTATTTGGCTCCAAAGTTTCGCTGCGTTAAATAGAATCTTTAGTTTTATTTTTTTAAAGTATTTGGGATGGCAAAATTTAAATAGGAAGTTGTCTCTCCTTTCAGTCATAGTTTGTAGGAAGTTTGGATATGTTTGATGTTTTCTTAGGAGAGGTCTAAAGTTTTTAAATTGAAAAGATCTATAATATTCATATATATCCGGGCTTGCTATTCCGCCTTGTTCTTTCCTTCTCCTAAGTTTATTCCAAGCTATCCTTGTACTTTTCGATGACCATATGAAACTAGCTATGTCTCCTTGTATCTTCTTTAGAGATTCTTTTTTAAATTCTAGTGGGATGGTGTTGAAGAGGTAAGTAATTTTAGGAATAATGGTCATTTTTACAGCGTTAGATCTTCCTAGAAAATTCAGGGGAAGTCCTGACCAAATCTTGAGAAGTCTTCTAATTTCTTTAGTTACTATGTTTAGATTAAGTTGTGGGATATTTCCGAGTTCTTTTACTATTGTGATTCCCAAATATTTTATTTTATCTCTGGAAAAGGGCGTGTTGGGGTTAATATTCCAACTCATTGCTTCTGTTTTTTCTTTGTTGGTTAGGTATCCTGAAACTTTGCCGAATTTTATCATCGTGTCCTCTATTGCTTGACTAGCTTCTTCATAGTTATTTGTGAATATCATTAAATCGTCTGCGTAGAGTGCCACTTTTTTTGACCAGGTATGATATTTGAAAGGTGTTATTGTAGGATGGTTTCTGATCGAACAAGCTAGTGGTTCAATGTAGAGGTTAAAGAGTAAGGGTGATAGGGGGCAGCCTTGCCTCGTACCTCTTTGAATTTTGATATTGTTAGTTAGGTTTCCGTTTACTATTATTTTTGCTCTTGGGTTTTTATAGACCTCCCTTACCATATGACCAAAGCACTCTCCCAGATTGTTTTTTTCAATGATTTCATTTAAAAAGGTCCAGTTAACTCGATCAAAGGCTTTAGCCGCGTCATAGGTAATAATGGTTAAGGGTAGTTTTTCACAGATAGCAATATCGACAGCTGCAAATAGTTCATGGGTAATTTCATGAATTTGTCGTCCTTTAATAAAACCTTTCTGGTCCTGGTTAATCAATGTTGGCATAATCTTGGCTAGTCTTTTAGCGATGACTTGCATAAATAACTTATAATCACAATTGAGTAGTGATATAGGTCTGTAAGACTCACAGATTTTGGGATTTTTACCTGGTTTTAAAATAATACTAATCGTGGCATCATTCCATGATTCGGGTATTTTTTCATGATCCAAATATGTGTTATTCATGATTTCTGTTAGTTGGTTGATTAGGGACTCTTTTAATGTTATGTAGAACTCGTTTGGTAACGCATCAGGGCCCGCTGCTTTTCCATTTTTTAAGTTTTTTATTGCCGCTCTAACTTCTTCAGGTTCAATTTTCCTGTTTATTCTACTTTTTCATCTTCTGTTAAGATTGGGAGTGATATGGTGTCCAGGTAGTTCGTAATTTCTTCTTTTGTTGGGTTTGAGCTTTCTTTGTATAAGTTGGAGAAAAACTTCGTAAACTTTTGTCTTATTACAACATCATTCGAACTTTGCAAGGTCTGGTTTTGAGTCTGGATGCATGGGATATTGTTCCTTACCTGTTCGGTTTTAATTTTCCAGGCGAGCATTTTCCCGTATCCCTCCCCGTATTCGTAGTTTGACAATTTGCTGTTTTCCCATTTTTCTTGAACTATGTTCTCCATATAATCATTCAAAACCTCCTTAAGTTTACAGTTCTTTTCTGTTAACTCTTCCCTTGTTTCTGAGTAGTTTCCACAGAGCAGTTTTTTCTCTGCTGTATTGATCTCTTCTTCTATTTTTTTGATTTCCTGCTTTTTAATTTTTGTTTTATGTGCTCCTAAGCTAAGTAGTTTACCTCTGATCACGGCTTTATACGCGTCCCATCTGATTTGTTTTGACGTCCCACTTATGGTCTCTTCAAAATACTGCTTAGAAGCTATTTCAAGTTGATTCACACTTTGTGCATCTTTAAGTATGGATCGTTCTACCGTCCATCTAGGGGGGGTTTTGTTTTCTAGTAATGTGAGAGTTAATTGTACTCCGGAGTGGTCAGATAGGTGAGCCGGGATATGATCGATTTTTCTCACACTATCTTGGAGGAGTCTGTTTACTAGAAAAAAAAGTCAATTCTTGATATGCGATCTAGCTTTTTATTGTGAAAGGTGTAAGGACGAATTTTCTCCCCTTTTTGTCTCCACATATCTTCTAGGTCTAGGTCTTTTTATATATTCCTAACCACTCTCTCATTTTGGGAAGGTTCATCTGTTTTTTTGGGGGTAACCTAACTAATTTAGGATCTGGAATTATATTATAGTCTCCCCCTACTATTATGGGGGCGGTGGTTGTTATCAATTCCGTGTAAAGCTTTTGGAGGGGTGTTGAGTCATCCAGATTCGGACCATAATATCCAGCTATAGTTAAGATGTTATCCTCTATCCTAATTTTGATTACTACCCACCTTCCTTTATTATCTACTACCTTTTTTCTATCTTAGCTTTTAAAGATTTTTTTATGATGATTGCTACCCCTTTTATGTTACAATCTTGTGTAGTATAGATGCAGGTGTCCACCCATTTAGGATTTTTAACTATTTTGTCCCACTCGGAACTTATAAGGTGAGTTTCTTGGAGGATGATAATCTCATTTTCAGATTCTTTTATATATTCCAAGATCCTTCTTCTCCTATTAGGAATTCTAAGCCCATTTACATTCCATGAGAGGACTTTAACTAGTTTTCCTATTGTCTATGTAAGTCTGTTTTTACCTCTTTCCCTACTAATTTGAGGCGTGTATTATATAGTTCAGTTGACTCCCAATTTACTCCTTTATTTTTGTTTTTTGAGGATATTTTTTCTATTGTTTTCCCTACTCTGCTCCCCACCCGTGTCTCGTCATTTCTAGCATTTTTAAGTAAAAGTGTGTTTTCCTGTTCCCACCCTGAGGAAGCCTCCCCTTTTCTTCTTTTGGGTAGAATTTACCACCCTATTCGTGCTCCGATATCACCAATCTTATATACAGACTTATATGCAGTTTTGTAGTCGCTTTCCTTTTATTTTTTTTATTTTTATTTTTTTTATTTTGCAACTCTTTTGTATTTTTGTAGTGACTTGTAAATTATTTGTAATTACTTATGCTTGTAATTTCAGGGTTTCCTACGGACTCTAATTTACCTTTTAAAGTCTTTTAAGAACCTTCTTTAGTTGTTTTTTTCATATCGTATCTGGTCTTTAATCAGTTGTATAAGATTCTCAACTTCTTGTGGATCTTTAATGTTATGCATCTTGTTGCGCCACATAATTCTTAATGCTTCCGGGAATTTCATTTGTACGGTTGCTCCCAGAATATTCAGTTCCTGCATGTGCTGTCCTAATTCCCATTGTCTGTCTTGGGTGGCTTTACAAATGTCCGATCGGATCCTAAATGACCAGTTATCTTTGTTTAGAGTTCCATTTTTTAGACCCTCACTTAGAATCTTTTCTTTTAGGGTATAGGTTTTGAAATTAATTAGGATTTTTCTCTGAGATTTTCTGTCCTTACTTTTCCTAAAAGGGTCTCTGTGAACCCACTGAATGTCCTCCGCTAAGTTACAATCTTTAGTCCATGGAAAAAATTCTTCAAGTAAAGAGATACTGAAGGTTTTTATGTCTGTCCCTTCCAGATTCTTGGGTACATTTAACACCCTGAGGTTATTCCTTCTGCCTTGATTCTCAAGAGACTCTAGTTTCTCCTTAATGATTCTATCACTTTCTTTCAGGTGCCTTATGTCTTTTTGATTTATGTCTATCTTTTTACTGAGAATTCCAGTTGTCATTTCTACTGTAGTGACCCTTTCAGCCAGGTCGTTTAATTTTTGATCCAGATTTTCACATGCTTCCTGTATTTTGCTTTGATTCCCCTCAGAGATAGAAAATTTCTCTCTCATCTCTCCCATCATTTTGTCCATGAATATTGCCATCATTTTTCCCATTTGGTTTTCTGCCATCGAGTCTGCCATGGGATCTTTACTCACTTGTGTCGGTTGTTGATCAGGGTTCTCTGGTTGCGACTGCATAAGAGTAGTATTATCAGTAATTGTCTCCATTAGAGGAGTTATATTCATTGAGGTAGATGGTGGCTCAGTCGACTTTTTTATTGGATCTACCGTGGTGTAATCAACCTTTGCTGTAGATATAGTTACCTATATCTAACCCCAAAATGGACACATATATTCCTATCTGTCACTCCTATGGCATGCCTTATCAATCCTGAAGGCAGAGTGCTTGGAATTATGTGAGATGGTGCTCTGGCATGAGCTGAGCCCGTCTGCAGCTTGCGGAACCAAGTCCTAATAGCTGTTCCATGATAACGCTATACCATATACTCTTAAGTGCATTATAATCCTCGCGGTTGAATGCTAACTCTGGTATAACATTATCAAAACATGTCGAGTAAGGTGTCATACGAATTGAAATACTACCCCCTCGCCAATTCTGGCGACAGGGGTAGCATTCCACCCTTCTAGAGGGACACGACATGTATGTAACTGTGAACCCCGGTTAAAGTTAACTCGAGCCTTGGCATCACAAAATGGATGCTGCCACCACAGACACAAGTCTGACCTCCTGCTGCTGGGAGTCCTTCCAGCGAGGGAGGCTTGGACAAAGGGTTTCCTGCCTTGGGAGGTGCTAGCACCACCCCAGACAGGATTTTGTGTATTAGGTGGGACAGGCCTGAAAGGAATGAGACATGCCTGGGGCACACAAGGTGTCCTGTGCATACACCGGTTCAAACCAGTTGCTGGGGCATCCCTGCCCCAGCTCTGGCGCGAAACCGGACAAGGGATAGGGGGTGTAACCACCCCCCTTCCAGGTCCCACCCATAGGAGGGACCTAGTCGTAGTACAGCCCCCTTTAGCAGTATAAAGGTAGGAGCTGGTCCCATTCCAAATTAGATTATCCTGAACAAATTTTACAAAAAGAAACTCTGGACTTCAACGTTCTGCTCCACAGAAGACTGAAGAATCTCCCTTGTGGGCAAGGAGTGTCAACCCTGCAACTGCAGGCACCATCAAGCGTCCAGCGGCTTCACTTTGTCGTCTTCCCTTGAGGATCCAGACTTCAGAGCCCAATGAGACCTGGATTCCCAGAGCTCTCGACCTCAACTCACATCTGCAGCACAGCTGAGATCCGTGGGTGCGACGAGACACGTGGGACCGGCCATCTTGGAGAAACTGCACTTTGCTTCCAGCACGACTTCTGAGGTAAACTCAACCAAGTGCTTTGGGGATTGAGAAGCCCCAGCCCCGAGCAGCCCCTGCACCGAAGATCAGCCCTCCAGCTTCCACGAGATCTGCGTGGGACCCTTCTGCCTGTTTGTTGCTCGACGCGTTGTCTGGTCACTTGCCGGCTGGCTAGTGACCTCCTAGACGACGATCTTTGAAAACGACACTGCTGGTCTGGTTGCTCCAGACTGGCCCTTGCTCCCTTCCAAAAGAGGAGCACCCTGGACCCTCCTGGTCCACTCCAGACGCTGTTTCCACTCACCGCGTGGGTTGCCTAGCCAAGGCCTGTTGACTCCAAATCCGGATCCGACACCGCCGACAGCGAGAGCCTGCGTGGGACAGCTCGTGCCTCCATCCTGGTGGTCGAAGACACCTCCTGGTCCACGTGGCTGCAGAGACAAGCGTCCACTCTTCACCTGATCGCGACGACGACATCTGGTTCCTTCCTGGTTCCACTTCAGTCACTGGATAGTGACTTTGAACATTGTCCCCTCTGCTTTCAGGTCTTCAGCATCTCTGATCCACCCTTGGATCACACCGGACATCTTCCTCCTGGTCGCCTGCAGCATCTTTTCTTTCAGGCTCCATAGACTTCAACACAGAAACCCGACACGACTTCACACCTATGCACCCGCAGCCCGTGGGTGAGGTAACAAGAGCATTTCGGTGCTCAAGGGTAGCTTGACTCTCCTAGTGTCTAGATTCACAGTCGTTTTAGTCCTAACCAGTCAGGGTTGTCCGTACTCAACTTTTTCTTGAACTGTACTGTCCATAGACGTTGTTACGCATCTTGTGTGTGAGTTCACACTCTGCACACGCGTCCCGTGGGCCTCCTACTACTTACCTAAGGTTAGGATAGTGTAGTCCCAGCGATCCTACAGCCTCTGGACAGCTCCATTCCTTCTATCGATTTCCTTATACCATTTACTTAGTATATGGTTTGCCGCGTCCCTAGGGCACCATTGTCATTTTGTGCAACTTATCGTATTTTTCCTGAGAGATTGTCATGTGCTTAGCGCTCTGATCTCATAAAGAGTTCAGAGGTGTTTGTTATTAATACATATACTGTTTATTTTCATAACAACCTGTGTGGTGTCCTTTCATCTGGTATTCAATGGGTTATAGGTGGTAAAACAGCTGGCTTCACATGCCAAAAGAGTTTAGCCTAAGACTGCTTTGTCCATGCTACCATTAGGATAGCTGGTCTATAAGGTTGACTTACAACCAATCACCATACGGGTTGTTTGGACTGATACAAGGTGATCACTAGAACTAGTGAGCATCATATATCAGGCCAACTTCTCACATTGGTGTGAAGCGGTTGGGATTTGAGCTTGCTGTTGTTTTTACCAAATATCATCTTGAAATATCATTTGAAAGATCACATAAGGTACCATAGGTACATATAACAAGCTTAGAAATACTCTGAGTTCTACTGAACCAGCTGTTGTAGTAGAAAGGGCCTAGCACACCCTGACTACAACTCTTAGCAAGGGATCAGTAGGAAAACCCATAGTGTAGGTAGGTGCATCACTTACACCTCACTAGAAAGCATGTCTACCCATGGAGAGTCTTCAGAGACTCCCCTTGTGGTTAGTGACCCTCCACAGGTCCTTTCCAGATATGCAGCCCTCAGCTTCCAGGAGATGAGACAATTGTGTACCTCCAGGAAACTGAAACAGGGTTCTAACCCTACCACTCCTTTTCTGTTAGGTCTCTTAGAGACATATGATGCTAGAAGGGCGTCTAACCCAGGCCCCTCTAATCCAGATGGGAGCATACCCCTCTTAGAAGATAACCCAGACTCTAACCTCCCTGAAACAGAAGATGTAAATGGTAGGGAAGAAGGGGACTTATCTGAAGATGAGGTAGACAATGGCCAACCTTTAGTCAGCAGACTTACAAGGTCCAACTTAGACCTACATAGAGCCCCAGTACCATCCACAAGCAGGCCTAACTTTGGAGTTAGAAGAGATAGATCTCATTCTAGGGACTCCAACAGATCTGTTCACTCCCATGCCTCTCATGCATCTGACTTCCCCTCAGAGGAGAGAGCATGAGGCAAAGATGAAGGAAGTTAATCCGAGGATTCAAAGGGAAGAACTTGCCCTTGCCAAGGAGAAACTTGCCTTTGCTAGAGAGCAACAGTTGAGTGGGGTAGCACCCACTGGTGGCAGCAATATCCGTAAGGATAAAGACAGGAGTTTTGATAATGGACACCTGAGTAAAATAGTGCCCTCCTATAAGACAGGAGATGATATCCACAAGTGGATAACTGCTCTGGAGAGCGCCTGCAAAGTACAGCAGGTACCCCAGAGTCAGTGGGAAGCAATATTGCAGCTCTCCTTTGAAGGACAAGGTAGAGATAAGCTCCTCACTGTTAGAGATGAGGATGCTAAGGATTACCAAGTCTTGAAAACTGCACTGATTGATGGGTTTGGCTTAACAACTGAACAGTACAGGTTGATGATCAGGGACACCCAGAAAACTCAGGCTCAAGATTGGACTGACTTTGTTGATTGTGCCACTAAGGCTTTGGAAGGCTGGTTACTGGGTAGCAAAGTTACTGATTACACAGGATTGTATAATCTAATTATGAGAGAGCAAATCTTAAATAATTGTCAGAACCAGTTGTTGCATCAGCACCTGATTGACTCAGATCTGACCTCTCCCCAAGAATTGGGAAAGAAGGCAGACAGATGGGTCAGAACCAGGGTCAAGCAGCAGAACCAGAACCAGGGTGGTGGCCAGAAGAAAGCAGACCAGAAGGAAAATACTGAGAATAAGCAAAATGACCAGAAGTCTTCAACAGGGCCCCAACAATCCAAGGAGGGTGGGTCCCAGAATTCCCAAAAGAAGAAGAATGATGGTCCTAAGAAACCATGGTGCCAATACTGTAAAAGTAAAACTCACTGGTTTAGTGAGTGCACCAAGAAAGGCCAAACTCCTACCACTACTGTCCCTAAGACACCTGCACCCCTAGTATAGTTAGTAGTGGTAGTGCACCCCCCAAGGCTATAGTAGGGTTAACCCTGGGAACTGAGGAGGGTTCTGACTTAGTCAGAATACCTACTCAGGCTGTTCTTGTTTGTACTGGGGACATGGATATGGCCCCTACTGTAAGTCCTAGTACTCTGGGCAAATACAGGCAAACGCCTTTAATTAATGGAAAAATGGCTCAGGCCTACAGCGACACATGTGCCAGTGTCACTATGGTGACACCAACATTTGTGGACCCTGACCAGATCATGCTAGGTTCAGACTACCTAGTGACCAATGCTAGCAACGTCACTACCAATCTCAGTATGGCAGTTGTTAACTTCTCCTGGGGAGGGGTAACTGGCCTCAAAAGGGTTGTAGTTAGTTCAGACCTCCCAGTAGATTGTCTTTTGGGCAATGATTTGGAATCCTCACTGTGGTCAGATGTGGATTACAGGACTCATGTAGAAATGTTAGGTCTCTCCTCACATATCCTTGCTGTGACCAGGTCACAGGCCAAGAAATGCCCAGCTGAACAAGTGCTGGATCCTGGAAGAATGGACCAGACACTACCCAAGAGGAAGAACAGTAGGGTTAAGGCAGAGCCTTCCCCCCTGCCTCAGGTTGAGGATCAGCCCTCTCAGGAGGCTGACCCAAAGACCCCAGAAGGAACTGTCCTAGAAGAGCTTGAACCTGAACAGGGTGAGTTTCTTGGGACAGGGGGACCTTCCAGGGCAGACTTGAGACAGGCACAGTTAGACTGTTCCTCCCTTGAACCCCTCAGACAGCAGGCTGCTGCTGAGGCTGCAGGGAATGCTAGAGGTGCCCACAAGGTATATTGGGATGAAGGACTCCTATACTCTGAGGCAAGAGACCCCAAGCCTGGTGCTACCAGGAGGCTGGTCATCCCCTTGTCTCTTAGAGGTTTCCTTCTCACCTTAGCCCATGAAATTCCCCTTGCAGGTCACTTAGGCCAGAACAAGACTTGGGACAGGCTTGCCCCACACTTTCACTGGCCTCATATGTCTGAGGACACCAAAGAGTTTTGTTGCTCATGTGTCACCTGTCAAGCCAGTGGCAAATCAGGTGGCACAACAAAGCCCCCCCTTATACCACTACCTGTGGTGGGGGTACCCTTTGAGAGAGTGGGGATAGACATTGTTGGACCAATGGACCCCCCAACAGCATCTGGGCACAGATTTATACTGGTGGTAGTGGATCATGCCACCAGGTATCCAGAAGCTATTCCCCTTAGGACCACTACAGCTCCTGTTGTGGCCAGGGCCCTGCTTGGAGTTTTCTCCAGAGTGGGGTTTGCTAAGGAGGTTGTCTCTGACAGAGGTGCCAACTTCATGTCAGGATACTTGACTGCAATGTGGAAGGAGTGTGGTGTAAATTACAAATTTACCACACCCTATCACCCACAGTGCAATGGGCTTGTGGAGAGATTCAACAAGACCCTAAAAGGGATGATAAAAGGGTTACCTGAAAAGCTTAGGCGAAGATGGGACATCCTTCTACCCTGCCTCCTGTTTGCTTACAGAGAGGTCCCACAGAAGGGGGTTGGCTACAGCCCTTTTGAGCTTCTGTTTGGGCATCCTGTAAGAGGACCCCTATGTCTTGTAAAGGAAGGATGGGAGTTACCTCTCAAAAAGCCTAAACTTGACATAGTGGGGGAACATTTTAAGTTACTTGTGGCAAGCAGAGAGAACACTTTGGGGCTCACCTCACTGCAACAGGGTTCCACCAGCAACCCATCTCCCTCCCCCCGCCGCCTTCCAAACGCGGCCGCAGTGCGGAGGGGGACTACGTTACCCAGTGTCCCTTGCGGTGGAAGAGGAAGCCGCCTGCCGCATTCTCACGCCAGGAGGTGCTCTTAAACACCCAGAGACCCGGTGGAGCGGGGGAACATTTTGAGTTACTTGTGGCAAGCAGAGAGAACACTTTGGGGCTCACCTCACTGCAACAGGGTTCCACCAGCAGACCGTCTCCCTCCCGCCGCCGCCTTCCAAACGCGGCCGCAGTGCGCAGGGGGACTACGTTACCCAGTTTCCCTTGCGGCGAAAGAGGAAGCCGCCTGCCGCATTCTCGCGCCAGGAGGCGCTCCTAAACACCCAGAGACCCGGTGGAGCGGGGGAACATTTTGAGTTACTTGTGGCAAGCAGAGAGAACACTTTGGGGCTCACCTCACTGCAACAGGGTTCCACCAGCAGCCCGTCTCCCTCCCGCCGCCGCCTTCCGAAGGCGGCCGCAGTCCGGAGGGGGACTACGTTACCCAGTGTCCCTTGCGGTGGAAGAGAAAGCCGCCTGCCGCATTCTCGCGCCAGGAGGCGCTCTTAAACACCCAGAGACCCGGTGGAGCGGGGGAACATTTTGAGTTACTTGTGGCAAGCAGAGAGAACACTTTGGGGCTCACCTCACTGCAACAACAGGGTTCCACCAGCAGCCCGTCTCCCTCCCGCCGCCGCCTTCCAAACGCGGCCGCAGTGCGGAGGGGGACTACGTTACCCAGTGTCCCTTGCGGCGGAAGAGGAAGCCGCCTGCTGCATTCTCGCACCAGGAGGCGCTCTTAAACACCCAGAGACCCCGCATCGCGGGACGCGCGTGGGCTGCGCCGGGCGAAGCCCGGGTCAAGGGCGGGCCCGTTTGAACCCGTTAGATCGGACCGGGCCCCCCCTCTTGGCTTTCGCCTTTGCCATAAAGTCATCTTGTTTGTATGTTTTTCCTTCCTTTACGGTATTAGTTGATAATTGTTGAACATACATTGATATATATTATGGCCACGAGGGGTAGCAGAAGTAAAACTGCGGCGGGAGGAGGGCAGATATTTGGCCCCTTGGATAATTTTATAACTAGAGCGAATGAAGCCATAGATCAGGGTATCATTCTCCTTGAACGTACAGTATCTCAAGACCTACAACTAGCTAGACGTTCATCCTTGGGACCCCTTGCCCTAGCCAGAACCCCAATACAAACCCAGGACCCCGGGCTCTTAAATGATGACAGGATAGAAACACTTAGTATGCCAAACATAGTTGACCTGTCTGCATCCAAAGTTTTATCAGACTCTCAACTAAGTCTGGAGTTAGAAAAAACACCTGATTTAGTTATTAATCACACACCTGATGAAGTAAGGAATAGACAGTCAAGGGGGAGGAGGGAGGGTGCCATACAGAAACAAAAGAAACAAGTAAAGGTTCCAATGGTCAAAGAGAAGAGTGCACCAAAGAAAATGCCAAGCAAAGCAAAAGACTCGCATCTAAAAAACGGGAATAGCAAACCGATCTCTGATGGAAACAATGAGGATTTGGACTCAGGAAACACAGAGATCCAGGCCACAGGGGGGGATACACGCAATTGCTGTGAAGCAACTAGCAACCTGTTAGCAAAAATTGGGGAACTCCTCAAATTTTATCTCTCCCCAATAGAGACTAGACTCTTAAACATAGAGAAACAATTGGCTGGACTGAATGTCCCATCCAAAAATATCCTTAATAATGCCCCGAACACATCTAACCCCGGGACTATTCTACCCGGTGGGACAAAATCCAGAAATAACATCACTGTAGATCCAGGGGCAAAGAAGACGACGGCACAGGGGTTGAATACAACTGTAACATCAAAGACACCAGCAGCCCAAGCTAATAAAAACTTATTCAAATCGACAAACGACTCTGTACCTCCCCAATCTACTAAACAAACAGAAAGCCAAATTAGGACAACTCTAATGCCCCCTGATAAGGACCAGAAGAGGGGAGAAAAAGAGCACAGACGCACAGTTAATCTCCCCCCAGAAGCAAGCTCACTTGTAGTAGTTATGATTGGGGTCCCAGAGGTGGCAAACCACATTGTTGAAACTAGTAGGTCCCTAAAAAACAAAGTACAATATTGGCTTAATGTTAACCGCCCCCTTCCCTCACATTGCACAGGTAGGATCCTAACAGTACGTAGAGTACCCTGGATAGGAAAAGAGCGAAAAACTACCCAGGGTGACTGTGTCATAATCATGATCCCAGTACTGTAGACTATATATGCTCCTGGAGAGGGAAGAAGTTCCTACAGTGGCCATATACTTCAATTGTGTGTATACATCTATAAGTATCCAAAAGCAGTGACAGAAAGAGATAAAGTATAAACAAAGTTTATTCAAAAAATATTTAATTTTTCTTTTTTATAAATATACATTCATATAAATACTGTTGTAAATCAAAAAATTCAATAGACAATACATCTGTTAATTGAGAAAATTCATAAGAAACACAAGAGAATCATAAAAATACAACAAATAAAGAATACCCCTGGAAAGCAATCATACTAAGCAACTCACTCACGTGCTACCAGTCATACTACATACACACCACATACATAGATGGAAGAAGGAACTGGATTCCAATTAGCAAGGTAACAAAGCTAATGTAATGCAAGGGCACCAAGATGTAATTGTTGGCCCTTGTAGCGGGTCTACGCGCGTTTCGGTGGATCAAGCCACCTTCATCAGGACCTTGTTCATCGTATTGTGCAGAAACCAGGGGATCAAACAACAAAAGTGGCAATGTAAGAGATCACCTATCACTAAAGCGTGTTCTAATTGTGATCAAGAAAAAGATCACATCAGGTGCACTGCATCCAGTCAGACTGAGGGTCTCAGCAACGCGGAGGGACTTCGTCGCACCACGTCGTATCTTTAGGGTCGCTGTTGCAAGATAGTGCAATCTATCTACAGATTATCTACTTACTTACTTACTACAAACAATTTAAGATTGAAATGGAGGGGGGTGGATAGTGGAAGCATAACTAATCAGCTCACAACCAAACATCAAAACTTAATAGATTCATGCACATTATCCGATGGGAATCACCAAAGGGTGATATCAGATTTTACTAATTTGTGCACAGTGATTAAAACACTTTTAACTGTTCCCAATCGTAAAACCAATACTGACCCTACGTGGTTTGATAATAACTGTTCAGCTGCAAACAGGGCTCTACGTAAGGCACTGAATGCTAAGCCTAGATGCCAAACTGTAGTTAGGGAGGCAAGAAAGAGATACAAATTGGCAACAGGGAAATGTAAGGCAATTATTTTGTCAGAGCGTTGGGAGGAGCTATCAGATTCCGCATCAGGGAAAAAAGGCACAACTTTTTGGGCTGCAGTAAAAAATATGCGTAATATGGGTACACAAATGTCAGTAATAAGTTGTACCATCTCCAGCCATCAGTGGGAAGATAATTTTTCTAAAGTGTACGCAACACCACCAAATGTTAGTAACAACTTCGCACTAGGTGATTTGCGCCCTCTAGAGATCAGCCTAGGAGAGGTTATCGCGGGCATCAAACAAAGCCTCGGTAATAAAGCCCCTGGGCCAGACGGCCTCCCAATAGATATTATTAAATGGAAGCCTGAACTTTGGGCACCCATCTTGAAAAATTTATTTAATAGCTTACCTCAAGCGCCAATACCTGACACATGGTCCACAAGCATAATAGTGCCATTATATAAAAAAGGAGAAAGAACAGACCCAACAAATTACAGACCTATCTCGCTCCTGGATAATACCCTTAAAATCCTGGGGCGAGTATTATATAATAGAATTAATGAGTGGGTAGATGAATCAATTATTTTAGACTCCTGCCAGATGGGGTTCAGGAGTGGGGTTGGAACAACCGAGCAGTGCCTAAATTTAAATTTAGTAATTGGCAAATATACCATCGCTTGGTCAGCACCAATCTACCTAGCATTTATGGACTTATCGTCCGCATTTGACCTGGTAAACAGGTCTAAACTGTGGTCAATTCTCCTGGAATACGGTTTAGATGAACCGCTTGTACACTTTCTTGCATATTTGCATACTGACACTAGGGCACAAGTATGGATCGGGATGGCGGGGAAGTGTCAGAGCCCATAAAGGTAGAAAGAGGAGTTAGGCAGGGGTGCGTTTTAGCACCCCTGTTATTTATTATCTACATAAATGGATTAAACAAATCTCTAAAACTGGCAACTAGAGATGTCCCAAAAATAAGGGGGGGAGGGGTTGCTACCGACTCTGATTTACGCAGATGATGCGGTGCTCATGGGTCTCACTCCGAACGCTTTACTCAGCCTGGTAAAAGACTTTGCTCAATACATGGGAAAACTCGATCTTAAAGTAAATTTTAAAAAATCCTTCATTATGTCCTGTGGCCCGGGGAAGAGACAATTAAGTGTTATTTCGGTGGGCCCTGATAAACTCTATTCCACTAATACCATCCCCTACTTAGGAATGGTTTTTGCTGCGAGCGGCTCGTGGAGTGGACATTTGGTCCACGCCACGAGCAAGTTCTCAAAATCCATTAATTCTATTCTTAGCCTTCCACGGCCTAAGAAAGTAGATGCCACAAAAGCAATTTTTTTTTTTTTAAATCCCAATGTGTGCCAGTAGCCACCTATGGGGCAGAGATCTGGGGTTTGGGCAAAACACCGAGCATTCAGACTGAGGAAAACCGCTTCTGCAGAAAATTTCTTGGAGCACCCATTACTTCTTCAGAATACATCTGCCATTGCGAACTGAACCTGCATTATATATCAGATTTTATTGCCTCTAGACCGGCAATGTTTTGGTTCGCTATTTGGAAGAACAACTTGGCTGGCCTAACCCATGACATTATAAGAGACTGCCTTAACTGTGAAAAGGGGATGTTAATCCCCTGGCTTTCTGGTGTTTTTAAAAAATTGAGTAGCGTAAGCAAATGACACCTTTTTCTTGACCCTAGTAAAATTGAGGTGAAAGATAAAAATAACTTAAAATCTGCACTATACGCACTCTATAGCGAAGTAAGATTGGCAAGGGAATTAACCAAACCAACAATCAGGGCTTATGTGAATAGAGATCTGCACACACAACCAATCCCACTGTATCTTACGCTGTCAATGACAAATTGGGAAAGATCCCTACTCTTTCGCCTTAGGACAGGCACAATTAGATTTTTATTATGTTTCCCATTGGTCTATTTGTGGTAAATAAATAATTAATTACCGGATCTATTTTTGACTATAATCAATAAACAGGTAGCTCAATAAATAAGAGTCAAGATTCGAGGTAGCTGGAGTTGACAGGCTTTAATCAAGCATAAAGGACAGGAACAGGACAGCCTGTACGGGAATAGGATGGCAGCTGCCGGGGGCAGGAATAGGCTGGCTTTTAATAACAGTGCACAATATATATAGTTAAACAAAATACATTACATTCAATATAGTAGGCGTAGCAGTAGGCGGGGTTTGTAGCAGTCGCGAAAGATAAGGCATAAAGTGGGTGTAACAAGAGGCGTGTACATAGACATGTGATGTAAACGTAACAGAAGTGTCATAAACGGGGCGGAAACATGGAGGGGGCTACCTGAGCAGCTGGGACCTCTAACCTAGTGGTGCGCGCAAACGGGCAATGACGTGTTACCAGGAGGAACTGGGGGCTATGACTTCTGTGCTAGAAGAGGAGACTAAAGTCTGGAGTGTCAGAGCGACATGTACCCAGGCATATCTAGTATCTGATGTTTAGAGAACATATTGATAGAATCCAAAAGTTATCAGGGCAAAGGCTAACAGACATTAAGACTGGTGCATGCATTATTCTACATGTAGTTCGTGTGCGAGGAATATTCTATGAATATTAATACAGTATTTCTCTTACATGGAGACATAAAAGCTAGACCATGACGGAAACTATTGATGCGATTCAGTAGCTTAGGAATGCAGAGAAGGAGGGTTGGACTGATAACTAGAAACATAACATATTCTTGGCAGACTGGGAGGCAGAGCCAGGCCGAGCCGGGCACTGCGTGGCAAGAAGTAAGCTAAGGGTCAGGGATGCAGGTGGGGGCTGTATCGCTCCTCGGAGAGGGTTCAGGAGACAGGAGCTGAATCTAAGTCCGGGCCCTTTTGAGGCCTAGAAACGGGGACAATTCAACGAATTAACGTGCACACTGTAAAACGTGGCAACGTAGCTTTACATAGGCCTAATATTTGTTGTATTCACGAAGACTAGGAACTGACATACTAGAGATGGACACAACTATAATTGCGTCTTTAATCGATCAGAAGGGGATACATGCATATCGATCATGCACATATGACATAAGATGGGGAACACGTAGGCACATATAACATGGCAAAATTTACTTTTCCACATATTCATCCTTAAAATCTGGAAATAATTTGTGCCCATGCGATGACACGAGTTTGCAAACTGAATTACATTTTGTCTTTTTTTTAAATGTTATCAGAAATATTTTAAATGGTTTTTAGCACCGTATTTTAAAAAGCACAGACCACTTTCTTTGGAGGAATCAAATTTGATATTGTTAACTCTGAATAACGAAGAGCTGATATTTCGCACTAGCACTTTTCTAAGGGTTATTACTCATGTTCGGAAAACAATGGAGCACCCTTAGTAAACCTCTGAATTTTATTGATAATTGATTGTATTTAATAATGTGCTGTTTTTAAACTATCTGTAACCATGGTAATATGATTTGGGATTGTTTGATTTGCTTTTATGAATTTGCAAAAATTCGAATAAAGATTTTTGAATTGAATTGACATAGTGGACTATGTACTTGGTCTCCGCTCCAGGATGGCAGAGTACATGGAGAAGGCATCCAAAAACCTTGAGGCCAGCCAAGAACTTCAAAAAGCTTGGCATGGCCAAAAGGCTGTCCTAACTGTTTATCATGCAGGGCAGAAGGTGTGGGTGTTGGAGCCAGTGGCCCCAGCAGCTCTCCAAGACAGATGGTCTGGACCCCATACCATTATTGATCAAAAGTGAGAGGTCACCTACCTGGTGGACCTTGGAACTCCCAGGAGCCCCCACAGGGTGCTTCATGTTAACAGGCTCAAGGCATTTGTTGACAGGGAAAACATGGGCTTGCTCATGGCAACAGATGAGGGACAGGAGGAAGAGAGTGACCCTCTCCCAGACCTGCTCACTCAGAACCCTGATGATGGGTCAGTTGATGGTGTAGTCTTTTCTGACAGCCTCTCTGAGCATCAACAAGAGGATTGCAAACAAGTTCTTCAATCCTTTAGACAAATGTTCTCACTGACACCCAGTCAGACAAACTGGTGCACCCATGAGGTGGACACTGGTGACAGTCTGCCTGTCAAGAGTAAAATCTACAGGCAACCTGACTGCGTCAGGGACTGCATAAAGAAAGAAGTCCAAAAGTTGTTGGAATTGGGAGTCATTGAACCCTCAGAGAACCCTTGGGCTAGTCCTGTAGTTCTAGTGCCAAAACCTCACACCCAGGATGGTAAGAGAGAGATGAGGGTTTGTGTAGACTACAGGGGTCTCAATGCTGTCACTAAGACAGATGCCCATCCAATACCTAGGGCAGATGAACTCATAGACAAGTTGGCTTCTGCAACTTTCTTGAGTACATTTGACCTAACAGCTGGTTATTGGCAGATCAGGTTAACTGAGGATGCCAAGGCCAAAACAGAATTTTCTACCCCAGGAGGTCATTACCAATTTGTGGTGATGCCCTTTGGTTTGACAAATGCACCTGCCCCTTTTCAAAGGTTGGTGAACCAAGTCCTCACTGGGTTGGATGAATTTTGTGCAGCATATCTAGATGATATTGCTGTCTTCAGCTCCACCTGGGAGGATCACCTGATCCACCTGAGGAAAGTTTTGGAGGCCCTGCAAAAGGCAGGCCTCACTATCAAGGCCACCAAGTGCCAGTTAGGGCAGAGTCAGGTTGTGTACCTGGGCCACCTTGTAGGTGGAGGCCAGGTTCAACCCTTGGAGAGCAAGATACAGGCCATAAAGGACTGGGCTCCTCCAACCACCCAGACACAGGTCAGAGCTTTCTTGGGCCTGTCTGGTTACTATAGGAAGTTTGTCAAAAATGATGGGTCCATTGTGACACCACTTAATGACTTGACAAGCAAGAAAATGCCAAAGAAAGTTCAGTGGACAGTTAGCTGTCAGAAGGCATTCGATGACCTGAAGCAGGCCATGTGTACTGCACCTATTCTCAAGAGTCCTGACTACTCCAAAACCTTCATTGTCCAAACAGAAGCATCTGAGTTGGGTGTAGGAGCTGTTCTATCTCAACTGAATATTGATGGTCATGACAAGCTCATTGCTTTTATAAGTAGAAGGCTGACCCCTAGAGAGAAACGTTGGTCAGCTATTGAGAAGGAGGCCTTTGCTGTGGTTTGGGCCCTGAAGAAGTTGAGGCCATACTTGTTTGGAACTCACTTCAAGATTCAGACCGACCATAAGCCCCTCTTATGGCTAAATCAGATGAAGGGTGAAAACCCCAAACTTCTTAGGTGGTCCATTTCCCTACAGGAGATGGACTTTACAGTGGAACACAGACCAGGGACTGACCATTGCAATGCAGATGGTCTCTCCAGGTATTTCCACTTAGAACAGGAAGACTCACCTGGTCAAGGTTAGTTTAATGTCCCTAAGTTTGGGAGGGGGGGTTATGTAGGAGAGTGGGGTCTGCAATCCTATGGTCACCCCAGATTCTTGCTTTTTGCTTCACTGGTTTACGACTTTCCCTGGCTGTGGGCCTGCTAATCAGACCCACAGCCTAGCTGCTCTCTCTCTAAATTGACATCCATGTACTTTAGGTACATTTACCAATTGGTACTGGGCCACCTAATCAGTCCCGGTGCAGTGTACCTTAGGTACCCAGGGCATAGGTGTACCCAGGGCCTACCAGGGGCTGAAGCATGTATTATGCCACCCCTGGCTGGCCATCTAAAACTGACACAACTGGCTGCTAAGACAGCTGGGGCAAGGTGGTGTAATCACCCTTTGCTGTAGATATAGTTACCTATATCTAACCCCAAAATGGACACATATATTCCTATCAGTCACTCCTATGGCAGGCCTTATCAATCCTGAAGGCAGAGTACTTGGAATTATGTGATATGGTGCTCTGGCATGAGCTGAGCCCGTCTGCAGCTTGGGGAACCAAGTCCTAATAGCTGTTCCATGATAACGCTATACCATATACTCTTAAGTGCATTATAATCCTCGCGGTTGAATGCTAACTCTGGTATAACATTATCAAAACATGTCGAGTAAGGTGTCATACGAATTGGAATACTACCCCCTCGCCAATTCTGGCAACGGGGGTAGCATTCCACCCTTCTAGAGGGACACGACATGTATGTAACTGTGAACCCCGGTTAAAGTTAACTCGAGCCTTGGCATCACAAAATGGATGCTGCCACCACAGACACAAGTCTGACCTCCGGCTGCTGGGAGTCCTTCCAGCGAGGGAGGCTTGGACAAAGGGTTTCCTGCCTTGGGTGGTGCTAGCACCACCCCAGACAGGATTTTGTGTATTGGGTAGGACAGGCCTGAAATGAATGAGACATGCCTGGGGCACACAAGGTGTCCTGTGCATACACCGGTTCAAACCAGTTGCTGGGGCATCCCTGCCCCAGCTCTGGCGCGAAGCCGGACAAAGGATAGGGGGTGTAACCACCCCCCTTCCTGGTCCCACCCATAGGAGGGACCTAGTCGTAGTACAGCCCCCTTTAGCAGGATAAAGGTAGGAGCTGGTCCCATTCCAAATTAGATTATCCTGAACAACTTTTACAAGAAGAAACTCTGGACTTCGACGTTCTGCTCCACAGAAGACTGAAGAATCTCCCTTGTGGGCAAGGAGTGTCCACCCTGCAACTGCAGGCACCATCAAGCATCCAGCGGCTTTACTTTGTCGTCTTCCCTCGAGGATCCAGACTTCAGAGCCCGACGAGACCCGGATTCCCAGACCTCTCCGACCTCAACTCACATCTGCAGCACAGCTGAGATCCGTGGGTGCGACGAGACAAGTGGGACCGGCCATCTTGGAGAAACTGCACTTCGCTTCCAGCACGACTTCTGAGGTAAACTCGACCAAGTGCTTTGGGGATTGAGAAGCCCCAGCCCCGAGCAGCCCCTGCACCGAAGATCAGCCCTCCAGCATCCACGAGATCGTGGGATCCTTCTGCCTGTTTGCTGCTCGACGCGTTGTCTGGTCACTTGACGGCTGGCTAGTGACCTCCTAGACGACGATCTTTGAAAACTACACCACTGGTCTGGTTGCTCCAGACTGGCCCTTGCTCCCTTCCAAAAGAGGAGCACCCTGGACCCTCCTGGTCCACTCCAGACGCCGTTTACACTCACCGCGTGGGTTACCTTTGCCAAGGCCTGTTGACTCTAAATCCGGATCCGACACCGCCGACAGCGAGAGCCTGCATGGGACAGCTTGTGCCTCCATCCTGGTCGTCGAAGACACCTCCTGGTCCACGTGGCTGCAGAGACAAGCGTCCACTCTTCACCTGATCGCGACGACGACATCTGGTTCCTTCCTGGTTCCACTCCAGTCACTGGCTAGTGACTTTGAACATTGTCCCCTCTGCTTTCAGGTCTTCAGCATCTCTGATCCACCCTTGGATCACACCGGACATCTTCCTCCTGGTCGCCTGCAGCATCTTTTTTTTCAGGCTCCATAGACTTCAACGCAGAAACCCGACACGACTTCGCACCTATGCACCCGCAGCCCGTGGGTGAGGTAACAAGAGCATTTGGGTGCTCAAGGGTAGCTTGACTCTCCTAGATTCACATTCGTTTTAGTCCTAACCAGGCAGGATTGTCCGTACTCACCTTTTTCTTGAACTGTACTGTCCATAGACGTTGTTACGCATCTCGCGTGTGAGTTCACACTCTGCACACGCGTCCCGTGGGCCTCCTATTACTTACCGAAGGTTAGGATAGTGTAGTCCCAACGATCCTACAGCCTCTGGACAGCTCTATTCCTTCTATCGATTTCCTTACACCATTTACCTAGTATATGGTTTGTAATTTTGTGCAACTTATCGTATTTTTCCTAAGAGATTGTCATGTGCTTAGCCTTCTGATCTCATAAAGAGTTCAGAGGTGTTTGTTATTAATAAATATACTGTTTATTTTCATAACAACCTGTGTGGTGTCCTTTCATCTGGTATTCAAGGGGTTATATGTGGTAAAACAGCTGGCTTCACATGCCAAAATAGTTTAGCCTAAGACTGCTTTGTCCATGCTACCATTAGGATAGCTGGTCTATAAGGTTGACTTACAACCAATCACCATAAGGGTTGTTTGGACTGATACAAGGTGATCACTAGAACTGGTGAGCCTCATATATCAGGCCAACTTCTCACATGGTCAAGACAGAATAGATTGTAACTAGGGGAATTAAAAAAGAGAAGTAACATAACAGGGCCACAACATGGTGGAAACAGGCATGGAAAATGGGTAATTGCCCCGAAAGGCAGGGAGAAGGTTCCCTGCATGTCATGTAGTTGGTGTTTTCTATTGAAAAACAAACTCCCACTTTGAGATTTTATTTTCTCAATACAATAAGCTAGTGTGCATTGGGTACGTTAAAAAGGGTGCCCACATGTTCTGTGGATGTTGCCATGGTGGTTGCCCTTAGCGCACAAAAATCCCAGCCAGGCAGCTTGCGATCTCTACGTAGGGTGGAGAGTCCGCTGTGGGACATGGGCCTTATCCCCGTTGAGAGATCCGCTGACTGTGCACCAGGGTCTAAATGTCCCTTAAGCATGGTCGACGAGGGTGTTGTAGGCAGGGCGTTCAACACATCAGAGGAGTATTATCAATATCTGTGCATGATCTGGATTATCCACTCAGCTCTCCTCGATGATGTTATCACAGCGGAAGAGCAAAGAAAGCGCTGGTGACTGTGGGACAAAATTGATGGGTATCATCAACCACTCCCTCACCCCCACACACACATCCACACCCCACATTCCCCTCCTGTGCTAATATGCAATTGTATTATTGTGACAAATATAGAGGTGGGAATTTATTTAAGGCTATGAGATTACAGAAGGTAAACAAGCATTTGCCATGAAGTAGGTCTCGCATTTGAGAGGGTTTCATCTATTGGCATTGTAAATGACATTGCCTTTTATTTATGTGTTGTTTTTTAAAAACCTGATACATTAAAGGCATTGGTATTTACAATGCCAATAGCTTAAACACTCACATTTACCCCACGTGCTATAACCAAAGCTAATGAGAAACCAAAAGAGTAGATTTTATTTGGGGGGGATTGAGTCGTTTGAGCCACAGCATGGTGTTGTTTCTCAGTTCAGTGGGACTGAAAAGATAAATGTGCACTTAGTTACCACCTACATTGAATAGGAGAGAGCCATTAGATCTATTTTAAATAAACAATGCTCTATCATATTCACAGATCCTACATTAGGTCCCAGAGTACCAAAACGACCTACGATCACTTTTCGTAGAGCATATTCGATGAGAGATGCACTCGTTTAAAGCAGCCAAGAAGTGACCACTAAAACCAACTGGCTGTCAGCCAGGAAAGGTTTTGTTATATGTAGTACGTGCAGGGGGTATCGTTTTGGAATAAACACCACTTAGTATGTTACACTATTCTGTTCTAAACCTGTAGAAATATAAAGATTATACACTTGTAGAATGGAATATGCTGTGTATGTGTTAGAATGCTCCTGTGTGCTTAGATATGTGGGCAGCACCAAACTTCAGGTTCACTTGAGAATATTACAACATCTGAGGCCCATAGTCAATTCTGATCACACATATCTGGTGGCTCGTCATTTTGAACAATTTCACAATAACAATTTAAGTCAACTCTAATATTTTGTTATTGATGACGGTCCGGTTTTGAGAAGAGGTGGCAATTGTGAGAAGTTACTAAGACAGTTAGAAACTCGTCAAATATTAGAACTTGACACTAAAACCCCCAATGGTCTTAATATCAGCGAAGATTTGCATAACTATTTATAATAATCAACTAACTCTTTCAAATCATTTTTCATAATCGTGGATGATTTAATGATGTGTCCAACATGAACTTCACTGGTAAGGTTATATATGTACATACTGAATGCCACTGTCCAACAATTGAGTATGGGTATTAATCCCATATTAAGGGAATATAGATATCTATGTAAATGTGTCATTACTTATCTTGGAGACATCAGCTGATGCACTGAGTAATTGAAGATTATTATCTTCATCGTGATTTTTTTTGCACATTTTATTAAATGGCATTAGCACTTTGGAAGGTAGCACTTTAGATATACAGCACTTTAAATCAGTGAGTTAGGACGCAAACTGGTATATTTCATTAAGTTTTGAAATATGGTAGGTTTACCTTACTTTGAGTTTAATCTAGTGAACTAGTTTCAGGCTGAATGATTTTACCATTATGCCTAAGTAATAATTATACGCTTATGCTCACTAGCTTAATGAAGCAATTCTTACAGCAAATCTTATATGCAAATTTTTAAATGTGAAGTTTAATAATTTGTCAGTATATACTAGCAAATCGTCAATAGGTTTTTACAAATTATTACAATTGATTGAATACTGTGTTTTCAATGTGCACTAAGCAATAAGATGTATTTAAAACAGAAAATGTACAGCAGGTATTTATTTATTTGGTGCAACTCATGACGATAATGCTAACCCTGAAGGTCGGGTAGTCTGTTTACTATGTTCACAGTCTTTTGTAAATGAGTTCTAATGACGTGGTTGATTTGAAACAAACACATAAAAATAATGAAATGGTGACGCAGCGTGCATGTGATCAAGGCCGTGGAAAGCAGCCAAAATGTGAAATGGACATGTAACAGCACAATAAAATCACGTACTAATTTGGAGTCTGTGCACGACTATGTGTGGATGAAAAGTTCAGAATCGTAATTGATATATACATACTTTTTTTAATTAACAAAACCACTAAAATTCCGTAGTTATATTTATCTCAAGTATTCACACACTTAGGTATTATAACTCCTGCTGCCATACCTGAACCTAACGGAGGCTGTAAAAACCGTCCCCTGACCCACAGAATGCTCGCATTGCTTTATTCCTACCTGGGACGGGTCTGCGAGGAGGAAACGCTGTTCTGCTGCCTGGTGCCGTTCTCCCCCGCCGCAAGCGCCGTAGTCCATCAGGCGCATCCGCAGAGCGGGGGGTACGTGCCACTACAACTCCCAGGAGCCCTCAGCTGGCCACACCCACAAACGCGCCCGGAGGCGCTTGAAAAGGGCGTCACCTGCACTGACAAGTGGGCTGCCATACCTGAACCTAACGGAGGCTGTAAAAACCTTCCCCTGACTCACAGAACGCTCGCATTGCTTTATTCCTACCTGGGACGGGTCTGCGAGGAGGAAACGCTGTTCTGCTGCCTGGTGCCGTTCTGCCCCGCCGCAAGCGCCGTAGTCCATCAGGCGCAGCCGCAGAGCGGGGGGAACGTGCCACTACAACTCCCAGGAGCCCTCAGCTGGCCAGGCCCGACCACCGCGCCCGGAGGCGCTTGAAAAGGGCGTCACCTGCACTGACAAGTGGGCTGCCATACCTGAACCTAACGGAGGCTGTAAAAACCTTCCCCTGACCCACAGAACGCTCGCATTGCTTTATTCCTACCTGGGACGGGTCTGCGAGGAGGAAACGCTGTTCTGCTGCCTGGTGCCGTTCTCCCCCGCCGCAAGCGCCGTAGTCCATCAGGCGCAGCCGCAGAGTGGGAGGTACGTGCCACTACAACTCCCAGGAGCCCTCAGCTGGCCACGCCCACAAACGCGCCCGGAGGCGCTTGAAAAGGGCGTCACCTGCACTGACAAGTGGGCTGCCATACCTGAACCTAACGGAGGCTGTAAAAACCTTCCCCTGACCCACAGAACGCTCGCATTGCTTTATTCCTACCTGGGACGGGTCTGCGAGGAGGAAACGCTGTTCTGCTGCCTGGTGCTGTTCTCCCCCGCCGCAAGCGCCGTAGTCCATCAGGCGCAGCTGCAGAGCGGGGGGAACGTGCCACTACAACTCCCAGGAGCCCTCAGCTGGCCACGCCCACAAACGCGCCCGGAGGCGCTTGAAAAGGGCGTCACCTGCACTGACAAGTGGGCTGCCATACCTGAACCTAACGGAGGCTGTAAAAACATTCCCCTGACCCACAGAACGCTCGCATTGCTTTATTCCTACCTGGGACGGTTCTGCGAGGAGGAAACGCTGTTCTGCTGCCTGGTGCCGTTCTCCCCCGCCGCAAGCGCCGTAGTCCATCAGGCGCAGCCGCAGAGCGGGGGGAACGTGCCACTACAACTCCCAGAAGCCCTCAGCTTGCCATGCCCACAGACGTGCCCAGAGGCGCTTGAAAAGGGCGTCACCTGTACCGCCACGCGGGACGCGCGCGGGCGGTCACCGGGCTGAGCCCGGGCAGAGGGCGGGCTGTCTTAGGGCGTCTGAGGCCGAAGGAGGCTGGGCTGGGCCGAAAACTCTGCACAATTTGTCTGCTGAATCCCGGCCCGGTGGGCATTTATTTCCAAACTAGTTTATATTCTTTTCATGACATTTTGAGCCTGACTATAAGATTACTATTCCAGATTTACTACATCCTATATTATGCCTAGTGAAACCAGAAGTAAGGCTGCAGCTGGAGGGACAAAGCTGATTGGGACCCTCGATGACTTCATCATACGTACAAACACACTGATAGATCAGGGAATTGTGCTTATGGAGAGAAGGGTGTCCCAGGATTTAGCATTTGCTAAGAGGTCCTCTATGGGCCACATTGCTGAGGCCCGCAGCCCTGAAAACACTGTGGGCCAGATCACCTCTGAGCAGATACTTGTAGAGGTCCATAACAACATGACTACCCAGACAGCACTCCGGGACTTTATCTCTTCTGACTCACAGTATTTGGCACCATCTGGGAACATCTTGATTTCTACACAAATAGATCCCCAGGTGGAAAGAAGTAATATTGAGCTACAAGGGAAAAGGGAGGGAGCAATCCCAAAGAATAGGCACACTAAAAACATTCCACACCCTTTAGTTCAGCCACTAATATAGATGGGGAAGATCCTTTCATATCGACATTAAAAGCCCTTATTAAATCCTTGTTGTCTCCTTTGGAAAATAAGCTCCTGGTAATAGAAACTCAATTAAATGTTCTGCACAAGGATATAGAAGCCCTGCGCCCGACTCAGACTAAAAAATTAGCTCATCCAACCCTCCCTGTAAATAAACTACAAATAACAAATAAACCTCAAGCTGAAGTCACAAAATCAACCCCTAAATCACCTCTGCTAAATCCTTGTCCTCTTGTGACAAGTAAAAACCCAGCTAAACCTACGCCAACGACTAAGGTTAACAAAAACAAACCAGAGACCTTAAATACCCCTATCCATACTGCTGAGATACCTCCCCAAGACAAGATGGAAAAACATAGAGGGATCAATTTACCACCAGATGCCTGCCCAAACGTGGTAATCCTAACTGGGGTTCCCGAATTAGCTGCCCAGGTTACACAATCATTTTGGGCACTTAAAAATAAAGTGTTTCACTGGTTAAATTCTAATCACCCCCTCCCACCGAATATAACCAGTAACATTTTAATGGTGCAGCGGGTTCCTTGGGTGGGGAAAACCAAAAAGAGAACACAAGGAGACTGTGTGGTGATAACCTTTGATGACCCCAGATCAGTGGATCATATTTGTCTAAGGGCCAAGAGAAATAATGGAGCAACAATTGTGGCAAGACCACTCTCCTTTTTCTATATGCCAGTACAGACCACGGATAATAGATGGAGCTGGATGAGGGGCTCAAATCATCCTCGGGGAGGGTGGGCTCACGAAATGCATGGGGATCTAGCTCACAACACATGGGGAGAAGGGGTAAATGATGGATGGACCACAATTCAGCGAAGGGGGGGAGAACACATTATGCGGACCAACATCGACATGCAGAATGGAGGGATCCACAATATGCTCCGTTTTCCATCCCCTGCTTCAATCGGTTTAGCGATTTGGAGGCAGTAGATTGACAGTCAGACAAAGAGGCATCACAACCCTTCCTATTTTTACCCACCCTCAGTAAGCCAATGGATAGTGCTGGAAATGTTTCACCACCTGGTATGAGCATAAGGCAGGAGAACGGAAAAGATTTACTAAATACAAATGATACTTTAAATGTGATTAATATCTTGGAGAGGGAGTATAAAAAATCCAATGGAGCAAATACCAGGAATAATGGTGGTACAGACTTAAACAAAGATACATGTACCATGATGTTTTGGAACGTGGCAGGATTGAAAACAAAAATTACTAATACTTCCTGGGAGACTGTTACAAATGGTCTGGACATTATGGCCTTCAAAGAAACCTGGGTTATAGATCAGATTTGTTTAAATGGTTATAAAACATTTTGTACTCCAGCAGTAGGGGGTATACATGGAAGACCTAAGGGTAGTTTAATTACGTCTCGAACGGATTAGGGTATGAGAGGGTACGTTTTTACTCTAAATGTGATTTTTACCATAAATTAGCAATAGATACTAAAATGGGATTGTGCCTTGTAATTATAAACTTTTATAACAATATTCCAGGCAATATGTCACGAAACATTTTGAAAATGTTAGCTAATGACTTACAATGTGAATTAGACAGCAAGGAAAAGGAAGTAATGATTTTATGGGGGGGTGATTTTAATTGTCCATTATGCACAAAAGGATGTAAAGGCATCTGTGGTTTAATGTTGGAGCAGGACATTAATCTCTCACATTTTAAACACACACAGACCGGGGACTTATTGAATGAATTATTGTTTGATTATGATTTGGGGTTTGCCAATGAAATGAGGCAGAACGGGTACACTCTCAAGTGAAGTAAGGTGGTACCGGAAGATATTCTTAAAAAGTTGGTAAACACCTGTGCCGGTGATTTTAAAATCTGCTTAGATGAAGATTCCGATAGTGAAAGTATAATAGCCCATTTTAACACCATTGCATCCACTATCAAAGAGAATCTGAAATTAGCGTCAAAAAATGGACTAAAGAAAGGCACAAGATGGTTTGACAGGACTTGCACTAAGGCCCTCAAAGAGCTTAAGCACGCAATACATAAGGATCCACGAGACATTATTCAGATAAGAAACTTAAGGAAAGGCTACAACCAGGCCATAAAAGATAGAAGAAATGTAATCAAAAAGGGAGTATGGGAAGAACTCTGTACAGCCTCACAAACAAAAGATATATCTGCCTTCTGGAGGGTGGTAAACGCCCCTCTTCCATATGAAACCACTACAGCTCGGTTGGAAATTGCGATTAATGAGGAGGATTGGGTCGCGCATTTTTCGACTCTGTACATGCCCATAGATGAGGTGGAAAATACAGGCCTAAATATGGAAGGCGAATTAGTAAAGGAGGAAAATAAACTGAAGGTAACATTACCCGAGATCCTAATGGTATACGCCTGTTACAACGCATTTTTTACTCCGCACTACCATTACAACGTGACTTTTACTCCGCATACCATTACAACGCATTGCGCTGGGGGGCGCTGTAGGATAGGGAATAAGTTTAATTTTCTATCCAACACCTTCCCTAGTGTCCACGGGGACTGGTGTTGGAATAGAAAATTATACTTACCACTATCCAGCGCCCCAAGGCGCTATGCGTTGTAACGGTATGCGGAGTAAAAGTCGCGTTGTAATGGTATGCGGAGTAATAGTATGCGTTATAACGTCATACATCCGATCCTAATAAGTCTGGAAGCCACAAAGGGCAGCAAGGCGGCTGGCCCAGATGGAATCCCGGCAGACTTGTACAAGGCAAATAGTGAATTCTGGGGCCCAATACTTGTACAACTTTTTAATGCAGCTCTGGTGAAGGGATTGAGTCCTTCCTGGTTCACATCAATTATTGTACCCATTTATAAGAAGGGAAACAGACAAGACTGTGCCTGTTATAGGCCAATATCCCTCCTTGATTCATCAATAAAGATCCTTGGCAGAGTGATTTTAGCTAAATTGCAAAACTGGGCAGAGGAGTCTGGGGTAATCAGTGATTTACAATTTGGATTCCAAAAGGGTATAGGAACAACAGAGCAGGGTCTAAATTTATTTTTGATCCAGCAGAAATATACCATGATGAAAAGGGAGCGTCTGTATTTTATATTTGTTGATCTTACATCGGCTTTCGATTGCGTGTCTCACTCTAAATTATGGGACCTGATGTCACGGCTGGGCGTGGAAAAGTCGATAATTCAATTTTTAAGGGAGTTATACTCAGGAGCCACTGCTGTTGTGCGTTATGGCAAAGGGGGGGGGAGTGTAGTAGGTCTTTTGGAATAGGGCGCGGAGTGCGCCAGGGGTGCGTCCTGGCGCCCTTTTTATTCCTTATCTATATAAATGGCCTGGAGAATCATCTGCTGCAAGAGTGTGGGGATATGCCTAAGATCGGAAAGAGATTTATCCCTGCACTGTTGTATGCAGATGACGCCGTCCTAATGGCTCGTACCCCCATGGCCCTGCAAAAACTGATAACATCCTTTAATCGGTTTATGCTCATCCTTGATTTAAAAATAAATTGCAGTAAGACCTTTTCTATGAACTGTGGCACACGCATTAAAAAACAAATGAAATCGATGTATATAAATAACGCCCCTTTAGAAAGAACATCCACCTTCCCCTATCTTGGAATCTTGTTCCACGAGACTGGCTCCTGGACAAGTGCGGTGAAGGCAAGAACGCTCTTGTTTTCTAAGACAATTATGGCACTGAAGAGCTTTACAAGAAAATTGGGAATGAAACCGATCAGGGAAATTTTAACTATTTATAATGCAACGTGTGTATCTGTGGCAATGTATGGAGCTGGGCTCTGGGGTTATTCTAACATAAAAGCACTCCAAACAGTTGAAAATAAATTTCTACGGCACATCTTATCATTACCAGAAAGCACAGCGACTTTTATTTGCCATGCTGACCTGGGGTTGCCGAATATTTCAGATATAATTAGAGTACAACCCATTCTCCTATGGCACAGAGTCTGGACTGTGAATGAATGTGTACTAAATCGTGCCATACTACAGGATGTTTTAAAACTTGGTAGAGTAAACGGAGTCGAATGGTTAAACTATATTAGAACATTCCTGAAGGAAATTGACCGTTCGCAATACTATGACGATCCGTCTACTATGGTACACATCCCTAGAAAAGCACTGAAAAAACTGTGTATGGACTGCCTTAGAGAAAAAAAGACTGCTTGAAGAAACTAAGAAAAACTCTGTCACTTCACATCAATTAATTTTAACCAGAGATAAACTACAGCCATACTTAAGCCTACATATGCCCAATTATGACAGATTCCTTTTAACACGTTTCAGATCTAATATTGTTTTTAGATTATTTACTTTCCCTGAAATGAACTCGTGATCCAATGAATTGCCTGTATGCCCCTGTGATGAAAAATCTGTACAATCTAATATGCATGTTTTATTTTTCTGTAAATTTTATACATTGCCCCGTAGAAAACTGATCGTCCCTATTCTAATGGAGATGAATTTGTACAGATGTCGCCCAGCGTTTTTAGAGTTGCCTCGTTATCTGAGTATTTTAAACAGGTTTTTAAATATCGGAAATCAATTTGTTTAAACGAATTGTAACAGTGTAAATACTATGTACTATATAACATCTTCCTTGTAAATTGCTGAACTATTCAAAATTGTAAATGAACTGTGACTTTCTGTTGCTTTTATGGTTATTGCTTTTTAACCGAATAAAGTATTTTTGATCTTGATCTTGAACTCCTGCTCCCACCATGCGCAGGTTTCTCATCATTGATGTCATTGCAAATGTTCCTGTGATATTATCAATGATGTCATACAACGTATAGTGAATGATGTAATATGTGGGCTAATTAGCACTGAATGGCGAGGGCACGAGTTATAGTTACTTTTAGGCAAGAGCTGGAGATTCTTGAGATAACCATAACTGCTAAATTTCCGTGGTTTTGTTAATTTAAAACAGTATGTTTTAACTGAGATTTTCCCTAAACTATAATGTCCATTTTAATCTTTGTGTTTTTTTAATGTTTAGGTTTTGTTCTTTAATTTGAAGTAAAATATAATTACAATCCCTTACTGTAACGTCACTGTAAACTTTGTTTTTTCGGGGAATTTCTAGTTTTCTTTAACACCAAGTAATATTTCTTTACTATACATAAAGCCAACACCCTCAGAAGGCCAAATCCTCGCAGGCAGCCAGACTTATGACATGCATGGTCTTCGGCTGTGCGCGGTGTGGAGTTGTTTCCCAGGACTTCACCATGGGCCAGGCCCTGTATCCAACCGATTGACATATCCAACCCCCTCAAGTCAATTTGGCCCCTGGAACCCCATCTCTTGAGGGCCAAAGATATTTGTAATGGGGGGGTCACGTGACTACCCTACTTGAGTGACAAGGAGACTTGAGGACCCCAACCTATTGAGCCTTTATTGAGCCTTTAAGGGGAGTGGAAGTGGTGCGCCCCTTCCAAAGCCAGTAGTGACCATTGGGTCCCAGCCCCAGTGGACATTACCTAATTATTGGGGGAGGTACACAACAACCCCCCGAGCCTTAAATGGCCCTGTGGACCCCATCTCCCAGGACCGAATTTCATTCAAAAGGGGGGCACAGGACCTCTCCCACCCCAAGGCCAAATACATTCGTAAAGGAGATGGAGGCAATGCTGCTACCCTCTCCTAGCCTTAATAGGCCCGTGGGGACCACATCCCTTGGGCCAAATACCAATAAAAGGGGGAGGGGCCACCTGACCCTCGTTCCCAAGCCGGATTAGACCCCGAGGTCCACTTTCCCTTTGCCTGTATGTCATTGAAAGGGGAGGCGGCCACGTGGCCCCTTCCTGAGCCTTAAAAGGCCCCGGCTAAACAATTCCAGGGCAAAATTATTAATAAAAAGGGGGGGGGTTAGACGCATCCTCCCTCCCTGAGCCTTATTAGGCACGGGGGACCCCATACACGAGGCCTAATAGGTTGCACCCCCTCACGCAATGTTGCCATGAATGACATCACTTGAGATGTTGTAGTGATGTTATCAATGTTGTCAATGAACATGTAAAGGGTGATGTAATATGGGAGGTGATCAGCAGTGCATGGCCAGGGCATGAATTACAGTTGCTTTAGAGCACAAGATTTAGTTACTAGAGATAACTAAAATTGGTGAATTTTAGTGCATTTGTTGATTTAAAACTGTATATTTTACCTGACATTTTGACCAAACTATAACGTTCTTTTAACCTTTCTTTTTTTTCAGTGAACTTCTAAGGCTTAAAAAAAATCTATTATTACCATATGTAACTATCTTGTAGCAAATGTATTCGGTTATAACAGTAAAACATTTGTGTAATCATAAATGTATTTGTCCAAATTATGGGTGTGATGTAACATTTGCACATTATTGCTGTATTGTCACTGTCAATTAACAAACTATTGTAATCTACAAAAGGAAGTCAACATTGGGGCTCACATATGCATTTCTGGGGGTGTGGGGGTTGGCGGTGGTTTGGTCTAATGGCTTCTGTCCTATGTCAGCCAGCCAGAGTGACTTTCACAGGTTAGCAAGTAATCAATGTACACACTTACAGTGGGAAAAGTCAAGGCTTTCTAGTGTATCTATCTCCTTAGCTAACAGTCCTCCAGTGAAGTTATCCCCAGGTGCAGGGTGTTGCTGGAGTAATGAACTATGGGCCCGATGTATGTAAATCTGATTTACCGACTCTAGAATACCGAATTTTACCGATTCGGTATTCTAGATTCGGTAAATCAGATGTAGGAAAAAATTTGGTAATTTTTACCAAATCTGTATGATTCGGTAATTACCGAATCGGTATTTACCAATTCGGTAATTGCCATTGATTTCTACGGGCCTTGAGGCCCATAGGAATCAATGTCAATTACCGAATTGGTAAATACCGATTTGGTAAAATTACCGAATTTGCAAGGGGGACAGGGTGTCACTTTGAAACCCTGTTGCACCCCTGATTCTGGCTTATGTGCCATGTGGCACACATACATGCCCTAAGGGTATATATGTGTATCACATGGCACAGGTGTACATGCACAGATGGGCATGTACACAGGAATTCGTTATTTACCATGACATAGTATGTCACGGTAAATAACGAATTCTTAAGGGCCAGTGGCACTGTTTTCAGTGCCACCTACATGACAAAATTACGATTCTGTAAATTTACAGATTCTGTAAATTTAAGGCCCCCTACATCTGTAACTCCAAATACCGGTCGGTAACGGCCGAAATCGGGCTGAAGACGGCTGTAATGCCAGGAACCGGTCCTGGGGAGCTTGATTCCGGTCCAGGGAAGACATGGCTTGGCAGTTCGGGCTGGACTGTTCCCATGAGGCACAGGGTCAGACTGATTTGCATATGGCCATGTCTGAACTGGGGTGGCGGAGTGAGCTAAAGAACGGTGATGGATTAAACCCAGATCAGTTGACTGGGGGTGAGTGTTTGTATTGTCAACGCTCCGTCCATCACCACCTTTGGTTTTTCTTTGTTCGCCCTAAGTTGGCAGGGTATGCTCAGACGTGAGTCCCTTGCTCACTTTGCCACTGGAGTCAAGCAAGCCCGGCTGAAGACGGCTGTAATGCCAGAAACCAGTCCTGGGAAGCTTTATTCGGGTCCAGGGAAGACATGGCTTGGCAGTTCGGGCTGGACTGTTCCCATGAGGCACAGGGTCAGACTGATTTGCATATGGCCATGTCTGAACTGGGGTGGCGGAGTGAGCTAAAGAACGGTGATGGATTAAACCCAGATCAGTTGACTGGGGGTGAGTGTTTGTATTGTCAACGCTCCGTCCATCACCACCTTTGGTTTTTCTTTGTTCGCCCTAAGTTGGCAGGGTATGCTCAGACGTGAGTCCCTTGCTCACTTTGCCACTGGAGTCAAGCAAGCCCAGCTGAAGACAGCTGTAATGCCAGAAACCAGTCCTGGGAAGCTTGATTCCGGTCCAGGGAAGACATGGCTTGGCAGTTCGGGCTGGACGGTTCCCATGAGGCACAGGGTCAGACTGATTTGCATATGGCCATGTCTGAACTGGGGTGGCGGAGTGAGCTAAAGAACGGTGATGGATTAAACCCAGATCAGTTGACTGGGGGTGAGTGTTTGTATTGTCAACGCTCCGTCCATCAACACCTTTGGTTTTTCTTTGTTCGCCCTAAGTTGGCAGGGTATGCTCAGACGTGAGTCCCTTGCTCACTTTGCCACTGGAGTCGAGCAAGCCCGGCTGAAGACGGCTGTAATCCCAGAAACCAGTCCTGGGAAGCTTGATTCCGGTCCAGGGAAGACATGGCTTGGCAGTTCGGGCTGGACTGTTCCCATGAGGCACAAGGTCAGACTGATTTGCATATGGCCATGTCTGAACTGGGGTGGCGGAGTGAGCTAAAGAACGGTGATGGATTAAACCCAGATCAGTTGACTGGGGGTGAGTGTTTGTATTGTCAACGCTCCGTCCATCACCACCTTTGGTTTTTCTTTGTTCGCCCTAAGTTGGCAGGGTATGCTCAGACGTGAGTCCCTTGCTCACTTTGCCACTGGAGTCAAGCAAGCCCGGCTGAAGACGGCTGTAATGCCAGAAACCGGTCTTGGGAAGCTTGATTCCGGTCCAGGGAAGACATGGCTTGGCAGTTCGGGCTGGACTGTTCCCATGAGGCACAGGGGCAGACTGATTTGCATATGGCCATGTCTGAACTGGGGTGGCGGAGTGAGCTAAAGAACGGTGATGGATTAAACCCAGATCAGTTGACTGGGGGTGAGTGTTTGTATTGTCAACGCTCCGTCCATCACCACGTTTGGTTTTTCTTTGTTTTCCCTTCTAGTAGAGCCTCCACTAGGACATGTCTACGTTTTGAGCCCACCCTGCTTGTCTCTATCACAAGCAGGACCCTGAGCATGATCCAAATTAGTGCTCCCCTTGCATAGGCTTAATAAGACATACAATAGATCATGCTCTCCCATCTCTTGTTTAGTTTTGAGAGTTCTAAACGGATCAGGTTCGTCTCCTGTAAACATGCAATATGACTGTGTCGCCATCTGAGGTGTGTATAGACTGCATGTTGTTTTTTAGGTGTAGCCATTCCTCGTATGTTCCATGTCATGATGTTGTATGTTGGTGTTAAAGTCTCTATGACATCTCTGATGACATCTCAAATTACATCACTGGTTTAATCATCCAGTGAGTGTGAGTGTTTCGTAAAAGTTTCTGACAATAAAATATGTATACCGAGCTACTGCATAAGTTAAATTAAAAAAAAATTGTATTACTAATGAGTGTTAGTATTTCTAACTGTATTACTAATGAGTGTTAGTATTTCTAACATATATCATCTGAACTATAATCCAGTTTTTAAAGCTGCTGTACTATTTATGAGTGAACTAGCCTCTTTGCCAACGCAGTTCCCGGCTGATGTATGTGTATAGTAGTACTTTACAACAGTCTAAACTGTTCATTGAAACTTCACTCCACAGTGATGACTGAGTAAAGTTGTGCTTTACGACATACTGACCACTGTAGTTAGACCTGTCTCCATTGTGATGAAAGAGTGCATTAGTATTCTACAATAAATTCATCTGTTCACTAAGACCTCTCTCTAAGGTGATGGCTCAGTGTAGTAGTGCTTCACAACAGACTGACCTCTCTGCAGACACCTTTCTCCAGCATGAAGAATCATTTTTAAAGTGGTTTGTGACACAGTGACTTGTCTGCTAGGACCTCTCAACTCGGTGTGTGTTGTAATGGGTTGTGTAAAACTGACGTCTGGATGAACCAGCTGAAATGTTTGAAGGGTCCGTCGGGTTTGGCGGTTTGAGGGGTGCAACTGTGTTGGTACATTTGATGATCTATGTGTTGAGGTATCTGAAGCCCACCTCAAGGTTGGAGATAGGGTCTGGGGAGAGGTGTTGAAGGCGTTGGTCCAATGGTTTTTGGGGTGTTGGACTGGATGTGGGTGATTAAGGGTGACTGTGATAAAGAAGTGCACGATTGCGTGGACAGACCAGGTGATTTCGGAGGTATGGCTGTACCTGAATCTGTTGCTGGCTGAAAATATGGGGTGCAGGGTATGCCCAGTGATGTGAGTGTAGTCGGTGACTAGTTGCGAGAGGAGGTTGGTTGTGTAAGTATTGTTGGGGTCATCAAGGTGAAATTTGAGGTCCTTGCAGAAAGTAGACAATGGTCCTGGGGGTCTCTAGGCGAATGTTCCTCTGACTGTCATTTTGCCGTCTGTGTTGAATTGAAAGTTGAGGTGTTCCATGATAAGGGTAGTACTGTCTGTGGTGGCTTCGCAAGTGAGGGATTCATTGTGGATGATGGCTATTCCACCTCCGAGTTTGCTGATGCAGTCTCAGTGAATCATCTTATATCCATTTGGTGTAGCAGTGGCGATGTCGGTGCTGATGACGGGTTGAGTCAAGTTTTGGTGAGGAAGATGACGTCCGGTGTGAGAGGTGATGGTGTTCCAGATCTCAATAGCATATTTGTGGACTGATTGGGTGTTGATCAGCAGGCATTCGAGTTGTATTGTCATGATCGCAGTGGGTGTGGGCTTGAGAGAGGGAAACTCTATGTTACAGTGGAAGGAACAGTGACTGCAGGAGAAAGGTACTGTTGTCGATTGAGGAGATCCACGGTTGCAGTAGTTCTGGTGTGGTCCGGAATTGCCGGCTAGGAGCTCAGTGCTGGTGTAGCATATGGTAGGCAGGGGCCATGGGTTACTGGAGCTAGGCATTGTTCGGGTACGGACGGGCTTGCACTTGGCACGCCTGTGACGCGCAGGTGGTGTAGCTGCACTGCGGTGTCCATTAAGTAGGTTTCCAGGAGGGGGAGGAGAGGCACTAGGTGGGGTCAGCGGGAAGCAGGAGTGAGAGGGCTTGAGGTGGGAAAGAAGCAATCGAGAAAGCATGAGGAAAAACACAGAAGTTAAGAGGAGAAAGCTAGAAAAAACTAAATTAAGGATGAAGGAGACTGGAATTAAAAAACATTTAAAAGTAGGGGTGGGCGTAGTTCGCGAAGTAGCGCTACGCGAAGCTACGTGAAGTGCACTTCGCACTACGCGAACTACGCGTAGCACTACGTGAGCTGCGTAGTAGCATGTTCGCACTGTGCAAGATGCGTTTTCAATGATTGCACAGTGCGGACAAGCATCTGGCACTGTGCACTCATTGAAAATGGCATCTTGCACAATGCGAGCTGTAGCTTTCTGCCGCTCGAGTAGATTTTTACTCGAGCGGCAGCTTTCTCAACGCGGACTGGTAGTTTCCGTCGCGAGCGGTCGCGAGCATGCGCGTCCACTCGCAATGAGAAACCTGACCTCCCCGCGTTGAGAATCTCGCCGGGAGGTTTATTTTCCACGCTCGCGATCAGCAACTTGATGTTGCTGATCGCGAATGAGGAAAAAGTCTCGCCGGGATGTCATTTTGCTAGCTCGCGGTGGCCAACATGACGTTGAGGACCGCATGTAGGAAGATGGATATCTGACTATGGTTACCCCCAACTTTTTGCCTAGTGTTTTGCTGGTTTTTAACTTAGTTGGCCTGGGATCCTGCTATTCAGGACCCCAGGCTTCCTGCTCTCTCTGTTAAAATGGACTCCATGTACCTTAGGTACATATCTAATTGGATACTGGGATACCTTAGGTACCCAGGGCATAGGTGTACCAGGGCCTACCAGGGGCTGCAGCATGTATTATGCCACCCCTGGCTGGCCATCCAAAACTGACACAACTGGCTGCTAAGACAGCTGGGGCAAGGTGGTGTAATCACCCTTTGCTATAGATATAGTATACCTATATCTAACCCCAAAATGGACACATATATTCCTTATCAATCCTGAAGGCAGAGTGCTTGGAATTATGAGAGATGGTGCTCTGGCATGAACTGAGCCCGTCTGCAGCTTGCGGAACCAAGTCCTAATAGCTGTTCCATGATAACGCTATACCATATACTCTTAAGTGCATTATCAACCTCGCGGTTAAATGCTAACTCTGGTATAACATTATCAAAACATGTCGAGTAAGGTGTCATACGAATTGGAATACTACCCCCTCGCCAATTCTGGCGACAGGGGTAGCATTCCACCCTTCTAGAGGGACACGACATGTATGTAACTGTGAACCCCGGTTAAAGTTAACTCGAGCCTTGGCATCACAAAATGGATGCTGCCACCACAGACAAAAGTCTGACCTCCTGCTGCTGGGAGTCCTTCCAGCGAGGGAGGCTTGGACAAAGGGTTTCCTGCCTTGGGAGGTGCTAGCACCACCCCAGACAGGATTTTGTGTATTGAGGTAGGGAGGCCTGAAAGGAATGAGACATGCCTGGGGCACACAAGGTGTCCTGTGCATACACCGGTTCAAACCAGTTGCTGGGGCATCCCTGCCCCAGCTCTGGCGCAAAAACCGGACAAAGGATAGGGGGTGTAACCACCCCCTTCCTGGTCCCACCCAGGGGAGGGACCTAGTCACCAGTACAGCCCCCTTTAGCAGGATAAAGGTAGGATCTGGTCCCATTCCAAATTAGATTAATCCTGAACTACTCTACAAGAAGAAACTCTGGACTTCGACGTTCTGCTCCACAGAAGACTGAAGAAATCTCCCTTGTGGGCAAGGAGTGCCCACCCTGCAACTGCAGGCACCATCAAGCGTCCAGCGGCTTCACTTTGTCGTCTTCCCTCGAGGACCCAGACTTCAGAGCCCGACAAGACCCGGATTCCCAGACCTCTCCGACCTCTACCTACCTCTGCAGCTCAGCTGAGATTCGTGGGTGCGACGAGACACGTGGGACCGGCCATCTTGAAAGAACCTGCACTTCGCTTTCAGCACGACTCCCGAGGTAAACTCGACCAAGTGCTTTGGGGACTGAGAAGCCCCAGCCCCGAGCAGCTCCTTCACCGAAGACCAGCCCTCCAGCATCCACGAGATCTGCGTGGGGCCCTTCTGCTTGGTTGCTCCTTGACGCGTTGTCTGGTCATTTGCCGGCTGGCTAGTGGCCTCCTAGACGACGAACTTCGAAATCTTCACTGCTGGTCTGGTTGCTCCAGACTGGCCCTTGCTCCTTTCCAAAAGAAGAGCATCCCGGACTCTCCTGGTCCACTCCAGACGCCGTTTCAACTCACCGCGTGGGTTGCCTTTGCCAAGGCCTGTTGATGCCAATTCCGGATCCAACACCGCCGACAGCGAGAGCCTGCGTGGGACAGCTCGTGCCTCCATCCTGGTCGTCGAAGACACCTCCTGGTCCACGTGGCTGCAGAGACAAGCGTCCACTCTTTACCTGATCGCGACGACAACCTCTGGTTCCTTCCTGGTTCCACTCCAGTCACTGGCTAGTGACTTTGAACATTGCCCCCTCTGCTTTCAGGTCCTCTTCTTCACTGATCCACCCTTGGATCGCACCGGACATCTTCCTCCTGGTCGCCTGCAGCATCTTTTCCTCCAGGCTCCATAGACTTCAACGCGAGAACCCGACACACTTTGACACCTATGCACCCGCAGCCCGTGGGTGAGGTAACGAGAGCATTTGCTCAAGGGTAGTTTAACTGTCCTAATGTCCAGTTCCACAGTCGTTTTAGTCCTAACTAGTCAGGATTGTCCGTACTTACCTTTTACTTGAACTGTACTGTCCATAGACGTTGTTACGCATCTCGCGTGTGAGTTCACACTCTGCACACGCGTTCCGTGGGCCTCCTATTACTTACCTAGAGTTAGTGTAGCGTGGTCCCAACGATCCTACAGCCTCTGGACAGCTCCATTCCTTCTATCGACTTTCCCATTCCACTTACTTAGTATATGGTTTGTCGTGCCCCTAGGGCACCATTGAAATTTTGTGCAACTTATCGTATTTTTCCTAAGAGATTGTCATGTGCTTAGCCCTCTGATCTCATAAAGAGTTCAGAGGTGTTTGTTATTAATAAATATACTGTTTATTTTCATAACCACCTGTGTGGTGTCCTTTCATCTGGTATTCAAGGGGTTATATTGTGGTAAAACAGCTGGCTTCACATGCCAAAAGAGTTTAGCCTAAGACTGCTTTGTCCATGCTACCATTAGGATAGCTGGTCTATAAGGTTGACTTACAACCAATCACCATAAGGGTTGTTTGGACTGATACAAGGTGATCACTAGAACTAGTGAGCATCATATATCAGGCCAACTTCTCACACCGCGAGCAAGCAAAAAATGACTGCTGCACTGCGCTACCAGTGTACGCACTGTGCTACGTGCAGCTCGCGTAGTGCAAAGTTGCGAAAACTTCGCAAACTATGCGAGCATAGCGTAGTGCTTCGCCCAGGGTTAGTTAAAAGGAGAAAACTGGAGTAAAATGAATTAAGGGGGAAAAACAAATTAAGGGGGAAAAAGAGCCTGTATGGAAAAACAAGGATAAAAGGAGAAAATGGGGGAAAAAGAAATTAAGGAAGAAATAGAGCATTGAAAGGAAACAGGATTCAGTGGGAGAAAATAGGGATTAGACAGTTTGAAGTGTGGTGGTTTGGCACAAGTGAGATGCTCGCACTGGTGGTCGCAGAGGAGAGCTGGCTCACATACCTTTGGTTTATTCAGTGAATTTCTATGGTTTTCTTAAAGCTATTTCCTAACTATAATGACCCTTCAACCTTTGTTTGTTTCAGTGAATTTCTAGTTTTTTTTATGTAAAGTAATAATTAATTACCATACATTAATCCAACCTCTGACACACACAGCCTTATGTTGTGAATGGCAGGGGGTTGGTGGCAGTACCTGTGGCAACACCCCCTGCATCCAACCAACCCCACACTAAGCTCGGCCTTTGGCCATGGGCAATGGGGTGGGTGGCCTCAAGGCCAAACCTGCGGCCATCCCTCATAGACAGCCAGTTCACAGGCCACCTCCCTGTGCCTCATTTGGCTTGGGGGACCTAGAGGGGGGTATGCTCTTTTGACCCTCGTAACTCCATCCCTGGTCCAGCAATATATTTCCGAAGGAGGAGGGCATGCGCCCCAAACTGACAAGGCCAATTTCAACCCAAGGACCACATCCCATGGGACTCAGCACCATATTTGTGAGGAGCGGCGCTATTTGAGCCCCATCCCCTGGGACCCTTCACTATATTTACGGGGAGATGGGCACACCCCTTCCCTCCTCGTGCTGATTTTGGCCCTGGGTGAGCTGCGTCCTGGTTCACACTCGTCTGCTTCAAGGGGCGGGGCACGTGGCTCACTCGTCTCAGATTCACTGGTGAGCTGCGTTCTGGTTCACACTCACCTGCTCCAAGGCGCGAAACACATGGCTCACTCGTCTCAGATTCACTGGTGTGCTGCATTTTGGTTCTCACTCGTCTGCTCCAAGGCGGGGAGCACATGCTCACTCGCCTCATAATCACGGGTGAGCTGTGTCCTGGTTCACACTCGTCTGCTCCAAGGTGCGGAGCACGTGCTCACTTGTCTCAGATTCACTGGTGTGCTGTATTTTGGTTCACACTTGTCTGCTCCTAGACGGGAGCACGTGCTCACTCGTCTCAGATTCACTGGTGAGCTGCGTCCTGGTTCACACTCGTCTGCTCCGAGACGGGAGCACGTGCTCACTCGTCTCAGATTCACTGGTGAGCTGCGTCCTGGTTCACACTCGTCTGCTTCAAGGGGCGGGGCACGTGGCTCACTCGCCTCAGATTCACGGGTGAGCTGTGTCCTGGTTCACACTCGTCTGCTCCAAGGTGCGGAGCACGTGCTCACTTGTCTCAGATTCACTGGTGTGCTGTATTTTGGTTCACACTTGTCTGCTCCTAGACGGGAGCACGTGCTCACTCGTCTCAGATTCACTGGTGAGCTGCGTCCTGGTTCACACTCGTCTGCTCCGAGACGGGAGCACGTGCTCACTCGTCTCAGATTCACTGGTGAGCTGCGTCCTGGTTCACACTCGTCTGCTTCAAGGGGCGGGGCACGTGGCTCACTCGTCTCAGATTCACTGGTGAGCTGCGTTCTGGTTCACACTCACCTGCTCCAAGGCGCGGAACACATGGCTCACTCATCTCAGATTCACTGGTGTGCTGCATTTTGGTTCACACTCGTCTGCTCCTAGACGGGAGCACGTGCTCACTCGTCTCAGATTCACTGGTGAGCTGCGTCCTGGTTCACACTCGTCTGCTCCTAGACGGGAGCACGTGCTCACTCGTCTTAGATTCACTGGTGAGCTGCGTCCTGGTTCACACTCGTCTGCTCCTAGACGGGAGCACACGGCTCACTCGTCTCAGATTCACTGGTGAGCTGCGTTCTGGTTCACACTCGTATGCTCCAAAGCGCGGAGCACGCGGCTCACTCGTCTCAGATTCACTGGTGAGCTGCGTTCTGGTTCACACTCACCTGCTCCAAGGCACGGAGCACATGGCTCACTCGTCTCAGATTCACTGGTGAGCTGCGTTCTGGTTCACACTCACCTGCTCCAAGGCACGGAGCACATGGCTCACTCATCTCAGATTCACTGGTGTGCTGCATTTTGGTTCTCACTCGTCTGCTCCAAGGCGGGGAGCACATGGCTCACTCGTCTCAGATTCACTGGTGAGCTGCGTTCTGGTTCACACTCACCTGCTCCAAGGCACGGAGCACATGGCTCACTCGTCTCAGATTCACTGGTGTGCTGCATTTTGGTTCTCACTCGTCTGCTCCAAGGCGGGGAGCACATGGCTCACTCGTCTCAGATTCACTGGTGAGCTGCGTTCTGGTTCACACTCACCTGCTCCAAGGCACGGAGCACATGGCTCACTCGTCTCAGATTCACTGGTGTGCTGCATTTTGGTTCTCACTCGTCTGCTCCAAGGCGGGGAGCACATGGCTCACTCGTCTCAGATTCACTGGTGAGCTGCGTTCTGGTTCACACTCGTCTGCTCTAAGGCACGGAGCACATGGCTCACTCGTCTCAGATTCACTGGTGTGCTGCATTTTGGTTCACACTCGTCTGCTCCAAGGCGGGGAGCACATGGCTCACTCGTCTCAGATTCACTGGTGAGCTGCGTTCTGGTTCACACTCACCTGCTCCAAGGCACGGAGCACATGGCTCACTCGTCTCAGATTCACTGGTGTGCTGCATTTTGGTTCTCACTCGTCTGCTCCAAGGCACGGAGCACATGGCTCACTCGTCTCAGATTCACTGGTGAGCAGCGTTCTGGTTCACACTCATCTGCTCTAAGGCACGGAGCACATGGCTCACTCGTCTCAGATTCACTGGTGAGCTGCGTTCTGGTTCACACTCACCTGCTCCAAGGCACGGAGCACATGGCTCACTCGTCTCAGATTCACTGGTGAGCTGCGTCCTGGTTCACACTCGTCTGCTCTAAGGCACGGAGCACATGGCTCACTCGTCTCAGATTCACTGGTGAGCTGCGTTCTGGTTCACACTCACCTGCTCCAAGGCACGGAGCACATGGCTCACTCGTCTCAGATTCACTGGTGTGCTGCATTTTGGTTCTCACTCGTCTGCTCCAAGGCACGGAGCACATGGCTCACTCGTCTCAGATTCACTGGTGAGCTGCGTTCTGGTTCACACTCATCTGCTCCAAGGCACGGAGCACATGGCTCACTCGTCTCAGATTCACTGGTGAGCTGCGTTCTGGTTCACACTCACCTGCTCCAAGGCACGGAGCACATGGCTCACTCGTCTCAGATTCACTGGTGAGCTGCGTTCTGGTTCACACTCACCTGCTCCGAGGCACGGAGCACATGGCTCACTAGTCTCAGATTCACTGGTGAGCTGCGTTCTGGTTCACACTCACCTGCTCCAAGGCACGGAGCACATGGCTCACTCGTCTCAGATTCACTGGTGAGCTGCGTTCTGGTTCACACTCGTCTGCTCCAAGGCACGGAGCACATGGCTCACTCGTCTCAGATTCACTGGTGAGCTGCGTTCTGGTTCACACTCACCTGCTCCAAGGCACGGAGCACATGGCTCACTCGTCTCAGATTCACTGGTGTGCTGCATTTTGGTTCTCACTCGTCTGCTCCAAGGCACGGAGCACATGGCTCACTCGTCTCAGATTCACTGGTGAGCTGCGTTCTGGTTCACACTCATCTGCTCTAAGGCATGGAGCACATGGCTCACTCGTCTCAGATTCACTGGTGAGCTGCGTTCTGGTTCACACTCACCTGCTCCAAGGCACGGAGCACATGGCTCACTTGTCTCAGATTCACTGGTGAGCTGCGTCCTGGTTCACACTCGTCTGCTCTAAGGCACGGAGCACATGGCTCACTCGTCTCAGATTCACTGGTGTGCTGCATTTTGGTTCTCACTCGTCTGCTCCAAGGCACGGAGCACATGGCTCACTCGTCTCAGATTCACTGGTGAGCTGCGTTCTGGTTCACACTCATCTGCTCTAAGGCACGGAGCACATGGCTCACTCGTCTCAGATTCACTGGTGAGCTACGTTCTGGTTCACACTCACCTGCTCCAAGGCACGGAGCACATGGCTCACTCGTCTCAGATTCACTGGTGAGCTGCGTTCTGGTTCACACTGACCTGCTCCGAGGCACGGAGCACATGGCTCACTCGTCTCAGATTCACTGGTGAGCTGCGTTCTGGTTCACACTCGTCTGCTCCAAGGCACGGAGCACATGGCTCACTCGTCTCAGATTCACTGGTGATCTGCGTTCTGGTTCACACTCATCTGCTCTAAGGCACGGAGCACATGGCTCACTCGTCTCAGATTCACTGGTGTGCTGCATTTTGGTTCTCACTCGTCTGCTCCAAGGCACGGAGCACATGGCTCACTCGTCTCAGATTCACTGGTGAGCTGCGTTCTGGTTCACACTCATCTGCTCTAAGGCACGGAGCACATGGCTCACTCGTCTCAGATTCACTGGTGAGCTGCGTTCTGGTTCACACTCGTCTGCTCTAAGGCACGGAGCACATGGCTCACTCGTCTCAGATTCACTGGTGAGCTGCGTTCTGGTTCACACTCACCTGCTCCAAGGCACGGAGCACATGGCTCACTCGTCTCAGATTCACGGGTGAGCTTCGTTCTGGTTCACACTCACCTGCTCCGAGGCACGGAGCACATGGCTCACTCGTCTCAGATTCACTGGTGAGCTGCGTCCTGGTTCATATCCACACAGACCCTCAGTTACTATGGAGCTGATAGCCAGCAACTGCCTTGTATCCTGCGCATTTGTCAATAATTTGGTGTCTGTGTTGATCATGGACAGAGGCCTATAAGAGTCAAAATGTTGAGGGCCGCTCTTCGTATTTATTAACAGTACTATAATTGCCTCATTCATTGAGGCCCAGCTCTCCCTCACGCTACTGCAGCGCGCTCCAGCTCCCGCCGCTCAACAGCCTCCTTCTTTTGCCTTGCTTTTCATCAGTTTTGCCTCTCTCTGCCTCATTGTATTTCCCTTTTCTGCTGATTGCCTTCATTCTTTCCTTCTTAGTATCTTAATCTGCTTGCCTTTGTCGCTCGTTTGCTGCCTCCCATTTTCCTGCCTCGTGCCAAGCCCGTCCATCATCTCGAAGCGCACCTCCCTCCTCTCAGGAGTTACTTAATGGAGGCTGCAGCGTGGCACACAGCCAGCGCTCCAAAGGCAAGCACGTCTGTGCCAGGACCGTACGGAGCTCCAGGACTCCTGGTCCCCGGAGCCAGGGCCAGACTGGGAACCAAAACCGGCCCTGGCAAAGTGCTCGGTCGGCCCCCTGGGCTTGGGGTGTGCGGCCGAGTTGTTTGCCAGGGCTGGTTTTGCTATGCTGCAAAAATGTCCCTGTAACAAAAACGGCCCTTCAGGGGCCCAAAACTGTCCACCACCCTTGCAGCCCACCGGTGGATTGCCCGGTGCCCGCTACGGCCAGTCTGGCTCTGCCCGTATCTCAGCACTGCCTTCCTCCATGCCCTGAACACCGAACACCCCAGCGAACACAGCTGCAATGCCACCCTTCCCTCTATGCTAATACTGTTCTACTGCACCCTATCCACCTTCTCCTGCATAAGCACAACCACCATCCTGCCACAAAGCACCACAGTAACCCCTCACCACACCAGAAGCAAGCCACCGACTCTGTTGCCTGCTTCTCAACACACGCTCTACAGGCAAACACTCCAACAAATTATGGGACCTCAACACCACCCTCACATCCAACATTCTCTTCCTTACCACGGCATGTCTCAACCCAGCCTCCGCCCCTGACATTGCCACTGCAGTCCCCAGTGGATACAAAATCACTCATTGTGACCGCACCAACAAACTAGGGAGAGGAATAGCCATCATCCACAGAGAAGCCATGCAGTGCACCACCAACGAAGCCACCTCCTCCATGGAACACCTCAACTGCAAACTCCATATGGACGGCAAGACAGCCATCAGAGGCACCCTCACCTACTGCTGGACAGATTCCCCCAGCACATCCACCTAGCCACTGCCACCAATATGGAACAAGGGAATTAAGAACTTCGATGCCTGGAATACCAACTGCAACAGCAGCATTCCTCCTATTAACAGCAACAGCAGAGAAGAGCCACCAAAATGGCCAGCTGATACACCCAAGAACGCAGAAGAGTGCAGCATGACAGCAAACAGCTGGAGAGTAGATGGTGTGCCAGCAAGTACATCTTCAACAGACAGCCTTCAAAACGTCCCTCAACCTCTACCACCACCTGCTGAGAGCAACAAAGAAGACAGCTCTAGCTGAACGAATTAAAACCAGCACCACCAACATCAAGGAGCGTTTCAACATCGTTAAGGAGTTCTCTAACCTGGCCGCCAGTGAAAACAACTCACTTGTGAACTTAGCCCTTTTTTCAGGGTCATCCCAGAACTTTTTGCCTTCCTCCTGTATTTTTTTCTGATCTGTTGTTGGTGATTTTATGACTCTGGGGCACTTTAACACTGCTGAACACTGCTAAGGTGCATGTGCTCTCTCTTGTAAACTTGGTAATATTGGTCTACACCTGTTTGGCATATTTAATTTACCTATAAGTCTCTAGTACGATGGTATCCCATATACCCGGGGCCTGTAAATTAAATGCTACTGGTGGGCTTGCACGGCTGCTTGTGCCACCCACCGAAATAGCTTTTCAAACCTGTCTCAGGCCTCTGCAACTGAAGGGCCTGCATGCGCAGTTTTCTGCCACCGTGACATGCATATAAAGTGGTGGCCATGTCTGCAACTGCCCTTTTACTACATATAAGTCACCCCTAAGGTAGGCCCTAGCTTGCCCTATGGGCAGGGTGCAGTGTAGGTAAAAGGTAAGATTTGTGCCTTAACTGTGTGGCATGTCCTGGCAGTGACAAACAGCCTATTTGGTTTCTCACTGCTGTGAGGCTCCCCTCTCATTGAGATGCACTGGGGATTTCCTGATACGTGCTTCAGCGGTTATTTCTGATCTGGGAGGGGTAACTTGACCATGTTTGGTATGTTTGGAATAGTAGTGATAAATCCCGCTTATTGATGAAAGCAGATTTATTATTACTGTTTTAGAAATGCCACTTTTAGTAATGGGCTTTTCTGTGTGCTGTATGTCTTTGTGCCCTGCCTGGATGTGTTTTGACTGTCCGGTTCTGACAGACAGGGGAGAGGGGATGTGCATTCACTCCAGCCAGTTCCTAAAGGGGTTGAGGTGTGTCCTGCCTTTCCTGGGTGACTCGGCGCTAGTCTAAATAGACCTTGGCTGAATTTTGAGTAGTGGGAGCAGTTTTCTCTGCACCTGAATAGGCCTGATCTGCATTTGGAGTGGTGGGAGGAGTAGCACCTGTACCTGAATGGGGCTGTGCTTGCCTTCCACAATGCTGGCTCCAAACACAAGAACCAACGGCGGACTCCAAATGCCGCACAACCCTCAAGACGTTAACCCAAATTTGTCGAAAAGTTCCAATTAAGTGGATGGTGTGCCACGTCTACTCCTGCATCTGCCGTTGAGGGATGCAATCCTTTACTCGGAAAACAAACTTTAAAGAAATAATAAACCGAAGAATTAAAAACTGGGGCCAAGTAGAATACAAACATGCCAATATGTTCTGAGTCATTATTCGTGATGGGGAAAGGGAGTGACTAGAAAAAGTAAGTATCTCCGTGGAGAGGGTAAATACAAAAACTGGTGTCTTTACACAGTATAAAGTTTGCAGAGGGCCACGCAAATCTGGAAATATCAGACAACTGTAGCCTTTAAACAACAACAAAGGTAGCACTGAAATCAGAAAGGTCAACAGTCTATACAGGGATCATAACATGTGGTGCCAACCTGGAACATCTGTATTACATGCAGAATTTCTATTGATGAAATGGACAGGAAACATGTCCTAAGTCAAATGGATAGGCAGACTATATACATATGTTGATAGAAATGGACTGAAAGTAAACTTGGTTGGTCAGGAATGATTTCAGTTGAGAAAATGGTGGAATTCATGGTCGGTGTTATGACCTCTGTCAACGGCCTTCAATCTACAAATCCATTTGGCTTCCATCTGTCGCAATGTGAGTTCTCTGTCCCCACCTCTGATGTTAGGTGGCACATGGTCAATCCCCAAAAATTTGAAGGTCTTCTCCCCCTTATGTGCATTGCGATAATGGTCAGTCATTGGATATCTATTGTCTTCATTCACAAGTGCGCGGCGATGTTCCTGAATGCTCTTCTTGAGATTACGTGCAGTACTGCCAACATAGATCATCTTGCGTGGACATTCCAGGATATATATATCACATACTGTGTGTTACAATTAATGAAGTGTCTAATGTTATATTTTTTACTGCCATTATATTCAAACTCCCTGCACTTATTGAAACCAAAGATACAAACATTACACGCGGAACAAGTGTAAAATCCCCCAGGAGCAGGTGGGAACCATGTAGTCGGCGGTTTGGTGGTAATATAACTTGGACAGAGTGTATGTCTCAATGTTTTACCCCTTCTATATACAAGTGATGGGCTCTGGCTAATGAAGGGCCACAATTTGGGAATATCAACCAATAAGTGCCAATGTCTCCTAAATGCTTGAAAGATCTTGTTACTATGTGCAGTATAATTTGTGTAGAATGAGACCTTGTCTCCATGGAAACCAGTGCCTCTGTCCTTTTTGGTATTTTTCATTTGCAATGTGCCACTTCTGGGAAGGTTTTGTATACGACGTTCCGCCCTGTCTAATGTATCCTGTTCATAACCCCTCTTTGCAAATCTTTGTTTGACATCCACAATGTTTTTCTTGAATTCAGTCTTCCTACTATAATTACGTCGTGTCCTAACCATTTCCCCGTAGGGGATATTGGAGATAACTGAGCTGGCATGTGCACTGGTAGCGCGCAGAAAACTGTTGCACGAAGTGGCTTTCCTAAACAAGGTGCTCTGAATCTGTCCATCACTAACAAAGAAATGTATGTCAAGAAAGTCAATGCATTCAGGATGGTGAGCCATGGTCAACCGTACATTATATGGGTTGTCATTAAGGTAAGACAGGTAAGTCTGTAAATTATCTACAGATCCCGCCCATAGACAGATGATGTCTTCTATGTACCTCCCTCAGAACACAATGTGTTTGGTCCATACCAGCCAATAAAAAGACCGGCATAAGAGGGAGCAAACCTGGATCCCATCACGGTCCCCTGAAGCTGGTGAAACCATTCTTCATCATGCTTGAAAAAGTTATTACTAAGGATAAGATCAATTATATCCATGATCGTTATGTTATGGGAATACCGATCTGCCCCTTCCTTGTCTAAGTAGTATTGGATTGCCATCATGCCAAATTCTTTTTTAATGCATGTGTATAACCCCACTACATCAAGGGTAACAAATCTCAATTCATTAGACCAAGGATAACCATCGAATTTTGTAAGAATGTCTTTACTATCCCTTATGTACGAAGGGAGATTTACCACATGTTTCTGTAAGGTCAGGTCAACAAATTCAGATATTTTTTCAGTCGGGGACCCTACACCAGATATAATGGGTCTCCCCGGAGGGAACTTACCTCCCAAGGGAGATTTCCTTGTCAAACAACCCACATGATACAATTGATTCATTGATGTAATAATTTAGTTGTTGGATGGAGGAAAAGGTGATTACTTAGAATCATTTCTACACTTTAGTAGGCGTTTATATGATTTATTTTGTTGTTTGACCTTGGGATTATGAGCGTTGTCCACCAGATCTGGGGCCATGCAAAAGTAATTTTACCCGTTCTGGTGTGTCGTTTGGATGGTGTGAGTGTTTGGTATTAGTGTCTGGCTGAATCTGTTTGAGGTATGTTTGAAGGTTTGCATTGATTGTATGCTGGTGTCTTTTATGATTAAATGTAGTCTTGTGTACATAGCTTTTTCCCTTATTTTGTATTCATTATTGATGCACATGTAGTATTGTTGATGAAGTAATTTGTAAGAGATTTGTTAAATAAAATAACTGATGGTGTAGTAAAAAGTGCGGACCTATATGTTTTATTCATAGGTTCTGGTCAAGCAAAAGTTCTGGAGTTTTGCTCATGGAACAGTCCAGCCCGAACTGCCAAGCCAGGTCTTCCCCGAACCGGAAACAAGCATCCTGGGACCAGTTTCTGGGCAACATCCTTCATCAGCCAGGCTAGCTCCAATGCAGTAGAAAAGTGAGCAAGAGACCCACGTCTGGGCATACCCTGACAACTTAGGGCGAACAAAGCAAACATGATCTGTGACTGGGGGTGAGTGTTCGAAAAGTTTCAGCACTCCGTCCATCATCTCCTTGTGTTTGCTTTGTTCACCCTAAGGGGCCGATTCCGATTTCGTCCAGAAGGTTTCCGAACCATGTTCGGAGCCCTTCCAACCAAATTGGTCATTGCCGGCCGGAATCGTTCCCGACCGAGCCATTCCAATGGGCTCGGTCGGGAAGGAATCCGACTCAGATTTCCAGATTGCGGACGACAGGCTTGGAGAGCCTGTCCGCAGTCAATAAATCCTCCAGTATTCCCCCGGTCTCCACTTTCCGACAGAGGGAGTACGATGGCAGCTTTTCACTGTCTTTTCGTGTCAGTCTGTCCGGCACAAAAAGGCAGTCAGAAGCTGTCTCTGGGGGGACCCCTGCGGGGCCCCCATTTGTGTGAGGCCGCGGTATGGCGGCCTAGAGGCACCTATGCTACCCCTTCGTTGATCCCCGCACCCGGTGGCAGGCACCTTGGGGTGCCGGCCACAGGGTGCAGGGATGAACTGCACCCCTGCTTCCAGCAATGCAAGCATGCTTTCTGACCGGAAAGCATGCTTGTATTGTCAGGTATACGAATGCGACCGAACCCTGTTTGGTCACATCGTACTACTGATAGAGCGCGCAGGTCACCCGACTATAATTTTACCATATACGCATTGGGCCCATAAATTCAATACACCATATTTATTAGTTGGGTAACCTTACACTCTACTACCAGTAACCCTGTTCCTTCCTATTTATTTCTAATGTACCCGACTTACCAATCCACTGTTACGGGTACCTATGATCACAATGGATCAGGGAGCTAGCTGTAAAAGAAAGGCAGACACCAAAAATACATAATATCATTTACTCTTAATTTTGCACTCATATAATAACCACAGACTCAGGAAGTTTTAAAACCTTTATCTAGTTTTCATCAAGTTCAGAAGGCATAAGGTTCACAGCAAGTAAACTGTCAATAACTAAGATTGTAAAGAGCACATATCCATATAGGAAGTAAATAAGACCAACCATTTATACGTCTAAAAGGAAAGTAAGAACAGGGAACATACTAATGAGAATTTTCAGGATTTCACACTCGATAAGGAGTGACTAAAGTACAGAGAAAATATGGAACATACTAGAATATTACAGTGAAGTATTTCCCCTTGTAGGGGGTAGGACTAATAGAACTTTAATTTGCACTAAGGACATTTCGAGATACCATGTAGCTATGGGTAAGGTAAGAATGGACCATACTAATAAGATGGTGTAATTACTTTGAATCGACTAAAGGATGGGTAAAGAAAAGGAACATCTATATTTTATGAACAGTATGGTGAACAGTACTTATAGGATGGGAAAAAATTGGAACATGCTAGTATAACAACTACAATGTAGGATTTTATCATTTGTCAGCACAGGGAAGGTAGGAAAAAGGAAAAAAAAGGCAAGTATGATTTTATTCAAAGCAAAGAAATGGAGAAGGCAAAATGGGTTCCCTCAGATTTATATTTACCTAGAACGGTGTGAAGACCAACCCTGGCCACGGGTCAGTTAAGGACAGGAGAAACCCCAAGGAAAGGACAGTCGCCAGTAGGCCAGCAGGTGTAGAATGGACACCCCAGGACAAGACAGGAAAACCAGATTAGAATCAGGACAGGATCACCAAGGTAAGACCAGCACCCGCAGTTTGGTAGCAACGCCTGCGCTCCACCCTCTCTGCAGCTATCAGTCAGAACCCCGATCGGGTTATCGAATTTCCCAGCAAAGTGCTTCGCCAGCACTTAAGGTCTCCAAAACCCCGCTTGGGTCTGTGGAAATTACGGACAGAGTGCTCCGCAGCTCTCTGTATCAGTCACCTATTGAGTGCGTTGAGTCAGTGACAGGTAAGCTATTCGGACAAGTCGGACAATTTCTCTAGCTAAAACTAGGCTAGATATACTGTTTTCGGGTCAGTGTACCACCCCCCAAATGTTGCAAGTGTAAGAATCCCCAATTTCGATTGGTCCTCAAGTAGGACAGGTCAACAAACCAACCAGGATTTGACTTTTTCAAGTCCCAATTTACATCTTTTGGGACCTCCCATTTGATTTTGGGGTTCCCATGACATGTTTTATAGAATACAATGAGGAATACAAAGTTTATATACAATTGTTTCAAATGTAGTACAGTTCAGCTCCGTTTTCTGAGCTTCAGGTCGATTCCCAGGAGCATCTTGATTGTGGCTGCCAGCTGGCTGGGTTCCACTGGTACAAGGTTTTCTTCCCTCTGCTAGGATGTCATGCGCAGTAGGGACTTCTAAGATGGAGTTTTCAGACACCTTCCAGGCCCAAAAGATTCGATAGATGAAAAGTAAAGGAAAACAATTTAGAGAACAGAAATAAATGAATACACTGTATACCAAGAATCCCTATATGACTCCCCTTACTTTATACTAAATATAGCATTAAGATTAGTGCAAGACGAACAGCAGTGCAAAAGCTGCAGGGCAAGCATCGGCATGTGAGAACACAAAGCGGCCATTTTGTAGCTAGTGCGCAAGTGCAAAGATTCCCACCAGAACTGCGAGTACGTCACGTCACGTGAGTGTGACCAACGCATGCGCAGAAGAAATTCCTGCTAAGCAGCGGCCATTTTAGTGGCCAGCGTTTTAGGATAAGTAAACACATAGGCAAGCGTTACTGGGACACCCCGTGTAATGTAGAATATGCAATATTAGTAATACTAACAGGTTGATTACATTTTATTAATGTTACTTGAGGTTCTTGATCCAAGCAAGTCGCTTTATGTGCGAATCCTTGCTCCATCACTACCAGGGCAGTAACCCACGACAGCAGGTCGGTGGGTTACTGCTCCGGACCGATGTCGGGCGGACTCAGGTCCGTCCGACATCGGAATTGGCCCCTAAGTTGGCAGGGTATGCCCAGACGTGGGTCACTTGCTCACTTTGCCACTGGATTCAAGCTAGCCTGGCGGAAGAGGGCTGTTGGTATGCAACCGGTCCCAGGATGCTTGTTTCCGGTCCAGGGAAGACATGGCTTGGCAGTTCGGGCTGGACTGTTCCCAGGAGGCACAGGGTCAAGTCTGATTTGCATATTGCTGTGTCTGAACTGGGGTGGCAAAGTGAGCTAAAGAATGATGATGGATTCATTCCAGATCTGTGACTGGGGGTGAGTGTTTGAAAAGTGCCAGCACTCCGTCCATCATCTCCTTTTGTCTGCTTTGCGCTTTATATTTTTTTCCAAGAGCCCATGGTGAGCGCTGTATTCCCTCACATGGAGAAAAGGGAAACAAGTAGTTTTTCCCTGAAAGAGCACAGTGAGCGCTGTGCTGGGCAAACCTCCTCGCCTCAATGGGTCTTAGGGGGAGAAGGCACGAGAAGCTGCTGAGTGGCCACTCCTAGTGCTGCTGGTGCCCTAGGCGTCGCCAAGCAACCTGCTGGAACAGCTGAGGAGCTCCGTGGTGCAAGGTGGGGCTGACGCAGAATGCCCGATCCCTGGCACAGGAGCCCAGGTGGAAAACTCCTGAAGCCATGCTATTGGACCCCGTGGTGATCAGAAGACTTCAACTTTTCCGGACTACAGATGAGCCTGATTGCTAGTGCGACCGTGCTACCTGACAGCCACTGTCCCTCCTTGTATTTCGTGGGTGGCCACCGAGGGTGGCTTCCTCTGGGCGTCGGGACTGGCATTGTCAATTTGGGATCAGTGCGGAAGAGGGGAAGGAATGTGCCAACTTCCCTCCCCAGTCGACCGCAAGCAACCGGGTAAGGTCTCCCGTGTGCTGAGCCCGCTTGGGCCCACAGTTGGTTCCCACCACCATCGGACCACCCCATTTGATGTTTGCAGCTACACCGAATGCCTGCGGGCTGCTTGTGGCTGTTTCTCAGTTGGAAGGTGGAAGGGGACTAAGTGAGGTCTCTCCACCTTCTGGGACATTACTTTGGGATAAAGTACTGCGTTCCTTAATAGAAGCACACAAGTGAGGTGCGATATCGCCCAGAGGAGACTGTGGTAATAAATAAGCCTTCTAGGTAAATTGTGACTACGGCATTTCTGGATACTGCTGAATATGTTCCGTGCTGGTGTGTATGCAGAAGGTCTCTATGCTATTTTTGTAATGTGTGCACTCTACAAGTGCATACTATAGTGCACTACTAATGCTGTTTATGCATTGTGTTTTATGCTAAAGGTAATCCTACCAGTTGTAACTGGTTACCCTAACTGATGTTTATAACCGTGGCCCAATTGGCCAAGTGATTTATGTAATTTCCTGTTAAGTCATGAAAAGTGCCTAGTGGCAGAGTAATATTTGTGATTGTGATCTAATGTGTTTTTATGGATAATACAAAGGATATTTTTATATAACCTTTGTGGAGTTTCCTTTGTGGTGTGCCCATTGTGTCACTGTTGTGTGTGTGTTGTGCAACCGGTTTACACATTGCCTCTGGGATAAGCCTGACTGCTCTGCCAAGCTACCAAGGGGGTGAGCAGAGGTTATTTTCAGTGTGTAACTCCCTTGCCCTAACTAGAGTGGTGGGTTCTGCCTGGATTAGGTGCATACCGTAGCCAATCAGAAAATCCATTTCTAACACACACGCTCACTACAACCTCACTGACGTCTTCCATGATCACAACCATTTACAGAAACCTCAAACCCCTGTACTCAGCCATGAGCTTCTTTGACAGATTCACCTCACCTCAATTGATACGAACCACAGACTGACCACCTGGAACCACTTCTCCACCCAGGACACCACCTCTATCATGAAGTCCATCCACCCAAGAGTTCCCACAGTACCATACCCACATCTTCAATTTCGGAAACCAAAGGATCGGCCTGGAACTCACCACCCTACTCAACACCTCAATCACTACCACAAAATGTAAGTCCACCTGGAAACACGGGAAAGTCAGACTACTTCTCAAAAAACCCTCCGCCAACCCCAGTGAACTCAAAAACTATTGGCCAATCTCCCTGCTATCCTTTCTAGTTAAGGTAATGAAGAAAGAAATCAACAGGGAAATCACGACACACCTCGAGCAGAACCAGCTACTCAACGCCTTCCAATCCAGCTTCTACTGCAATCACAGCACCGCACTACCCTGATTGCAGCCATTGGTGACATAAGAACCCTCCTCGATGAGAAAAAACTGCAGCTCTAATCCCCTCAACCTCTCAGTGGCCTTCAACACTGTATCACACCATGTGCTGATCAAACGACTACACAATATCGACATACATGGGGACGCACTAAGATGGATCACCTCCTTCCTCATTAGCAGAACTCAGAGGATCCACCTACCGGCCTTCACCTCTGGACCCAACGATATTGTTTGTGGTGTCCCACAGGGCTCATCCATGAGCCCCACACTCTTCAACGCCTATATGTCCCCAGTCGCCAACATCGTCATATCTAACAGACTGAACATAATGTTCTACACAGATGACACCCAACTCATCCTCTAACTAGCAGACAACCCTACTGCCACCAGGACCATCTTCCACAGAGCCATGACAGACATCAGTGACTGGATGAGGAACAAGAGACAGAAGCTGACTGCGGACAAGAGGGAAGTTCTGATCTTCGGCAACAATAACCCATGGAGTGACATAGAAATGGAGTTTCCGATTGGCTAGGGTATGCACCTAAGCCAGAAGGCAGAACCCACCACTCTAGTGGGGCAAGGGAGTTACACGCTGAAAATAATCCCTGCTCACCCCCTTGGTAGCTTGGCAGAGCAGTCAGGCTTATCCCAGAGGCAATGTGTAAACCGGTTGCACAACACACTCACACAACAGTAACACACTGGGCACACCATAAAGGAAACTCCACAAAGGTTATATAAATAGATCAGGAGTGTCAAGTGATCAGAAAAGAACATGCCAAATGATTGTGCCTCCTGTATCTGTGGCAGTAGTGCACAAGTAATCAGAGCGTCATCTAATCTACTGCATGCATTGTGCATTAGTGATTGACAGGAGTATAACTTGGTCTTAGGGTGCAAGACCCTCCACACATCTACACAATCAACTTTCTCCATCACCTCGGCCAGTGCTCTGGTCATAGCTGCCTTTGTTCCTGACACAATCAAAATCACCAGCCCACAGCAGAGGTTTATCTATAAATGGGTTTATCAGCAAGAGTGTTATCTAGAAAACGTCTCTGTTATTAACATTCGGAGCGTGTACATTCAGGAGTCATACCTTCTTTCCATTCTACAGACCAACCAGTGGGACATCTCTGCCCTCAAGATCAGCTTTCGTATATCAGAGTGAAAAGGGAACCCAAGGCCCACCCACATCAACACCCGTCATGCAAAGGAGGAGTAGGGAGGTGAGTGCAGCTGGTCTCTCCATTTGTTGTGCCTCCTCGACATCTGTCAGATGCGTCTCTTGCAGAAACATTCTCTTGATAGCCTGACTTCTCATAAAATTGTGCATTCTGTACCTCTTCTTATAACCATTCAGACCGCTCACATTCTATGGGATAATTCCAATGTCCTGACTCATTTAGCTATAAGGTGATGCCTGAATGGAGAGTTATGCTCAATGCCCAAAGTAATATGTAGTAACCAGAACAGTCATCCACTCTCCTGTGCCCACTGTCCCATCATCCCTGTTGCAAAGCTCTCTTCATCCATCACATCTGTGTCTGTTGAGAACTGATCAAATTGAACCTCCCCAGCTGTCTTCAGCCCCTGAATACTGTAAATCGTAAATCCGGTATTTGTAAAGTGCGAACTACTCACCCTTATGGGCTCAAGGCGTTGGGGGCCATCATGGAAATGAAGTGAGCTATTGCCCAGAGTCACATGGTGCTGAGCTGAGCTGCCACTGGAGCCGAGGATTGAACTGTGAACTGCGTGCGCCGAAGTCAGCTGCCCTGGCCGCTGCACCAAACTGCTCATATTTTCCCATGACATATGACAGGTGCACCTGCAGGAACCACTGATCCTAAGATACATTACCCCTTGACTACAACTGATAACCGTAATCATATAATCCTACTTGTTGTTAGTATCATAGGGACTGCCTCCCACACCTTGCCATCCATCAAAAAGAATCCGTGGCAGCGCCCAGTCGGAGCTGCCACCCCTGCTGTCCTAACCCATTCAAGTCTCCTAAAGGGGGAGTGGATGGTAGATGTTAAAGGTACTCCAACTCTATCCCCCATGCCTCATATCGTCTTGCCCACTCTGTGGAGCTGACGGTTGGCAGGTGCATTGGAAACATCATCTGTATGAGCTAATTGGACCGTGCATTGTTCAGTGACTACCTATCGCCTCCTTCTGCAGGGAAGGTAATCATATTTTGCGGGATCACATATCGACATACACGGGGACGGACTAAAATGGATCAGAGATTCGCACAAGCATTCCCTAAAAGCTTATAGAGCAGCCATCATTGAAGAAAAGGGAAGCTATTATTCTAAACTATCAGAGAGCCTGTCATCTCCCAAGGAGCTTTTTAACATCTTTAACTCCCTTGTCGCACCTACGGTCTCCGAGGCGGTGCAGCCATCCCAGGTGCTTTGTGACAGGTTAGCCTCCTTTTTCTGCTCCAAGATATCGGACATTTATGTTCAGTTGGAGACTCTGAACGCGAACAAGATACCTGGAGGTTTTTCAGAAACCTCTGCTGGTGACGGCCCAAGAAAGGTGATTTCAGCAAATCTCTCTGCCTTTCCAATTCTCACTTCAGAATTAGTCGAGAATTTACTTGAGGGAGTTAAGTCGGGGTCGCCTCTGGACCCATGCCCCCTCAAGGTCCTGAAAGCAGCCAAGGCGGCTCTTATTCGCCACCTTACTGTGGTCCTGAACCTAGCCATTTCACAGGGCCAGTACCCCTTGAGTTGGAAGGCGGCAGTGGTTAGGCCTCTCTTGAAAAAGCCTTCGCTAGATCCGTCAAATATGAACATTTTCCGCCCCACCTCCCTTCTGCCGGTCCCAGCAAAAAACCTTGAAGTTCATCTGAATTCTCATCTGAGTGCCTATTTGAGGGAACACAAGATTTTGGAGAGTTCACAACATGGCTTTAGGAGGTTCCATAGCACTGAGACAGCCCTTACTGCGGTGGTGGATAACATTCGAGTGCAGGTGGATGCAGGTTATACCACCCTCCTGATCCTACTTGACCTCACTCCAGCATTCGATACCCTGTCTCCCCAGAGACTGGTGGAGCGTCTCAGGGAGATAGGGGTTGGGGGTTTGGCTCTGGATCTCCTTATCTCTTTCCTTGAGGAGCGTTCCCAGACAGTTAAATTGGGAAGCTTCCACTCGGAATCCTCCCCCTTAGTCTGTGGGGTTCCTCAGGGCTCCTCCCTGAGCCCCACTTTATTTAATATCTATGTGGCCATGCTGGCAGGGGTGGTGAAATCCTTTGGGTTGGTGAAATCCTTTGGGCTGGAATTTCTGTCCTATGCGGACGACACCCAAATTATTGTGTCTATTACGCGTAATGTCAGGGATTCTGCGCAGAACTTTAAAAACTGTATGTTAGCTGTCTCTGCCTGGATGGTGCAAAACTATCTTAAACGGAACGGGGAGAAGACAGAAGTCTTGGTCTTTGGAGACAGCCCTAACATCTGGTCGACGGAGTGGTGGCCCGATGTTCTGGGTGCCTGTCCTATCCCGGTATCTCATGGGAAGAATCTGGGAGTTGTGGTAGATGTCTCCCTTTCCATGAATCTGCAGGTCTCCAGGACAGTGGCCACCTGCTTTGGGCTTATCCAGATCATAAGGAAAATCTCACGGTACCTTTCACTGGAAGCTCGGAAAAAAGTGGTGGTTGCTTTAATACTGTCCAGACTGGACTATTGTGACCCCCCCCATTATTTAAGCATCAATGAAGACCAGCTGCAACGTCTCCAACTGGTGCAAAATGCTGCTGCCAGGTTGGTGATGGACATTCCGAAACATCAGTTGGTCTCGTCCTCCCTTAGGGCGCTACACAGGCTCCCGGTGGACCGTAGAATCATGTTTAAAACTCTCTGCCTCACCCACAACGCATAATATGGCCGGGGCCCTTTGGGCTTAAAGTCCATTTTAAACAGTATGTGCCCTCCAGAAACTTGAGGTCTCCAAAAAAGAATTTCCTTGTTGTTCCTAGGGTTAAGAAGATGAGGTGGGGCGGTAGGGCCTTTTCATTTGCTGCTGCAGGTGCTTGGAACTCTCTCCCAAACTCTCTCTCCGGGCAACAGGAACACTCACTCTTTCGTAAAGCCCTCAAGACATGGTTGTTCCCCCGAGGATCGGTTTGAGTGGGAATCGGTCTTGCCTGCATGATGTCTGTTCTTAGCGCCTTGATGCCCTTGGGCTAAGTTCACGCTTTAAAATTTGCACATTCATTCATTCATTCATTCATTCATTCATTCATTCATTCATTCATTCATTACCTCCTTCCTCATTAGCAGAACTCAGTTACTCCAGCCCCACACAACTCTGACCCACTAGCGTAAAACTATTTCATCGGATCTCTTTCTTTGCTAGCCAAGAGCAGGGATGGGGTGGTACCCATCTGGAGATCACCCTGTTCTCTTCAGCTATGCTGCCACCAATTATCGTTGCTTCCTCCCAGTTCTATCAGAAGCTGACTTTTCATTGTGGGCATCATGCCACCCTGGCTGTGGGCTTAGTTCCCCTCCAGTAGTCATTCCTCAACAGAAGGTTCTGGCAAATCCATGTGAAGCTTTTCAGTTCTCTCGGGCCCCAGTGCCCAGGTTCTCACACACTCAGGTTAGTTCTGCCTCCCATCTCGAGCCAGTTCAATACTGCATGAGGGTCTGTAATCAAGTAAGATTTCCCATCATTGATCACACAGAGCTCAACCAGGAATATACTTTAAGTTAAGGGTTAGCAGTTTTTGCTTCACTTCTATAAAAGACTGACTCATGTTCCAGACTCCTTGAGTATAATCGTGGAAATATAAATCACTTTAACCTCATTCTAGGTTCTTCTTTATCCCTGACTTGCTGTTGGATGAGTTCTCTATCTTTGTGCTTCAGGATGTGATCTATCACAGCCCTTGACTGAATGCCATGCAGCGGAGCCAGAACCAGTACTCTGAGTTTTCACTCAATTATTAAAGGCATAGAGAACTGCTCCAGGGATAACATGATTTTAATCAAGAAAATTTCCAGCACAGTTCTCTCTGGCCTTTCCATGAAACCCACTAATCACAGTTGCTGCGGAATCTGTCCTCTGGATCTTCTAGTAAGTCTAGCGGCTACATGTGAGCTCTGATAAACTACTCATTGTAGATCGTAGGTCAGTCTCCTCCATTTCAAGTGCATCCATTTCCTTCTTGTTGCCTAGGCTGGAGTTCTTTCATTCACTTTTTGAAGGTCAGCTCTCAGTAGGTTCACCTCCACTGATAGGGTGTTGATTTTATGCTCCAGTGTTTGTCATGATTTGTCCATGCCTGCATTCCAGTTGGTTCAAGAGGAGCGCTCATGGATAACCCCCGACTCTCTCCTGCAGCTGACTCCATCTGAGTCCCCACATGAACTGACGTGATTGAGTAATTTTTGATTATTAGATAATTATACATCAAAAGAGTAATGCAAATTTACCAAAATTACTGAAATAACTCAGACTACTCTGATGTAATTAACATTTCACCCATGCCTGGTTCTCACTTCTCATAGGCTGGAGGCCATTGACACATGGGATAGGGGGGCAGGTATGGCACCCCACTTTTGTTATGGACAGCACCAATCTCATGCCCAGTCCTCCTTCTTTTCCCACAGAGCTCAGGTCTCAGTGAATGTCCCAATGGGCAAGAGGGCCACTTCACATCTTCCCAGAAAATCTACCAGGCCCCTCTCTCAGAGTGCTCGAATTGGCTCTGAGCATGACCCTGGGCCACCAGAGAGCTTCAGAAATCAGCTGATGCCTTCTCCTCTCTTTTACCCCATTCTGGGTGGTTGTAGCTCCCCAGGACACTCAGTGATGACATCTAGGTTTACGCTGGGGCCCTCTGGTGTTTAACCCTATCCATGCTGATGATGTAACCGCTCCGTCATCAGCCGCGGTGGCGCTGTGCTGATGACGGATCGGTTCCGTCATGGCCCGGCTGCCGCACCTGCGTGGCGTGGATTCCGCGCCTGCGGTGGGCTTTCATTGAGTGGGCGGGGCCATGACGGAACCGCTCCGTCATGAGCACAGCTCAACCGATGCTGGTGACGGAGCGGATCCGTCACCAGCATGCGCCCGCCGCGCGGCCCCCCCCGCCCCCTTAGCGCTGCGGCGGAATAGCCGCCGCAGCGATGTGGTTAAGCATCACGAGGCTGTTCCTCCCCAAGGACAGGCACTCAGAATAGGGCAGAACACTCTTTACACTGGGCCCCCAGAGCGCATGGGCCTGCCGTGCCCCTCCCTAAACATGTGGGGCACCCACAGCCTCACAGCAGTCAGCATGTGTCTCCTCTGAGACCCTCCTATGTCAGTGACGGTCTCCGGTCATCCAGGGGGACAGACCTCAGTCTGACACAAGGCTCTTTAAAGCTGAGCACCAAAATCTCTCCCGAAACAGGGGCTCACTGCTGTACACCGCCAGGGCCGGACTGGCAACCGGGCGTTTTGGCATGCTGCCGAGCTGGGGGCTGATTTCACTGCGGTGGGGGCTGATTTCGTTGATGGAGACCTGCGTGTGCTTCGAAATAAACAAACATAAACTATTTTTTTTCAGCACACGCAGATCCCCATCAACGAAATCAGCCCCCAGCTCGGCAGCATGCCAAAACACCCGGTAGCCAGTCCGGCCAGTTGTTCCCCAGCACCCATATTGCACAAGGGCTCACCGTGGCAGCCAGCCGCTGCCTCCTGTTACAGGCTAGGCATTCATGTTCAGAAGCCTCAGCCCGGGCCTGAGGCTACCATCGCATCCATGTGCAGGCCTGTGCATCTCACTATTGCTCCTGAGCAAAGAAACATTTGTAGAATAAAATACAGAACCACCTGGGCTCAAATACAGCTGTTAAGTTTGTTTCTGAGCTCATAATCATGGAGGATGTTTATGAGGTGATCGGGGCATCCATGGTCAGCCATCTTGTCAAGTTCACCCTCATTCTGGAGAATATGAAAGAAATGGAGCATTAGCAATGCATGACAAACTTCAATATTTCTTAGGAAGTTTTAGAGAAAGGGAAAAACACAGTTCTATATGATTACAACAGAAAGTACTTGTGGTTTTTTTCTTAGTACAAATGCAGGGTTTATGGAGAAAACATTACAGAACCTTAATGTCATCAGTTAATTCAGCGCTTAACGAATACATATTGGGCCTGATAATGATGTGAGTCGGAGAGCCTCCAACCACAGGTCGAAGGCTTTTCGACTCACATCGTCGGTTTCACTTTCGACCGCCACATTACAATGTCGGCGTTCGAAAGTGAAACCTGCTGGTCATTCCGGCTGGCTTCCGACGGGCTCAAGGAGCCTGTGTGGCAGGCACCGTTAGCTGCCTGCCATGCGGTGCAGGTAGTAACAGAAACTACCATTTCTCTATTGGAGCTTGTGCTACGGACGGTTTACAGCCGCAGCACAAGCTCCCTTAGAGAAATGGGAGTATGCGAACGCACCTTGTGAGGTCGCATTGTAATAGCGGTGCTGAGAACGCCGACCAGATATTCGCAGGTCCCGAGACCGCAACGGTGTCGGGCAGTCGTAAGTCTGCCTGACTTCGTAATAAGCCCCATAATGTAAAAATCTGCATCATAGCTTGAGGGCAACTGCCACATGGTCCAGCTATGAAAATACGTTGCACACGAGGGAAGCTCTTTAAGAAGTCCAGCTCTGGGGTGCGGGTTACAAGCTCTCTGGATACCCATCATAAGAAGTGCCTGGGTATCACACCATGTGGAGCTGTCTAGATATCAAACGCTGCACTAGAAGGCTGGATGGTGAACTAGAATGTTGCTATGTGGCGGCTTCTATTTATGTGTAGGCCCTAGTTCAATTCACAGTGATCTACCTTTTGCAACCGTGCATATTGTCCAAAGCTCTAGCATACATGACATGAAGTGTGCCATACTACACACCAGACCGGTGCTTAATTTGTGACAGAAAGAGTGTTGGTGCCAAAAGCTCTGCTCAGAAGCCCATGTCCAGTGCAATTAAATGATAAGGTTGTGTAGTCATACATCTTCTTCATGCTGCTTAAAACCCCTACCAGACACTCCCGGCCCCTTTATTTCACTACTTTCTCCCTTTATGATGTTTTTTCCATCTTTCTCTTCCTCTGTCTTTCTGCGGTATTTGGGCAAAATATTGATTTTTATATACCGTGATACAGAAATATCACCCCAAAAAATATTGTTACTAGAAAAATATTGTAGCAGAGAATATTTTTGTCAAGAACCATGGGTAGTCTTTGTAAGGAATATTTTAAAAAATATCATTGTTTTTAATATCGTTTTTTATTAATACATATGCAAACTTCGTTTTTTATTAATTCCATATGTTTTTACTTCATATAATAATTTTATGTGGCAATATTATTAGCATACTTTTTTAAAACTTAATATGTAATTTTAAGTGCTCTTGTAATTTATTTTTAAATTTAAATACTAATTTAAGGTTTAGTAGTGGGTTGTTGGGTAGCAAGCTAATTAAATTATATTTCATTTACATATTAGGGCAATTTTTTTTCATTAGTTAAATCATTGATTAATAGTTGTGTTACTTGTTTAATTATTAGATTATAGTTTTGGTTATTTTTAATATATATTTTAATGTTACTATTATTAATAGTATGTTATATTTCAGCAGCTGACTGTTGAGTTTGTAAGGAAATTATTTGGGAAGTTAATTTAATTATTATTTATAGGCAAATTAGATGGTTTCACTAGATCTGTCCATCGCCTGACAAAGGCTGCAGCAACGTTATCTCGCCACACAGTCGCCCTGCAAGTTGAGAGGACATATTGCAGTGAAGATGTAGCACAAGGTTGAGTGCAAGTCACCAATGCTATTGAAACCATGCAAACACTCTCATCTCAGCAACCAGCGACTTAGGTGGAGGGGAAAGGGAGGAGTGATCCAGTCTGGATACCATTACTGCCCACAACATTAGGAATCAGCATCATAATTGCAGTTAAAGTGCATCGGCAGAGACCTCACCAAGGCAAAGTGCTGAGCACACCTAAAGGCCAAGTGGAGTGAGAGGGAGAAAAAAGGAGTTGGAACATGGTTGTGTGTTTACAATCCAAATGTATAAAAATATGTTTTCATTTGTAATGTCTGCTGTGGCAATGTTATTGTGGCACAGAATGTCCATTTCATATCATGTTTTGACAATAAAAACAAGACTTTGCCTGAAGTTAATGTAATATAAAAGATCATGTACAAATACAATCCTAAATGTATTTTTCTCCCTTATTTAAAATGATTGCATGCAATCTCTGCACGTCATTGTCTGCTTTCTCCTGCTCTTGATCCATCTGTAGATTGACACGGTGGGACTGGCTGTTCCTCTTCATCCGACTCTGAATCTGACAGGACAAGGGGTTTGTCCCTAGATGTGGCAATGTTGTGGAGTTTGGCACATGAAGTGACAATTTTGCAGCATGTTCCTGGTCTGTATTGCAGTGCTCTGCTGCTCTTGTGAAGACATCTAAAGTGACTTTCCAGCAGCCCAAAAATCCCCTCTATCACACTTCTTGTTGTTTTACGTCCAGCATTGTAGTGGTGCTGACTTGCAGAAGCAGGGTTCAAATAATGTGTTAAAATGAACAGGTAAAGAGCATATATACTGTCTCCTACAACACCATATTTACAAAAAGATGTAGTGACAATTTAGATATACATCTCTACTATATACTAAACAGATCTATGAATATTTACCTAGAGATAGTCCTTCACCTAATTCTCCATCAAGACGTTGTGAGTAAATTCCACTATGGCGAAATGTGAAAGAATCGTGTACTTGCAGGAGATCTGCTCACTGTATCAGTAATCATATTAGAGGCGTTGCATACCACTTGAATATTTAAGGAATGAGTATTCTTACAATTTCTAAAGATATACTCCATCTCTGATGGAGGACATGTTTAAACATGTGTCCTACCAATGCAGCCTATGATGTGGAAATTGGGCTAACGGATAACATGTTAATTTGGTAAGCTGAAATTCCTGTGCTGTGTTTGGAAATTTGATGTAATCATTAATTTTCCCGAGCTTTACATCCAGAAATGCATTAAAAAAAGGTGAAAGTTCACTTTGGGAAACCCCTCCTGCTGCAGCTATTACACCTGGAGGCTAAGAGGTGCAGGGAACATAACACCTGCACATGGGTGGGAATTGAATTTGTCCTGCAAGTGTGTCGCTGTAGTTGAGGTTGAAGTAAAGCGATTTAGTGCCTTATTACGAGTGTGGTGGTCCTCGGGGCTGCCATACTCACAGTGGCAGTCCGACCACTGCCACCTCGGCGGGTCCAACAGCAGTATTCTGAGTGTGGCGTTTGGACTGGCACAAGACCTCTGGCTCCGCCGGGATCAAGGACCCTGCTATGCAGGCAGTCTGCAACCAGCCTCAAATTTGCTGGGGGTGCTGATACTGGCACAGTTGAGCATATTACAACCTACATATCCACCGTTCTTTTCATTACGGTGAACCTGTCATGAAAATGGTAAATGACATGCAGGAATAGGGGCCCTAACAAGGCCTCCGGCCGGATCCAGGCCTGGGGGTGCAGGTTGGGGGGCACATGTTGTGCCCCCTCAGAATTTCATCTCTGTTTCAACACGGTGTGACATGCACCGCCCACCCTGCCCTGGATTACACTCATAATCTAGTAGGCGGGCACACAACTGGCTTGGCAGTCCTCCTGTTGGCGTGACGAAGGCGGGCCAACAGGAGGAATGTCAAACTCGTAATACGGACCTAAATCTAAAATGAGTGCAGAATTAAATCTATACTTCCCAAAGATGTCCTCCTCTGTCTGATCAAACATGGTAATGTTAATTCAAAAAATCCTTTCTCTCCCTCCTTCTCTGCAAATCTGCCAGTAGTCCATTTCTCTTCGCCATGAGGTAGAGAGCAGCCATTGTAGAAAATACTGATGCACGCTGGGGTTGTTTATATAGGTTGAACTGGATTACCACCTGATTTAAGTTGGTGGTAAATTGTACATGGAAAATGTTGATTTTGTGAATATTCGCAATGTCTGCATGCTTGATACATTTATTTAGTGATTCCCTGTTTGGAGTCACAATTTTCATAGATTTTCAAATATTGCAAATCTCTGAAATTGCACAGTGAATGTCTTTCACACATCATAAAAACATATTTATTGTTTGCAACCAGCCAAATTTAGTGATTCACACCGTTTTAGAATGCAAATAGGCTTGACACCTATGGCCCTAAGTCACTGACATGAAATACCTTAATGTTTTTACAATAATTGCTAAAAAATCTCTGTTACTTGATAGAAAAGCCTAGGACATGAATATAGGGTCAGATAAGTACCAGTTTCAATCATGGAAGTCATTAGGGGACACCAGGGGTCACAGTTGCAACCCTTAACTTCAGCAGCAACCGGTGCGGGTAAGTGTGGTGGGGTGGGAGGATGTTGATAGACAGAATAGGATTTATTTATTTCATTCATATTTCCTATTCCGCCCCACCCCGCTTACCTGCACCGGCCTCTGCTGCTTAATTTGTCCCATGCTGTCCCTGGCACCGCTTTTGCAAACCCTGGCCTCAGAGGTGGCAAAATCAGTGCCAAGAAAACAAGGGTGTCTCGCATTATTAGAGTCAGGCTCTAACCTCGTTTTCTGCCCATTTATATTACACTAGCAGCCCGTCCCGACGTTGTCCGGATATGAATTGCTGCCGGCCAGTAGTATATTGTTTTGTAGGATTTCGTTTTGATAGCATTTCTTATCTGTGACAGGCCTGTGAAACGCTCCGATTCACAGTGCACTGCTGATGCACTTAAGAGTGCGTGTTCAGTAGTGTGTGAACTCGAGTTTCCCTACTTTATTTTTCCTTGCAATATTATATAGCGCGAACTCGACAACATGGCATGAACACAATTTACATTACAGAAGAACACTTTCATTTGTGGTAGGCAGAGGGAGACAAAGCGATTTGCCTGGAATCACAGAATGTTGAGCTGCTGCCAAGATTCGAACGTAGCTCCCCAGTTCTAAAGTTCGCAATTCTAGAACTTGTGGCGGGAGGTGTGTCTAAAACTGTATGTCGGTGCTGGCCATCAATGAGAGAGACCTGTGCATTTTTTAAATGGGTGGTGAAAAAATATGAGTATGTGGCTGGAGATGTGGGCCGCCGTGCCACCAATGTACTTACCGGGGAGGGTAAACACCCATTATTCCGCAACTTTCTTTCCGCATACCCGACTCCGCATACTTTCATAACGAAAGTACCATGACTCCGCAATGCCATTATAACGCATTGCATTACATTTTATATGCTTTTACCATGCATACATTTACAACGAAATTCGTTGTAAATGCATGAATGGTAAAAGCATGTTTTTTTTTTAATGTTTGGATAAGGTAAGTATGGGTATAGGGGTAAATGTTTTGAGGTACTGCGGTATATGTTTTGGGGTGTTTGGGTATTTTAAGGGTTCAGATATAGTTTTGGGTTATGGGGTACAGGGGTCGTTTTAGGGTTTAGGGATAGGTATGGGTTTTGGGGTACAGGGGTATTTTTAGGGTTCAGGGGTAGGTTTGGGTTTTGGGGTACAGGGGTATTTTTAGGGTTCAGGGCTAGGTTTGGGTTTTGGGGTACAGGGGTATTTTAGGGTTCAGGGCTAGGTTTAGGTTTTGGGGTACAGGGTTATTTTTAGGGTTCAGGGCTAGGTTTGGGTTTTGGGGTACAAGGGTATTTTTAGGTTTATGGGGTAGGTTTGGGTTTTGGGGTACATGGGCATTTTAAGGGTTCAGGGCTAGGTTGGGTTTTGGGGTACAGGGGTATTTTAGGGTTCAGGGGTGTTTTTGGGGTACAGTGGTATTTTTAGGGTTCAGCGCTAGGTTTGGGTTTTGGGGTACAGGGGTATTTTTAGGGTTCAGGGGTAGGTTTGAGTTTTGAGGTACAGGGGTATTTATAGGGTTCAGGGCTAGGTTTGGGTTTTGGGGTACAGGGGTATTTTTAGGGTTTAGGGATAGGTTTGGGTTTTGGGGTGCAGGGTATATTTATAGGGTTAAGATGGGTTAGTGTTTAAGGGTGTTGGGGTATTTTAAGGAGTAAGGGTGGGTTATGATTATGGGGTGCAGGGGTATTTAAAGGGAGCAGAGTAGGATTAGCACACGATATGAGACATGGCATGAAGGGCGGAACGTACCACACGCCCCCAGCGTTTGTCACACCCCCAGAACACGCCCATAGCACAACGCAGACACGCCCACAAGGGACTACTTTGCTGGCACGGTTCTTTTACCTTTTAAATGTATATGGTGGGCGTCTGCATAGCCTATGTCCTTCTGCTGCAACTGCCCTTTCCAACGCTGTATTGGGTGTTGTGATTGGTGCTGTGGTTCCTGAGATTACCCTCCTCAAAGGTTTGGGCTCTCTCTTTATTATATTAGTATAGATTAATAGTGGATAATAGTTTATTATTCGCTACTAGTGCAATAAAAAGTGGAGCAGCAAGATCTGGACATCCACTGGCATCTTAGAAAATAACAATAAAATGGTTTGATTGTATGTTGTGTGCATGCATGTGGGCAAGAGTGAGTTTGTGTGCGAGAGTGTGTGTATGTGTGAGCATGTATGTTTGTATATTGGACCGTGGATGTGTGTGTGAGAGTTAGAATGAGCGATTCATGGTGAGAGTGGGTGCACGTCAGTAAGTGAAAATGAGTGAGTGCAAGTCAGCACTTATGGCGGAATCAGTGTGAATAAGGTAATGTAGGTGAGCATGTTTTATTATGCTTTCAGACCTGCTGTTGGACCTGGCATGCTTTCTGGCTTGTAAAAGCACCTTTGACAAAATGCTTGGGGTGGAATACTGGAGGCCATACTTGCATATGGGATACCCTCGGCACAATGCACCTGCTGGTACTCTGTATCTACATTTTTGGAAAGGAGCACCCCTGAAAAGATGCCAGCGCTGGTCTCTTGGAGGAAATTCTTGTCATAGTTGGCATCTGTGGTAAATTGCTTGTGATAGCACATTGGAGAAAGATTTTGGCATATGGGAAGACATCTGTGACAAGGTCGTGGGTCCATCCATGACAAAATGTGGTCTTGACATTTTAATCAAAACCTTTGACATACGGGACCTCCATAGTGCAAGAGAAGCAGTATTAGGAGAGTTCTGGCACTGGCATATTGTATGTAATTTTTGGGCAAAAGGGCCACCATGTCAAAATGCTGGTCCTAGCAATGGAGATAATTTTTGACATACAGGGGCACCCATAGGGCATTTTAAAAACATAAGTGGGTGAACTCATTGGGCTGTCAGATTTCAGGAGCTTTGCACACAATGAAAGGACTTGAATAGTTAGATAGTGTTTCTTCAGTGCCAATGGCTTTTTAGCAAATTTTTGTGAAAATTGTGAAAATTGTGAATTGAAATGCACTAGTAACCCCCATTTCTTTCAAACTTTTCCCAGTGAAGAGAACCCTCCACCTCTTGTTCTCCCCTCAAAGAATATATAATATTAATTATGCAATTATGTAACTTCAGCAATGTCAATTATTGTGATGTCTTTATTATTAAGGTTATGTGACATTACTTCTTGGGAACATGCAGGGTCAAAGGTCATATGATGCCACTTCCTATGACGTCTTTAAGGTCAAAGGGTATATGGTGTCACTTCCGCTACCCCAGGCATTTTGGTGAGTCGACGTCAATGGTTTCAATGTCTGTTTTTAATTACTAAGAGGTCTGAGACCCAGAGAGACCAGGCCCAGTTACAGCCCTGCCTCCTGCACCAATGGAATCTCAGTCACATTAAAATTGCTACAGGGGGCGGTACCAGTAGTTATGGGTTGCATGGATTGACCGCTGCAGCTCTGTACATTCAATTGAGTTTGATAATACATATTGCATCAATCAAGCCGTCTGAAAGGGTAATCATCTTTCAATATCCAGCATCACACTAGCTAGACTTGCAAAATAAATGAAATAATAAAAAATCTAAGGAGTTAACTGTTGGACTTTCCTTGATGTGACATCCCTAAGCTAACAATCGAGTGAAATAGGTGAACCTACCAGCTGCATTAATCTGCTGGCTTCGCGAAAGTCACAGGTTTGAAATCTACTTTTGACTTCGTTGTATCCTTTCAAAGTCGATAAAATAAGCACAAGTGCAACATTAGAATGCAGACTCAGAAGTGCTCGTGCCTTGACAAATGTCTTCACAAAATGGGTTAGCTAACTTAGCGCAGTGATATCCCTCGGGATGAGTGTTGCGCTTTCTAAGTAAATTAAATTAAAGTAAAAAAGAAAAAACAAGATAGCAGGCCTGATCCATCTACGCGCCCAGTGTCTGGAACAACAGCCTGGTATTTCCAAAAAGACGCACTCTTTTAAGACCAACGCGTCACAATGCATTAACCGTCCTAAGCCCAGTTTCCTCTACTATTACTCATTTATTTTACTTTTGTCTTTGACCCTGTGCAGCGCTACATGAATAACATATACAGACATACTTGGGGCAGCAGCATCAGTTTTCATAGAACTGTTTACATAACACACAGACTTACAGCACAATAAAGAAACACATATTAAAAGGTTAAGAGATGTATCCTGCATTAATCTGTATTTATTTTGGAGAAGGTAATCTTTTAAAAATGTAATGAGACACGTCAAACACTATATTGAGGTGCTTGAGTCGTAAGTAATACAGAATGTGTGGTAGTAACATGCTGACCCTAAGTAACATGTAGAACCGAAAGTACTCTCTGTATCCGTTCCCTGATCAAATCTGTCAACAAGGATGTAAGGTTAATTGCAGATCAAACATGTATAAATAAATGTAAGCCTGCATGTGTGTATGCAGGGACTTGTCTGGACGGTTGGCCACCTTTGATTTCAAAGAATACACCAAGAAACCACACAAACTATGAGACAAGGCCAGTAGTTTATTGGCATGGCATCTGAAATTGGAATGCCCATGCGCTCCTATCGGAGACATCCTATCACATGCAGGCCTCGTAGTGAACTCTCAATCAGATATCAATAAAGAATGTGAAAATAATGACAGGAACTTATACCGGACTCCAAAGGGTGTGACCCCAGATATGGTCCTTCCTTCTTTGCAACCCCTTGAAACTCCCTTATCAATCCACTCTTGGTGCAGGAGTTGGACGCAGCTCTGACTCTTGAAGAGATCTCCTTGGCCATTAAGGCACACAGCCAGGGCCAAAGTACTGATGGTCTGCCATTTCAGTTTAATGCCTCGTACCGTCACCTTTCAGTCTCACAGTTGTTGACTTTATATGAGCTAGGCAAGGAACATGGTAGGTTATCGGAATGTATGCGGGTACCCCTGATCAACCCAGGGAAGTGAACTCCGCTCCGCTCGCAGAGTTTGCAGAGTTTTCTACACTCCGCAGAGTTCCCAAAAACTAAGCTTGGCAGAGTTTTTTTCCCTCACTCTCACTTGTCAATGTCAAGCTGGCGAGCACAAGCGAGGAAAATCCACTTACTGGCGAGATTTTTTATCACTCGCGTTTGCATAGGTCTAGTTGGTGAGCACGAGTTAGGAAAATCAACCTTCTGGCGAGATTTCTCAATGCGGGTGGCCGGATTTCTCAATGCGAGTGGTCACGGTAGGTCGTGGCACCTCGCATTGAGAAACCTTCTGTTCTCGTTGAGAAAGCAGCAGCTTGAGTAGAAAATCTACTCGAGCAGCAGAAGGGAAGCTGTACCCTCTTGCACTGGCATGGTGCCATTCGTAATGGTTTTACAGCAAGGGACAAACACCTGGCACTCAAAATCACTGCGAACAACATGACCCAAATGCACTAGCCGATTGCGGAACTCGCAAGGTGTAGCTGAGTTTTTTTCTATGTGGAACTCTGCAAACTCGGCCCAGGCTCACCACTGATCACACTGAGGTGGCTTCCTATTGCCTACTATCTCTACTCAACCTTAACTATAAGGTGTTACGGAAGGTTCTAGCAAATAGACTGACCCCAATACTGCACATGGTGATCGACCTGGACCAGCACAGGTTTATTACGGGTAGAAACACATTCCTCAATATCCGTCATTTATTTGGTATCATTACCTGGGAAAGCAGAGCAGACACACAATGCTGGGTGGCCTCCATAGACATAGAGTAGGCATTCAATACCCTGGGATGAACCTATCTGCAGGGTGTTTTGTGGAGACTGGAATTGGGCTTGAAGTTCTGCAAATTAATTCAGGTCCTTTACGATTCCCCAATGGACAGGGTAATCACATGTGATAATATCTTAGACAGTTTTCCCATTGCAGGTGCAACTATACAGGACTGCCCCCTGTCTCCCTTGCTGTTTGATCAACAGGGAAGGTACTGTTCCTATCAGAAAGTAGGAAAGAGAGGCACAATGGTGGACAAATCATAGGGAAGGAACCTTAAGGACTATTTCATGTTGCCCTCACACACCCGTGGAGATCTCAAGCTTCATCATAAGGCTTTTACTCCTCATACGACCAGAGCTGCAGTGCCCTATGGGCCTGATGAAGGGTCATTTTGGCAGAGATATTTTGTTTCTTATGCCGTATGAAAGGTGCGAATATGAGAGCGTCCTAAATGTGTGGAGTGATTGTGTAAGTTAAGGTGGCTAAATTAAGACTATCTAGGAGATATCAAATGATTCTTTAATGTGAGGATTCTCTTGGCAAGATAACAAAACGTAAAAGGTTAGGGCTACTCTGCGGGGGTGATGTACCTAAGTAGTTTCAAGTGTGTGAGTGTAGTGTAATCAGGTCAACATGTTTTGCGTCCTACGGTCTGGGAACGATCCATGGTGCTTCTTTAGGACCAAATACATGAGGAAGTGAGCCTTCCCCACACCTATACCATGATTTATAGTAGAGGTATCCCTCGCAAAATGAAATACCTGCTTTAAAGTTAAAAATTATCATCCAACCTAGAAAGAATAGAAAAACAATAGGAGAGAATAATACGTTGCGATTTTGCATTGCTTCATATCTGGTGGGTGTCCTTATGTCACTGTCCCAATACCAGAGTGTCTCCACTGGTAGACATATACATGCTGTGATTGCCACTAAATTGTTGCCAGTTACTGATACACATGACAAATAGACATTTACACACATCAGAGCAAGTGGTTTAGCAGACACAGTACATACAAGATGTAATGGTAAAATATGTGCAAGTGTCACACAGTGACACAGTATGCCTGGAGGGTCTTACCCTTCGGATAGATCAATAGTGCCCCATAGGTCAGAACAGAGGATAGCGTACAGCTGCTAACTGTAATACGAAAGGTAATGACTGTCAGGTACACGTGCCTAGTGGATGGGAGGGTGCATGGGCCAAGTGCCTAATCGAGACCCCAAAGAGGCATGCAGGACCATAATACTTATGTGGCTCATGTGAGTGAGTTGCAAGAGACCTACCATCCTCTGCTCACCTGGATGGAGACAGACTTGAGGAGGTGGTCCGCTTTTGAGGTGCAACTAAATTGGTGATCACCCTCAGGTGTTAGATGTGCCGTCATGGGGATGCATCCTGGTTGGGTAATCCAAGTGGTGATGCAAGCGAAGGCGTGTCCGAGCTAACCAGGGGCTCAAGAAGCTGTTTGGTGAACTTTCTATATTGGCGGCCATATTTCAGTGTGTCTATGTTGGATAATTCACACCATGGTATCTCGCGTGGGAGGTAGCTTAGGGCTAGATGTAGGTAATTGTAATTTACTGATTCGAAAATACTGAATTTTACCGATTCAGGTGTAAATGCACAGATTTGCATTTACACATGTATTCGTTATTTACCACCAACTAATAGTTGGTGGTACATAACGAATCCTTAAAGCACAAAAGCACTCTTTAAAGTGCTTCCTACATCTAATTTACTGATTCGGTAAATACCGAATCGGTAAATTTTGATTCGGTAAATACCGAATCGGTAAATGATGATTCTGTAAATACCGAATCGGTAAATACCGATTTGTTATTTACCGAATCGGTAAATATACCACCTACATCAGAAAAGGCTATTACCCATCGGTAACGTCCGATTTCGGCCTTTACCGACCGGTAATGGCCTTCCTACATCTGGCCCTTAGTCTCTACTAGTGTATAATAGGGGTTGAAATATGCACCCAATGTTAATCATAAAGATCCCGAAATAACAGGTGTGTGCTGACAATGGACAGCGTGAGATCGCACTCCTGTGTTGGGTGTGCCATCATGGGGTAGCTTCAAGTCTGGATAACCCATGCGGTGATGCCAGCAAAGGCTGGTCTGAGCCAACCAAAGGCTCGAGGACCCGTTTACTGACAGTCCATATTGGCGTTCATCTTTCAGTGTGTTAATCCTATTATAATCCCGCTATGGTATTTAGAGTGTGTGATGGAGGTCTGTCCTAGTGCATTAAATGTGGTTTACAGGTGCACCAATGTTCATCATAGAGATCTCAACATAATAACTGTGTGCTCACAGTAGTCAGCGTAAGTTGTCACACAGGAGTTTGGAGGGACCGCGTGATGTCAGTTTTTCAATGGCGGTCATTTTGTAATGTGTTATGAATGCAATCTCACAGTCCATGTGTGTCCATGAGTGCCATTATTGTCTAAGGCATGGTTATGTAGTATGTTATAGGTGCACCAATGCTGCTACTCATGAAAACCCAAAGTTATTGGTCATAATCCACAGAGTCATGGGGTTATACCTCACACCATGGGATCTCATTGGTTAGGCGCTGACTATTGGTGCAGGGGTGAAAAATCCAGTGTTGCACTTTCCTGAAGAGACTTGTTGCACTCCACATGGGATTTGCCTCCAGGATGGTCCTACTCAGGTCATCTGGAGAGTGTCTCAGATCGTTGAAATGATTGCACATTCTTGTGGCCCTGTGTCATCAAAGGATCGATCGTGCTCTAGTATTCCATAACCCTGATCGCCTCAGCCATTGTGGTCATTCCCCCGTTGTTGAGGTTGAATGAGCATGTGATCAAGTAGACGCCATTCTTTGTATTGCAGGCGGTGCGTTGTTTTTGTATCCAGGTGAAATGTGGGCTTAGTTTGATATCCTTTTAGTGTTGGGTGAATGAGCATGCACCACAGGTTCCACATGTGTAATGTCCTGTAACTGGTGAAAGGGCCCACAGAGTACTCTGTGTGTGGGCCTGTTTTGTGAATGGTCTGATATGTACCAAGAAATCCTTCAGATTTTGTGTTCATCTGAATGCAAACTGTGGTTGTGGAATTTTCATGGAGCCAATATTTTTAATCCGCAAAAGTTTCATACTATGTTTAATTCTATTTGAATTGGGTGTGAAGGGGGGGCGTGGCTTGGCGCCGTGGGTGATGGCGGCGCCTGAGTGAAGCTCCGCCGAGGTACCGGGAGTCTCACCTTCTTTCCCGCGATGTTCCTGTTTTGACGCCTTATCCTGCCGTCGGAACATCTCTGTCATGTAGTGGCGCTCTTGAAGACCTCTTCACGGCGAAGGAGACGGAGGCATTCGCTGCTCCGCATTCACGAACGCTTCGGTGGTCGCAGCCGCCATTTTGCGACTCCAGTCACGGAGCGGCTTTATCGCAGAGACGAGTGTGGTTCTCTATCCAGCCTTCGCATGTAAGTTGTTCCTCTTACGGACTGCCTATGCAACCCCTCAGGATTCAGACTTGTTGCCTTATTTATCCAGCGCCACGCACCTGAGGCAAAACATTTTTTTTCCTCACACAGCGCGTCCGCCATTTTACCGGCTCTGCAGCCTTTCTGCCCAAATGTTGGAATAATTCTTACGCTCTCCTTCTGCCTCACAATTTGACTTTCCCTTATTACAATTTATTCCGGTTGCTTTCTGGAATGGCTTTCCTGTCTACATTTTCGTTCTACTGCAAGCAGGGATGGTAGATTGCGTACCATCCTCACCAGTTAATATATTTCTATGGGATTTGCCTCAATGACGTAGAGGCTTCCTCCATACCTACTTCCCAGTCCAGTGATGACTTGGTGATATGTCCTTATTATAGGTCTTGCTGACATACATCTACACTTCGGAATTTCCCGACTTTTGGCGCAGTTTTGTAGATTTTTCTGTGATGTACTGGGCTGCACGTTTCCGCCCTCTTGCCTTTTGCTCTCCTTGAATACCTCCTCATCACTGGGGTTGTTTCCAGCACTCTTCCTCGCTATTATCAATTGTCATTTACTCTTCGCTTCTCTGCTCCTTTACATGGGAAAACAACAACACATGTCTCGCTTTTCTTCCAAAGCATCTATAAGGGTGGCTTTTATTAAGAACTCTAAAGTCTTCTCAGCTCTCTCTCAACTTGAGGACTCTCTTTCGCCCTCGGGCTCGGAGGAACTCATGGAAACACCCTCTCCCACAGCATCGGGGAAAACAACTGTCAAGCGGCTAAAAAAACATCCTCTCTCTCCACCTAAGCCATCATCTCCTGTATCCATGGAGCTGCTATTGGAGGAAATACGCTCATTTCGTCCTTTTCTCGAGGAAATTGGAACACTCCGCCCTTTCATGGAGGAGACTAATGCCAAGCTTCAAGTTCTCACGGCCAATTGGTCTCAAATTGAAACAAGAGTCTCTTCGGTGGAACACTCTGTTGCTTCTTTTCAGGAATCACAAGCCAAAGTTACACATTTGTCTTCACAAGTAGGAGCTCTTCAAAAGCAAGTGGAGGAGTTGGAAAACAGAGGCAGGCGTAATAATCTTCGCATTTATGGCCTTGCAGAAAATCTTGAAGGGTCCGACCCGATTGCCATTTTTAAATCCTTCCTTCCTAAACTGCTCCATCTACCGCAGGATACATCTCTCAACATCCAACGTGCGCATCGTCTGGGCCGTTTACCAACATCCCTCTCCATGTCTCAACGGCCAAGGGGTGTCATCCTCTACTTCCTGGAGTACACCGACCTTTTGAAAGTTCTAGCAGCGGCTAAGGCTCTTCCCAAGCTGACATGGCTTGACTCTCCATTATTCTTCGCTCAGGACTATGCCAAAGCTACTGCCAACCGTAGGAAAGCTTTCCTCAGCATGAGAGAGGTCCTTCGCACCATGGGTGCCCGATATGGCTTGTATCATCCGTGTCTGTTCAAGGTTACCTATAATAACGACCACTACCTATGAAGATCCAGTGAGATTGCAGAGTTTCATCAATGCCCATCGTACCTCTACTATGGATACCTCTGGTCCTTCATCTTCCTCTCCTGGCTGACTGTTCACAATGCACGCTTGTTTGGAGAATTCCGCTCTTTCATTGCTGTGTTGCTGTTCGCCTCCTGTTTTAGGCTGATTATTTGGTTCTGTTAGTTACTTCATGTACTACTCATATGTTCTGTTGTTATGGTCTGCCCATTTTAGCAGTTTCATGTTTACTTGCTTATTCTACTTTTTCCTTTTCCATATTATGATGTTTCCCATTATGTTTGTTGCCTCATCTTCATTTTTTTTTTTTTTTTTCCCATTGCTTTTTGTTTTGTATTGCCTTCTCAGCTTTACCCCGTATTTGTTTCCACAGGAACCCATTGATCCATGATGACATCTCCCTGGTTCCTTGCCCGGCTGTCCTCAGTTGTGTTGCCTTTCCTACCTGGCTCCTTCCCCCCTTATCTTCTTCTCGTACTCTCCCTTAGTAGGTATGTTTTCCTCCTGTTTTTTGTACCTTTTTTGTTTCCTGTCCCACTTCATTTCCCCTTCCTTTATCAAAGTACTTCCTGTTTTGCTTTACGATGATGTTCTTTTCTTTTCAGGTTATATTTACTCTTTTACTACTTTAATTCATTTTTCTCTCTTACTCCTTTCTCCATCCATCAACACACCTTTTTTATCTCTCACTCTTCACTCATCGCTCTTGGACCTTTCTCCTATTTTTGCTCTCACTTTTCTTGTGCATTTCTTCCCTCTTCTTCATTTCACTTCTATTTTTCTATATATCCTTTTGACCTTTCATTCTTCTGTCTCCACTTTCTTATTTTCCTACTCCTCGTTATTTCTTGGAAGCATTGCTCAGCTAATTTATGAATTTTATTTGTAAACTATGTCTTTAAATTTGGTTTCATGGAATGTTAAGGGTATCAACTCACCTGTTAAGCGACAGCGTATTTTATCTCACCTGGCCAAATTAAATACTGACATTGCATTTCTTCAAGAAACTCACCTATCGGACACAGAATCTGGTAAACTTAAGAGAGGATGGGTGGGTGATGTCTTTTTCTCACAGGGCGATGGGAAACGTAATGGTGTTGCCATTCTGTGCCGCAAGTCACTTCCTCTATTGGTCATATCTCAAGATTCTGATACTAATGGCAGATGGACACATGTCAGACTATCACTTAGAGGTGTTCCAATCTCTCTCCTTAATGTCTATGGTCCCACGACGGGTGACCCCCTTTTTTGGGCTGACCTTTCTCCCCGTATCACTCAATTTATGGATGATAACTTCATCCTTGCGGGAGACTGTGAATTGGGTGTGAAAGTGGTCACACGCGTCATGACATCTTCTGTAGGTCTTGTGTTGGTCTGCAAGAGGGCAGCTTCCCAGTGATTGTTGCTGGCTCTTTTTTCAGCTCGTTGGATGACCCAGGTTGGTTAGTGTCTGGCTGATAGGTTTCTGATGAGTGTCTGGGCTTGAGTATCATAATCCTTTAGTAAGCTGCAATTTGTAGGTGTAGGAACTTTCTATACAGCAGGGTCCCCGTGTAGACATTTGGCCCATACACCCTTGCAACCGCAAGGTATGTGTACCTGACAATCATTACCTTCTGTGTTACAGTTAGCAGCTGTGCGCTAACCTCTGATCTGACCTATGAGGAAGTATGAACGATCCAAAGGGTAAGATCCCCCAGGCATTGTTAAGATTACCTGTTACACAGCGATTCACTGTGTATGTACTGTGTCTGCCAACCCACTTGCTACGATGTGTGTATATCTCTATTTGTCATGAGTATTAGTAACTGGCAACTATTTAGTGCCGATCATAGCATGCATATGTCTATCATGGGAGACACTCTGGTATTAGGACAGTGATTATAAGGACACCCGACACAAGATATGCAGATATGCAAAATTCAAACGTATTGGTCTCTTTTGTTATTTCTCTCTTCTTTCTAAGTTGGACGATCATTTTTAACTTTGAAGCAGGGATTTCAATCAATCAATCAATCATGCCATTTGTATAGCGCACTACTCACCCGGGAGGGTCTCAAGGCGCTTGGGGGGAGGGGTATGCTACTGCTCGAACAGCCAGGTCTTGAGTTGTTTCCTGAAGGCGAGATGGTCCTGGGTCAGCCGAAGGTGGATGGGGAGGGAGTTCCAAGTCTTGGCAGCCAGGTAAGAGAAGGATCTTCCTCCAGCGGTGGCTCTTCGGATGTGTGGTACGGCTGCGAGGGCAAGGCTGGTGGACCGTAGCTGGCGGGTGGGCGTGTAGAAGGTCAGGCGGTCGTTGAGGTACTTGGGGCCCAGGTCGTGGAGAGACTTGTGTGCGTGGGTGAGGAGCCGGAACGTGATCCTCTTGTCGACGGGGAGCCAGTGCAGGTTCCTCAGGTGGCTGGAGATGTGGCTGCGTCGGGGGACATCCAGGATGAGTCGGGCGGAGGCGTTCTGGATGCGCTGGAGTCTTTTCTGTAGCTTGGCTGTGGTTCCGGCGTAGAGGGCGTTTCCGTAGTCCAATCGGCTGGTGACGAGTGCCTGGTTGACAGTCTTCCTGGTCTCGGTCGGGATCCAGCGGAAGATCTTGCGAAGCATACGCAGGGTGTTGAAGCACGATGAGGAGATGGCGTTGACTTGTCTGGTCATCGAGAGGGAGGAGTCCAGGATGAAGCCCAGGTTGCGTGCGTGGTCGGTTGGCTTGGGTGCGGTGCCCAGGGCTGGGGGCAACCAGGAGTCGTCCCAGGCGGAGGGCGAAGATCCCAGGATGAGGACTTCCGTCTTGTCCGAGTTCAGTTTCAGGTGGCTGTCCTTCATCCACTCGGCGACGTCTTTCATCCCTTCGTGTAGGCAGGTTCTGGCGGTGTCGGGGTCTCTGGTGAGGGAGAGGATCAGCTGGGTGTCGTCGGCGTAAGAGATGATGTTGAGGTTGTGCTGGCGTGCGATGGCTGCGAGAGGTTTCATGTAGATGTTGAAGAGGGTGGGGCTGAGTGAAGATCCTTGCGGGACGCCGCAGATGACTTCGGTGGCCTCGGAGAGAAACGGGGGGAGGAGGACTCTTTGTGTTCTTCCGGCGAGGAACGAGATGATCCACTCCAGTGCCTTCTCTTGGATACCGATGTTGCTGAGGCGCTGGACTAGGGTGCGGTGGCAGACCGTGTCGAACGCAGCGGAGAGGTCCAGGAGGATAAGGGCCACTGTTTCCCCCTTGTCGAGCAGGGTCCGGATGTCGTCGGTGGCTGCGATGAGGGCGGTCTCGGTGCTGTGGTTGGCTCTGAAGCCGGACTGTGAGGGGTCGAGGGATCCGTTCGTCTCGAGGAAGGCGGTCAGCTGTCTGTTGACGATCTTCTCGATGACTTTAGCAGGAAAAGGGAGGAGCGAGAGGGGGGCGGAAGTTTTTGAGATCGGTGGGGTCCGCTGTAGGTTTCTTCAGGAGGGCGCTGATCTCGGCGTGCTTCCAGCTCTCCGGGAAGGTGGCGGTGTTGAAGGAGGTGTTGATGATGTTCCGGAGTTGGGGTGCGATGGTGGAGTCGGCCTTGTTGAAGACGTGGTGTGGGCAGGGATCGGTTGGTGATCCGGAGTGGATGGTGTTCATCGTGCGGGCTGTGTTTTCGGTGGTCACCGTGGTCCAGGTGCGAAGGGTGGCGGTGGGGGGCGTTGGTTCGACGGTTGGGTGCGTGGGTGGGGCACCAAAGCTGTTGTGGATGTCGGCGATCTTGCGGTGGAAGAACGAGGTGAGGGAGTCGCAGAGGTCTTGTGACGGAGTGATGTCGTTGGTGCCGGTGCTGGGGTTGGAGAACTCCTTGACGATAGTGAAGAGCTCTTTGCTGTCGTGGGTGTTGTTGTCCAGTCGTTCCTTCAGGGATTTCTTCTTGGTGGTGCGGATGAGCTGGTGGTGCTTGCGGGTAGCGTGTTTGAGGGCGGTCATGTTGTCGGTGGTCCGGTCGAGGAGCCAGGCTTTTTCGAGGGTGCGGCAGGTCTTCTTGGAGTCCTTGAGGTCGTCGGTGAACCAGGATGCCTTCTTTCTTCTGGGTCTGCTGGATTTCCTTTTACAAGGGACATCTCAACTATATATCATGGTATAGGTGTGGTTTAGGTTCGCTACCTCGCATTTGGTTCGGAAGAAGCACCGGGTTCTTCCCAGACCTTAGGGCACTAAACATTTTGACCTGATTACAATACTCTCATAAACTTGAAACTACTTGGGTACATCACGCCCCCACATTAGCTGTAAACCTTTATGTTTTGTAACCCTGTCAGAAGAATCTTCACATTAAAGAATCATTTTATATCTCCTAGATAGTCTTAATTTAGCCACTTTTGCACACACAATACCCCCTCACTTTTAGGATGCCCTCATACTCGCAGCTTTCATCATATGGCATAAAAACAAAATATCTCCGACCCTTTGAAGGGCCCGTAGGGCAATACAGCACCGGCCCGATGTGGAACAAAAGCCCAGTGATGACGCATGCTATCCCTTGGGGTGTGTGAGGGCAACATGAAATAGTCCTTACTGTTCCATCCTTATGTTTAGTCCACCATTGTGCCTTTCTTTCCAACTTTCTGATAGGAACAGTACCTTCCCTGTTGATCTGACTATTGTTTTCGGAGCCCAGGTACTGCACCTCATTGGCTCCCAGGCCCCCATCTCTTTGTGCTTTAAATCCCTTGTTGTTTGCTCTGGCCATGGAAACGCTGGGTTGTCTACTAAGGGAAAGAGCAATTGCCTGGGGATATTTGTCTGCAGATCACTCCCAGATAGTCTCTATGACACCGTGATTCATTTGAAGGAGACCCATTGGTTTTACCAGTGGTCATGTCGGCTCTGGACGACTTTTGCCAGGTGTCCGGACTTGGGATCACATGGGGGAAATCATGCCTTTTCCCATTGCTACAGACACCCACGTGATCTCATAGATGGCAACCTCAGTAAAGCGCTCACCTTCATCCACCAATCATTGCCCTTTGGACACATTTACCACTGTCGCTTATGGGTAGAGTGTTCATAGTGGAAATGTTAATACTTACCTGTCTTCTTTTTTTTTTCAAGCACTATCAGTGATGCTGAAGAAACCATTTTTTCTGGAGCTGCAGCAACTACTTGCTACCCTGATCTGTGGTGCTAATAGACATAGGATAGCGTTCGAGATGATGGCTCTGGAATTGGAGGTGGGAGGCTGAGTGCCCCCAACTATGAGTTTAATTATGCTGCCTCTTAGCTCCAGTGGTTGTTGCTCTGACTTCATGACACAACCTGTTCCGAAAGAGATATGTTGGGTCTTGATCTCAGTGATGGCTCACTACTGAGGGGGTTCCTGGTATGTCCCTCTTATCGCGTAGTACCAAATGTTCGAATGAAGGTGGCAGTATGGTGCTAGAGTAAATATATACATCGCAGACATATGCACCCAGTTTACCCATGTGGGAGCCACCATCTTGAAGGACCTCCACTCTGTGGATACTTGGACTGCGGCAGGATATACAAATTGGGGGGATGGGGTGGTAGAGAGCAGGCAGCCCACCTTTGAAGATCTGATGGAAGGTGGTGACCCAGGTCCAGGGCAGTTTCTGTTATATTCAGCCCTGCGGGTGGCGGCTGGTGGAATGTGGGACCCCGAGAGAGATTTGCCTTCGGTGGCTGGACCACTAGAATTGATGCTGCCTACAAGAAGCTCAAAGCAAGTGATACCTATCATATATGTCACTTTGAATCGGGATCCTTCTGATCCCTGCTTCCATACCCTGAAGCAATGGTGGGAAGACAAAATGTCCATAGAACAGACAGAGGCTGTCTGGCAGAGGTGTCTGGGATCAAATCAAAATGCTCAAATCCGCTTTACACAATTCAATTATTTGCACCACATGTGCCTCTCCCCAGAGAGGATAGGCTAGATGTACCTAGGCGCTGGAAAGCAGTGCCCCAGATAGCAATAGGTGGAAGTGGACTTTATTCATATGGTGTGGACATGCCCAGTGATCTCAGGTTACTGGCACTCAGTAACCTCTTGTATTTCCACTATCACATATTCCATCCTACGTCGTGACCCCACTAGTTGCATCTTTAATGTAGGGATAATTATAAAAACACTTTATTGTGTTTTCAAGGTTCTGGTACTTGTCCTGACTAAGCATCGCATTGCCATGTCCTCGAAAGCACTGACTGCCCCCTCATTCACAGCATGGCAAATGGATGTGATTTGTTGGGCATCAGCAGAGGTCTCGATAAGGGCTGACACACAAGCCACCGATGAGAGATGTAACCTCCTGGAGCATGGGGACGACTACATGGCAAAATTGAGAGACCTGATGACCCTAGTTGAATGACACCAAATGACAGGATGGTAGGTCCTGGGAGATGACTGACCCCCTAGTGAATAATATACTATATGTCAATATTAGGCGGGGAGGTGGGATAACGTTGGAAGGGAGGTGGCTTTGGGCTTGGTTGTTTTGATTGATTTATTGCCTGGCTCTAATTATTCCCTATTATCCCCATTGGCACATGGGCAGTCACTTCCTGCATGACATTGTTCATGTTTATATTCTGGATTCTTGTTAGAGCCTCTGGACACTGCTGTGTTACATATTTTATTCAACTGCCTACTGGTTGTTAAAGCTGTAACTTGATGTGCACAGGCATTTTTTATGAGTGAAGCCAGTAAAAATATATATTTTTCAAAAAAGGATATTGGAAAGAAATCTGTGGCAAAATTAAGGCTGTTGTAAGATTGAAGACCAAGGACAGTGCAGAATTTGAGCTGGTGGCTGCTGGTGGACTTATATTTTGTGACTTGCACTTATCTTTCCACATGAGACATTTCCCCTACTTTTGTCTTCCTCATCATAGCTATGAGGCCGCCTCACCTCACAACAGGGAAACGCTACCTAAGCTTTCATCTATTTCTATTAAAATAATAATCCACCAATAGTGTAAAAAGCACCTCACTGTGTCCACTTCATGTCCCCTCCTCTTTTGAGATGGAGAAACGCTATGATTTCGGCAAGGTAAGCCGTACTTTCTTACTGATTTTTCTTTTATTACTGTATGTTTACAGTCTTTCTTACCTTTGGTGATGGCAAGACTCATGCACCTGGCTCAGATGCTTGAGTTGGGCTGAGGAGCCTTTTGTAATTTTTTGTCCTTTCAGGAATCGACCATTAGCGCGGTCTGGTTTTGCACTGTCTCACTGGTCTCAGTGCTCACGTATGAAGGTACGTTGATAAGTAGCGCACTCGGGCACCAGTGCATTTATTGGGGAATCTGATCTCGCGAGCTGTGATTTGGTTGCTGGGCAACCTATTTAAATAGGAAGACGCTGCTTTAGCTTGTTTCCCTGATACCTGGGACCTCTGCGGGGCAGTCTGAGGAGGAGGAATTCTTGTTAGTATCTCACTCTGAGTTGCAGACCTTAATTGATCATGCCATCACCTCAGCCTTGGCTCAGTCTATGCCCAAAAAGCAGAAACTATCTCCTGAGGATTCATGGGATTTGGACTTGGGTCCCAGAAGAAGATTTGTGCAGGGCTCTCAGGTTCAGGTCATGTTGAAACATATTAGAGAAATGTTGGGGCTTCCAGAGTAGCAACTGTTGGAGGATAAGTTCCTCTCTGTTAGAAATGGGAGCTCTAGTTAGCAGAGGTAGGTACCTTTGTCCAAATAAGGACCCTTGCTTCTAGTCAGGGTAAGGGGGATACACTCCTAAAATAGCCCCTGCTCACCCCCTTGGTAGCTTGGCACGAGGAGACAGGCTTATCTCAGAGGCAGTGTGTAAAGAATTTGTGAACACATACAGTTATACAGTGAAAACACTACAAATGGACACCATACCAGTTTAGAAAAATAAGTAAACTTTATCTAAATCAAACAGGACCAAAACAACAAAAATCAACAATACAGTAACACAAATATGACTTTCAAATGGTAGAAATTGTTCAGTTCAATGCAAATTGCGGATGCAACACTTTCCACACAAAGTACTTTGGATATGTCACGCACACAAACAAAAAGGATCGCACGGTAGGTGATGCATCAGTTCCTTACACTCAGGGAAGGTAATTCATTGGTTCCTTGCTCTGGGGGATGTGGGGTGTTGGTTCCTTACTTCTGCGCAGGGGGGTGTGATATGCCGGTTCCTTACCGGACAGGAGGCGATGCATCTGTTTCTTACTGCATGGAGAGGTGATGCATCGGTTTCTTACTGCGTCCCCCAATGATGCAACAAACTTGTAACCTTGATGCGGTGCGACGATCCGGGACTATGCATGGGTTCTTCCAGCCACACAGCTGGGCTTGTGTCAGAATCAGTGCGGTGATCTTGACTACGGAAACCGGTGCAGTTGATATGGCGTCAGCCATTTCTCGAGCCGCGGGCAGGGGCTGCAATGATTTCTTCGGCAATGCATCGGAAACTAGTGCGGATGCGTCACGCTTCTCGAACTAGCATTACGTTTTCCGGCTCTCAGCAGCAAACTGAATAGGTCAGAACTCACAGCAAGGAAGTTCAGGGGAGCTGGTGGTGAAGTCTTTGTGTCCCTGAGAGTTCAGAACAGAAGGGAAGCTCAGTTTCAAGCCCTTGGAGATCATCCTCAAGCAGGGGATATAGCAAACAGCAAAGTCCTTTCTCCTTTCCTTGATAGCAAGTAGCCTCTTGATTTCCCAGAAGTGATCTCTGAAGTCTTTTCTATCCCTGAGACTTCCAAAAGGAGGCAAGCTCTACTTGAAGCCCTTGCAGAAACCTCTAACAGCAGGATGATGAAAGCACAGTCCAGTCATGTCCCTACCCAAGACAGAAGCAGCCACTGCAGGCCAACCCCAACAGCACACAGCAGAGGGGCAGTGCTCTTCCTCCAGCTTTCCGGGTTCTTTTTCCTGGCAGGTTCCTTAGTTCAGCAGTTATCTAAAAGTCTGGGGTCTGGATCCCTCTTTATATACAGTAAATCTCTTTGTTCTCTCCTGGCCCATGGCCCAATGTGAGCCCCGACTCCAGATACACCACAGGGGGGTAGAGCCATCACTGTGGAAGGAAGGCACATCCCTATTCCAGTGCAGGTGCTACTCCTCTCACCACTCCAAATGCAGACCAGGCCTTTTCAGCCTAGCGCTGACTCATCCAGACTCTCTGGAGCCACTGCACATCGCCAGACCCTGTCACTCCATAGCCGACAGCCAATACACATCCTAGCACAGGCACACTGGATGGCTAAGCAAGAAAATACCTGCTTTCTAAAAGTGGAATTTTCAAACACAGAATGTAAAAATCATCCTCACTAAAAGATGCATTTTAACATTCTGAGTTCAGGCATACTAAACTTTATTTTCCTACCTTGTCCCCAGGGGTAGTTAGGCTTATACCATGTTATAAGCAAACTCCCCATTCTATCCTATGGGAACAGATCGCCTTGCAATAGTGATAAAAGAAATTGAAAGAATTTCACTATCAGTACATGCCACACAAACCAGGGCATGTCCTACCTTTCACATACACTGCACCCTGCCCACAGGGGTACCTTGGGCCTACGTTTGGGGTGAATAACATGTAAGAAAAGGGAAGGTTAAGGCCTGGAAGTGGGTGCACTTGCCAAGTCGACATGGCAGTATTAGACTTCACACAGTCACTGCAATGGCAGGCCTGAGTTATATTTACAGGCTGCTTATATGGGTGGCACAACCAGCGCTGCAGGCCCACTAGAAGCATTTGATTTACAGGCGCTGGGCACACACAGTGCACTTTACTAGGGAGTGACTAGTAAATAAAATAAGACAATCATGGAAATACCAACACATAACAAAAATTTGCAGGAACAGAATATGCACTTTGGCACTGATCGGCAGTGGTAAAGTGCCCAGAGTCATAAAAACCAACAAAAACAGGTCAGAAACAGAAAGCCACAAAGTTAAACAATCTGGGGGTAAACCCACTGTAAAAGTCAGGTCTAACACGCTCATAATAAAGGACCCCAGTGGCTGATGACTTACACATTCTTGATGTAATTGCAGGAATTTTTTTTAAAAAGAATGGAAGGACATTGATAAGACCAGTTTTCCATGCTTTCTGAAAAAAAGATATGTGCTTCAGTCATTTCAGGAAAAGTTCCCACAGCATCCTACACTTAATTCCATTTTGGCTAGTATGGTTTCCTCTTTGCCTTTGGCCTCGGAAGAGGAATCTTTTGCAAATTCTGTTGGTCAGAAACAGGAACCCTCATTAAAATGATAGTATGCTGCCTCTAATTTCGCGATTAGGGCTGCTACCTATGCAGAGTATTGTTTTCAAACATTGCTAAAGGATTTACATTGTTTAAAACCCCTTCTATGCTAATGACAAGGTCAGCTCGTCATGCAGTACCACTGGACCTGTGCTTATGACGAGCTGACCTTGTCATGAACAATGGGAGAATCAATCTGTCAGCACAGGAGAAAAATACCCTGTAGCATTGAAGGTGTTAATGTCCTTCACAAGCAAAAGGACACTACTAATATTGTAGCTAATATGGAGATTTTGGCTCAGTTTTTGTCAGGCGCTTCATTTGATTTTCTGTGGTCTTCTGCTACTGTGGCTGGGGTCTCTATTGCTGCTCGTCACCATGTGTGGCTGAGATAATGGACACTGGAGCAAACCCATAAAGCGCTTATCCTGCGACTTCCTTTTACAGGAGATAAATTGTGGGTGGCAAATCCCGACTACAGCTGCAATCCCAACAGCAGCTTCAAGCAAACAAATGACAATCAATCCAATATGGTGGGTGAAAGACTAAACCTGATTGTTTCCAAAGTGGGAAACCATAATATCGGACGGATGGGTGCTCAACGTTGTCCAGAATGTTTCTCTAATTTCATCTCACAGGCCGCCTGTGGAACCATTCTTTGTTTAGACACAATTGCCAAAGATTAATGTGATGCTGCAGGACATTTTTCAGGGGGTATAGAAGCTGATTCAGAAGGGTGGAATTATTCCAGCCCACCAACATCTGCAAGGGTTCTACTCTACTCCATTTTTGGCGCCGAAACCAGACTGACATTTCAGACCCATCCTGGATTTGAAAAACGTCCACGCCTTTGTACAGTACCTTCCATTCAAAATGGTGACACTGCAGCAGATCATCCTAACTATCTTGCAAGGGGATTGGATGGCCACAGTAGACCTACAGGACGCTTATTTTCACATCTCTTCTCATGCGAGCTGTCAGGAGTACCTTTGTTTCATGGTGGCGGGCGATCATTTTTAGTTCAGAGTGCTGTCTTTCGGCCAGTCCTCTTCCCCAAGAATCATTATGAGGATGTCTTGCATTTGCTTGGGGTTCATTTGTTTCCATATTCAGATGATTAGATAATTGTGGCATCTTTTTTTCTCATGGCTCAGGATGATGTTGAACAGGCCATTCAATTGGTGTCATCTCTGGGACTGCTTCTGAACAGGGCCGGACTGGGAACCAAAACTGTCCCTGGCAAAGTGCTCGGCCGCCCCCCTGTGTGGGAGGTTGGAGGTGTGACCGAGCTCTTTGCCGGGGCCGGTTTTCGGCCGATTTTGTTACAGGGCCGATTTTGCAGCTATGCTGAAAAAAGGGCCCTGTAACAAAAACGGCCCCCAGGGGCCCAAAACCGGCCCCCACCCTTGCGACGCACTGGGGGATTGCCCGGTGTCCTCAACGGCCAGTCCAGCCCTGCTTCTGAACCAGGACAAATGGAATCTACTCCCTCTACATCGGAGACAGTTCATTTGGGCATTGTTTGATTCAGAGAAGGCAAGGGTTTTCCTGCCATAAAACAGGATGGAAACTTCCTGAGCCAGACTCCAACACTTGTTGCAGCAGACAACAGTTACAACAGGAAATGGTTACAACTCCAGGGTCTTGTGTCAGCTTGTGCGGCAGTTGTTCCTTGATCTCGTCTTAACCTCAAACCATTGGACCAGCATGTTTTAGCCCACTGGTCTCTGGCTTGCCTAGATAACAACATTCAGATCCCAATCACATCTGACATCATTCTAGATCTCCAGTGGTGGCTGTCCCCACAGAACCTGCTGCAAGGGGCTTACATATCAGACCCCCTTCTACTGACACCACCTGAGAACTCTGGGTTCAAGGGTGGTGCAGGGGAAATGGTTGAGAGCCTCAATTACTCAAATTGGTGGGAGTTAGCTGCAATAGGGAGAGCGTTGTTTGCCTTTGTGAGTGTTCTGATGAGACAACCTGCCTTAGTCACGATAGACAACCAAGTAGTAACAGACAGGGGGGACAAGGTGTCCGGTTCTTGCTTCTCTGACCCAAGATATCCTGACTTGGGCAGGGAAGGATCTGTACTCGATCAAAGCAGTGTATATTGGGATGCACCATTTTTAAAGCTCTTCATGGCAATAGTCCAGCTTTTATCTCAGCGAGGCTTTAACGCTACACTCCTTAGGTCTTCCCACCTGAACCTATTGACAATCCCCTCCTTTAAACGCAAGAAGCACGGTGGTTTAAGGTTTGCCGTCTTGGCCCCACAATTCTGGAACTCCCTCCCGGTGGAGATGAGGTCTTTGACCTCTCTTGCACAGTTCAGAAAACAGCTTAAGACCTGATTGTTCTCCCAGGCATATGACGACTAAGCTACCCCCCTGCTGCTGCCTCGCCGTGACTCTAGCGCCATGAAACCGTTTGGTGTACGTGCGCTTAATAAATATTTTTAACATAACATACCATAACATTTCAAGGTCGTCCAATGAACAGGTGGACAGTCTCAGCCAGAATATGCCATCCTCCATAGAATTCCATCTCTCTCCCCAGACTTTCTGGCTGGTGACCTCGGTTCGGTCCTTCTGTTCTGGACCTTTCTGCATCCCCAGCGGATGATCTCCTCAGTCTGTTTTGCACCGAGACTCTGTGTGCTCAGGCTTGGAGCATGGATGCTCTGACTCTCCGTGGCCACAGGAACTTCTGTACACCTTTCTTCTTTTTCCCTTTCTTCAGAGGCTGCTACAGAATATTCGGAGGGAGATGGTCACGGTTGTTCTGTGGCCCCATTTTTGCCACATCGCCCATGGTTTCCGATTCTGACACAGCTGATCTAGAGCTCTGCCTTCACCTTCCTTTTTGTCTGGGTCCCCTTCAGTTCCCAGATCTTATGTAATCTCAAATCCGACTAAATCGTTTGATGGCTTTATAGTTGAGAGGTCTGAGCTGCAAGATCTAGCTTGCTCTAGAGCAGTTGCTTGTGATATCAAGTTGGCAAAGAGGTGATTCCACGCTAAGATCTTATGCAAAGAACTGGAAAAAAAGTTCTTCTTGGTGCTCTGTTATGGATCTTGATCCAGTGTCTTTATGATCTTGGTCTTTCTATGGGATGGGTTTGCTAAAAGCCTATCTCCTCCCACCTTGGCCTCCCAGTGGGTGGCCATTAAATCTTGTAGAGGGCCTAATGGGCATCTCATAGATTTTCTCCCTCTAGTTCTTACACGTTTCTGAGTGAAAACACCTGTCCAATCCCATCTTCTTTTTTTTGGGATCTTTTGATGGTTTTGGAGAGGTTACAGAGGTAACCTTTTGGGTAGGGGTGGGCTGTAAACTCTGCTCTGCAGGTGGAGTTCACAGAGTTTTGCCCACTCCACCAATGCTTGGAGCATGTAGTTTGGCAAAAACTCCGCCACCTGCTGCGTGGCAGAGTTTTTCTGGTGCGTGGTTTGCCAACATTAACTGTTTTTTCTTGCTCACGCTTGCCAACATTAAGTTGGCAAGCGTGAGCAAGAAAAAACAGCGCTCGACTGCCTCGCGGTGAGATTTCTCTACGTAGGCGGCCACAGTAGGTCGCTACCACTCGCGTTAAGAGAGTTGCAGCTCGCGTTTCGAAAGCTGACACTCAAGTAGAAAAGACTCAAGTGGCAGAAAAAGCAGCACCCTCTAGCACGCAGAGTTGTGCCGTTCATGCTGATTTTACAGCACAGGACAAGCTCCTGACGTGAAAAATCAGTGCAGCAGACCCAAATTCTGCTGCTCGCGGGACTCTGAATAATCTCGCAGAGTTTTTAGGTAACTGCAGAATTCTGCAGAGTAAAACTCCAGGAGTTCTGCCCACCACTACTTTTGAGACATAGAAACAAGCTGACATGCCTTGGTTATCTGCTTAGGTAGCTTTTTGTTGGCTGTTAATTCGGCTAGGCAGTTAGCTGACCTGTCAGCCCTTACTTAAAGTTATTTCTGGGCAAAGTTATTCTGAGTCCAGATCCAGCTGTTCAGCTGAAAATCCTGTCACGTTTTCACACAGATCAGGGAATAATTCTTCCGGTCTCACTTCTGATCAGGATGTTCCTTCTTCTCTGGATGTGAAGTGGGCCTTGCTTGTTTATTTGAGTAAGACTGAGCCTTTCAGGTCCTCTCGGTCCCTTTTTGTGTCTTATGGGTTGGCTGCCTTCTACCCCTACCATCAGTAAGTAGGTCCATCAGGCCATCACTGAGTCCAGTGACCCTCTGGGTCTGCTGTAACAAGGATGGTTTGTCCAGGTCTACTGGAGCAGACGCAGACTCCTGGGCTGAGGCAGAACTCCGTACTTTTCTCTCTCACTGAAAGTTGGACATGTTTTCTTCAGACACTAATAATTTTGTTTTTTCTATGCTCATGTCAGCTTTGCATTATTTCTGTGAATAAATATTTCTCTTTTTGCATCATATAATAGTGTCTGTTGTCCATTGCATGTGTAAATCCTCACAGGTTATGGCTTTGACGAGGAGGACATACGCATGGGTAATGAATGGATTACTTACCAATGATCTTCATTGCCTTAGGATAGTCCTCCTCGTCATGACAGCTTCCTGCCCCCCCTACCCTTCCTGGGACACAATTATATGTCACTTAATTACTTACAGGAGGGACCTCCCCCCACTTCTGCACAAAGCGCTGCGATGATGGAGGGCGGCGCTGCAATATACAGGGGCATCTCCAGCCTATGCCGGGAATATACCTTTGCTTGGCATTCCCTTAGTGTGGACGCCTATCGATACGCAGGCTTACACCCTGGGTGGATGTGGCGGTCACTACAGGTGCAGACCTCTTCTGTGAGGGGATGTTACTGGACCATGATAATTTTGTTCGGGAAACGGGAGCACCAGACCATCGGTACCTCTTACATGCTGCACTGGTACAATATGTCCGAAAGTACTGGGCCCCGCAGAGACAGGAGCCCCCCACTAACGATCTAGTCAAAACACTGTACTACATGGGTAGGGGACATCATCTCATTAGGTGGTTATATGTAGGTCTGCGGTCACATACACAAGTTGATCTGACACCGCTCCACACCACCAGGGAGGGGGACATGGACAGGACACTTGCGGTTAAGGAATGGGAGAAAGTGCTGGGACACCCTAAAAGGGTATCACGGAATGCGCGCCTTAAATATATTCAAACTATGATGTAAACTCAACAGGATGTACCCGCCAGCGCGTCACCACTGCCCTAGATGCCAGTTAGAGACAGCAGACCTAGCACACATGATATGGTCCTGCCCGCGGATCGGTAGTTATTGGGCCTCGATCAGGGGACACACGGCAGAAATCACAAAAAGGGAGATAGGGGCTACAATTGGGGGCTGTATCCTTGGTCTACGGAAGGGAACTTCTAAGTATAAAGCGCAATATAGATTTGAAAACCTGGCGCTCCTATTGACAGTGCGAGCGATCACCATGCGGTGGAAGTCAAAGACACCACCTACTATCCACGCATGGCACAGCGAACTGACGTGGTGGGGTGTTGCAGAGAGCACTGCACTGAGGCGGGAAGAGGCCAGAGGGCTGTGCAAGACCCCGATTGCGATGGACTGGGACATCATGTTGGAGGCATGTAGATCTTTGGACATAAGCTTAGACACTAACGTTAACGATACCTAAGGTGGTGACTAAACCTATAGATTAGAGTGGCATGACTCTGGGTATCTGCAGAAGTGATATGGTAGTGCGGGAAATGATTGAGCCAGTGCCGACGACCGACTCTGGAGAGAATCTCTATGTATTTTTGCAGGATTAGAGGGTGGGGGTGGGTGAACAACAGTTGTGGGTTTTTAAGTATTCTATGTTCTGGTGACACAGCAATATAAAGGTGTGCAAAAGTTCTGTACTGATATGGGCAAGTTGGTATAATACCACAACATCCTCAACTTGGCTTAGTAATGGTTAAAGCATAGAGCAATTAGGAGTTAACATTGCCTGTAATATATGACGGTGGGCTTTTGTATTGTGAAGCATGGCCACTGCTATAATATTATATACTGTATGTACATCGCACAGATATGGTATTCTATGTACATGTATGTTGTGGAGAAAAATGAAAATCAATAAAACTTTGTTTAAAAAAAAAAAAATTACTTACAGGAAGAGGTTAGGGGAGGCGCCTTTTACACTATTGGTGGATTCTTTTTTATTAGAAATAAGGAAAGCTTAGGTAGCGTTTTCCTGTCACGAGACACCTTCTTGGGATATGGTTATCACAAGGAGGACTATCCTAAGGGCAATGAAGATTACTAGTAAGTAATCCATTCATTTCCCAGAGAGGGAAAAGTACACAAAGGAGAAAAACGGAGAAAAGAAAGACGGAAAAGCGTCACAAAGGGAGATAGCAGAGACCTGCAAGACTGCGATAAAGGGGCAGGGAGTGGCTGGTGATGGAATAAGAGGCCTGAGGCGGATTTAAGACTACCCAGCCTTGGTTTTTGGCGTGCCGACATTCAGTTGCACCCGTAATGGACCTCTGAGCAGAGCCTAGGGCACCGGTACTCAATGTGTCACAAATTAAGCACGCTGCGGCAGCAGAATGCGCCAAGAGAGGCATTGCAAAGAGAGGGCAACGCTCCCTACTGTTAGTGGCTGCAGAATGGAGTGTAAGATGGACAGGTGTACGGCTGCACAAAAGGGATTGTATGATGACGTGGCTTCAAGTTTGAGAATGCAGTAAATAAGTATGGTTGCAAGCAACATCAGAACAGGGATTTTCACACTGTATTCTGTAAAGTGTAAATACCAATAAAAAGAAATACATTTTTAAAAAAAAAAACAACGCACTACGAGGTGAATAAAACTGAAAACAAAACTGGTCTCTGCCCACATTACAATGACCATACAGCGGGCCAATTGGAGTGGACTGTAATTGAACATATGAAGTCCCCTGGGAATGAAAAGCTCAACATCATGGGCAGGAGCAAAGGAATTGTGCGATTCTGGGGCTGCGGTGATTTTCGCATAGTTATAGATTTGCTGCATACTCCATAATCTGCTGTATAATCTGTAGATTTTTAATAAAAAATGTTTCCAGATCAAACGTTATAAAAAAATATGCTGACTCAGGTTCCTGCGCACCACAAGGCTTTTTACAAATGTTGACTGCTCATCTTTGTAAATGTAAATTGATACTTGTATAGCGCACTACTCACCTGCAAGGGTCTCAAGGCGCTTGTACGAATACCGCTGTGGAACCCATCCTGGCTTTCCCTGTGAGGTGTCCTGGGCACCCCCAAGGTGGAGGCCAGGCATCCTTAGCATTGTGGGGGCCGTTGTGGAGATTAAGCAAGCTATTGCCCAGAGTTGCAGAGTGGGACTCCATGATTGGAATAGGCACCGAGGCGAGAATTATCAGGTCCGTGGAATTTTGAGCCCAAGACCCGCCGAGGGGGGGAATTGAACCCTGGTCCTGGGCTAGACCTCTGCATCAGGGTCTGCCGCTCTAACCATTGAGCCACACTTCTCCACTCTTTCAGTTGTTTATTGCTGTATCAGGGTGTTAAATTGATAGTAATAAGGTGAACTCTTTTCTTCGACACTGTTACCAGCTGTAAAAATGACAAAATAATGAATTAGTACTGCCCCAAAATGTGCCACATTATGCTGCATAATTTTCCTTTTCTTGCCATGTAACTTACTCAACCCTGCCACATAATGTGATCCTCTTCTGCTGCATAAATGCAAATGGCCTGATCATGTATAATGTTGTCTTTATACCAGATTCTGTCTCTATAATAGCACTTTCAAGAACTACATGTCCCATGAATGCGCAGCCTGCTTATGCCACATTACGCTAACGCCACAGAGACAGTATTGTATTGGACATATCTGTCTGGTGTGTGCACATAAGTAAAAAGAAGAGTGCCGGCCCTGAGCCATATCTGGTGTGGGGGATGTGAATTAGGAGACAGGTTCAATGTTGAGCCCTCTAAAGGTGAGCATGGGGCCTCTGCAGGCAAACAAACACAAAAACAAACCTTAATCCAACTCTTGCAGCCTGGAGATTGGGGCTGTACCCAACAGTAAGTCACATACCTGACCGGAGGCAGGAATGTATGCCTAGCAAGGGGAGAGCAATCATCTCAGAAACGCACACTTTGCATGTAGTCATAGGTTGACTAAGGGCCATATGTGTCAAAATCTTCTTTTGCGATTCTCAAATAGCGATTATTTGAGAATCGCAAAATGCTATGTATGTAGGATTTGCAATATACATTTTGTGAATCCTACATATTCCTTAATTGTGAATCTCAAATTGCGATTCGCAATTAAGGAATACCTTCCCATTCATTCCTATGGGCCTAGAGGCCCATAGGAATGAATGGGAAGACATTCTCAATTTGCGATTAGCAATTACAGAATCGCAAATTGAGAATGCAATTCCAAGGGTGCAAGGGTGTCAAAAGGACCCCCTCTTGCACCCCTGAATTAAGCATGGATGTACATGTGGCGCACATACATGCCCTAAGGGCATGTATGTGCTTCACATTGCACTTTAAAAAATGCAAAAAAGTGCATTTTTCAAAGAAACCGCAAATTACCACCAACTTGAAGTTGGTGGTAATTTGCGATTCCTTAAGGCCAAATTGCACTTTTTTGGTGCTTCATACATTGCCTTTAAGGAATCGCTAAATTTCCAATTCCTTAAATGCAATTGCAAAATAAGGAATCGCAAATTTTGCGATTCTTTATTTTGCACGCAGATTTGCCTTCATACAAACCACTTAGCAAAATTGCGATCGCAATTTTGCTTGATACATATGGCCCTTAGTGTCTGAAGCGTGCTGGTGGTTAAATATGTAGGAGGGGAAAACAGAGAGATATATGAATGCATATCCGTTTATAACAAAAGATATTCTTTATAAAAGAATGCTGTGATGTTAATATGCAGCTCTTTGTAATGATATTTCCCCTACATGAGCTAAAGAATTAGCTAATTAGGACGAAGAAGCAGGTTACATATCATATATTTCTTCCTCGCCTTACAAAACAACATAGCGTTAGGAAGAGATCAAGAACCCTGGGAGGCGTCTAGATGTCCTGAAGAATGTCTACAGACATGTAGCTATTTTAATTGGGGCAGAAACATGTCGACTAACCAGTATGATTCAGAAAAGGGGGTGGTGATTCAAGCAAGCCGGGCCGAAGACGGCTGCAATGCCAGAAACCGGTCCCCGGAAGCTTGTTTCCTTTCCAGTAAAGAATTGGCTTGGTAGTTTGGTCTGCCCTGTTCCCATGATGCACTGGGCCAGGGTCAGACTAATTTGCATGTAGCCAGGTTCTGAACTGGGATGGTGCAGTGAGCTAAAAAACGGTGTTGGATTAAGCCCTGATCTTTTGACTGGGTAGGAGTGTTCTGCTTAATTCAGATACTCTGTCCATCACCACCCCCCCTTTTTGAATCGACTAACCAGTATAGCCAAAGACAGCCAGAAAACCCAAGCGTATCCAAGTCCTGTCTATAATGTTGTAGTGGTCGGGACAATAATAAAGTGAGGAGTAGCCATCACTACACACAGAGTCAGCAGTGAGGCCCTTGGAGAGCCATCGGGACAGCAAAGACTGTCCTGCACATGGACATTACAACCACCCAATGAAAGCGGTCATGGAGAGCCCTCGTCGCCACAGCTGCTGCTGGCAAAGACCCCCCACCTGCCCCCAATAGATGAAGCATGGCACCTAATCTGGGTAAAGGGGAGGGGCTGCATCCGTCCAACAAAAGGGCGAAGAGCAAGGTATACAGTGTGATAAATCATCAGACTAAGGTTTATAAAAGAGACTAAAATTAAATGTTTGTGGTTCTAGAGTAATCACGGAACCCATCCATTTATAAATGTATTCACCCATTAATGATCAGTGACTAGGTCAGTCACACATCCAAGCCCCCTGCAACGTCTAGTCTCTGCACTGAGTACTCTCCCACTCACTCCTTCACCATGTCTTTGCCTTTACGGCTTTACAGCTTTTCAGTGCCTTGTGGTTAGCTTTGTGATACACAATTACCACATACGCATATCCATACATCCAATACACTTACTCATTTATCCATCCACCTGACGCCTTCTCACATACCCTCACTCATCCATCCACCCTCTGACTCCTCACATCCACTCACTCATCCCTCCATCCCGTGACTTCTTCTCACATACACTCACTCATCCATCCATCCATCCTGTGACTCCTTCTCAGATACACTCACTCATCCATCCACCCTCTGACTCCTTCTCACATACACTCACTCATCCATCCATCCTGTGACTCCTTCTCACATACACTCACTCATCCATCCATCCACCCTCTGACTCCTTCTCACATACACTCACTCATCCATCCATCCTGTGACTCCTTCTCACATACACTCACTCATCCATCCATTTACCTTCTGACTCCTTCTCACATACACTCACTCATCCACCCATCCACCCTCTGACTCCTTCTCACATACACTCACTCATCCATCCATCCTGTGACTCCTTCTCACATACACTCACTCATCCATCCATCCACCTTCTGACTCCTTCTCACAAACACTCACTCGTCCATCCATCCTGTGACTTCTTCTCACATACACTCACTCATCCATACATCCTGTAAATCCTTCTCACATACACTCACTAATCCATCCATCCTGTGACTCCTTCTCACATACACTCACGCATCCATCCATCCACCCTCTGACTCCTTCTCACATACACTCACTGATCCATCCATCCACCCTCTGAATCCTTCTCACACACACTCACTCATCCACCCTGTCATCCACCCTTTGACTCCTCACATACCCTCACTCATCCCTCCATCCTGTGACTCCTTCTCACATACACTCACTCATCCAGTCATCCACCCTTTGACTCCTCACATACCCTCACTCATCCATCCATCCACCCTGTGACTCCTTCTCACATACACTCACTCATCCATCTATCTTGTGACTCCTTCTCACATACACTCACTCATCCATCCATCCACCCTCTGACTCCTTCTCACATACACTCACTCATCCCTCCATCCTGTGACTCCTTCTCACATACACTCACTCATCCCTCCATCCTGTGACTCCTTCTCACATACACTCACTCATCCATCCATCCACCCTCTGAATCCTTCTCACATACACTCACTCATCCATCCATCCACCCTCTGACTCCTTCTTACATACACTCACTCATCTATCTATCTTGTGACTCCTTCTCACATACACTCACTCATCCATCCATCCACCCTCTGACTCCTTCTCACATACACTCACTCATCCCTCCATCCTGTGACTCCTTCTCACATACACTCACTCATCCATCCATCCACCCTCTGACTCCTTCTCACATACACTCACTTCTCACATACACTCACTCATCCCTCCATCCCGTGACTCCTGCTCAGTCATCCATCCATCCACCCTCTGAATCCTTCTCACATACACTCACTCATCCATCCATCCACCCTCTGACTCCTTCTCACATACACTCACTCATCCCTCCATCCTGTGACTCCTTCTCACATACACTCACTCATCCATCCATCCACCCTCTGAATCCTTCTCACATACACTCACTCATCCCTCCATCCTGTGACTCCTTCTCACATACACTCACTCATCCATCCATCCACCCTCTGACTCCTTCTCACATACACTCACTCATCCCTCCATCCTGTGACTCCTTCTCACATACACACACTCATCCATCCATCCACCCTCTGACTCCTTCTCACATACACTCACTCATCCAGTCATCCACCCTGACTTCTTCTCACATACACTCACTCATCCATCCATCCACCCTCTGACTCCTTCTCACATACACTCACTCGGTGCACAGACATAATATCGACTCCAAAATATCGTTTGGACAGAATATCGAGTTTAAAATATCGTTTGGACAAAATATCGACAGGACAGAATATAGACAGCCAAAATATCGTTTTTAAGGTAAGTGAAGTAATATCGACTGTAAATAATATAGAAAGTGAAAATATGTAAGTATATAATATAGATAGTAAAAAAAATTGTTTTTATTTTTAGGGTTCTGGGTCAGTTTTGGGTTTTTGGGTAAAGGGGTATTTTTAGGGTTCAGGGTCAGTTTTCAGTTTTTGGGTAAAGGGGTATTTTTAGGGTTCAGGGTCAGTTTTCAGTTTTTGGGTAAAGGGGTATTTTTAGGGTTCAGGGTCAGTTTTGGGTTTTTGGGTATTATTTTATTATATTTTGTTACTATATATATATGTTTTAACACCTTAGGAGCTTCGTACACATACCTCCCCAGTGCTGCGCTGTCCATTATCCAGTGCTGAACTGGACGTCCAACGGTCGCACGCAGCACTGGGGAGGTAGTGCCCGTGACGACCGTTGGCTGACGGCAGCACTTAAAGGGTTAATAAATATGAAATAAAAAAATATTTATTTAACTTTCATTAATTATTTAATTATTATAAGTTCATTTAAGTAATTTTAAGTATATTTTAGTAATTAATTATTAATATTAATTTAATTTAACACTGTTTTTAGTAAATACGATAATTTTTACAACTATATTTTTGTAAACGATATTTTTAACTCGATATTTTTGTACTTACCTGTTTGTAGATAGAAACTCGATATTTTGTCTCTCGATATTTTGTCAACAATATTTTTGATGGTCGATATTCTGTCCCTCAATATTATTTCAGTGATCCCACTCACTCATCCCTCCATCCTGTGACTCCTTCTCACATACACCCACTCATCCATCCATCCACCCTCTGACTCCTTCTCACATACACTCCCTCATCCAGTCATCCACCCTGACTTCTTCTCACATACACTCACTCATCTATCCATCCACCCTCTGAATCCTTCTCACATACACTCACTCATCCAGTCATCCACCCAGACTTCTTCTCACATACACTCACACATCCATCCATCCACCCTCTGACTCCTTCTCACATACACTCACTCATCCCTCCATTGTGTGACTCCTTCTCACATACACTCACTCATCCATCCATCCACCCTCTGACTCCTTCTCACATACACTCACTCATCCAGTCATCCACCCTGACTTCTTCTCACATACACTCACTCATCTATCCATCCACCCTCTGACTCCTTCTCACATACACTCACTTATCCAGTCATCCACCCTGACTTCTTCTCACATACACTCACTCATCCATCCATCCACCCTCTGACTCCTTCTCACATACACTCACTCATCCATCCATCCTGTGACTCCTTCTCACATACACTCACTCATCCATCCATCCACCCTCTGACTCCTCCTCACATACAGTCACTAATCCTTCCATCCTGTGACTCCTTTTCACATACACTCACTCATCCATCCATCCACCCTCTGACTCCTTCTCACATACACCCACTCATCCCTCCATCCTGTGACTCCTTCTCACATACACTCACTCATCCATCCATCCACCCTCTGACTCCTTCTCACATACACTCACTCATCCAGTCATCCACCCTGACTTCTTCTCACATACACTCACTCATCTATCCATCCACCCTCTGAATCCTTCTCACATACACTCACTCATCCAGTCATCCACCCAGACTTCTTCTCACATACACTCACTCATCCATCCATCCACCCTCTGACTCCTTCTCACATACACTCACTCATCCATCCATCCACCCTCTGACTCCTCCTCACATACACTCACTAATCCCTCCATCCTGTGACTCCTTCTCACATACACTCACTCATCGATCCATCCACCCTCTGACTCCTTCTCACATACACTCACTCATCCCTCCATCCTGTGACTCCTTCTCACATACACTCACTCATCCCTCCATCCTGTGACTCCTTCTCACATACACTCACTCATCCATCCATCCACCCTCTGAATCCTTCTCACATACACTCACTCATCCAGTCATCCACCCTTTGACTCCTCACATACCCTCACTCATCCAGTCATCCACCCAGTGACTCCTTCTCACATACCCTCACTCATCCACGCCACACAGAGCTGGAGAGTGCCTGGGGGCAGTGTCTGCTACTAGGTGCAGGCATGCTGACACAGAGGCAAGCTGCTGTCTGTGCGCTCCTCAGGGGACACACCCTTCCAAACACTGACTTTCAGTGACCCTTACAAGTTACACAACGAGCTTAAGAGCCGCAGCGTCACACACGGTGGCCACACTGATACACTTCTATTACGCAAAGGGCTCAGGGCCGGAATAATGCTCTTAATCAGAAAGGTAATAGGCCTCAAAGGCTTATGGGTAAGAGCGAGGGATATCCGGTACTTACAGTTTTCGTGCTGAGCATAGCACAAGCTGTCACCTTGACAAACTCTGAAACCTCTGCACGCCAAGAGACAGGAAGGAGCACCTTCTCTGTGGAAACCGGAAGGGGGCAGTGTGCCAAGAATGTCCGAACAGGAACGCATTTCCAAAGTCCTGTAGAACCTGATGCCAATCTCCCTCCAACCAAAAGCGATCCTTGCCATTCAAAGCACGCCACCTACTTGTGCCCCTTGAACAACGACTTCGCTTATCGACCCTCGAATGATGAAACACAGTCGCCTGCAATGCCGACGCCGGGGGAATCCTGATTCCATTCCTAAACCCGGCTACGCCATGATTAAGATCGTTAGTTTTGTGCTACTTACGTCATCGGAATGTTTTTCAAACACGATTTTTTCCCGGAATAACTTACTGAAATCCCACAGAGAAAAGCACAGCTTTCCAAGCTCGTGCATCAAGGAACAGCAAACACCTGTTATTAAGAGGTTAGTCATCATTCTGCGGTGCAGAGAGGGGAACAGCTGAATTATACCACACTCAGTAAATACTGGGGGGCAGATTTACAAGCCCCTTGCGCCGCTTTTACGCCGCCGTTGCGTCACTTTTGAGACGCAGCGGCGGCGCAAAAGATGCACCATGGTGCGGGGTATTTACAACGTGACGCATCTCCCAGATGCGTCACATTGTAATGCCCTGCACCAGAAGAGGCGTACCATCGCAGGGGGAGGCGTTCCTGCGCAGGAACGCCTCCAAAAAGTGGCTGAGTGAAATCTACAAGATTTCACTCAGTCACTTTTGGGCCCATGCTTCGTCAAAACCCTGCGCCTGCTTCAAGCAGTCGTAAGGATTGACGCAGCATTGTACACATAGGGCCCCCCGATCATTGCTGGAGCTGCATTGTGCTTGCGACGCAACTCCAGCAATGCGTCGCTTTTACGGCACAGATGCGTCACGCATCTGTGCCGTTTTTGCCCCATGGTGCGCAGCATTGTAAATGCAGCGCATCATGGGTGGCGGGGCCACGGCGCACAATTACTGGCGCATCCTTGCCGATATGCAGGGATGCGCCAGTAATTGTAAATCTGCCCCTAGGGGTGTTGGTGCTTATCGTATGTCTGCACAAAACTCACGCAGAACTTGTGACAACCCCCTTTGTTGATGGAGCGAGGAATGAAACTGAAGACACGAGCCTGTGCTGTGGACCTTTAACCCACTGAGCTAGTTTACTAACTTTTGAAAAGACTGTGGTAAATGTGATGGGAGTTTGAGAGGGTAACCTCGACATTAGAACACACCACCTGTCCATAAACACGCCGACTTCTCCAGCACACCAGGGCTCCTACTCTTAGGCTACAATTACACATTCATCCATAGTGGGTGTCGAGACAAGATAGTGACACACAGCGCCCGTGATTTTTCACTGCAAGGATCCCCCGCCCTGTCAGGGGCTTGATCTGAAGCAGGGACAGTGGAGGTTTATGGCAAGACCGGAGGCTCATATTATACTTTCTGATTTTGCATTTATTTTTTTTATTTTTTTTAGATTTGTACAAAGCTTTATTTCGATATGAAATATCTTAAAAAGCACATGACAGTTAAAATACAATACATTTGTAAAGAGCATCTGAATAAATACATAAACCAGAATACAAGAATTAAAAAGTCATTAAACCAATTGAAGCTTTGGATATAAGGATAAAAACAGTCGCCATATAAAGTTATCTACGGTCTTTCATTCTAATCAGCCATGCCCAACTAGGAACTTTAGCTGCTCCACAGGCTAAAGTGGTGTTAGGATCTGTCTGTACAATTCTAAGAGCATTGGCATGGTTGTTGTTCTTAAGCTGACGGCAAACAGGTTTTAGCCATTTTGACCTAGGATTCTTGTAGGCACTACATATAAAAAATAAATGTGGTATGGTTTCGGGTGTGTCGGTGCAAAACGGGCAATTGGCAGGTGTTTGGTGGGGGGGGGGTTTCCACTTGCAGGTACGTTTACGTACCGGAAGAGTTCCCAGTCTAAACTGGATGTACAAAGCCCTATCTCTGGGTTTCCTAATGAAATCCAGATAGGGCTCAAGACGATAAACAGTCTTGTGTAAACGGAACTCATCTGTCAACCTGCCCAAGTTAGAATCTCTAGCCTCTTGGGTATCAACCCATAGCTAATAAGCTCTCTTAATCTCCAATTTAGACACCGACACACCCGTCTCCCATGCAGTATTAAAACCAATAGCAAGCAAAAGTTTCTTAACCCTAGTAAGCCAGACAATTTTATGGGACCCCTGCATGTTCATGACTTCTCTAAGGGCGTTTGCGTACCTAGATAGCTCAGGTGTACGCCACAAACGAGCCCAATAGAGAAGCGGGCGCAAGGTGATAAGGTCTTTAATCGAACGGCGTCCAAAATAATAGTGGAGGGGTGTGGTGGGGGTGCCCCTAGGTAGTGAAACGAGCTCCCTAAAAAACTTGTTTTCGGCCATAACAAGGGGATCAACGTTGTTGAAGCCTCAGAGCTCTGCTCCATACAAAGCACTACCTATAGCTTTTGCAGAATAGATCTCCAGTGCCGGTGATATGGGTCTGGAAGTTGAGGCTCTATGTTCCCTCCCAATGACTCCCAAGACTCGTTTGTGATTCAGGGCCATTTTCTCAATATGTGGCTGCCACTTCAGTTGGTCCGATATCCTTATCCCTAGGTAATCAAATACTTTAACACGCTCTAGGGGCACATCATCAAGAGTAATCGTACAATTGGCTTTCTTGCTAGGGTTAAAATAAAGGAGCTTGGTTTTGGTTGTATTCATGACCAAGCCCCTTAAATTACAAAATGTAGAGAACCGATCTAAAAGCTTCTGGAGCCCCATAGGTGTTTTAGACACCAATAGCGTATCATCCGCAAAGAGCATAGCGGGCACTTTAACACCAGCCAGAGTCGGGGCATCAGCATCAATATCAGATAAAAAGGGAATGACCCCGTTAACAAACAGTGAAAAGAGAGTGGGCGCCAGGACGCATCCCTGGCGAACACCTCTGTTTACCGGGATTTTGTCCGTTTTCTGATCCTGAGTGCCCCACCGTATGCAAGCATAATTACCGTCGTGCATACGAGCCAACAGATTCAAGATGGGGGGGGGGGAACCACATCTCTTGCAAAACTGTCCACAGGCGTTCTCGAGGGACCAGGTCGAACGGCGTTTTTAAATCAATAAAGGCCAGGTAGAGGCCACCCTTGCCAATAGTTACTATCTTCCAGTAAAGTAACACCAGCCTAAATGCCTGGTCAATAGTGCTTGTGCACGCCCTAAAGCCTGCCTGGAATTGGGAAATTATATTATTCTCCTCCGCCCATGAAAGGATCCTCTCCAGTAGAACCCTGCCAATCACCTTCTGACCAGCATCAATGAGGCTGATTGGACGATAGTTGGCAGGGTCTCTTCTAGGTCCCTTTTTGTAAATCGGGATCACCTCGGCCCCTTTCCAGGAAGTCGGGACCGGAGCCCTCCTGTAGGAGGGCATAAGTCAAAATGGAAAAGAACTTGGCCCAATGCTCAGTGTTCGCTCGGAAAAGGTCGCCCGGATGCCATCCTGGCCCGGAGCCTTCTTTTGGACAAGTTTATTAATAGCAATCTCGACCTCTTTTTGCCCTACAGGGTCAATGGTGGACACAGTGGGTATCATGGATACCACCTCCTGTCCGGGCAGTTCACTGCTATCCAGAGCCCCTACCCCTTCATATAAACTCCTAAAATGGTTGAACCACTCCCCATCAGTAATATGGTTCGGTATTGGATCTGAGTCGCCACTGCCTGCCCTTCTGACCAGAGCCCAGAACCGCTCTCCATTCTTAGCCTGACTAGCCAGCTTCAGCTCCTCCCAGTGGGAATCATCCCAAACCCTCTTTACCACCAATATTGCTCGTCTATATTGGGATCGGGCTAAGCGGACCTCAGCAGCATCTCGGGTTTTGATGGCAGATATCAAATTAGTTTTTGCCCTCCTGCAATCGTAGTTATACCACTTTGCTGCAGGTTTTCTACTCTTATTTTGGGAGGACGCCCCAGTATCTATAAAAAGGGCAGCCACCCTATCAATTGTTTCAGTATAAATCACATCCACCTGGGGGAAGCCTGGATCATTAGTACAACTTGCAGAGAGCTTCTCAGTCTGGTCTCTTACAATCGACCCAAGATTGCTTATTTTGTGGCCGTCGAGGGCAAATTTTTGCCATTTGATAAATCTTTTGCAATTAGAGGGGATGATTTCCCTTGTCGCTAACCTCGGTCTATTCCTAGACTGAGGCTTCCACCTAAACAACTGGTTCAGCATGCAAAGGGATAGTGGGTTATGGTCGCTATGGATAGATGGAGTGACAATCATGTCTCTCACATGTTTCCATAATCTTTTGTCAACCAGAATGTAATCTATTCTGCTAGGGCAGGTGACTCTATTGTAGGTATAAGCTCCCGCAAAATCTGATGGTGTACGCCCATTCACAGCCACCAAAGCGTGTTCCATTAGCAAGGCATTCATTTGTATGACAATCGGTGTCCATTTTTTAATTGGCGCGATTGTCAGTTGCGGTATTCCCCATCTCGCATCCTCATCATAAAGACCTCCCGCTCCGCCCACCACCAGCGGTTCAAAAGTACAATTAAAATCGCCAGCGACGGAGGAGGAGCTTCGCGGGCATCCATGATGGTCGCAGGGAGCACAGAGCTCCCGAGACCCGCGCCGCCCTTCGCAAATAACCTGCTTATATCCTGATTCTGAAGATGGGCTTTTGAAGGCGATCTTTGGCTGACCTTAATATTCCTTTCAAAATTGAAATCGGACGTCGGGGGCCACCTTTTCATCGACTCGTACTTTTACGGCCTGCCCCGGGACGGGGACGGGAGCTCTGCTGATCTTCAGGCCGAGGAGTAGTTGAACAACAACGGCCAGAGGGGTCTTTCCCCAGGCGGCCTCACTTCAACTTTCAGTTTCACTTTCCTACTCCGGGCTCTGATTGACTGGCATTCTTTTTGACCTACTCAGGATCCGGCTCGATTTCGCTCTACTGCTGAGTGCCTTCTTCCGTGCGTGTCTGGCCTCCAGCCCTATTGGCATTTTCTTTACTTTGACCCCATTTCGTGTACTTTTGGCCTCATTGTGATCGGCCATTTTCACCAGGTCTCGAGTGCCCCTCCGGGGCACTGTTTCCAATATGGCCACCAGACCGGACACTGAGAAGCGCAAGACGAAAACGCCTCTCCGTGGGGGGCAAACTCAAACCAATGTGATGGATCGCTACACCCATCCTAAGGGATCCCCCAGTGGCACTGGCCGTACTCCTGAAGACCCCACGGTGGATCTTGCTGCGCCCACGGAGGTATCGCTTCAAGACGTCATGAGCGCCATCACCAGTATGAAGGCTTCCATGGGACAACAGTACGAGGCCCTCGCCTCCAAGATCGATACGGTGGCTGTCGATGTCACGCTGATTAGAGCGGACCTGACGAAGACCAATGAAAGGGTCAAGGCGTTGGATCTGAAGACCTCCAGCCTGACTACTGATGTCACGGAAGTACAGACTGAGATCGGCAACTTGCGTTCTTCACAGGACTCGGTGGCCCGTCGGCTTGAGGAGTTTGAAAATAGGGCCCGGCGTAATAATGTACGCATTATAGGTGTTCCGGAAAATCCCGAAGATGCTGCCACCGACCTCTTGGTGGAAGACCTGGTCCTGAATCACCTCGCCCCCGCCGGCCTTAGTAAATTCTTCGCTGTTGAACGGGCCTATCGATTTCCTGGTGGGAAGCTGAAACCGGGTGCCTCCCGAGACCCATTATTGCCAAACTCTTCCACTTTCGGGATAGGGACACTATCCTTCGGGCTTCTCTGGAGAGCGGCCCTGTGAAATTTGAAAACACCACTGTGAACTTCTATCCCGACTTTACTCCACTGGTTCAGCGGAAGAGAATGGGGTTTCAGGGAGTGAAGCAAAGGCTGTGCGATTTGGACCTTAAGTACGCCATGTTGTTTCCAGCCAGACTACGGATCAAATATGAGGAACAAACGTTTTTCTTTGATCGTCCGGACAATGTCAGTGACTGACTTGATTCCCTGCCAAAAAGAGGTGATCGAACTGAGCACCCCGGTGGCGCTGACGGTGGCTCGCCGGAGCAAGAGTGACATTATGGTTCCCGACGTCTGAACTTTCCGCCTGTTTGTCAGCTGAGTTTGGATAATTGTTCTTTTGTTCTATTCTGGATCGGCCCGATTGTGGCGGGGGTGTAAGGGGACTCTTCCTCCTCCTGGGTTCTTTGTGTAGATTAGTTTTATGATTGGGCGACAGGCACACTGCAAGTTGGGGTGGCTTTTGAGTCGTACGCAGGGGTGCAGGGTGGGGGGCGTTGTAACGGGTTCAAGTTGGGGGGTGGTGAGGGGGTGTTTGTGTGTTTATTTTTTGTTCACAAGGCATTGTATTGTTTTTCGTCCATTTCAATCATTGGGTCCTGAGAGGGGTGTGCTCTGTTTCCTTCACGGGGATGGGGGGTAGTGAGTTGAGACTGCTTTCCTGGAATGTCAATGGTTTGGGAGACAGGATAAAACGAGGGGTTGTGCTGCAGTTCCTTAGACGTCATTCCCCTGATATTGTTCTTTTGCAAGAAACGCATTTAATTGGTAACGCATGCCAGGCTATGAATAGACGTGGATACAGACTGGTCGCTCACTCTGGATTCACTTCCGGCTCCAGAGGAGTGGGTATTCTCATCCGGTCCTCTCTCCCCTTTGAAATTGATGATGTAATACTCGACGACAGGGGGCGCTACGCTGCGCTCACCGGTAGATGGGAGGGAAAGACGCTTTCCATACTCACACTGTCCGTCCCTCCGGGCCTGCAGACGTCGACTTTTGCTGACCTTGGGCGGCTCTTATTGGGTCTTCCTGAGGGTCTTCTGATCCTGGGCGGAGACTTTAACTCCGTGGTCTCTGGCACTTTGGATCGCCACCCTCCTAGAGATTTGGCTAGGTCTCAATTGTGGCTGGCTGACCTGCTGGACACTTTTGGCCTTATAGATAGTTGGAGGTTGATGCACCCTACGCAGCTACAATATACCTTTCACTCGGGGGCCCATGGTAGTCTTTCCAGGTTAGATTATTTCTTAATGCCAGCAGCGCAATTACCCTCCATCAAAGAGATCCGTCAGCTTCCCAGGGGCATTTCTGATCACTCCCCCCGTGGCTTTGTGTTGAGGCTGGGGTGGGTAGCGAGGGTAGAGTGGCTCCTATAAATCCCTGGTGTCTTCGCAATCCTAAAACCCGCTCTGCACTGTAGAAATCCATTGACCATTACTTCGATGAAAATGAGGGGTCTGTTTCTTCTTCTGTTTCATTGTGGGAGGCCTTCAAGACTGTCATTCGTGGACATTCTTTATCTTTCATTGCTGCTTCCAAGAAGGCTAAATGAGAGGAACTTGTACGCATCGAAACTGAAATAACTGCGCTTGAGAGTGATCTTGAAGGTGATGTCACTCGTCTAAATTGCATTCCCTCAGTTTGAAACAAGCTGATTATAGAGCCCTTGTGACCGACGCGGCGAAAGCGATGAACAGAGAGCAACAGGGCAGGATAAATGACTTGGGCGACAAGGCTGGTAAACTGATTGCGTGGCTGGACATGAAAGAGAGAGTGAATCATGTCGTCCCTGTGATTGAAAGGCCGGATGGCGAGTGTGTTACTGACCCAGCTGGTATTGTTGAGTGCTTTGTTGATCATTTCTGAACCGTATACGCCTCGGTCAGTGATAGGGACGAGGAGGATTCCCAATTGTTGTTGCGAGACATAGCATTGCCTCGCCTTTCTGATGATGATAGAGCCCTACTGGATGCGTCTTTCACTATAGATGAAGTCGCTGTTGCCATACGTTCCCTTCGTTCTGGCAAGGCAATGGGTCCTAATGGTTTGCCCATTAAACTATATAAGCTACGACCCGACAAAATGGCGCCCTACTTAAGGAATATGTTCCTTGAGGCTTTCGATTCTGGTTCCCTCCCCGTTGACCAGCGACTAGCTACCATCGTTGTAATCCACAAGGAGGGTAACCGCGCGATCGCTGCGCCTCGTATCGGCCCATTTCACTACTGAATGCCGAACCCAAGATACTGGCAAAATTGCTAGCTAATCGGTTGATTACGGTGATTAGTGACTTGATCCATCCGGATCAATCCAGCTTCATTCCACACCGGAATACCGCCCTTAATCTTCGGAGACTTCACGGAGTTCTCGCGAGAGTTGGGACTCTTACTGAGCCGGCCATTTTAGCCTCCTTGGACGCCACTATGGCTTTTGACACTATAGAATGGCCTTATCTTTGGGCGGCTCTCTCCAAATTTGGGTTTGGTCCGACATTCATCGCCTGCGTGAAGCTTCTTTATGAAAAGCCCCTCGCCCAGGTGGTTGTTAACGGTAAGGTCTCCGGTGTCTTTACACTTGGGCGTGGCACCCGGCAGGGTTGCCCGCTGTCCCCGTTGCTTTTTGTCCTTGCTTTGGAGCCGCTGGCGGAGTGGCTCCGTTGGGAGCCTTCAATGAAAGGCATTAGGTGGACTCCCGACTTTGAGGACCAAATCTCGCTATATGCGGATGACATCCCTTAATGTGCTTTTTGATGTTCTGACCTCCTTCGGGAAGAACTCAGGTCTCATTATTAATTGGACTAAATTGGACTAAATCGTGCATCTACGTTTTGTCCGGTGAGCTTCCTCCACTGCCTCGTAGATTCCCGATTCAAATTGCTGATACTGGCTTTAAATACTTAGGGATTTATGTTTCCTTGGATCCCGCAGTTCGCTATGAACGCAATTTGCTACCCCCTCTTCACCGGCTCAAACTTGACGCTGCACGATGGCGGCAGTTGCCTATGTCGCCACTGGGTCGCGCGGCTCTTTTCAAAATGATGTCGCTGCCCAGATTTTTGTATGCACTCCAAAAAATGTTTGACCCCATTCCATCCGGTTATTTTCGTGAAGTGGAGCACCTGCAGAGGCGGCTGATCTGGGACGGGCGTGCGCGAATTGCTCTGTCTAAGCTCACGCTTCCGTGGTACGATGGAGGCATTGCCCTCCCAGATATCAAGGGCTACTATTGGGCTTCTCAATTAAGTGCTGTTAACCAGGCAACTTACGCTCCTGGTCCTACCCCGGCCTTTGCCATGGACAAGCACCTCTTGCCCGGTGCAAATTTTAATAGAGCGCTATATTCCAAGGGGCCTCATAGGACGTTGACCGGGCCCACGAAAATCGCTGTAAGAGTGTGGCACGATGCGAATGTGGCCTTGGGATGGTGTGATAGGTTGACGCGTGCGACTTCATTGTATGCTTCCGAAGGTTTGGGCAATTAGTGGCGGTCGAAAGGCTTTGATAAATGGGACATGATTGGTCTAAGTAAGGTAGGTGACCTCTGGACTAAAGGGAATGTGAAGACCTTCGAGGTGCTCAAGACGGAATATGAGCTTGGAGACAGGGAATTCTTTAGATATGCTCAGGTACGTCATGCTCTGCTGTCAGTTTTTGCTGTGGGAACTGCTATTCCCGAATCCTCGCCTCTCGAGGACCGTATCCTGGACGGCCATGTCCCTGATAGTACAATTTCACTGATTTATAAAAAACTGATCAACACCAGAATTGACTTGCTTGCGCACCTCAGGGCTTTATGGATTGCCGACGGATTGGAACTGGACGAAGAGGACTGGCAGTCTGCTTTGTCCTCGCCTAAAGAGGTTGCCATACCCGCCCGCCTTCGGTTTGTCCAACTTAAGATGCTTCACCGTGTGTATGTCACTGGTCCGAGTCTGGTTCGAATAGGTTATTCTTTGGATGGGCTGTGTAAGCGTGGCTGCGGCGTGATTGGCACCTTCATTCACATTTTGTGGGAATGTCCCGAAGTGGCTGGTTTCTGGTCCCGAGTGCATGCGATTATGGAAAATGTCACGGGAGTTCCGCTTCTACCCGAGGCCCGGCGCTGTCTCTTGAATGTGTGGGAACCTAACAATTATAATGCTTCTCAGATCTGCTGGGCGACCCTCGGCAACATGATTGCTAAGAGGGATATGGCACAGCTATGGGGCTCCCACAGACCGCCCACTGTACTGGCGTGGAAGGAGAATATGGACTGGTGCATGTTTAGGGAAAAGACAGTATATTTGTCTCGGGGCAGACCCAGAAAGTGGAACAGAATTTGGTCACAGTGGAATGCTTATCGTGGAAATATATGTACTCCCCCACATGACTCTACCTCTGATGTCCCCTTGTCCCCCTAATTGGCATTCCCAGTGTTTTGTATCGACTGTATATATTGCATTTTTTCCTCGCTGCCCCCCCCCTCCCCGCTATTGCTTTTAACTATACTGTACGTTTTGTAATGTTCGGAGCTGCTCCCACATGGACTCAGGATCACCATCACTGTACTTTTGCCTTGTGCTTTATGTGTTGTTGTTTGTTGTTAATTTCAATAAAAATATAAAAAAAATAAAAAATCGTCAGCTACTATGGGAAGTGAATCTGTTGGACAACTTATGAGTGAGTCAGCTAGTGCAGAGATAGTCGGAGATTTTGCCCCCCCTTGCAGACCTCTGGAATAGACGTTAAAAAGCTCCAGAGTCACTGTAGCCTGGGGGTCTCTGATCGTTAGCCTCATCACGTCCATTGATGAGCTATTATGATGGATTACTCTACAGTTTAATGCTATCTTTACCCAGATTAACAGGCCGCCCGACGGGCAACCCCGACCTGAGGAGAATGCTGGGACATGGAAGGTGGAATAGCCCGACTTGTGCATTGGTTCGAGACACCAAGTTTCCTGGAATATACACAAGTCGTATTTATCTATGAGGTTATTCCAATCAGGGAGTAATACTTTTTTAGACAAACCCGCGACATTCCATGAAATGATGTTGAGGTTACCATTATTACCATTGTAACAACTATCGTATACCGAGACTAACCCAGGGTCAGAGCCTGTGCCGCTAATCTCTGTTGGAACCCAATGGCAAGTCTTAGCAGACACTATAAGCTCAGTTTCCCCATATATGCCACATCCTTCCCGGATAGCATTGTCCAAAGAAATCATCCGGTCCAGAGGTGAATGTGGGGGATACACATTCTCCCTAATAAACCCTGGTGAGTTGGTAGCCAGGGATGATAGAGGGCTGTTGGACTTGGCCCGCAGGGCAGGTTCACCCCTAAACTTTTTGCCTTATGTGTGACCCTGTGTCAGTGATTTCTGGGTCTCTGCGCACTTTTCCCTGGGTCCCAGAGTGAAAGTGCGTGCGTGTAGCATGGCTGGCCTGCCCTCCCATAGGAATGCATGGGGAATGTGTGTGTCCCTGGTAGTTCCTGATGCGTGGGGAGTGCAGGCTCGAGTTTAGTATGTGTAAACTCGTGAGAGTGAATGCTGCGAGATGGTATATGCGGCATGTATGTGTCTAGAAGGGAAGTGCTACTTCTGGACATTGAGATATGTGTGCGTGTGCTGTGAGGGTGCTGGAGCGTGATTGGCTGGAGCTGGCTGGCATGCCAGGCTCCAGGAAGTCTGGATGGGTCTGCCCGGTGGTGAGTGGGAGATTAGCATGAGTGATGTGTGGGAGGAGTGTACCTGTGTCCTGGATGGGCTGGGTTTTCCCCACACAATGCTGGCTCCGCCCCCCTGTGGTGTGTCTAACGACCCTAGCCTCCCCAGTGAAAGAAATGGGTGGTTGGGCCATCAAGAGTGCTCCAGAGCCAGCTGAAACTGGTTTTCCCCCACCCTGCACCTTGAAACAAAGGATTTGTTACTATAAGAAGGGGCTGTGTCCCCTTGGAAAAGGTTCTGCTTTTGGATCCTGCCAGAGGGGGCTGTCGCTGCTGCTGGGGCCAGGAGGACCGCCACTTGGGGTGTCTCCCTGCCTGGAGACCCAGTGTGCTGGCTCTGGCCCAGCCTTGCCCCCCCTGCCTGCCTCCAGCCCCTGCTGGAGCCTTGTCCTGTCCTCCAGTGCTGGGGAGCACTGAGGACTCCTTGCCTGCAGCCTGAGAGCGCTGCTCTCTGCCCTTCAGCGCTGGGGAGCGCTGGAATCCCTGCATAGCGCTTGGAAGCGCTGTATTTTGGCCCTAGCGCTGCGAGCGCTGTGAGAGCACAGCCGGTGCCCACCCGGCATCTGATCGCCCTGTGTGGCGGTTTGACGGCGCGGGTGCCACCCCGCTCATTGCCGCTTTGTTTGCCCGTTTTTATTGGATTCACGAGGGAGCCCACTCCTCGGATCCTGGGAAGCCGCCTGCCTGCCTAAGAAGCGAGCCGCCGCGCTGCCCGCGGCGACCCGGAAGTGGTAAGCGGCCCGGCCAATCCCAGCACGGCCCAGGAAAGGCCGACCGGAAGTCCCGCCTCCTCAGCCGAGCCGGGGAGGGAGAAGCTGCCGGCCGGGTCCCCGAGGCTCCCCGAGTGGAGAGGGGAGCCCCGGGACGAGGGGAAAGGAGCCCCGCGGCGAGAGGAGCCGCCCTGCAGCCCAGAGCCGGTGAGTGTTGCGAGAAGCGAGGGGAGGGGCGCCGGGACACGTTGTCGGTGTCCGCCCCCCCCCTCGCTTCTCGCAACACTCACCGGCTCTGGGCTGCAGGGCGGCTCCTCTCGCCGCGGGGCTCCTTTCCCCTCGTCCCGGGGCTCCCCTCTCCACTCGGGGAGCCTCGGGGACCCGGCCGGCAGCTTCTCCCTCCCCGGCTCGGCTGAGGAGGCGGGACTTCCGGTCGGCCTTTGGTTGTTGTTGCTGGGGTGCGTGCGCAAATACTTAACTTACATCGCCTCCAAGTTTAGCCTTGCTGCTCGCGCCACGTTACCTAGAGGGTGAGTAGGGGTTATCTTGGCGTGTAACTCCCTTGCCCTGACTTGGGTGTGGTGATCTCTGATTGACTTTGGCGAAAGCCCTGGCCAGCCGGGGATCCCATTTCCAACAAGGGCTATCTATAGTCTCTGGTAACCCAAGGGGGCTGTTATCAGTACTTCTAATGGGGGCAGATGAGTCAGGAGAAACCCAGGAAGCCACTGCCTGTACCGGAAGTCAGTCGACAGCTTCCAATCCACTATACCGGTTTTGGCAAGGGATGGAAGCTGGACCAAGCTGAAAATCTGACCAACCGCCATGGTTCCAGTTGCTTTCAAAGTTGGGTCTCCCTGCTCTCCATTGTCTTACAGTCCAATCATCATCATTGACCCCTCCCCGACCATTGGTATTCAATGATCTGTAGTGCTCATGACCCATCCATCCTCTAGCATGGTTAGTGGCCCTAGTCCAACTCCACCCATTATCAGGTTGTTCCTCAGGTGTATAGAAGTAAGATAATGGTCTAGCCACAATCATGTTGCCATTAATCCGAGGTACCCCAGAGCAAATGTGGGTCACCGATCGTGGATCCTTAAAATTTACAACCACACAATCTCCCTCTGATCTTTTTCTGTTATATCCCACCCAGGGAACCCTCCGTACCGTTAAGATGTTACTCAATGTGTTTGGTGGTAAAGGGTGGTTGGTATTTAGCCAATGGGATACCTTGTTTTTCAATGCCCATGATGGTTCCGTAATTGAGGGAGCCAATTCCGGAACCCCTGTCAGGATCACCACATAGGGGCTGGCTTCTGGAGGTAAATTAATGCTTCTGCGTTTTTGGGCTCGCTCACTTGGGGTATTATCAGAATTAAGAGTGGTAGTTTTGGGGCCGATCGGTTTTTGGAGGTTGCGTTCATTAGTTACTGGGGGTATGGCATGTGCTTTGCTAACTACGGTATTGGGGGGATTAAGCTTTGGGGTCTTAGGGATCATTTTTTGGGGGAACTCCTGGAAGTGTATTCGATGCCTGAGATTTACTGGCCAGTGAAACCACTGGAACAGCCTTTTTCTGCTGGTTACTGCTCAGGGATCTTATATCCTTCTGCAGTTCATTAAGCTGATTTTCTATGCCTTGGAGAGTTACTTTCAAGGGGTTAGGAAGGGTTTCAAATATCTACCTCAGGGTGTCTACAAGGGAGTCCCCTGGTTCTTCTCCGGTACCCGTGCTGTTGGCTACACTACTATCAACCATAATATCAGCAATGGAATCGTCTATGATGGTATCATCGAAAATTCTTAAAGCTAGAGTTTCGGGCAATAACTCCTCCTGCCTTGCTTCCTGCCCAATAGTCACACTCGTGATCTCTTTGCTACCCATATCGTTACTCTGCGCTGTCTTTACTAATTCGGCTTTTTTACAACCTGAAGCATTAGTATTGGGTCGCTTACGCTTGGGGATTGCACCCTCCCGTCTCCCTTTCATTGACCTACTACTGTTCTCGTTCTCATTCTGCATATGTACTGGTATGATTACCGGGATGGGCTCCGGAATAGGTTCCGGGGTAGTCAAAGCCTGTGGGTCGGAGGGGTTCAAATCCTGAGAATCTATTTGGGCACTAACCGTGTTGTGCACCTCAGCTTGGGTCTGTAGGAGATTAGATCTATTTTTAGTCTTATCGGGTGTACATACAGATGCAATATGACCCTTCTTTCCATCAAGACAATTCCTTGGTCAATTAGTAAATTTGTGCGTAGTATAAAATTATCCAAGGTGCCTATCAGCTTCGGGCCACCTAATGCAGACTTACTTCTAGTTTTGCGGGTTGACATCTCCCTATATTACTTATGCAACAACCACAAAACAATAGGTGGACTTTACAATTTAAACATACAGTATATGTGGGGCAAAAGAGGGAGGGCCCGGTCCGGTCTTGATCGAGCTTGAACGGGCTTAAACAGGACCGCCCTTGGCCCGGGCTTAGCCCGGCGCATTCCCGCGCGCTCCCGCGCAGCGTGAGCAATTGGGCTATATAGGCCTTGTGGCGGCCGGTGGGCGGGGCCGAGCAATAGACGCGGACCAGGTGGGATAGGTCTCGCAGGGACTCCTGGACAACTGAGTCCCTGCGGTGTCTGAACAGCCTGCTCGCCCTCCTTGCGGCCAACAATGCTACCCCCAAAGTCGGTGACACGATGCGGCACTCGCGATGCGGCACCCGCGAAGCGGGTGCGGCGAGGTGCAGCGTCAAGCAAGTGGGTCCAGGTAGGCTCAGGCGGCATCCTCCAGAGATACGGGCTCCTTTCAGTGCAGGTTTAAAGTGGCAGCTACTTGCATTTATTACAATAGCAGCCAAGATAAGCACTGAAAACTACAGTTCCCAGTAGGCCAAGCAAACCGCTGACCAATGGCAACAGATAGAATCAAAAACAGTAACCAATCGGAGAGCAGTCCCAAGTATAACAACATTTCTGACTGTGAACAGCCCTCTTTTCTTGCTGCTCGCAGTCACATAAGTAACTCTCTTCTTTTTTGGAATTATTCACTGTTATGTTATATGGTATTATTGGTGATTTCTATTGTTGGTAGGTTCTGGGGTTAGCTCACTATTAACGCTATTGGCAGGGTTGGATTGGGATTGAAAATCGGCCCCTGCACGCAAAAAAAAAAAATCAGCCTACATTTGCATAATCACTCCTCAAATCACTGCTTTGGCGTAATCTTATAAAAAAAACTTTAGGAGGGGGTAAAAAAAAATGCAGGCGTTAGTTTACAGTGGTGAAACAAGTGAGGCCACTTCTACTCAGGCCCCCTGCCACCACTCAGCATGTGCAGACATTAATGGGCCGGCCAGCGAGACAAAGGGAGTGACACCTCTTGCTAAACGGAGTTAATGAGCGCCCACCTGCCTATAGAAAGGCCACTCAGACACCTGCTAGGCCGCTTGCCGTATTCGAACAATAGAGACAGCGCCCAAATAGTCCCCCAGGCTGCTCAAAAAAGAGGCCCACGGCAGCACTCGGACACCGGCCCCTCGGGCATTGTCCGAATGCCCGCGTTACCAATCCGATGCTGGCTATTGGTATTTGAGCTGTGTTTCGCTTTCGCATTCCCCACAGGCGCTTGTTATTGCTCTGTTTCGCCATGCACGTGTTTATGGTTGTTCCAACGCATTGCATGACAACCGTTTTCTTTATTTTTCCCCACATCGCTAACGGCCTCCTCCTGCTTTGTTGGGTTGTTTCTCCCTCTGCGCTTTAACGGAGAACTGGATCCTGCTCTTCGGTTGCACCCCGCCCCGTGGGAGTGGTTTCCTCTGCCTTTTCATTTCTATTTGACGCCCAAAGGCGGAGCCTGCTTTTGGGTTTAGTTAACCATTTCCACTCCAAGTTTTTCAAGCTTCTTTTCTGCATCACGGGGATTGACCGCTCCCCCTCCTCCGATATGCATAATGATGAAGGGAAAGCCTTAAAAAATGATTTACATTTTTTTGTAAACTCTTCTCTGGAGTATGCAGTGGTGAATTCCATGAAGAGCTTTTCAACAAATGTGGAAAACGCTATGCTATCACTGATGTCCAAAGCATTGGATGAATTTGCGGGGGATAGCAGAAAGAGAAAGTCGGTACCCCCCATACTATACCAAAACAAGAGAGGGGGGATCGAGGAGCGGATTATGGTCCAGTGTCCATGCTCCTCAAGTGAGAGACTAACCAAACCAGAGGACACTGTTCCTAAGGTGGGGTACTGAAAGATACCCGTACACCTTAATAAAGGAAAAGCAAGAAAAAGAGAAAGACCTAGGTATGGAAGGGACTACCTGTAGGAGAAAGGCGAGTCTTGCCTCCTGTTGCCCTCACACAACCCGAAGGGTGTCATGCTTCATCCTGTACCCCACCTTAGGAACAGTGTCCTCTGGTTTGGTTAACCCTCCCAATACTAAATATGATTTTTCTGATGTGTCATGCATGGTTAGCGAGATTTTCTCGCGCAAGGTTGAGGACGTGGTGTGTCTCAGGCCTCCTACTAAGGAGGGAAATTCTGTTTTCAGATGGCAAATGTAAAGTAAAATCTAAAAATGTGGAGGTACCTAAAAAACTGGCTATTTCCCATATATTGGACACAGATGATGATATGAATGACGCTAATCATTTGTTTGACCTCTTTGATGTCTCTTCTCGTCCTAAAAAAATCAAAATCTGATGCTTTTTCCTTCACTCCCGTTTTAGACTGTGAGGGTACTCCTATGTTTGACCCTTCAGCTATTCGACATCCTAACTCCACCGAGTGGTTCCCGGCTTCCCCTGTAGGTGATTACATAATGCCAGAAACCGGTCCTGGGAAGCTTGATTCCGGTCCAGGGAAGACATGGCTTGGCAGTTCGGGCTGGACTGTTCCCATGAGGCATAGGGTCAGACTGATTTGCATATGGCCATGTCTGAACTGGGGTGGCGGAGTGAGCTAAAGAACGGTGATGGATTAAACCCAGATCAGTTGACTGGGGGTGAGTGTTTGTATTGTCAACGCTCTGTCCATCACCAGCTTTGGTTTTTCGGTGATTACATTTCTGCCAGGCTTCGCCGCCCATTGGAAAAATCCTCCAGGTCGAAATTGAAGTCGGAATGCACTAAGCCTTCTCCGGCTATTGATCAGCCATTATTCACTTTCTTTTCAAAATTTGGCAAAGACTCCCGCAAAGGGGTGGATACGGCCTGCATCATTTGTCAGGACAAGTTATTGGACATTGTGGGGCCCCTCGCCCGCATTTTTGATTTGGCGGAATCTGTGCGTTTGGATGGCTCAAATTTGGATCCTCAGGATATCTCCTTATTGGTACAAAGGGCCTTTTGTCTCTTAGGAAATGCCAACTCGGCTATCATCCATGAGCGCCGTAAATGTCTCCTGGACCCCCAAATAGGCTAATTTGGCTACTCTCGATCCTGGAATCAAGTCTGATGGCCTATGTTTGGGGATTCTTTAGTCAAGGGTTTAAGCAAGTTTGTCACCACCTTCGCTTCTCTTGATAAGGCCCAACAGTCAATCAAGAAAGGTTTTTCTCCTCTGGTTTTGGGACAGGCCGGCAGAGGCAGGAGTCTCTTTCCCGGCCATTCTTTTCAGATCAAGGCTCCAGAGGTCCTTCCAGCTCCAGTTATAAATACTACAGACCCCAATTCTACCACCAAAGAGGTCGTGGTTTCAGAGGCCGAGGTCAAAAGAACTTCCGCAACAATTCCCAACAAGGTAAGCCTCTTAGATTCTCCTTCAGTTTGGGGACGTTTAAGACTGTTCAAAAGTGGCAAGCCCTGACAGCGGATCCGAGGGTCCTAAACTCTTTCCAAGGTTATCTTATAGAGTTGTACGCTCCACCTTTCCAAACTATTTTTCCTCTGCCTCTCGTCGTTTCTTCCGACACAGCAAATCTAATTTCTTTAGAGGTTCAATCCCTTCTCCACAAACAGGCAATTCTAGTTGCTCCTCTAGATCATTCAGGCTTCCTCAGTTCCATTTTTCTCGTGCGCAAAAAGAACAAGAAAATGCTCCCTGTTATAAACTTGAAGTGGTTCAACCACTTTGAGTTTATCGTGACTTCAAAATGGAAACAATTATCCATCTCAGAGATGTTCTTCGGTTGAATAATTGGATGTTCAGAATAGACTTACAAGACACGTATCTCATGATTCTACTTCATCCCTCCCACACAAAAGTTCTTCAATTTCAGTGGTTAGGAGTAACTTACCGGTTTTGCTCCCTTCCCTTAGGCTTGTCATCAGGGATGTATGACGTTACAACGCATACTTTTACAACGCCTACCTTTACATCGCATTTTTTACAACGCATACCATTACAACGCATAATGCTTTTGGGCGCTGGATAGTGAATAGTTTAATTTACTATTCCAACTCCAGTCCCCGTGGATAGTAGGGAAGGTGTTGGATAGTACATTAAACCTATTCCCTATCCTAGAGCGCCCCCCAGCGCTATGCGTTATAATAGTTTGCATTGTAAAAGTTGCGTCGTAATGATAGTGCGTTGTAAAAGTTTTGTTGTAAAGGCTGTTCACCGTCATCAGCACCATGGTGCTTTACAAAGATCATGAGACCAGTGGTCACTTATCTGAGGTCCCTTGGGATCAGATTAAGTATTTACCTGGACGACATTTTGATAATGAACTTGGACAAACAAACTCTGTTGTCTCATTTGAGCATCACTCGATCTCCCTTTTTATACCTGGGTTTCATTCTGAACCCCGAAAAATCCATGCTCTTTCCTTCTCAATGCATCGATTTCTTAGGCTTTCTCATGAATTCTCCCACCGCTTCTCTTCATATTCCTCAGTCAAAGGTCTCAGCTATAAAGTCAGAAATTGCTTCGGTCCTCTCTCATCTTCCTCAGATCTCTCGCTCGGATCGTGAGTCTCTGCTCTCCACCTCAATTCAAGCGATCTTTCCGGTCCCACTTCATTATCGTGTCCTCCAGCGTCTAAAGATTCGACATCTGTGTCAAGGCCTGGCTTATTCAGATTTCATCTCTCTAGACCAAGAGTCTCGTTTGGAACTTCAACGGTGGATCGACCATTTAGATGCAAGGACAGGGCGAACTATTTTCGCTTTGGCCCCAGATCTTGTGTTAGAATCTGATGCAAGTCAGTCAGGTTGGGGCGCCCATTGTGGTTCAATATCAACTGGAGGTACATGGTCTCTCGAGGAGTCCAAATTGCACATCAACTGTTTAGAGATGCTTTCAGGCTCCTTAGTAATCAAGAGCCTCGCAAAAGACAAAGTACGCTGTTCCATTCTTCTTCGCATAAACAATGTTTCTGCGGTCCACTACATAAACCATCTTGGTGGCACAAAAATCCAAACCCCTCACGGAGTTAGCAAAGAGTCTCTGAGAATTTTGTCTCCTCAAAAAGTTATTTCTCACAGCAGAGTATCTCCCAGATGATCTCAACTCCGTAGCAGACTGACACTCTCATTATCTTCGGGATTCCAGCGACTGGAAGCTTCTTCCATCTGTCTTTCTATCTCTTTGTCGAAAATGGGGCCTTTTTCATATTGATCTTTTTGCTTCTCGCCTCAACTCTCAACTTCCTCGTTTCTTCAGTTGGCACCCAGATCCTTTAGCCCTGGAACAGATGCTTTCCTCCAAGATTGGACGGCTCTTCTCAACTACGCTTTTCCTCCTTTTGTCATGATCAACAGGGTCCTCGCTCAGGTCAGACGCCAGTTTGCCTCTCTAGTGATAGTGGTCCCCTTCTGGCAGTCTCAGATTTGGTTCCCATCTCTGTTGGAGATGGAGATGGACTTCCCAGTCCTTCTTCCTGTTCGCAACGACCTTCTTCTGGACCGTTTGGGTCAGTCTCACAGTCTCATTCTGTTCGGCTCCTTGGTTCTGTCCGCGTGGAAAGTCTCTGGGGTTTCCAACGGGACCTTCTCATTACACAAGAAGCTTCGCTCTTTATCAGCATGGCCTGGGCTCCAGGAACGACTATGGTTTACAAATCAACTTGGTCTTTATGGTCAAGCTGATTTGTGGGAAAATGTATTGATCCCTTTTCAGCGCCTTTAAATTATATTGTCAACTCTTTGGCTTCTGAAGCCAGAGCGTAAGTCCTACGGAACTGTCAATTTGTATAGATCAGCGATTTCCCTGAATCATTCTCTGATTGAAGGCAAGCCGGTGGGTGCTCACCCCTTGATTTGTCATCTGTTAAGAGGAGTAAAATTCTCTAAATCTCTGTTGGCTAAGTATTCTAAACTTTGGGATGTAAATTTAGTTCTCAAACTTTTTTCTGACTGGCCAGATAATACAGAACTTCCATTAAAAATGTTCTCTGCTAAACTTACGATGTTGTTTTGTTTGGTTTCTTTTAAATGTGTTGCTGATGTCAAAGCGATGGATGTTTCCTCTCGTCAGTTCACCCCCTCTGGGGTGATCCCCTCGCCAGTCAAGTGCTGAGACGCCAGAGGACAGGCGCTCTGCCTCTCTCCCCTCACCTGTCAAGTGCTGGGAGGCCAGGCAGTGAGAGGACAGGTGCTCTGCCTCCCTCCCCTCGCCAGTCACGTGCTGAGACGCCAGGCAGTGAGTGGACAGGCGCTCTGCCTCCCTCCCATCACCAGTCAAGTGCTGAGAGGCCAGGCAGTGAGTGGACAGGCGCTCTGCCTCCCTCCCCTCACTGGTCAAGTGCTGAGAGGCCAGGCAGTGAGAGGACAGGCGCTCTGCCTCGCTCCCCTCACCAGTCAAGTGCTGAGAGGCCAGGCAGTGAGTGGACAGGCGCTCTGCCTCGCTCCCCTCACCAGTCAAGTGCTGAGAGGCCAGGCAGTGAGTGGATAGGCGCTCTGCCTCTCTCCCAGACTCAATTCCCTCTAATAAATGTAACTTGCAAACAGATGTAAAACAAATGCCAGAGCAGAGCCGCCTGTGTTCCCTTTGATGCCTGCTCCTGTCCTCCTTTGATGCCTGCCCCTGTCCTCCTTTGATGCCTGCTCCTGTCCTCCCTTTGATGCCTGCTCCTGTCAGCCGCGGGCACATTTCTCAGAATCCTTCCCTCCTGGGCAGAAGCCTCTCTGCCCTGCAGAATACTAATGCCGCGGCCTCAGGCGCCCCCTGTGATGCAGAATTCCCTCACTGAACTAGTGGCGTGCTCTCAGACACCCAAGCACGGCCTACTGAGTCCACTAATGGCATACAAGGAAAAACAAACAAAAACAAGCATTGGCAAAGTCAATATGGTATCGTGCTTCTTCGTTGACTGGCAATGTATGTGGCTGTGTGAATGGGTGAATTTGAGAAGGAGAGATAGACTGGGTGTGCGGATAATTAGCAGGAGAGTCAGTGCATGAAACTGAAATACAAGTGTCAGCAGCAAACAAAGACTAATGACAGGAAGGAACACAGTATATTCACATATTAACATGTCACTGCAAGCATCATGAAAAGTGCACCGATGGGAGACAGGAGAAGCAAAGGGAAGTGGGGGGAAGGGAGAGGGGAGAGTGAAGCTCGGACCAGGGCAAAGCAGCAAATGTGGGGGTACAGAGCAGATGTTTTGACCTATCAGCGCGGTGATATCACAGGACAGGGTCCAGGGATCCTGCAGGAGGCATGCGTGGTCCCTGCTGCCTCTGTGTCTGAACAAAGTGAATGATGCGGGACACGCCCACTGTGGCATCCTGGGATCATACCCCTGCGGGGGAGCCTGTTGTTGCTGTTCAGGTGTACGACGTCACCTTTCGCAGGTGCCAGGTATGCCGACCCCACTCTGCAGGGGGTGGCGCACCCTTTATGCCAGATCAGATTTCTTTTTACTGTAGCACTTAAAACAGGGGGTGGGTGTAACTCACATACTTCCATGTAGCGTAATCATGTGGAATTGCCTGAGAATTCAAGTACATTATGCTTGAATCACGTGAGAAGAGTAGTTCTGCCTTTAGCACTACTTCTTGGCGCACAAATGCCCCTCACATCCAAAATGGACTCAAGGATGCATTTTGCGCTAGTAAAGAGCACTAAATGCAACAGAACATTAGTAGCGAGCAGTCACCGGCACTCGATAAATGGTGTAGGATTTCCCCTCAACTTATTACTGGCATTTAGCCCTTTTTTCTTGGTGAAAAATGCAACTTCATATGCAAGATGGACACGAGGTGACTTTTTGTGCCAAGAATCAGCGCTAAACGCAGTAGAGCATGAATAGCAAGTGCAAACACTAGATGTGCGCTCGTGGTAGGATTCCCCCCCCCCCACAAAAAAAAAATACTCTTAATAATGTGAGCAGGAGTAATTACGTAATTTTTTATAACTCTTCGTCAAAGGGTGGTGCGGAATTACCGAAATGACACCTACTCTGGGGCAGTTGAAATTCCGCCCAGGCATACATAAAACTAACCCTGGGCAAAGCACTACACTTGCTTAGTTTGCGAAGTTTCCGCTACTTCGCACTACGCGAATTGCACGTAGCGTCTGCGTCAAGTTGGCGACCGCGAGCAAGCAAAATGAAATCCTGGTGAGACCTTTTCCTCGTTCGCAATCAGCAACATCAAGTTACCTATCGCGAGCGTGTAAAATAAACGTCCTGGCGAGATTCACAACGCGGGGAGGTCAGGTTTCTCATTGCGAGTTGTTGCATATGCTCCGCTTGTGATGAGAAACTACCAGTCCGCGTTGAGAAAGGTGCCGCTCGAGTAAAAAATCTACTTGAGCGGCAGAAAACTACAGCTCGTACTGTGCAAGATGCCGTTTTCAATGAATGCACAGTGCCGGATGCTTGTCCGCACTGTGCAATCATTTAAAACGGCATCTTGTACAGTACGAACAGGCTACTACGCAGTTTGCGTAGTGATATGCGTAGCGCGAAGTGCACTTCGCATAGCTACGCGTAGCGCTACTTCGCGAACTACGCCCAGGGTTACTTAAAACCCATGGGCACCCACATGCTTGCCCAGGGAGGAACAGTGAGGGGGCACCACCGCAGCAGGGGGGTTTCCACAGCTCCCAGAAGCCTAGTGGGGGGGCATTGGAGACGGGTTGTCTGATCAGATGTTTAAAAGTTGCTTGCACGAGATGGAAAGTTCGCCGGTCCAGGGATCAGTTTGTAGATGAGAAGTGCCCTCCGGGATCCGCAGCCTTCGGATCTCCGTGGAATCTGGTGATGTTCATATTTGTAGCACCAGCGATCAGTGACGTATAAGGACCCGCGAGGCTCAGGTGCCGCCTGAGATACCTTCCATCTCTGTTTCTCCCCAAACAAGGCTTTCCTCAAAGTAGTTTGAGATGGAAATGTGAAGGGAGAGCATGTCACACGAGGAGGCTCACTTGAATTTTTATGTGGATTTCGGGGCCTAATTGTGTCAATTTCCCCAGTGATGAATCAGCTGGTGATGGCGCGTCTCAGTTCAATGAGGCATTGAGGGGTGTGAGGTTGAATGAACGCAGCGGTCGGGGGGTTTCAAGAGGGCGTGTTTGTCTTTGATGCTAAGAGAGGAGTGAGCGGTCTCTTTCCGTGGGACGCGCAGAGGGGTTTTCTTTTGGAACGGCTTCATGGATTTGTAGTTTTCACTTTACTTTTTATACAGACTGCGGAGCAAGCTATCACGACAGTGGCATGGATATTTCGTGTGCCTTAAGAAGTAATCTGAGCCAGTAATAAAACATTCAGGGGGCAGATTTATGTCGGACTTGCGCCACGTTTACGCCGCCGTTGCGTCACGCAACGGCGCGGAAACGTGGCGCATCCCTGCGACCTATTTACAACGTGACGCATCTAGGCAGATGCATCATGTTGTAAAGCCCTGCGCCACATGAAACCTGCGTCAGGTTTCATGTGGGCATTCTGTCGCAGGGTGGGCGTTCCCTCGTAGGAAAGCCCCGTAAAACTGACGCAGTGAAATCTACAAGATTTCACTGAGTCAGTTTTACGACGCTGCTGGGTCAAATCCTTACGCCTGCTTGAAGCAGGTGTAAGGAGTGACGCACCACGTTATGTATGGGTGGCCTCTGTACATTGCAGGAGTTGCGTCGCACTTACGACGCTACTCCAGCAATGCGCTGCCCGTACACCACAAGATGCGTCACGCATCTGCCCTTCCTTGCACCATGCTGCGCCGCATTGTAAATGTGGCGCCTCTGTGGTGCCGCAAGGATGGAATTGCGTGACGCATCAGTTCTGGCGCATCCCTGCTGATTTGCAGAGATGCGCCAGAACTCATAAATCTGTTCCTTAGATTTCTCATTTTTCCAAAAATATCGCCAAGAATAAACCCAATGGGATGCAGTGTGGTCTGCTAAGAGCCATGCAAAATGGCCATAAGAGATGCAATAGCACCGATCTCACGGTCACCAGGGACAGTATAATCACGTCATGGCCGTCTGTAGGGCCAGAGGCTAACCTCCCCTTGTCCACACGGCCTGTGTTCACCCATCGGGAGACAAACTGATAACACCCGTAAGGAGAGGAGAGCTCCGCCCGGATCACGTCTCAAGAGTGGACCCACCAGGAGTCACACGGGAGAGGATCCAGTTTGATGAGTATGATTATATATGTGTGTAGTGCCCATCGACACCAGCGTGAAGTGCCCATGGAGACCAGTGTGCAGCGCCTATGGAGACTAGTGTGCAGTGCCTTCAGCGAGCAGTGTGCAGTGCCTATAAAGAGCAGTGCACAGTGCCTATAGAGACCAGTGTGCAGTGCCTATGGGTAGCAGTGTGCAGTGCCTATGGAGAGCAGTGTGCAGTGCCTATGGAGACCAGTGTGCAGCGCCTATGGAGACTAGTGTGCAGTGCCTTCAGCGAGCAGTGTGCAGTGCCTATAAAGAGCAGTGCACAGTGCCTATAGAGACCAGTGTGCAGTGCCTATGGGTAGCAGTGTGCAGTGCCTATGGAGAGCAGTGTGCAGTGCCTATGGAGAGCAGTGCGCAGTGCCTATGTGGAGCAGTGTGCACTGCCCATAGAGAGCAGTGTGCATTGCCTATGGAGAGCAGTGTGCAGTGCCTATGGAGAGCGGTGTGCAGTGCTCATTGCTCAGAACGCTATTTCTTACTCCTGAGGCGCAAGCCGGGAGTCTATGCTTTTAAATCCCTGAATTGTTTTTAATCCTCCTCACTGCTACTCACCTCCTTTCCTTTCCCCCTCCTCTTCGCTCCGGTCCCTGCACTGCCGATCTTGGGGCTACTGCAGGGGACCAGGTACAGCGACTTCAGCCGCCATCTTTGAGGGAGGGAGTCGTGAGGTAGCGGTCCAGTCGACAGACCCTCCCGCCTCCCACTGGTATTTATTTAAATCGCGCCACTTGACCTGCGCGTTGCTCATTGCTCAGAACGCTATTTCTTACTCCTGAGGCGGAAGCCGGGAGTCTATGCTTTTAAATCCCTGAATTGTTTTTAATCCTCCTCACTGCTACTCACCTCCTTTCCTTCCCCCCTCCTCTTCACTCCGGTCCCTGCACTGCCGATCTTGGGGCTACTGCAGGGGACCAGGTACAGCGACTTCAGCCGCCATCTTTGAGGGAGGGAGTCGTGAGGTAGCGGTCCAGTCGACAGACCCTCCCACCTCTCTACAGTATATGATGCTGCCCCTGTCCCGACCGCGCAGCGGACGCGGCGGCGGCGCGCCGGCTGCGCGCCAAAGGCAAGCTCGTCTAAATACTTGAACTGCACAGACCATGATGCAGTGGGGCGATACAGCGGAAGAGGTCAGTGGTGTGCTCCCAACTCCGGTATCCCTTTGTGTTGGCTCCCGGTAGCCAGATAGCTGACGAGCTCGTTGGAGATGCACCTGCGCGCCAGAGGGGCAACGAGGCCCGTGACGGGTGTTTGGCGACCTGTTCTGCAACCCCGAAACTATCTCTACTGATGAGGGAATCAATTCCGAAACACGAGCTAGGCTCGTGTCTAGAGATGATCATAATACAAGTACTTACTGCACCGATTGAGGTGAAATACTTCGGAAATTTGAACTTTGAACTGTTCCTGAAAATACTTGAACTGCACAGACCATGATGCAGTGGGGCGATACAGCGGAAGAGGTCAGTAGTGTGCTCCCAACTCTGGTAAGCCCGTATGCGCCCGTCCGCGCCCGACCGGGACCCGGGGCCAGTCATAATGCCCAGAAATAGTCTTATTCTTCATTACAACTACGGGCTCACCAGGGCAGCTGGTGTATTAGTCCTCCTGTCCAGACTTGCATCAGTAATCTTGGAATCTCCCTTCCTACCCCTGCGGGATTTGCCTCCTCCGCAGGATATCCCTCACAGCTCTCTGCAACTCTTCTCCCTGCCCAGGCCAGTGTCATACTTCTGAATACCCGCTCGGCGGTAAAGCATCAACTTGAGCTCCATAATCTTCAGACCTCTGCCAAACCCGACTTCTTATTTTTGACTGAAACATGGTATTCCCCTGACTCATCTCCCGATGTCCTGGCTACTCTCCCCGATTCGTACTACGTCCTCTGTGCCGACCGCCCGGATGGGAAAATCGGTGGTGGTGTGGCCATTATCATTCATTCCAAATTTCAGTTGTAACTTTTGCCTTACTCCCGTATCCCATCTGTAGACTTCCTGGTCGCCCGTTCAACTAACCTCGCGGTCCCTTTGACCTGCTTATTGTTATACCGCCCCCTCAGACTATGCCCCATTTCATCGCAGCCATTCAAGACTTGCTGGCCACTCTCGTGGTCAACAACTCTTCCATACTCATCTTAGGAGATTTTAATTTCTGGCCCCATGATCCCCGAGAAGACTTTACATCAAAAGAATTCACTGAATCTCTTGGCTGCCTTAACTTTACGCCTTTGATCCACCTCCCCACCCATTCTGGTGGCCATATCCTAGATCAGATCTGGGTTGCCAATATCTCCACCTCGTCTCTGTCCATCTCCCCTGCATCTGCTCCGACCATTCGCTGATCTCTTTTTCCCTCGATTTGGGAGCTGTCAATAAAGTTCCCCCTCCAAAAAATAAGTGGCTCCGTAACTGGAACCATGTGGACATGCCTGCCCTGTGCGCATCCCTTGTGGCCTCCTCTCCTTGTCTAGCAGACTCTTCCCCGGACTCACAGGCAACCACCCTCAATAATTGGCTTTCAGTAGCCTGTGAGTCAGTTGCCCCTCTCAAGTTAGTTAGGTTGTGTCGCTCACATGAGGCTAACAGGTGGTTCACCGAAAACCTCAAAGTTCTTAAACTCTCCCTAAGACAAGCCGAACGTCACTGGAGACGTACATATTGTCCCATTCTCAAATCTCAGTATTCTGCCCTTCTTCGCAGCTATAAAAAGGAGATTCTGGCGGCTAAGACGGAGTACTTCTCTACCAAAATTCTCCTAGCCAGTAATAAGCCCAAGGAGATTTTCTCTATTGTCCACAATCTAGCAGCTGCAGATAGAGTAGAACCCAAACCGGTCCCCTCCCAATTCCTTTGTGACTCCTTTAACTCCTACTTTATCGAAAAGATAGCTGCCATCAAACTCAACATACCCCTGCCCCCCCTTCCTTTCTTGCCCCCACTTCCGCCCCTCCCTCAGTTTTTCTTGACTCATTTTCTTCACTCTCAGAAGAGACTTTCCTTCGTCTCTTAAGGAAGGTTAAATCTGGGTCCCCTTTGGACTGTTGCCCCGTCCGCATACTTAAGGAGGTCTTTTCCAACTGTCCTGGTCCCCCTCTCACCCTGCTAAACTCATCTATTCAACAGGGCATCGTCCCAGCCACTTTCAAATCGGCTATTAGCACACCCATTTTGAAAAAACCCAGGAGTGACCCTTCCTCCCTCCCCAACTGCCGCCCTATCTCTCTACTCCCTTTTCTAGGAAAGATTCTGGAGAACCACATCACCTCTTGCCTCTCGACTTTTGTCGAGGATAACCATCTTTTATCCTCCCACCAGGCCGGCTTCCGTCCAGTTCACTCAACGGAATCCGTGGTTCTATCTGTCCTGGACGAGCTTAGGCAATGTGCGGACTCCAACTCCTCCCAGGCCCTAGTCCTCCTCGACCTGTCCGCCGCCTTCGACACGGTCGACCATTCCATCCTTATCGACCGTGTCGGGGGCGCGGGCATTCGGGGGTCCGCCCTGGCCTGGCTCTCCTCCTTCCTAGGTGGCCGGACTCAGGCCGTCCATCTGGACGGCTTTTCGGCCGCTCCCTGCCCGATCACCTGTGGGGTTCCCCAAGGCTCTGCTCTCTCCCCCCTTCTTTTTAATCTTTATATCCACCCCCTTATCCTGGCTCTACAAAACATGGAGGGAACAGTCTACAACTATGCAGACGACCTCCAGCTCATTTTCAATCTCTCCCCCTCTCCTGACTCCAGCTTTACCCTCTGTTCTATCCTTACCTTTATATTTGACTGGATGAATTCCAACCAGCTCAAACTTAACCCGGACAAAACAGAGCTGTTACTCACTGGTAGTCTTCCTAGTCCTTGGTCCCCTGCATTCTGGCCCCCTGCACTCGGCCCCCCTCCTTCCCCTTCTGCCAAAGCAAAAACCCTAGGTATTTTAGTTAGCCAAGATCTGACCATGCGCCCTCAGATCAGCGCCATCGTATCATCTTGTTTTCTATCCCTACGTATCATCCGGAAAATCTACAGTTTCTTTTCTGTAGAGGCCCTTAAGCTCATTGTCATGGCCATGATTGTCTCCCCCCTGGACTATGGCAATGGACTTTTTGTAGGAATCCCGGGATATGAGCTCCGGCGCCTACAGCTCATTCAGAACCAGGCAGCACGCCTGATATACCAGCTCCCTAAGTACCACCACGTCACTCCCCTTCTCAAATCCCTTCACTGGCTCCCCATTTCTCAACGCTCCCTTTTCAAGTTGGGTTGTCTTACCTTTATGGCTCTTGCAGGCACTGCCCCCGACTTTGTCAAATCCAAAATTCAGCCCTATCTTCCTAAGAGAGACCTTTGCTCTTCCTCCCAAATCCTTCTGGTAGTTCCTCGCTTCAAGAGGAAAAAACACGGCGGCCTCCGGTTCTCCACTCTTTCCCCCACCTTCTGGAATAGCCTCCCCTTTTCCATCCGGTCCATAACCAATTATATGGATTTCCGGAAAGATCTTAAAACTTATCTCTTTTCCTTAGCTTTTCCTTTATAATAATATTCTTTGCTCACCTTTCCTTTTCTTCTCTGTCTGAAATCTGGGTACAGCGCCATGAAACCGCCTGGTGTTAGTGCGCTCAATAAATGTTTTTCAACTTCAACTTCAACTTCAGTACCTATGTGGAGCAGTGTGCACTGCCCATGGAGAGCAGTGTGCATTGCCCACGGAGAGCAGTGTGCACTGCCCATGGAGAGCAGTGTGCATTGCCCATGGAGAGCAGTGTGCATTGCCCATGGAGAGCAGTGTGCATTGCCCATGGAGAGCAGTGTGCATTGCCCATGGAGAGCAGTGTGCAGTGCCTTCGGGGATCAGTGTACAGTGCCTATAGAGACCAGTGTGCAGTGCCTATGGGTAACAGTGTGCGGTGCCTATGGGGAGCAGTGCACAGTGCCTAAGGAGAGCAGTGTGCAGTGACCCTGGAGAGCAGTGCGCAGTGCCTATGGAGACCAGTGTGCAGTGCCTATGGAGACCAGTGTGCAGTGCCTATGGAGAGCAGTGTGCAGTGCCTATGTAGACCAGTGTGCAGTGCCTAGAGAGACCAATGTGCAGTGTCTTTGGAGACCAGTGTGCTGTGCCTATGGGGAGCAGTGCACAGTGCCTAAGGAGAGCAGTGTACAGTGACCCTGGGGAGCAGTGTGCAGTGCCTATGGAGACCAGTGTGCAGAGCCTATGGAGAGCAGTGTGCATTGCCTATGGAGGGCAGTGTGCAGTGCCTTCGGGGATCAGTGTACAGTGCCTATTGAGACCAGAATGCAGTGCCTATGGGTAGCAGTGTGCAGTGCCCCTGGGGAGCAGTGTGCAGTGCCGATGTGGAGCAGTGTGCACTGCCCATGGAGAGCAGTGTGCATTGCCTATGGGGAGCAGTGTGCAGTGCCTTCGGGGATCAGTATACAGTGCCTATAGAGACCAGTGTACAGTGCCTATGGAGACCAGTGTGCGGTGCCTATGGGGAGCAGTGCGCAGTGCCTATGGAGACCAGTGTGCAGAGCCTATGGAGATCAGTGTGCAGTGCCTATGGAGACCAGTGTGCAGTGCCTAGAGAGACCAATGTGCAGAGCCTATGGAGAGCAGTGTGCAGTGCCTATGGAGACCAGTGTGCAGAGCCTATGGAGATCAGTGTGCAGTGCCTATGGAGACCAGTGTGCAGTGCCTATGGAGACCAGTGTGCAGTGCCTAGAGAGACCAATGTGCAGAGCCTATGGAGAGCAGTGTGCAGTGCCTATGGAGAGCAGTGTGCATTGCCTATGGGGAGCAGTGTGCAGTGCCTTCGGGGATCAGTATACAGTGCCTATAGAGACCAGTGTACAGTGCCTATGGAGACCAGTGTGCGGTGCCTATGGGGAGCAGTGCGCAGTGCCTATGGAGACCAGTGTGCAGAGCCTATGGAGATCAGTGTGCAGTGCCTATGGAGACCAGTGTGCAGTGCCTAGAGAGACCAATGTGCAGAGCCTATGGAGAGCAGTGTGCAGTGCCTATGGAGACCAGTGTGCAGAGCCTATGGAGATCAGTGTGCAGTGCCTATGGAGACCAGTGTGCAGTGCCTATGGAGACCAGTGTGCAGTGCCTAGAGAGACCAATGTGCAGAGCCTATGGAGAGCAGTGTGCAGTGCCTATGGAGAGCAGTGTGCATTGCCTATGGGGAGCAGTGTGCAGTGCCTTCGGGGATCAGTATACAGTGCCTATAGAGACCAGTGTACAGTGCCTATGGAGACCAGTGTGCGGTGCCTATGGGGAGCAGTGCGCAGTGCCTATGGAGACCAGTGTGCAGTGCCTATGGAGATCAGTGTGCAGAGCCTATGGAGAGCAGTGTGCAGTGCCTATGGAGACCAGTGTGCAGAGCCTATGGAGAGCAGTGTGCAGTGCCTATGGAGAGCAGTGTGCAGTGCCTATGGAGAGCAGTGTGCAGTGCCTATGGAGACCAGTGTGCAGAGCCTATGGAGAGCAGTGTGCAGAGCCTATGGAGAGCAGTGTGCAGAGCCTATGGAGAGCAGTGTGCAGAGCCTATGGAGAGCAGTGTGCAGAGCCTATGGAGAGCAGTGTGCAGAGCCTATGGAGACCAGTGTGCAGAGCCTATGGGGAGCAGTGTGCAGAGCCTATGGGGAGCAGTGTGCAGTGCCTATGGAGACCAGTGTGCAGAGCCTATGGAGATCAGTGTGCAGAGCCTATGGAGACCAGTGTGCAGTGCCTATGGAGACCAGTGTGCAGAGCCTATGGAGAGCAGTGTGCAGTGCCTATGGAGAGCAGTGTGCAGTGCCTATGGAGAGCAGTGTGCAGAGCCTATGGAGAGCAGTGTGCAGAGCCTATGGAGACCAGTGTGCAGAGCCTATGGGGAGCAGTGTGCAGAGCCTATGGGGAGCAGTGTGCAGTGCCTATGGAGACCAGTGTGCAGAGCCTATGGAGATCAGTGTGCAGAGCCTATGGAGACCAGTGTGCAGTGCCTATGGAGACCAGTGTGCAGAGCCTATGGAGAGCAGTGTGCAGTGCCTATGGAGAGCAGTGTGCAGTGCCTATGGAGACCAGTGTGCAGAGCCTATGGAGAGCAGTGTGCAGAGCCTATGGAGAGCAGTGTGCAGAGCCTATGGAGAGCAGTGTGCAGAGCCTATGGAGAGCAGTGTGCAGAGCCTATGGAGACCAGTGTGCAGAGCCTATGGGGAGCAGTGTACAGTGCCTATGGAGACCAGTGTGCAGAGCCTATGGGGAGCAGTGTACAGTGCCTATGGAGACCAGTGTGCGGTGCCTATGGAGACCAGTGTGCAGAGCCTATGGAGACCAGTGTCGGAGAACAGATCCGGATGTATGGCCAGGTGCACTGCATGGATATCTGGCTGTGGTATATAAGTGAGTTCTTGGAGGGCGGGTGGTGGGGAGGAGAGCCGCGTTACAATACTATATTTTCATTATTATCTGCTGGTCTAGGAGCATTAACATAGTGAGGCATCTGTGGCTCTTCCGCAGACAGCCCACAGGAGTAGGTCTGGGGTTTATTCGAGAGGCCCGGAGCATGCAGGGAGCAGTGTCAAGTGACCCTACACTACAGGGACCAGTGAGCGCCCTCTACAGTGAGTGAGTAGTAGTGCAGAACAACTCCTAATGCTTTCATCAGCCGCACTGCAGAGATCCTGGAAGAGGGAGTGTGACACAGATCTGCTCGGCCAAAAAAAGAAGTGTCCACAAGAGAGTGAAAACAGAAGATGGATTAGAAAACCTCAAAAGTGCCGAGAAGCCTGGAGGTGGGATGCAACAGCACTATGTTATAAATCATTAATTTAGAGTGATTATTTTTTCGTTTATCAAAATGGAGCCTTAATATCTCACTCACAAAGGGGTTCACCCGCTCACCTCACCTATGTGAAGTGAATGTAAAGCCTCTAACTGGAGCCGTTCATTCCCTTCACCTCCCCTTATTCGTGTATGGAGCTGGAAACAGACCTCCACCACCTGGGTACCGCCTCTTCACACTGCATCAGAGGCCAGTGGACAGACAGGCTCCCATTGGCTAAGCCTGAACATTACAGAACATAAAGTTTATCTCATCCCACTTTGTTTTCAGGAAGAAACATAAGACTTTTCTCCTAACAGCGGCTCTATGTTGGGTGTCTCGTCCAGGTCATGATCTAGCCACAGCCCCAGACCTTTGTTGATGGAGTCAGCTGTTTCTGTGACCAGTGACATCTTGATAATAATAATAATAAATAATAATACAGCATTTATAAAGCGCCCGGCTACACATAGAACAGTGTGTCCCCGCGCTAATTACTGATAAATTCTACCTAGGGCCTGAGAAAACAGGATTATGAAGTGGGGAAAAGGAATGTTTTTAATTTCCTCCGGAATCCTATTTCAGATGGCTCCATCCTCATATTCAGTGGTAGAGCATTCCAGTATTTGGGGGCTAAGTGCCTAAATGAGCGACCGCCCATTCTGGCCCTAAGAATACGGGGAGTATTAAACAACATCGCACCAGAGGATCTAAGATTGCGAATAGGGCGATGTATGGCCAGGAGGTTCTTGAGATAATCCGGACCTTTGTTCTGGGCTATGCGATGAGCGTAGCAGAGGACTTTAAATTTAATACGCTCCCTGACGGGAAGCCAGTGGAGTTTAGCCAAAGCAGACTTTCCTGAAGCTCTGCGCGGGAGGCCAAGCACTAAACGTGCGGCAGCATTCTGCACGCACTGGAGTTGGTGTAGTGCTTTTTGGCTTAGCCCTAACAGCATGGCATTGCCGTAATCAAGGTGAGGAGTTACTAGGGCGTGAACAATAGTTTTTCTGGCTACAGCAGGTAAGAGGTCTAAGACCTTACGAAGAACCTTGAGGTACGCCGAGATCATCTGCGGCATACCTCAAGGATCCTCCCTCTGCCCGACACTGTTCAACATTTGCATGGCCCCGCTCGCACACGTCGCCCGACAGCACGACCTCAATATAATCTCCTACGCCGACGACACTCAACTGATCCTCTCCCACACCAAGGACCCCATCACCGCCAAAGCCAACCTCCATGAAGCAATGAAGGCTGTTGCCGACTGGGTGAAGATCAGCCGTCTGAAACTGAACTCAGACAAGACGGAGGTCCTCATCCTTGGCTCCAACCCATCAGCCTGGAGCGACTCTTGGTGGCCAACGGCATTAGGGGTAGCCCCGACCCCCACCGACCACGCACGCAACCTAGGAATCATCCTCGACTCAACGCTCTCAATCACCAAGCAAGTCAACGCCGTCTCCTTCTCCTGCTTCAATGCCCTCCGCAAGATCTACAGATGGATCCCGACAGATACAAGAAAGACAGTCACCCAGGCCCTTGTTAGCAGCAGACTCGACTATCGAAACACCCTCTACGCGGGAGCCCCGACCAAGCTCATCAATCGACTACAACGCATCCAAAACGGCTCGGCTCGACTGATCCTCGATGTACCACAACACGGCCACATCACCCCCCACCAGAGAAACCTACACTGGCTCCCCGTCAACAAGAGGATATCCCAGCCTACCTCAACATACGGCTCTCCTTCTACACCCCCAACCGCCATCTACGCTCCGCCGACCTCTCACTCGCCACCGTCCCGCGCATCCGAAGAACAACCACTGGCGGCAGATCCTTCTCCCACCTCACCGCCAAGACATGGAACACCCTCCCACTGTGCCTTCAACAGACCCAAGACCTGCTGACCTTCAGGAGGATACTAAAGACCTGGCTGTTCGATCAGTAGCGGCCCCCACCTACCCCCCCAGCGCCTTGAGACCCTCGCGGGTATGTAGTGCGCTTAACAAATGACTGATTGATTGATTGATTGACCAGCACACATTGTTGGAGGTCTCAAAAGTACGGCAGTCCAGTAGTTTAGACTTGGATATGTTCACCATGCCTCTGTATGTGAGCTGTGGCAGCCACTTGCTAAGCATCCAAACTCAATATGCAGCTGGTAGGCAATGAGAACAGTCCAATTACACCATTTATTCTTTGTGACTTGAAGTTCCCCTATATTTGTCATGTGTCATTAGGTTTTCTGGGCCCTAAATCAAATGATCATCCAAAGTGCACTTCTGGTTCTGTGCAGGGCCCGCCTTGTTGTCACAATGGGAGGGGAACCTTAAATTGGTATCCTGCCTGACCCCGAATGAACACCTTCCTTCCACCCCATGCTCATCCCTGGCTGCAAGCAGCCAGTCTTTATGCTCTGGTTCTGCAGCTGAACCAAAGACTGAGGCTGACATTAACTTGGGCCTTCTGGCTATTTATTTTATTTTGCATTATAATGTTTGCAATCATTATTATGACTGTGATTGTGATACTGATCACTAATATCTGGCTCACGTGACTGGAAAAGTGACTGCCATCATTTTGGTTACTCTTGTTGTTATGCTGAGTGTTCTTTGTACTGCCTTTTGAAAGATGCATGAAAGTGTAGGAGTGACTGAGGAGTGACTGAGGAGTGACTGGGGAGTGACTGGGGAGTGACTAGGGAGTGACTGAGGAGTGACTCAGGAGCAACTGGGGAGTGACTCGGTCGGGTCTTTGTAAGGTCTCATTCGAAGGTATTCAACTTAAAGCTACACTAACACAGCAGATCAGCAACTCATTTATGTTGCAGCAATAAAAAAATATTGCAGTGGATAAAAATAGAGTGAAGTTTAATTAAGAAAAGTACTGAGTCACTTTTTTTGAGCTCTGATTCTTCCTTCGGCATATGGTTTCAATCTGGAGCTGAACAGGGCTCCATGAGGCCGAATACTCTGCGATGTCCTGCTGAAATAGATTTGTTGCTGTGGAAAATCTCTGAGCAGGAGCAAAAGGTATCTTTGACCATCAGCAGTACTCCTTTGTCGGATTGACTTGGCAGGTTTGTCTCGGTTATCCAGAGGTCTTTGGAAAGTGAGGATCTGCGTCATCGAGAAAGAGGTCTCGATGTGTCGGGCTTGAGTCTGCAGTGGGCAGAACAGTTGTGTGCAGGAGTACAAAACATCAAGGCAAGAATCAAATCCATGCATGCATAACAAAATGGGAGGTCTGAAAGGTGGGCGGAGAGTGGATCAGTGAGAGTCCACTACTTGAGTGTAAGCGACAGCTAAGGGGGGTTCAACATTTGAAAACCATCAGGGGGACAGCAATAAACAATCCATGAAGAACCATCAAACAAAGGAGAGGATACAACAAAGAGAGGAAGTTTGTTTACTCATCTGAGTCCTGCACCAGTTCCTGCAGAGACAGTCTCTGGCCCGGATCCTGGGGTTGGCCTCAGAGGGGACCTTGATTTGTCTCTGATTGAGTCCTGTGTAAGCTCTAAATTATCTTTTCTTTCTTTTACCTGTTTATTGAAGATACAGTCCTGCTGCTGCCCTGGCTTTGAAGATGTTGTCCACTCTGTTTGTTGTGGTGGTGCAGTGCCCATCCGTTGTTCGTCTAAGCTGTTGAGAAACCCGGCCAGATCGGCTATATCAGAATAGTCTCTAAAGACCCAATCAATTGTGATCCATATCATAGCTTTTTTTCCAAGGTGCTGTATTTAATGTCGCATTTCCAGATCCAAGATCCTACAAGTAAGAAGGCCTTCCTTTTGCCATTTATTTCCACCCAAACATCAGCAACAGTTGGAATCTTGTGGCCTTCCAGTGTGAATGGGCCCTGCTTTGGAGCTGTTGTGTGGACCTTCCTGGCCTGTTCATGGTGGAAGAAAGACACATTCAGAATGTGAGAGAGGAGCTGAATCAAGAAACCACGTTCATCATTGCCCTCCATCTTCTCCGGAATTCCATAGAATCTGACATTAATCCATCTGGACTTATCCTTCAAGTTAAAAACTTCCTGTTTTATAGATGGCAGATAATGGGTTCTCATTTGTTGGACAGGCCACATGAAGGGCCGCTCTCCCCCGGCCCAACCAGGCCCGAACCAGCCACGCAAGTACCACACACCACCATTACACGTCCACCGTCCCCGCAGGGACCCCTACACTCGAACCTGTTGACCGCATAGGCCGACCCACTACCGGCCTGCGCGCCCATCCTGGGCGCCATCTTGGACACTCCACCACGAGGCCGCCTGGCCCCCGATCGACCTCAACCCTGGGCCTGGCCAGGCCTCAGACATTCCGGCACCAACATCCACCCAGGAGGTGAGCGGGCTACTTGGTCAGTCAATGGGAGCAAGAGGTGTCGATGGCTCTCCCCCGCCAAGTGCCGCTCGCCCATCGCCTCCCCGGGCGCTGGCTCCACCCCCCTGCTGGGTGTCTGAACCCCCTCATCCCGGACCTCCCGACCTCCAAGTGCGAGGGTCCGGACATCAAAGCACACCAGCCCTATAACTGGGGCAGCTCCAGAGCCGGACGGGAGTTGTATCTTGGAGTCGAGAGACGCAAAGAAGAACTCATCCTTGACGGACTACTGGCGCTGCCGTAGCTCTGTCTTGTGCACCCTCGTCTTGCCTGCTGGCGCTGCCGCGGCTTTGGGAACCACCCTATCCTTCATCGTCGTCGGGACCTGCTGGCGTGGCCGCGGACCGTTTGTAACCACCACCTTCATCGGGACCTGCTGGCTCTGCCGCGGACCGTCGTCTTCCTTCATCCATCTCGGGACCTGCTGGCTCCGCCGCGGCCCGTTCATCTACACCACCGAGCTCGAGGATTGAGAGCTATTTCCATCTCTTTGACAACAAGACTGTCCCGCTACCCTTTTCCCAAACAGAGACCAGAATAGAGGGGACCCCTGAGTCCAGACCTCCTTGTACCATTCCACCGTACTTGAAGAATTGCCTATAAAGTATCGTTGAACGTTACCATTGTGTGGTGTCCGTCTGTGGGGGGGGGTTACTTGTCTGTACGATTCACTGGAGACGGCTCTCCCCGGAGACCTCTCCCCTTATCCTCGGCCGACCCTCCCGGTCCGTCTAACATTGGTGGCAGCGGTGGGATCCGAATCACCGCATAAACCGTACAGAGAGTAGCTCACCCCACAGCGAATCACGATGTCAACTAAAGACAGCGGATCAACGGAGAAACTCCAGATGGAGAAATTGGACGAGTACAGCCATCGTGAACTTAAACAGTTCTGTATCGAATTAGGTATCGCTACCACCGGACTAAATACCAAAGATGACTTTAAGCAGGCCCTGGAATCTTGGGCAGAAACCGGGGCTGCCGGAACCCCCGATCAAGACATCGCAGCACAAACCCCCATGGCCCCTGAAGATCGAAGAACGGGTCTCTCGCCAGACGAGATCCAGGAACGAGAAAAAACCCGACTACACGAGCTGGAAATGGCCCGGCTCAAAATGGACGTTGAACTAAAGTTGGCCGAACAGAAAATCAACTTAGAGCACCTGCGTCTCCGAGAAGAAAGAGAGGAGAAACAGAGACAAAGGGAGCTCGAGGAAAAGAAACTGGCATATGAACATGAGCGGAAATTAGCTGAAATCGACCTACGCAAACAGAATAAAGAAGCAGGGGTGCCCGAGCAACCCCACACTCCAGGGGCAACAGAGAAGAAGGTACACATCCCCAAGGATGTCGTTCGAGAATACTTCCGAGAGGACGACATCCAGCAATGGTTTAAGGCCTATGAAATCGCTATGACTGCACACCGGATCGATAGAAGCGATTGGGGGGCCGGTCTGTGGGGGAGATTCCTCAATGAGGGCCGCGACGCCCTGCTGCAACTCCCGGACCACCAGATGACCTCCTATGACCATATGAAAGCTGCACTCCTCACCCGCTATGGCCTCACACCCGAGATGTCCCGTCAGAGGTTCCGAGACTGCACCCGCATCCCAGGTACAACTTGGGTGGACTATGTCAATTACTTTAGCCGAGCCTTCGAGGGCTGGATCAAAGGAAGCAAGGTCACAACCTACGAACAACTGTTCAATCTTATGGTATGGGAGCATCTGTCGAACAATTGCTTCATTGAACTTCGTCAGCACCTCCTCGACAGCAAGTTAACGGATCCCCGGCAGCTCGCAGCCGAAGCAGACCGGTGGGAGATCACCAGAGTGAGTCAAAAGGGGTCCTCCGAACAGAACCGGAACAACAATGGTCAGCACCGTCCCCGAGGAGGTGGAGGCCAAGGACGCGGAAGACGCAACGCTCCGGTCACCCCCACTACCAGCCCCACCCCCCCGGCCAACCGGGGCAGCACCCCAGCACGACCGGGACATCGAGCCAATGTTACCTGCCATCGATGCCAACGAGTCGGACACTATGCAAACGACCCAAACTGCCCCCAGTACCAGAGCCCAAGACCCCGCCAAGTAGCCGCTGCTGCTCTGGGGGAGGAACAGATCTCAGAGGAACAAGAAGAATATGAACAGGAACACCAAGAATGGGAGCCAGCCGCCATGGCTCTCGCCTGCCTAGGGGGGAGAGACATGGTCCCGCGGGTCCCCCTACCCGCTAATACCCAGAAGTACAGCCAATGGGTGGGCATCAATGGACGCCGGGCTGAAGCCCTTCGTGACACTGGGGCCAGTGTAACAGCCGTCCGCTGTCACCTGGTGACCCCCGAACAATACTTACCAAACATTCTCTGCCCTGTACGTTCAGCCGATAACTCAGAAAGTCTGTGTCGGATGGCCTGCGTCCCCTTCGAATGGGGAGGGGTCTCCGGCATGTTGAAGGTGACGGTCCGAGATGATGCCCCCGTAGACTGCCTCCTGGGTAATGACCTGGAAAGCTCTCCATGGGCAGCAGTCGAACGAAAAGAGCACCTGGGGATGCTGGGCGTCCCGGACTGGGCGTGCGTCACCACCCGGTCCATGACCGCCCGTGCCAACACCCGCCCAGAGGAACTCGAATGGCCGGCGCCACCGCCTCCGGTCGCCCCCGCCGAAACCACCGACCGTGACGTCCCCCCCGAACCAGCTCAACCTCCAGACCTCGCTAACCTCGACCAGTGGCCTCAAGAGGGGGGGCCCACGCAAGAACAATTTCGCCAAGAACAAAAGACCTGTCCCTCCCTCGAGGGACTCCGCCAGCAAGCGCTAGCCCAAAGCGCAGGGGATACCTCCGGAACTCACTGGGTCTACTGGGACAATGATCTGCTGTACAGTGAGCAAAGAATCGCGGAGCTGGGGGCCAGCCGAGTCCTAGTGGTACCCCTCCGTTTTAGAGACTTTCTGCTAAACCTGGCCCACGATGTCCCCCTGGCAGGACACTTGGGTCAAGACAAAACCTATAGCCGCCTGGTGACCCACTTCTTCTGGCCCAAAATGAGGGACAATGTACACCAGCATTGCCGATCTTGCCCCACGTGCCAAGCCAGTGGGAAGAGCGGCCGCAAACTGAAAGCCCCCCTGCAACCTTTTCCCGTGGTCACCACCCCGTTCGAGAGGGTCGGAATCGATATCGTAGGGCCCCTGGACCCGCGCACAAAACAAGGCCATCGATTCATCCTGGTGCTAGTGGACCACGCCACCCGCTACCCGGAGGCTGTTCCCCTGCGGACTGTGACAGCCCCGGTAGTCGGCCGGGCCCTGATGGGGATCTTCTCCCGGGTAGGCTTCCCCCGGGAGGTCGTCAGTGACAGAGGCACGAACTTTATTTCGAAATATATGAAATCTCTCTGGCAACAGTGCGGGGTTACCTACCGGTTCACGACCCCCTATCACCCTCAAGGAAACGGCCTCGTTGAGCGGTTCAACCGCACGCTCAAAGGGATGATCGGGGGGTTGGAAGAGCCCCTCCGTCGCCAGTGGGATGTGCTGCTGCCGTGCCTCCTCTTCGCATATCGAGAGGTTCCCCAGGAGCCCCTGGGCTTCAGCCCATTTGAACTGCTATATGGACACCCCGTGCGGGGACCGCTCAGCCTAGTCAAGGAAGGCTGGGAGATGCCCCCTCTAAAGAACCCGCCAGATGTTTTCCGCTACCTCCTAACACTCCGCAACCAGACCCGGCGATTCCGAGGACTAGCAAAAGCCAACCTAGAGGCCAGTCAAGAGGACATGAAAAGGTGGTATGACCGGAATGCCTCCTCCATCGAATTTGAACCGGGGCAACAGGTATGGGTGATGTCCCCCACCGAACCCTGCGCCCTACAAGACAAGTGGACAGGGCCCTTCCAAGTGGTCGAGCGCAAGGGTCCGGCTACCTATCTCATCGACTTGGAATCTTCCCGGAACCCCCTCCGGGTCCTCCACGCTAACAGACTGAAACCGCACTTTGTACGGACAGAACTCAGCCTCCTGATGGCCACAGACAATGGGGCTGAAGAGGACTCCGAGCCCCTCCCGGACCTCCTACGAACGCGGGAGAAAGATGGTTCCGTAGAGGGGGTCCGACTCTCAGAGGCCCTCACCCGAGAGCAACACCAGGAGTGCCAAGTTCTCCTGTCACAATTCGCCAGCCTGTTCTCCCTCACCCCAGGTGTCACTTCCTGGTGTACGCACGATGTGGACACGGGGGACAGCCCCCCTATCCGCCCCCGGGCCTACCGCGTGCCAGATCGGGTACGGGCCTGCATCCAGGAGGAAGTAGCCAAAATGCTCACGCTCGGGGTCATCGAGCCCTCAGACAGCCCCTGGGCCAGCCCTGTAGTACTGGTCCCCAAAGCAGCTGCCCCCGGCACCACACCAGAACTCCGGTTCTGCGTCGACTACCGAGGCTTGAATGCGGTCACCAGGACAAACGCACATCCCATCCCCCGGGCAGATGAACTAATCGACCGCATGGGAGCTGCCCGCTACCTCAGTATCTTCGACCTGACGGCGGGCTACTGGCAAATCGGCCTCACACCCCGGGCACAAGAACGTTCTGCCTTTTCCACTCCCGATGGCCATTACCATTTTACAGTCATGCCCTTCGGCATGAAGAATGCCCCAGCAACATTCCAACGGCTCGTCAATCAGGTCCTGGCGGGGCTCGAAGGATTCAGCGCCGCCTACCTAGACGACATCGCTGTATACAGCAACCAGTGGTCCGAGCACCTCCACCACCTCCGAGCAGTGCTGCACGCCCTTCAGCAAGCTGGCCTCACGATCAAGGCCAGCAAATGTCAAATTGGGCAAGGGTCTGTAACCTACCTCGGGCACCAGGTGGGAAGCGGCCTGGTGGCCCCTCTGCAGCTAAAAATTGCCGCCATCCAGTCCTGGCAGCCCCCCATTACCCAGACCGAGGTACGAGCCTTCCTGGGCCTCACAGGCTATTACCGAAGGTTCGTGAAAGACTATGGTACTATCGTGAGGCCCCTCACAGAGCTCACGTCGAAAAATCAGCCCCAGAAAGTCAACTGGACCCCAGAGTGTCAAGCTGCATTTGAACAATTGAAAGCCGCCATGTGCTCCGCCCCTGTGCTCCAGGCCCCCGACTACAGCCGGGAGTTCATCGTCCAGACGGATGCCTCCGACCATGGCATTGGGGCAGTCCTGTCTCAAGGGAACACCGAAGGCCGTGATCAGCCGGTGGCCTTCATCAGCCGGCGACTCCTACCACGGGAACAACGCTGGAGCACCATAGAGAGGGAGGCCTTCGCGGTGGTATGGGCCCTCAAGAAGCTCCGGCCCTACCTTTTTGGCACACCCTTTCGGGTACAGACCGACCACCGACCCCTGCAGTGGCTGATGCAGATGCGGGGGGAAAACCCGAAGTTACTACGCTGGTCCATCTCCCTACAAGGGATGGACGTCACAGTTGAACATCGGCCTGGGCCAGATCACGCCAACGCAGATGGCCTGTCCCGGTTCTTCCGCCTCGACGAGAAGAGTCCCCAAGAGAATGGGTAACTCTCCCCGCCTTCAGCTGGGGGGGACGCATGTTGGACAGGCCACATGAAGGGCCGCTCTCCCCCGGCCCAACCAGGCCCGAACCAGCCACGCAAGTACCACACACCACCATTACACGTCCACCGTCCCCGCAGGGACCCCTACACTCGAACCTGTTGACCGCATAGGCCGACCCACTACCGGCCTGCGCGCCCATCCTGGGCGCCATCTTGGACACTCCACCACGAGGCCGCCTGGCCCCCGATCGACCTCAACCCTGGGCCTGGCCAGGCCTCAGACATTCCGGCACCAACATCCACCCAGGAGGTGAGCGGGCTACTTGGTCAGTCAATGGGAGCAAGAGGTGTCGATGGCTCTCCCCCGCCAAGTGCCGCTCGCCCATCGCCTCCCCGGGCGCTGGCTCCACCCCCCTGCTGGGTGTCTGAACCCCCTCATCCCGGACCTCCCGACCTCCAAGTGCGAGGGTCCGGACATCAAAGCACACCAGCCCTATAACTGGGGCAGCTCCAGAGCCGGACGGGAGTTGTATCTTGGAGTCGAGAGACGCAAAGAAGAACTCATCCTTGACGGACTACTGGCGCTGCCGTAGCTCTGTCTTGTGCACCCTCGTCTTGCCTGCTGGCGCTGCCGCGGCTTTGGGAACCACCCTATCCTTCATCGTCGTCGGGACCTGCTGGCGTGGCCGCGGACCGTTTGTAACCACCACCTTCATCGGGACCTGCTGGCTCTGCCGCGGACCGTCGTCTTCCTTCATCCATCTCGGGACCTGCTGGCTCCGCCGCGGCCCGTTCATCTACACCACCGAGCTCGAGGATTGAGAGCTATTTCCATCTCTTTGACAACAAGACTGTCCCGCTACCCTTTTCCCAAACAGAGACCAGAATAGAGGGGACCCCTGAGTCCAGACCTCCTTGTACCATTCCACCGTACTTGAAGAATTGCCTATAAAGTATCGTTGAACGTTACCATTGTGTGGTGTCCGTCTGTGGGGGGGGGTTACTTGTCTGTACGATTCACTGGAGACGGCTCTCCCCGGAGACCTCTCCCCTTATCCTCGGCCGACCCTCCCGGTCCGTCTAACATCATTCATCAGCATTATCTAGCCTATCCTCAAGTGCTGTCATCCTGGAATCCAGGCCGTTCACAACACTGTGGACGGAGCCCTTGTCTGCAAGTGGCATCTTCATGCCCAACATGACATCCAGAATTCTTGCAGCCATGGATCCTAGTTCGGATCCTACAGCAGATATTTCCTTCAAGATGAGCTCCATGGATGCCTTGTGGCCGGTCATAGCGGCAAATGGATAGCACCCTTCCACCACCTCTGCAGGTAGTAATTGCCTGCTAGCCTTACCACTGGCCATTCTCGGGGCAGCTGGGGGCTGATTTCATTCAACTAAGTGTTGCAGGGCAGGACTTCCCATGTGTTGTCCCTCTTAGGCATACTAGTGGATGTGGTTGAGATCCTGTTCGCAGCACAGGGTCACGACAGCTGAAGAAGCCCGCTGAGGGAGTCTGTGCCCTGTTCATCACCCTGCTAAGTGTATGCAGCCTACTAGATATGATCATTTATTTGAGAGCCTCTCTTCACTCAATCTGACATGAGCAGTCCTCGCTGCCTGCAGTGCTTCTTGCATGTGGCTTTCTAGAGTATACTGTCTGGACATTGAGTGACTGTATTTCTGCAGGCCAGCACTTGCCACACCTGCATCTGATCCAATTCACACTTATCTGGCCACCTATTACCTCGAGTTGATTTTTGTGCCTTACTACTCGGCTGCTGTACTTGATTCTCCAGGATATAGTACTTGATTGTTGTATGCCTGGCCAAAAACCCACATGACTACTACATGGTTCTTGTGGCTTCATCTGTCTCATGAAATACCTGCTATGCCTTCATGTCTGTCAGATCACCCTCTGCTCTGGTCATCTCCTTGAAGGATATTGGGCCCGATTCACAGAACTAACTTGAGAGAAAATCCTATACTAACTACCATTTTGGTATTCACAGAAGGCACTTACTCATTTCAGTATTCACAGAAGTTAGGAGTTGGCGCAAGAGAGGTGGTGTGGCCATCCTCCTTGATGCGTTGCCACCTCTGGGAATTCTCAAACTGTGGGTCTCTGCACCTTTGTGAACATTATCTACAGGACACAAAGCTGACCATCAGTTCTGTTTACACCCCTACTGGAGACACATTTTATTTTATTGACATCTGTTGAAAGATTCTTACAGAATTCAGCAAATTTAGCATTGTTGTGGGCTGGGGTGGAAAGTGGAAACCTCTGTCTTTGATAGGTCTAGGAAATGTGACATCATCTCCAGGGGGCGACACAGGAGTCAACTTAGAGACCAAGCCTGGACCAGCTGATGGTTCCCACCCCTAGTTTGGAGGTAGAGTGACCACCAAGTTTCTGATGTCGGAACGTCTGGCGATAGCCAGCCCATCCGCCATCGGGACACCGCATCATAATAGCATCCACAACCACTGATATATCCTGCCCAAGATCACCATGATAGTTCCCTTCTTTGGTTCTGGGAAGTCAAGAAATATAACATTTTAGTTTCTAAAATGTTTTTATTATGCACCACACCAGTGGGGCAAGACTAATTAGAGCATTAGCAACAGACTAGGCGGAAGCTTATTTTATGCTGGAGCAATATTGCACAAATACCCATTACTGGGTTTTGGATGCTTCGCATAATTTTTTCTTTTCACTTATTTTTGCGTGCATTAGAATGAAAATTCTACTTTTCCAATTGTCATTTAAACAAAATACATAAGGGATAAAGTCTCCCTGACTACACTGCACTACACAAGATACTGCAAGTCATCGAGGAGTTCCATAACCATATAGGGGAAGTTTAGGGAAGTCTGAGGTTACTTGCAATATCCTTATCACGTACAGCTGTGTTAAGTAAAGATCAAACTATTAGCTTTAAAGCGTAACTTTATTCCTGGTAAGAGAGGCAGCGCTCCGGTCAACAGCTCACAATAACAGACAGCTTCAACTGTCCTCAATAACTGTCATCTCAACTGTCAGCTGGCATAGGACAATGCCATCTGACGTAAAGCATGCAAATGTGGGGAGTCGCACGGCAGGGATGGGTGCAAGCAGGGGACAAACGCAAGGGAAAGATAACCAACGTAACACATCTCCTTGCGGAGGGAAGAAAAAAAAAGAAAGAGGAGAAAACATGTAACTGTTAGTCACACACGAAATCCTTGTACTTTATGGGCCTGACCACAAGGTGTCCATGCCTACTCATGCAATTGGTTTCCTCCCCATTGTCATCATCTGTGTTTGATCCAACATCGGACCTCTTGTTGTTCTCTGTTCCAGAGCCACTGGTAGTGTTGCTGTCAGCAGGGTCCATTTATTCCGTATTAGCTTCCTCTAATTCCTGTCCTTCCTCCAAAGTGGACGAATGAATTTCACAGGATGATCCTGCAGAGTCCTCTGATCCACTGTATACGTATTCTCCCATGGACCCTATATGCATCTTGTTCATCCCTAAATCAACTTTGGGGTGTGGACGTTGTAAATGTGTGTTGGTCCCCTCACCCTCATTCTCTGACTCCACATAATACAACCAGTCAAAGTAATCCTTTTTGTTGTTGTACTCTAGTTCATCCTGACTCGTACATTCTTTCCCATCCAGGTCAGTGTCACCAGCATAATCTTCCTTTGACTTAGGTTTGCACACAGATAGTGCAGTCGCGTGCCACACTTTCCCATCACTGAGGCAGGCAGAATTACAAAAGTCTTCTTCTACCCCCATGGGTTGTGTAAACATACTTTGTCACTTTTTGACAAATCGACTCTTTTCCACTCTTTCTCCTTCACCTTTTTTATCTCATTTTCTTTGCTTAAATGTTTTGCTTCATTTTTTTCCATGTACGTACTTTGTTTTAGTTTGATGTTTTCCAATGCTGCTTCGCTTGTGCATTCAGCTCTACTTGCAACCCTTTGCCATCCAATATTGTCCTTAGATAGTGGTGTTCTCCCTATCATCAACTCAAAATGGCTATATTGTGTACTACCGTTTTGAGCCATCCAACTCACAGGTTCTGAATTGTTGGGATTTAGTGTTATCCCTAATTTTCCCTGATCTTTACATCCCAGTACAGAAGGACCTTTTTCTGAAATGTATATCTTACTCCTGGTACTTCTCTCCTTGTAACCCAATTCCATCTCGCTGAATCCAACCAAATCAATGATTTCACCTGTGTATGTTCCTCTCAGTGCTTTCGGGTGCCGTTAGAGGAATATACCTTGGCAACGCTCACTCACCGTCCACGCGTTGCCAAGGTCCTTTTCTCTGCGCTTCTTAATAACAGTTGATCGCGCTCAAGCACATTAACGGTTGCTCATCGCACAGATCAGCTGTTTTATTTCCCTGGCAAATTTTGACTAACGCTCATTTTATTGAGAGTTTTAACCCTCCTTTTGTTTACCCTAGTGAGTGTTTGGACTTACTGAGTCTCTTGTCCTACTGGACCCTCTCCATTCAGATCCCCCACCTTTCAAACCTCATAGAAAAAAAAGGGTTATATTTGATATATTGAATAAAAAAAAATATATATATATAAATAATAAATAAAAAAACTAAAAGAAAAAGTATAAGGAATATTTATTCACTTTGTCTGACACAGACTCGGATCAGGCTAGCGCCGCTGAATCTGGTTTTAATAACGAGACAATTAAAAATCTAATTCATAAAGAAATGAGATCCTGTATGTTCTCAACACTTTCCCAGGCCATGGCTTCAGAAAGATCTTTCCCTTCTGAGGAGGATGACACCCTCCGAAATTGACCTGACTGATGAGAACGGTCTCACTGAAACAAGGGGTAAGAAATCGAAAAAGTAAAAAAAATATTGAATTTATCCCCAAAGAGCGCAGGAGGTCGTAGCACCTCGGGAGTTTCAGGAGGTCCTCGCACCTCGAACACTTCAGGTGTCCATAGCGGCACAACATTGAAAGGTGTCCTTAGCGGCACAAAGTATATGGGTGTCCCTCGCGGCACAAACTATCAAGGTGCTCAAAATGATGAAGATGGCCTCCAATTCGCACATGATAACAGCTTTCATGCTGATGACCATGATGATAATGCCTCTGAATTTCCGGATGAATATATCCTTGACCTCGATGAGAGTGAACAAGATATTGACTCCCATCTCTTTGATGACAACTTACCTTCTTCCTCAAAAGATAGTATCATTGACCCCCTAGGAGAGGAGATGTTTTCTCCTTTTAATATTAGGCATCCTAGGAGTTCGGATTGGACCCCCCATGAACATGTATGCAAATGTATTACTAAATGGCTAAGGAACCCTTTGGAGAGGGAGACCTGTAACGTTTTGAGAGCAGAATGTTCTAGACCTTCAATCGAGGGTAGAGTTTGCCAGACCCCAAATCTCGACCCCAAACTTATAACTTACCTTTTTAAACTTGGTAGAGACCCTCGAAAGGGCTTAGAGAGGTCCCTTAAGATCTGTCAAGACAGAGTCTTGGACATTCTAGGACCTTTAACTAAAATCATTGATGCTGCCGAATAGAGCTACCTCAATAGCTCCCCTCTTGACACCCATTCAATTTGGGGTTGGAGTCAAAGGGCTCTTGTCTTACTAGGCAACGCAAATGCAGGCCTTAATTCAGAGAGAAGAAGAATAGTCTTAACCAAGATTAGCCTAAAACTAAGTGACTTTGCTGACAAGGAACCCTCTCTTAATCCTAAAGGTTTACTTTTCGGGGAGGACTTAATTAAAAGCCTCGGTACATACGTTTCTACATTCACTGCATTGGACAAAGCCCAACAGAACATGAAAAAGGTCTTCAATCCCAACAACCTTTTTGGAAGGGCCGGAAGAAGGGGACAATCTTCTGGCCGCTTCAACCGCAGGCCCTATTCCAGATCCAGAGGTTATGGTGGAAGAGGATACCAACCCTCCAATCAACCCCAATTCTACCCTCCAAGAGGAAGGGGCTTCCGTTCTAGAGGATTCAGAGCGAAAGGAGCTTCTGCCGACACCAACCCTCAGAGTGAGTACTTCTCTCCCTTATCCTCCCCCTCTTTCTTCGAAACCAAAGGTGGGAGGCAGACTGAAATTCTTCTACCACAACTGGAAACTCATCACGCAAGACTCTTGGGTTTTAAATACCGTGCTGTTTTTTTCCATAGATTTCACACAAATTCCAATTCAAAACTCTCTTCCCAAAGTGAATCCCCTCTCTTTAGATCAGGAAAAAATAATAGAAGAGGAGATCTTCTCAATGCTTCAGAAAGGTGCAGTCATAGGGGTCCCTATGGAATTTCTGAGATTTATAAGCACTCTTTTCTTGTAGAATAAAAGGACAAAGGTTGGAGACCCGTCATAAACCTGAGGGAACTCAACAAATACCTTGTTTACAGACATTTCAAGATGGAATGGAGGGCATCCATCTTCTGGGAGACCTCTTATTGGAAGGGGACTGGTTGGTCAAATTGGATCTGAAAGATGCCTACTTTACCATTCCCATGGCAGAGGAACACCAACCCTTCCTTCAGTTTATTTGGAAAAACCGTCTCTTTCAATTCCAAGCACTTCCCTTCAGCCTCTCCTCAGCCCATTGGGGTTTCACCAAGGTGTTGTGGGCAGTCGCCTCATCTTTAAGAGAAAAAGGTATTTGTCTCATCATCTACCTAGATGACATCCTTATCCTGTCTCAAGACCACAATTAAATCATCAAAGATCTGAAAACTGTTGTAGACCTTTTAGAAAGCCTGGGATTTATCATAAACAAAGAAAAATCTATACTATCTCCCTCAAAGACTATGGAATTCCTGGGTTTCACTGTCAACACCACAGATTGCCTTCTCCTTTTTCCAAAATAAGGAAAGAGATAAGACATGTCCTGAAGCAACAAAATCTCTCCTTTAGAGAATTAGCCAGACTCCTGGGCCTTCTCTCTTCCTCCATCCAGGCTATCTTTCCGGGCCCCCTAAATTATCGAGCCCTTCAAAGAATAAAAGCAAGGGATCTGAGATCAGGCCTCTGGTATGGAGATCGTGTCCCCTTGAACCAGGAGGCCATGTCAGAACTGACCTGGTGGTTAGACAATCTGGACGCATGGAACAGCAGAGCGATCGTTGGTTCAGCGCCAGATTTTATTTTGGAATCAGATGCGAGCCTTCATAGCTCAGGAAGAATCTTCTCACCACATCAATTACCTGGCGTTAACCCCCAGGCTTCATGCTCTGATGAGTTTCAAACACTCTTTTCAAGGCAGATCAGTTATTCTGAAAACGGACAACATATCCGCTGTTGCCTACATAAACCGCTTGGGAGGTACCAAATCGGAAGACCTCTCCAACCTAGTCAAGACACTTTGGATTTTCTGCCTGGAACACAAAATCTCTCCCAGAGCAGAATATCTCTTGGGGAAATCCAACCTTTGTGCAGATTGGAACTCGAGGTTCCTCTTAGACTACAGCGACTGGAAACTCCACACGTCTGTTCAATTCCCTCAACCATGTCTGGGGTCCTTTCCTAATAGATCTATTCATGAGCAGACTAACATTCCAATTGTTGAATTATTACAGCTGGATGACCGACCCGGGTGCTCTAGCCGTAAACGATTTTCTCCAATCTTGGGAAGGGGTCAACGCTTATGCCGTCCCTCCATTTGCCATGATTCAGAGGGTCCTTCAGAAAGTGAGACATCAACACTCATCAATTGTCCTGATAACCCCATTTTGGCCATCCCAATCATGGTTCCCCCACTGCCCTAGAACTGACTTACGATCTTCCTTTCCTAATTCCTTCCCTCAACTACCTTCTTATAGACATAGACGGTCAAATTCACCCTCTTGCTCAAACAGGGAATTTGAACCTTCTTTCCTGGAGAGTGTCAGGAGATCCAATATTCTCGCAAGACTTTCATCGACAGCTTCAACTCTCCTTGGAGAATCATGGGTCCCTGGAACACATTACCGGTATAACAACATTTGGAAAGTTTGGTTACGTTGGTGCATGGGAAGGGACCTGGATCTCATGGAGGCACCTATTGTTGATATAGTTAATTAATTTCCTTGGGGAACAATTCGATAGAGGTCTAAGTTACAGATCTATCAATTGTTTTAGATCGGCTATTTCCGCTGGTCATGCCCTAGTCAACGGTAAAACAGTAGGTAAAAATGCTATTATTTGTAGAATTTTATTTGTAGAATTCTTAAGAGTATCAGACTTAGAAGACCTCCTAAACCTAGATATCAATCTCTGTGGGACGTTAAATTAATTCTTGACCTTTTCTGTAGTTGGCCTGCAAACTCTCCTTTGAACAGAAAGAACCTTTCTATCAAACAAGCTACTCTTCTTTGCTTGATTTCTTGTCACGGGTTTCTGATGTTAAAGCCCTTGATATTTCTTATAGGTCTTATGATATGTTTGGAGTCAAATTTGAACTGCATAGAAGAACCAGACTATGGGGCTCATTAGGATGGCGGACGGAAGAGCCACCGCGGCCCTGGAGTAGGCGGAAAAAGCCCTTTCCGTGTCCGCCAGCCGCGGATACTCCGTCCGCCATATCAGGATAGGAAAACGTGTCAAGTTTCCGTCCGCGACGGAAAAGGACGCACCGCCGCCGAACTACACACGACCACGTGGCGGACGGAACAATCCCGGAGGCCCCGCCGTACGTACTGACGTCTAAGACCGTCCCCCAAATCAAGATGGCGGAAACTCCACATAAAACCGCAGCGGAAAAACAACCTGACTGAACACGGCGGAATCCACACAGCGAACACAGGTGACATAGCAGAGATACCCACCGCAAGCTGACCACCACCATGGACCCAGCGCTACACGCTTTCCCGATGCTCTTCGCGATCCACCACGTCCTAGTCATGGCCCACTATGGACGACGACGCAGGTAAGGCACAAACCATTGGCTGTCTGGAGGGGAATACCAGCAAGGGACGTGACGTAGGGAGGGGGAGTGTCATGTTACCGAAACCACTGATGAGAAGCATATACGAATACACATTTGTAGTACGCAAGCAGGAATGACAACGACAGACCACGAGACTTGATAGACTACCTTTATTGTACAAAATAGGGGAATAATCACAGTGTATGCGTGAGCATGGGCAAAGTGGGCACCAGAGCAGCGACATCATAGGCAGGTAACGAGAGGGCAGTATGCAGTATCAGAGCATCAACAGGGCAATGCGCAGTACAGAGCAGGTACATCATAGGCAGGTAACGAGAGGGCAGTATGCAGTATCAGAGCATCAACAAGGCAATGCGCAGTACAGAGCAGGTACATCATAGGCAGGTAACGAGAGGGCAGAATGCAGTATCAGAGCATCAACAGGGCATTGTAGAGTACAGAGCAGGTACATCATAGGCAGGTAACGAGAGGGCAGAATGCAGTATCAGAGCATCAACAGGGCATTGTAGAGTACAGAGCAGGTACATCATAGGCAGGTAACGAGAGGGCAGTATGCAGTATCAGAGCATCAACAGGGCATTGTAGAGTACAGAGCAGGTACATCATAGGCAGGTAACGAGAGGGCAGAATGCAGTATCAGAGCACCAACAGGGCAGTGTGGCCAACAGAGCAGGTACATCAGAGGCAGGTAACAAGAGGGCAGAATGCAGTATCAGAGAATCAACATGGCATTGTAGAGTACAGAGCAGGTACATCATAGGCAGGTAACGAGAGGGCAGAATGCAGTATCAGAGCATCAACAGGGCATTGTAGAGTACAGAGCAGGTACATCATAGGCAGGTAACGAGAGGGCAGTATGCAGTATCAGAGCATCAACAGGGCATTGTAGAGTACAGAGCAGGTACATCATAGGCAGGTAACGAGAGGGCAGAATGCAGTATCAGAGCACCAACAGGGCAGTGTGGCCAACAGAGCAGGTACATCAGAGGCAGGTAACGAGAGGGCAGAATGCAGTATCAGAGCATCAACAGGGCATTGTAGAGTACAGAGCAGGTACATCATAGGCAGGTAACGAGAGGGCAGAATGCAGTATCAGAGCATCAACAGGGCATTGTAGAGTACAGAGCAGGTACATCATAGGCAGGTAACGAGAGGGCAGAATGCAGTATCAGAGCACCAACAGGGCAGTGTGGCCAACAGAGCAGGTACATCAGAGGCAACATATGAGAGGGGCAAAGTGCATCAACAGTCCATTGCACAGAACAGCTCCATCAGAGGCAGCACGTGAGAGGGGCCAAGTGCATCAACAGTCCATTGCACAGAACAGCTCCATCAGAGGCAGCACGTGAGAGTGCAGAATGCAGTATCAGAGCATCAACAGGGCAATGCGCAGTACAGAGCAGGTACATCATAGGCAGGTAACGAGAGGGCAGTATGCAGTATCAGAGCATCAACAGGGCATTGTAGAGTACAGAGCAGGTACATCATAGGCTGCACAAGTACGTGTCCCTACCAACCCGTCACAGGAACCACAAGAGTGCCACGCAGTTCTCAATAGACACACCATGTGAAATAACATTTGAGTGAAGTGTTCAGCACCTCACATCACAGAATCAGGGGGACTGCGTGAACTACCTGCCTCGGACACACTGGCAGCACCAGCAACAGGAGTGTGAGACACAGCCACAGCCCGAGTGACACACACATGGGCCACGGACCCAGACACACTGGCAGCACCAGCAACAGGAGTGTGAGACACAGCCACAGCCCGAGTGACACACACATGGGCCACGGACCCAGACACACTGGCAGCACCAGCAACAGGAGTGTGAGACACAGCCACAGCCCGAGTGACACACACATGGGCCACGGACCCAGACACACTGGCAGCACCAGCAACAGGAGTGTGAGACACAGCCACAGATGTAGTCACTGACACGTGAGCCACTGACCCAGACAGACTGCCAGCACCAGAAACAGGAGTGTGCAACACAGCCACAGATCTTCTAACTGACACGTGAGCCATAGACCCAGAAACACTGCCAGGACCTGCAACAGGAGAGGGCACAACTGACACTGTGCCACCATCTGATACATGAGAGTCAACTGCACCAGCGCCACTGTGACAACTGAAATGATGAGCCACAGGGCTGTATGGGCCAGGAGGCAGGGTGGGCCTGGGAGCTGGGGATAGCTGACCTAGAGCCAAATCGGGGTTGGCAGGTGTCAATGGTGTGTGTCTGCGTTTCTTAGGGATGTGTGCGTGCACCCTGGACAGGACAGGACTGCCAAGTGGTGGGGACGCCAAACAATCACCACCCACCATAGGTGGAGCATCTGCTGCCGGGGATCTGGTTTCTGGGGACGTGCTGGAGCCTGCTTGTCGTTTGCTCTGTGCCTGCCGCCTGGACTCGGAATCATGTGTAATGGGGGATGCAACAACAGGGGACACCCTCCTCTGCTTCTGACTGGCCTGGATGGGAGTGGAGGTATGGGGGGACTCCGCGGCAGAGACATCAGTTTGGCGTTTAGTAGAAAACATCAGCCTCAGTGCAGCCAGGGGTGAAGTATGCCTGTCCTTGATTGCGCCATTGTCCATGCTAGATGCCTTGTCCGTAGGATGTGCCTGATCCTTAGGTGGAGTGTTGTCTCTGGATGTAGCCTGTGCCCTGGTCGCCGCCCTGTTCCTGCCAGCAGACTTGTCGTCTGTGGTGCACCTGTCTCCAGTAGACACCTGCTCTCTGTGTGTGTCCCTGCCCTTGGGAGATGGACCTTGCTTTGCTGTGGGCCTGCCCTTGGGAGTCTCCCTGCTCTTAGGAGGTGCCTTTGTCTTGTCACTGTCCCTGGGAGTGTCCCTTTCCTCTGCTGTGGGCCTGCCCTTGGGAGTCTCCCTGCTCTTAGGAGGTGCCTTTGTCTTGTCACTGTCCCTGGGAGTGTCCCTTTCCTCTGCTCTGGGCCGGCCCTTGGGAGTCTCCCTGCTCTTAGGAGGTGCCTTTGTCTTGTCACTGTCCCTGGGAGTGTCCCTTTCCTCTGCTGTGGGCCTGCCCTTGGGAGTCTCCCTGCTCTTAGGAGGTGCCTTTGTCTTGTCACTGTCCCTGGGAGTGTCCCTTTCCTCTGCTGTGGGCCTGCCCTTGGGAGTCTCCCTGCTCTTAGGAGGTGCCTTTGTCTTGTCACTGTCCCTGGGAGTGTCCCTTTCCTCTGCTGTGGGCCTGCCCTTGGGAGTCTCCCTGCTCTTAGGAGGTGCCTTTGTCTTGTCACTGTCCCTGGGAGTGTCCCTTTCCTCTGCTGCGGGCCTGCCCTTGGGAGTCTCCCTGCTCTTAGGAGGTGCCTTTGTCTTGTCACTGTCCCTGGGAGTGTCCCTTTCCTCTGCTGTGGGCCTGCCCTTGGGAGTCTCCTGGTCCTAGTAGGTGCCTTTGTCTTCTGACTGGCCTTGTCCAAGGTACAGTCCATGGACATGTGAGTATCCCTTGCCTTGGGAGTACCTTTTGTGTTGAATGCCTGTGTAGCTCCTGAAGGCATGTCCCCCAACAACACTTGCGGATCCTGTGTGTGTACTCCAGTGTATCTGACGTTGTCTAATTGAACAGATTTAGCTGATCTAGGGGATGGGGTCTGTGCCCTGCGTGCCCTGACGTGCTGTCTGACGCTGCTTCTAGTGCAATGACCTGTATTTGAGTCCTGCTCAGAATAATCACTACCCCCTGAGACATCCAGTGGTGTAGATGGGGAAACCGAAGTAGCACCCTGTTCATGCGACTGTACTATTGCAGACGACACACTGCTTGCCAATGACTGCACTGTCCTGTGTAGACCTGCAAGATCGCCATGCATCCCTTCCATGAAAGCCACCACCTGCCCCAACTTCCTATCATGGTCCTGGAAAGCATTTGTCATATTGGTCTGCCCCACACACAGCTGTCGCAGCAGATCAACGGCCTCAGCACACAGTGCATTTTGGCTCACCGTGGCAGGGGCAGCGGTTCCTGCACCGAACGCCACTCTGCTCCCCCTACTCCTCCGGCCACGAACAGTACATGGTGCAGTTTGTGGAAGTGTGGGCCCTTTGTGCTTACTTCCGACAGAAGGTGAAGAGTGCCCACTCCCAGTCTGTGACAACAGTGCAGGCTCACCAAGAGTGTCCGACGAGGAGGACGATGGTGTCTCCACATGCGAGTCCTCAGGGACGGTCCTGTCCCCCTCTCCGGCGCTGGCCTCCTCTGTGTCAGTCTGCGTGTGTGCGTAGTCTGAGCCGGACTCATTTCCTCGACTACTCTCCGCCGTCTGTGGCTGAGTGTCCTCTGTCATACCTGAAATGCACATAAAAGATGTGTGAGTCATGGGCAGACTGACCTACAGAAGGAACAGGATTGGCAAATTACATAGCTGACAAAGATTTTGTAGCCCTCATCCTGCACATGGCCCACCTCTACCAGTCATCCTCACATTTCCTGCCATGGGGCCATGGACCACTAGGGGATGTGCCTCAACACTCAACTACTAAGCAAGTGGCGTGTCAACATGGCGGACCTGGATGTCAAATGAGAACCACCCAATGGGACCAAAATGGCATCACAGACATACATACGCAACACGGAACTCAATAGTGTGTCTGTGCACCAATACATGCATAGCACTCACAGGTTTCCTACACAGACAGTTTGCTCACCGCTAGTTTGCTGTTGATCGGCACTCAGACGTTCGGCCAGTTCAGGATGCGTCACTGCAATGATACGGTGCATGAGAGGGGTCATGGAGCGTCGGGCCAGACGGGGCGTCCTTGGAATCAGGCCCAGTGTTACTTCCGCTACATTCTTGCTTAGCCTGGAAATGTCGTCCCAGCGTTTGTGGCAGTGTGTATGTCGTCTGTTGCACACCCCCAATGCCCGTACTTCCCGTGCTATGCTCCTCCACAGGTCCTTGCGAAGGTGCAGCTTGACCTACCATGATGGGAGACAAAAGGGTTTCAGTCAGTGGACAGGTGGCCTGTCACACACATAGGGGCAAGACGTAACTGTCAGCAGCCATGCACAATCAGGAACATATGTCTAGCCCACACTACACAGCTAAGATAGAAATAGGCCTGATTATTTGGCCCCCTCATGCACACCAACATGTCCCACACTGCACTTACCACCCGTCCTGGTGCGCCGTAGAGGCGTCCATAGTTGCGGAGTACACCGTCCACGAGGACATCAAGCTCCGCGGCGGTGAAGGGTCGAGACCGGATCTCTTTGCCTCTCGACATGGCAAGATCACGGAGTATGGCACTACAGCAGCAGTCGGTGGTCAGCTCAGCAGCAGCAGCAGGTCGAGGTGATGGTCACAGGCAGCAGTCGGTGGTCAGCTCAGCAGCAGCAGCAGGTCGAGGTGATGGTCACAGGCAGCAGTCGGTGGTCAGCTCAGCAGCAGCAGCAGGTCGAGGTGATGGTCACAGGCAGCAGTCGGTGGTCAGCTCAGCAGCAGCAGCAGGTCGAGGTGATGGTCACAGGCAGCAGTCGGTGGTCAGCTCAGCAGCAGCAGCAGGTCGAGGTGAACAGGCAGCACTGGTCCCCAGGGTAGGAAGTGTCATTTTGCCCAACACACATATATAGGGCCCTCAGCAAGTGTCAGTGGCATACGTCGCCAGCAATTGGTCAGCCCTGGAAGCGTGATCGTGAGATGGGCCAATTACTGGCCCTGTTGTTGCGGTGCCCAGCTTCCGCTACTTGCGATTGGCCATATGCGGCCAGCGTCCCTCTTCCCATTGGCTGCATGTGCGGGGACCGTCACGGGCACACATCGGCAACCGCACGTGCAAGCCTCAGGCACGGATGCTTCAGTTGCAACAATGTTCTATCACTGGCGCCTCCATGGCGGTGCACGTACTCAGCGGGGGAGGTGCAGGCCTATACACCCTTTAGATGTACTCAATGGACATGCCAGTTCATGACCCCCCTTACAGTCACATTGCATCATCCACCGTACACCGGCCGGAGCGGCCGGGCCTAGGACGGCCGTGCCCGGCCATGTCCACACCCGCCGTGCCCGGCCATGTACACAACCGCCATGCCCGGCCATGTACACAACCTCCGTGGCCGGCCATGAACACAACCGCCGTGCCCGGCCATGAACACAACCGCCGTGCCCGGCCATGTACACAACCGCCGTGCCCGCCATGCGGTTGTGTTCATGGCCGGGCACGGCGGTTGTGTTCATGGCCGGGCACGGCGGTTGTGTACATGGCCGGGCACGGCGGTTGTGTTCATGGCCGGGCACGGCGGTTGTGTACATGGCCGGGCACGGCGGTTGTGTACATGGCCGGGCACGGCGGTTGTGTTCATGGCCGGGCACGGCGGTTGTGTTCATGGCCGGCCACGGCGGTTGTGTACATGGCCGGGCACGGCGGGTGTGTTCATGGCCGGGCACGGCGGTTGTGTTCATGGCCGGCCACGGCGGTTGTGTACATGGCCGGGCACGGCGGTTGTGTTCATGGCCGGCCACGGCGGTTGTGTACATGGCCGGGCACGGCGGGTGTGGACATGGCCGGGCACGGCCGTCCTAGGCCCGGCCGCTCCGGCCGGTGTACGGTGGATGATGCAATGTGACTGTAAGGGGGGTCATGAACTGGCATGTCCATTGAGTACATCTAAAGGGTGTATAGGCCTGCACCTCCCCCGCTGAGTACGTGCACCGCCATGGAGGCGCCAGTGATAGAACATTGTTGCAACTGAAGCATCCGTGCCTGAGGCTTGCACGTGCGGTTGCCGATGTGTGCCCGTGACGGTCCCCGCACATGCAGCCAATGGGAAGAGGGCCGCTGGCCGCGTCTGGCCTTTGGGAAGTAGCGGAAGTTGAGCACCGCCATGGCGGCGCCAATTATGTTATCTTGTCAGACGCTGCACCGTGATGTGTTGTGTGCAGTTGCGTCATGAGGGATGTGAGCGTGATAGGGAAAGGTCATATGTCATACAATGTAGCATGTGTGTCCATGCAATGCCCATCGTTGGGCACACAATGGGCAACAGATGTGCATTTGTACGTGTTGACGTCGGGTGTGACCCTACATACGTTCTTACATCTTCACAACTACACAGTACATCACGGCTGTGTGCCCAAATTATGCATCTGTTGTCTGTGTCTTGTTCTGGCGAGGTGACTACAGTGGTGGTGGTACACATGCATTCCGTGTATGTGTTTTGTACGTTGTGTCACCATGCATGTAATTACCGTATGTACATCATTCTTGGTGTTGGCATGTGTGCTTGATGACATGGCGTGTGTATAATTATCGTTTGTGTGCATGCAGTTGCATGTGTGTCTGTGATGTGGCTACTAAACATTAGGGTGCAGACTGAAGTATTGTCAGTAAGGTTCACATGTGATGGAGTTGTACACGTATGCGTCGTTTGCAAGTTGACCTAAGTTACATCTCTCTCCCACACAGGAGGGCTACAAATGTGCATCGGCCATACACTGTGCTGGAGGATATGGTTGACGAGGAGGTGATTCGGAAATTCCGGCTGGATCGACGTCGGTTGCTGGAGCTTGTGGCTCAATTGTCTCCTCATCTGCAGCCACGTAGGACGTATCCTGGGTCGATTACACCCACTGCAAAGGTCATGGCGGTACTCCATTTCTTTGCTACTGGCACATTTCAGTATACAGTTGGACATGCCGGGGGGATGTCACAGGCCATGTTCAGCACGGTTCTTCGGGATGTCTTAACAGCTATGATGCTGTACAAGGATGACTACATCCATTTCCCACGTCCGGAAGAGTTGCCAGCTGTCAAAGCTGATTTCTATGCCCTGGGCCACATACCTCACGTTGTGGGCTCAATTGATGGCACACACATCGCAATCATTCCACCACGGGCACGGGAACAAGTGTTCAGGAATCGCAAACATTTCCATTCGCTGAACGTGCAGATGGTGTGCCTGGCAAACAACATCATTTACAACAAGGGGTGGTGATGGACAGAGTCTCTGAATTAAGCAGAGTACTCTCACCCAGTCAAGAGATCAGGGCTAGATCCAACACCGTTTTTTAGCTCATTGCACCATCCCAGTTTCAGAACCTGGCTGTATGCAAATTAGTCTGTCCCTGGCCCAGTGCATCATGGGAACAGGGCAGACCAGACTACAAAAGCCAATTCTTACACTGGGAAGGAAACAAGCTTCCGGGGACCGGTTTCTGCCATTTCAGGCGTCTTCGGCCCGGCTTGCTTGAATCCTGATGGTGCAATGAGCAAGGGACTCACATCTGAGTATACCCTTCCACGCTTAGGGTGGACAAAATAATTTACAACAAGGGGTGGTGATGGACAGAGTCTCTGAATTAAGCAGAGTACTCTCACCCAGTCAAGAGATCAGGGCTAGATCCAACACCGTTTTTTAGCTCATTGCACCATCCCAGTTTCAGAACCTGGCTGTATGCAAATTAGTCTGTCCCTGGCCCAGTGCATCATGGGAACAGGGCAGACCAGACTACAAAAGCCAATTCTTATAGCCAGGTTCTGAGCTGGGATGGGGCAGTGAGATAAATAACGGTGATGGATCAAGCCCTGATCTTTGGACTGGGTAAGAGTGGTCTGCTTAATTCAGACACTCTGTTCATCACCACCCCCTTTTCTGAATCGTTTTTGGCCACTATAGGTGTGGCAGGGTATACTCAGACATGAGTCCCTTTCTCACTGCTCCATCAGGATTCAAGCAAGCCGGGCCGAAGAGGCTGAAATGCCAGAAACCGGTCCCCGGTAGCTTGTCTCCTTTCTGGTGAAGAATTGGCTTGGTAGTTTGGTCTGCCCTGTTCCCATGATGCACTGGGCCAGGGACAGACTAATTTGCATATAGCCAGGTTCTGAGCTGGGATGGGGCAGTGAGATAAATAACGGTGATGGATCAAGCCCTGATCTTTGGACTGGGTAAGAGTGGTCTGCTTAATTCAGACACTCTGTTCATCACCACCCCCTTTTCTGAATCGTGGCAAACAACATCATCTCACATGTGTGCGCAAGATTTCCTGGATCTGCACATGACGCCCACATCATGCGGAGCAGCAATGTCCCACGACTCATGGCAAATCTGCGACCCGGTCAAGCGTGGCTTGTTGGTGAGTGTGCAGTGGGGACTCTTGTGATCTCTGTGTTGCATGGGGTACCCACCATATCTTGTTGTGATGTTTGTCTCTGTCATCCCCCTACATAGGCGACTCGGCTTACCCAAACCGGCCCTGGCTCCTCAGTCCCCTACGTAATCCGAGAACAGCGGGTGAATTGCGGTACAATGATGCACATGGAAGGACACGGAGAGTCATCGAACGTACCTTTGGACTGCTAAAGTCTCGGTTTCGGTGCCTCGATAAGACCGGAGGGGCCCTGCCTTACTCACCAGGAAAAGTATGCAGGATCGTGATTGCCTGCTGCATGCTCCACAACCTGGCAGTACGCAATGACATAGAACTGCTGTTGGACCCTGAAGACGAAGGAGTTCCTCGGCCTCCCATCCCACCCATGTCGACTGATGAGGATAGTGGTGAGGAGGAAGGTGTGGACCAGAGGCGCCAGCTCATAGATCGCTACTTCCCTTGAATGTGAGTTACTACCTCTAGTGGCGGTTGACAATGCCTCATGTATGTTTGCTGGTGTTGTGTGGATGTGGGGTTAATCAGCTGGGTGTTCTTGTTTGTGATGGTTGCTTATGTGTGTCTTCATTTCTTTGGACATACAAGTCTCCATGATGTGTGTGCTCTCATCCCATGCTTTTGTGATGGTTGTCGTTTGTGTAATGTTGCTGTGCATTGTGTTGTGATGTGTGTGAATCTGTTTCCTGACGTGTGTTTGCTGTCTCTGATTTTCTCTAGGTCACTCCCGCAGCGCCATGATCATGTACGACTGTCATCCCTGAACCTATTTACGTCTGTTTCTGAAGGCAATCATGTGAATAAACATGGAGGCAAAACATCATTGTGTGAGTCAGTGCTATTTATTTACAGGTTGTGCTTCTGTGCTGGTGAATATTTACAAGTAAGTGGGGTGGAGGGAGTTGGAGTTGAAGGTAATGGCAGATGAAATGTCCGTGCTGACACCACATTGGGGGGTGTCAGGGTAGTCCAGCAGAGCAGTTGGAATGATGGTCTGTGGGACAGGATACTTAGCTGGGTGTATGTCTGGCACAGGCGGTGACATTGTCATGGTCGTCCCCTCTTGGAGCGTGTGGATGGCGCTCCAACACTGCTCTCAGCCACTTCCTGCCTCGGCCGGCCCCTCCGTCTCTGAGGTGGTACAGAGTCAGCTGGGAGGGCAGGTTGTTGAAGGGCCACATCCGTCGCCAGGGGCACAGGTGGTGGTGGCGGCGGTGGAGGCGGAGGTGACGGTGGCGGTGGAGGCGGAGGTGGCGGTGGAGGCGGAGGTGACGGTGGCGGTGGCGCTACGACACTTGGTGGAGGGGGGGGGGTTGTTCCGGGCAACCCATTCCCTCCACATCGTTGCCTGCTGGCCCATGATCTGTAACATCTGGCCAAGGATGCCACAGATTTCGCGCTGGATGTTGTTGTTGTCCACCGCGTCCTGGTGCGCACGATCTGCGTTTGCCTGGGACCGGTCGTATGACGCCTGGCACCTGGCAAGGGCTTGTAGGGACTGTGCCACTGGCTGGGGTAGCTGTCCTTCCTCTGCACGGCGGTGTGTGGCTCGCCTGATTGGCTGATGTCCCGTTGCCTGTGGCCCACTCACCCTGCTTGTGTGTGGGGCCGATGGACCAGCGTTGTGTGCTGGGTTATGCTGGGTGGCACCAGCAGGAGTGGTGGTGCTGGTGGTGCTGGTGGTGCTGGTGGTACTGGTGGTACTGGTGGTACTGGTGGTACTGGTGGTGGTGGGGACTGTGCAGATCACAGAGACAGGTGTCGCTGGTGTGACACTTGCGACGTTGGTCGGTCCCGGGAGTCCCTGTGAGCCAGATGGCCCTGGCTGCGTGCTTGGTCCCGCTCCATCCTCCGCACCGGAGCTGCCTGTGTCCTCGTCAGCAGAGAGTCCTGTAGGTGTGGGAGGCGAGGCTGGCGGCCGGGTACTGGGTTCCCCAGTCAGTTGACGATCACCTGAGGGACAAGATAGAGCTGGTCAGTGATGTGGACATTACATGGTTGAATGTCTGACAAAATATCGAAATCAAAAATATCGAAATACAAAAATATCGGGACAAAAATATCGAAGTCAAAAATATAGGAATCCTATCCCTAACAAGGTAAGTACAAAAATATCGAAAAAATAATATCGTAGTACAAAAATATCGTATTTAAAAATATCGTTTTTTTAAATGTATTAATAATAATGTAAAAATAATTATAAAATACATATAATGTTACAAATATTAAATAAAAATATTAAAACATAATTAAAAATTTAAAACTAATACATATACATTTAAAATAAATTAAAAACTTAATAATGTAATGTAATTTTATATTTTTTAATTTCATTTAATTGATTTAATTTAAATTAATTTTATTTTTACCCTGTACGACTGTACCCCAAAAACCCAAAACTGACCCTGAACTCTAAAAATACCCCTTTACCCAAAAACCCAAAACTGACCCTGAACCCTAAAAATACCCCTTCACCCATGAACTGAAAACTGACCCTGAACCCTAAAAATACCCCTTTACCCATGAACTGAAAACTGACCCAGAACCCTAAAAATACCCCTTTACCCAAAAACTGAAAACTGACCCTGAACCCTAAAAATACCCCTTTACCCATGAACTGAAAACTGACCCATAACCCTAAAAATACCCCTTTACCCAAAAACTGAAAACTGACCCTGAACCCTAAAAATACCCCTTTACCCAAAAACTGAAAACTGACCCTAAACCCTAAAAATACACCTTTACCCAAAAACTGAAAACTGACCCTGAACCCTAAAAATACCCCTTTACCCATGAACTGAAAACTGACCCTGAACCCTAAAAATACCCCTTTACCCAAAAACTGAAAACTGACCCTAAACCCTAAAAATACACCTTTACCCAAAAACTGAAAACTGACCCTGAACCCTAAAAATACCCCTTTACCCATGAACTGAAAACTGACCCAAAACCCTAAAAATACCCCTTTACCCAAAAACTGAAAACTGACCCTGAACCCTAAAAATACCCCTTTACCCAAAAACTGAAAACTGACCCTGAACCCTAAAAATACCCCTTTACCCATGAACTGAAAACTGACCCTGAACCCTAAAAATACCCCTTTACCCATGAACTGAAAACTGACCCTGAACCCTAAAAATACCCCTGTACCCATGAACTGAAAACTGACCCTGAACCCTAAAAATACCCCTGTACCCAAAATTAATTAATATTATTTAATTACCAATTAATTATTAATTAACAATAACAATAAAGTAAATATATTAGCACATTTGCTGTAATTAATTTAATTTAATAATTAATATTATTTTGCACAATTAATTAATTAAGAATAACAATAAATTATATATAAAAAAATTACTATAATTAATGTAATTAAATAATTAATAATAATTAATTACCAACTAATTAATAATTATAAATATGTAAAAATTATAATAATTAATTAACTAATTAATAGAAATTAATGACCAATTAATTATTAATTAAAATATGTACAAACATATATCAATTAATTAATTATTATTAAATTACTTCCCACCCTATTCCCCTATAAACCCATAACCCGCCACAGAACATATTTATCTATTAATAAATTAATTAAAAATAATTAAAAATTAATTCTCAATTAATTAATTAATAATTCCTACTAATTATTAATTAATTTAACATAATTAAATTACTTCCCACCCTATTCCCCTATAAACCCACAACCCGCTACAGTAGTAAAAGACAATATTTAATAAAATAACATTAAAAATAAATAATAAAACATAATAAATACAATATAATATACACTAAATTTATTTAAAACTTGATATTAGTAACATCAAAGTTATTAATTTCGATATTATTAACATCGATATTTACAACTTCGATATTACTGATATCATGCCAATATCGATATTTAGACTGTCGATATTACTTACCTTCGATATTTTTGTATCTCGATATTTAAACTTCGATATTTTGTCTTTCCGATATTTTATTTTCGATATTTTGTCTGTGTACCACATGGTTATGTAGATTTTTAGACATTTCTGTTTCCTGTCGCACACACCCCACCCTCCACCACCACCACCACCACCACCCTCCCCGTGAGCATGGGGGCCTGTTGGGAGTTGTAGTTTGGGCCTCTCACACACCCCGCCCTCCACCACCACCACCACCACCCTCCCCGTGTGCATGGGGGCCTGTTGGGAGTTGTAGTTTGGGCCTCTCACACACCCCGCCCTCCACCACCACCACCACCACCCTCCCCGTGTGCATGGGGGCCTGTTGGGAGTTGTTGTTTGGGCCTCTCACACACCCCAACCTCCACCACCACCACCACCCTCCCCGTGAGCATGGGGGCCTGTTGGGAGTTGTAGTTTGGGCCTCTCACACACCCCGCCCTCCACCACCACCACCACCACCCTCCCCGTGTGCATGGGGGCCTGTTGGGAGTTGTAGTTTGGGCCTCTCACACACCCCGCCCTCCACCACCACCACCACCACCACCACCCTCCCCGTGTGCATGGGGGCCTGTTGGGAGTTGTTGTTTGGGCCTCTCACACACCCCGCCCTCCACCACCACCACCACCACCCTCCCCGTGTGCATGGGGGCCTGTTGGGAGTTGTAGTTTGGGACTCTCACACACCCCGCCCTCCACCACCACCACCACCACCCTCCCCGTGTGCATGGGGGCCTGTTGGGAGTTGTTGTTTGGGCCTCTCACACACCCCGCCCTCCACCACCACCACCACCACCACCCTCCCCGTGTGCATGGGGGCCTGTTGGGAGTTGTAGTTTGGGCCTCTCACACACCCCGCCCTCCACCACCACCACCACCACCCTCCCCGTGAGCATGGGGGCCTGTTGGGAGTTGTAGTTTGGGCCTCTCACACACCCTGCCCTCCACCACCACCACCACCACCCTCCCCGTGTGCATGGGGGCCTGTTGGGAGTTGTAGTTTGGGCCTCTCACACACCCCGCCCTCCACCACCACCACCACCACCCTCCCCGTGTGCATGGGGGCCTGTTGGGAGTTGTAGTTTGGGCCTCTCACACACCCCGCCCTCCACCACCACCACCACCACCCTCCCCGTGTGCATGGGGGCCTGTTGGGAGCCATGGACATGTTAGTGAGTTGGTGTCCAACCTGCATGGGTTGGGGCATAGGAGATGTTTCTTCTCAGTTGTGTTAGCCTGACCATGTCGTGCTGATCGTGGTGCTTGGTTTGTACTCACCAGTCTCTTCTCCTTCGTCAAGTCCGTCTAGGCTCTCTGGGTGTAGTATCACCAGCACCTTCTCCTCCCAATCGGTGTAGGGAATGGGCTCCGGGGGTGTGCCACCGCCAGTATGATTGGCTCGGGCAAAGTTTTTGGCTCGGATGCCCTTGACCCTGGTCTTCAGGTCATGCCACCGCCTCTGGATGTCATGCTTCGTCCTCGGCACAGTCCCCGAGGCATTCACCCGAGTGACGATCCTGTCCCACATGTGGTTCTTTTGCGCCACGGACGTCTGCTGGACTTGGGCCCCGAAGATGTGGGGCTCAACACGGAGTATTTCATCTACCAGTACCCTCAACTCTGTCTCCGTGAATTTGGGTTTTGTTTTGGGTGCCATGGTGTGTGGTGCTCAGTGTGTGAGTTGAGTGAGTTGGGGGGTGCAGGTGTGTGGTGTGTGATGTGTAGGATTTGTGTGGTGGGTGTTTGTGTGGTGGGTGTGGTAGGGTGGTGGTTGTGTGTCTTCTATGTGAGTTTGCAGTATCTGGATTTTGGCCTCTTGCTAGCAGCAATGCTGTGATGCAAAGGATTGTGGTAGCGTGTGTGTGTCATTTTATAGTCGTGTCTCAATGGTTGTTGGCAGTCAGGTGGTAGGTGGGCGTGTTGACTAGTGTGCATTATTGGATAATTGGGACGTGTCATGGCGGCTTGTGCTTGATGTTGGGGGGGGGGCCTTGTCAATGTTGGTATGTTTGCTTTGGACTAGCGGTAGGCTTCCTGACATTTGTTTGCCGCTAGGGATGTTGTGCGTGTTGGCCTTCCGCAGTGATGCTGTGGTTATCGTAGCATTCTTTCCGCCGCGGACGTGGATGGCTATGAGTTCCGTGGACCGGGCGGATTAATCCTAATTGCGGCCACGGAGTATTCACAGGTATGGCGGTACATGTGTTATTTTCCGCGGTCATTTCCGTCCGCGGCAGTGGTTGTTCATTGGACTCCGTCCGCCGCGGACGGAGTTGGATGTGTTCCGTCCACCGCGGACGGTGTTGGTTATGATCCGTCCGCCGCGGTCGGAGTTTCGTGACATGAATATCCTAATCCCAAACGCGGAATCTCCGCGGCGCGGCCGGGAGTAAAATTTCCCCCACCATGGCGGACAGTAGCCATTTCCGTCCGCCATCCTAATCGACCCCTAAGTCTGATTCTAGTTTTTACCCACGCTTTGACATATGTAAAAAACTTTGTGTTGTGGACTGTATAAAGGAATACAAATTGAGAATTAATTCACTTCGCCCCTCTGGTGTGGATCAGTTTCTTAAATCCTTTGTTAAACCTCACAAGGGTATTACCTCTGCCTCTATTGCAAGATGGGTTAAAATTGTTATGAACCTTGCAGGTATCGATCTGAGTGTCTTCAAACCACGCTCTATCAGAGGTGCTATGGCCAGTAAGTCATTTTGGTCAGGTGGTCAATTGGATGATATTCTTAAAGCTGCTGATTGGTCTAATTCTGGAACTTTTGCTCATCACTATTTAAAACCAATCACTCATATGTCTGATGTTGTCTTACATGGCTACCAACATGCATAATGGTAGCCTCCGGTCTTGTAATGAAATTGTGATTCTCCTATTAACATGACTAGAGAATCTGGATTTCATTAAAGACACGGAGGCTAACATTATCCCTCCCACCCTTTCCCATGGGTGGTTGATTTTAACATACTGTATACTTTTCATATCTTTTTTTTTGCTTCTTTGCGTCTTTCACCAATTCTGCAGCCTGAATATCGAGGAACCTTACCTGTTTGTGCAGCGGCCGGGCTTGGCTCCGCCATTTCGTCTCTGTCATCGACCGGCCGGGCTTGGCTCCGCCGGTCGAACTCTACCTCCCAGCAGCCTCCAGGGGGAGGCGCCGATGACACCAAACAGCGCACCAGGCGGCGCATAAAGCTCCGGCAGGGGTCGAGTCCCTTGTCTTTTACCAATTCTGCAGCCTGAATATCGAGGAACCTTACCTGTTTGTGCAGCGGCCGGGCTTGGCTCCGCCATTTCGTCTCTGTCATCGACCGGCCGGGCTTGGCTCTGCCGGTCGAACTCTAACTCCCAGCAGCCTCCAGGGGGAGGCGCCGACGACACCAAACAGCGCGCCAGGCGGCGCATAAAGCTCCGGCAGGGGCCGAGTCCCTTGTCTTTCACCAATTCTGCAGCCGGAATATCGAGGAACCTTACCTGTTTGTGCAGCGGCCGGGCTTGGCTCCGCCATTTCGTCTCTGTCATCGAACGGCCGGGCTTGGCTCCGCCGGTCGAACTCTACCTCCCAGCAGCCTCCAGGGGGAGGCGCCGACGACACCAAACAGCGCGCCAGGCGACGCATAAAGCTCCGGCAGGGGCCGAGTCCCTTGTCTTTCACCAATCCTGCAGCCTGAATATCGAGGAACCTTACCTGTTTGTGCAGCGGCCGGGCTTGGCTCCGCCATTTCGTCTCTGTCATCGACCGGCCGGGCTTGGCTCCGCCGGTCGAACTCTACCTCTCAGCAGCCTCCAGGGGGAGGCGCGACGACACCAAACAGCACGCCAGGCGGCGCATAAAGCTCCGGCAGGTCCCTCGTGCCGCGAGGACGCGCGCGGGACGCGCCGGACGAAGCCCGGACTAAGGGCGGACAGTCTAAGACAGTCCAAGACTGGCCATGACTGAACTGGACTAGGACTCTTGCCAATTTCAACTTTGAGGTATCCTTACATGCTGAAACCTTTTAGACTGCGCCATTGTTTGCTTACTGTGAAAGTGAGATTGTTTTTGTAATTGGAAGTTGGGCATTTGCACCATATATAATTCATTTGTATCTAGCTCTTGGTCATGTCAAAACAAAAATCACTTATCACTCCCTCTAACACCATGGACAATTACTTAGTCCAGGTGGTGGCTAAAATAAACAACGAGCGAAGGTCTTTTTTGGGACTCAGCACTACTCCATTAGTCACCCAAATGGAGATGCCACCTGTGAATTTATTGGATTCGGATCCAACAAATGTTCCAATAAATGAAGATGTAGTACTTTTTCAAACTGATATTGATAGACCTCTGTTAAATGCTTCCTCTAACTCTAACTTAGATATAATAGTGGAGGATGACCTAGATGACCTGCACTTAGATCTAGACCTAGTCGAGGAAGTTTTTTCCCCTCCAGCGCCTGTCCCAGCGCCGAGAAAAGCTAGAGGAACCACTAAGTGCCAACCAAAAAGAGGAGGGCTGCGCTCTAGCAGAAAAAGACCAGCATCCCCTCCGATCAAAAATGTCACAGAAGATGCAGGGAGAGAAGATAATGGTAGCATGGGGTGGGACGATGGTCACATCAAAAAACTCATGGGTATGTTGGACTCTAAATTAAGCCGGGTTATTAAACCACTGTTATCTAAGATTGACCACCTCACTGACAAAGTTAATAAATTAGAGAGCCTCCTGAAAAGCACTAACGATAATGTGGGGGACATACCAAATCTGGTCGCAAGCAAGATTGAGCGAATACAAATCAGGGAAAATCTACCAGGAGAGGGAGTAGAGTCAATAGCTCCAATAGTTTCAATCCACTCTCCCATATTAAAACCAGGACTATGCACAAACATCTCTTTAGTTGATGGTCCCACAGCTAGACCAGTGAGGATTGAAGAATCTGGTTTAGGATTGGAAGCAGGTCCGGTTGAACTAATTGTAGAAGCCTCCCCTCTGATCTTGGTTCTCGCCAATGTTCCACCCTTGAAAGCAGACCAGACTGAATCTCCCCAATCTTTATTAAATAAAGCATTGCTATGGTTAAGCAACAACATGCATATTTCTCCAAGGGGCAAACAAAAGCTATCAGAGGATTTGTCATCAGCAAGAAGAGTGAAGTGGATAGGGAGTAGCCCTAAGAAATTTGTGGGCGATTGTGTGGTACTGAATCTTAAAGACCCGGAAGTGCTGCCTGAAATTCTATGTAACTTATTCCCCCCCCAACGTAGAACAGCAGAAATAGTTCCACTCACACTGGACTTCTTCTATAGTAGAAGAGGTCTTGTAGTAAAACCAAGTGTATTAAGGACCAAGTGGTCAGTTGTGGGTAGTAGAAGGGCGAGGAACGGCCCAACTTGTGATTGGGGGTTAAGTTCGGAAAACAGATATTCTGCTTTGTCTAACTTAAATGAGTGCGATTGACTCGAAGGGTCAAAAAACATGCTAAGCAACATACAGAGGACGAGAACAAACTTAACTGCAGTTAACATGGTGTGCACACAAAGTAACACACAGATAGTAAGAACTAGGGAACCCCAAGATCTCGATCCAAGGGGGGGAGGAAAATGCCCTACATGATAGACATAGAAATCATGAACTTGCAAGGAGCGACGGCAGGTTGTTAGAACAGGTCCAATCTGACCTAATAGATACTTCCGTGGCAATTCTGGAGGCTGGCTTAACCTCAATAGCCGAGCCTGCAGAAAATGATACAGGGCAGGGCCAGGTAGGGTCAAATTTGGGCAAACCCAATCTGACCTTTATGTCATGGAACATCGCGGGTGTAGCAAATAAAATCGCAACCCCAGAATGGTGCGCTTTTATTGACCTCTATGATATCATTCTACTACAAGAAACTTGGTCTCTAAGTCCAGTTTTTCAGGAGGGGTACTTAAACTTTTATATTCCAGCAACAAAAAATTCAACAGGTCGCCCTTCAGGAGGCCTGCTGATCTGGTTACGCCACTCCTTGAACTGTACAATACGGCAAAGATCAATACCATCTAATGACATCTTAGCATTGAACATTAGATGGGATAATGGCCAAGAGTTTGCTCTTTTTAATATATATGCCAGGGGGGTTGGGGGTGGGAAATCCTCAGAAGTATTATCGACCCTAGAACAGGAGCTAGAGCTGTTACCCCTGGAATTGCATATTATTGTAGGGGGGGACATCAATTCTACCTTTGAACCCTTGGGCGAGGAGGATAGGAGTCTGTCTGAGAAGGAGGAAAGCAAGTGGGGAATACTCCAGCTTGAGGTGCCTGCCATTAAAAAATGGAGTGCAGTGGCGATCCAAGTGAAGAGCCTCTGCCTGGCAAAAGGCTTAAGAGCAGCTAACGGGCGCACGCCCTCTGACCGAAATGGGAACAGCACTTTTGACAACGGTCGGGCGTCCAGCAGAATAGACTATTTTTTAGTCAATGTGAGGGACTGGAGTAAACTGATAGACATGGCTGTGGAAGTAAGAATGGAAAGTGATCACAATCCTTTGTGCATGACTTTCCATCCATATCAGGGGGATGTGAGGCACAGCACCAAGATTGAGCGAGTGACCCAGGACGTAGTCTGTTCAAACAATCAGCGCCACCTGAAATGGAGAAGGCTGATAGAAGATGCAGGGAAGTTAGATGTCCTTAAGAGAGCAGTGGTTGAGGAAATAAATATCATCAAAGATCATATAGGGAAGCCAAATTTCCAAGACCACATGATAGAGGCCCATACAAAATTCTTTAAAAGACTGCAAGGGTTCTTCCTAAAAATGGTAGACCAAAGCAAGGGCAATAAATACCCACCAAAACAGGGATGGTACGACAAAAGCTGCAGATTGGCACGACAAAATTTGAGTAGCGAGCTAAGAAGGGGCGATCCTGTCGCAGTTAGGAATTCAAGGGATACATACAGACTAACCCAAAAACAAGCAAAGAGAAGGTGGGACGAGGAATGCTGGTGCGAGCTGAAACACGCTTGCACAGCCAAAGATTCCAAGTTATTCTGGTCCACGGTAAAATGGGATAGGGGAGGAATAGCTGCCAAACCGCAAAATCATGTTGCGAAAAACAAATGGGTTGAGTTTTTCAAGCCACAATATGCCCGTAGCATAACGCAAGGCACTGATATTCCCCCACCAATCGTTCACTTTAATAACTTAGTATTTAACGTGAACGATGTAAGCATCGCCCTGGACTGTGTAACGGGGGAAGAGCTCCGGGTATTGATGGCATTCCGGCAGATCTGTTCCTAAGCGAGCGGAATTCATGGTGCACGTATTTTTCATGGCTGGCTAATGCAGTGGCCATGGGAGGGGAAGTCCCTCCCTCCTGGAAGGGAGCTGAAATTATTCCCATATTCAAAAAAGGTGACAAATCCCTTCCCAATAATTACAGACCCATCAGTCTCATAGATACAGCACAGAAACTGATGGGCCGACTAGTACAGAATAAGCTGCAAATGTGGATTGACGAAAATAACATCTTGTCGCCATACCAAGCAGGGTTTCGTCCCTTGACTAGTTCCATAGACCAGGTTTTCTACTTTATTACCATCTATTGGAGAAACGTAATATTGAAAAATGGCACTTTATATGCTGTCTTTGTGGACTTAAAAGCAGCTTTCGATCTAGTGCCGAGAGAAAAGTTATGGAGGACCTTGGCTGAAGCAGGTATAAGTCCAGATCTTCTCACTCTCCTTGTGCGCCTACATGAAAATAATTACGCCAAAATTAGGTGGGGGGCGCAGGGAGAAGTGACCGATCCATTTCCTGTGGAGCGGGGGGTGCGGCAGGGGTGTGTCCTGGCCCCAACACTATTCTCCATCTACATTAATGGTATTGTGGAACACTTGAAAAAATCTCCAAGCGATGCTCCAATCATAGCAGGCTCACATGTCCCCGTCCTTATGTTTGCGGATGACACGCTCATACTTTCACGCACACCGAGCGGTCTCCCAAAGGCTGTCAATGCATTTGGCGAATTTTGTGATATTCGGGGCCTTGAACTGAACACAACTAAGACAAAATTTATGTGTTTAAACCGACAATCCACATTTAAAGGGGTAATCACATATAAGGGTACTCCGCTTGAGAAAGTAGAGGCTTTTTATACTTAGGAATAATTTTACAGGGCAACATGAAATGGAAATCCCATATCAACACGGCAGTATTAAAGTTTAATCAGCTTGCAGGCGCAGTTGCACTCAAACATAGAGCCTCGCTGACAAAACCAATAAACTGTGCCCTTGAAATGTACAATATGAAAGTCCTGAGCGCCTGCTTGTATGGCTCAGAACTGTGGGGTTTTTCAAACTTATCAGATCTGGGTCTAGCGGAAAATAGATTTTTGAGAGGGCTGGTAAAAGTTCCACAAAGTACACCTATGATCCCATTGAAATTGGATCTTGATAGGAAAAGTATCGAGGACATAGCTCGATTGCGGCCATTGTTGTATTGGAGGCGACTGATGGTGACCCCTGAGCTAGCCCATTACGCTGCAGCTTTGTCAGATGTTGTCAAGTTTGATTGTTTTCACTGCATTGTATGGCTGAAAGATCAGAGGGGACTATTGCTAAAGTTAAAACTTGATCACCTCTGGGGCAATATGGATGTGTCTTGCTTTCCGACGAAAGCGAAATTGAAAGAAATATACTGGGAGATGGTGTATTCCACAACCTACTGTACTGGGCCGGTAGGTAATCTGTCAGCCCGCTTTCTGGAAATTAAAATGGTTCCATCTTGCGAAGCCTATTGGGACATAATTGAAAGACCGCAAGACAGGAAGTTATATTTCCAATTTAGAGTTGGAACACTCCCAGTAAATGCTTTTAAGAGACATTGGTTCCCGCGGTGGGATGAGCACTGTTATTACTGTAAAGAACAAACAGAGCATATCTCACATTTGTTGTTTTGTTGCCCTTTATATGCCAGCCCACGGCGGAAATGGCTACGTCCAGTTTGTTTAAACATTGGCACTCGCAGTCAATCGACTGCCCTTAGAATATTAGAATCAGATTGCTCTCCACTCTTTGCGATTGCTGTAGCGAAATTTCTTGGATGGGCATGGGTGATCCGCACTCGCACTCTACTGGCTAATGTAACATAAGGAAATACTGTCACCATGGCTACTTGGTTTTTTGAACACAAAACCACTGGGTATGGGCTCCCACAGGCATTGCTTGCCACAATTGTATAATAAACAAAACAGTTGCAAATGCCACTAATTTTCAAATTGAACATTGGTTGAATACACATACGACTGAAACAATATGTTTGATGAATTGAATTCCGCTTATTTTAATTTCTTTGTATTTTCAATTAAACACTTCTATTTGAAAGTAATTTTCACACGTATTCTACAAATATTAAAAACCTGGAGTGCACAACAAATATCATATACAGTGCTTACAAACTTATTGAATATTTACAATATAGTACAACTTTCTCACCATTCAGTCTTCACTCATACGTCACTCAATCCACTACAAACCACACCGACTGACAACAAAACATAAATGATTCGAAAAATGCTGTAATCAATCTCCAGCAACAAAAGCCAATGTTTTTTCACAGTAAATTGAATATGTACAATTATTCCCTTGTTAATAAATCAATTGCAGTTTTTTGGCTATTAAAAGGGTCTACGCGTTTCGAACTACCGTTCTTGCGTAGTTCTCTTCAGGACCAATCTTGCGCTCGACAAAACAAGCTGGAGGAGTTGTGATCCCAATTTGGGGATTTTCAGTGCGCTACCGGACTGGCCTGGCTCGCCTGTCTGATTAAGGCGGGTCAGGCGCGTTGTATGCGAGAAAGAATCTATCGCCTCATTTTCCTTGTGTTCTTTAATCTTCACTGGTAACAGTTTCCACGAGTCGTGGCTGAGTCCCGTCTGTGTCACTGGGCATCCGAAAGCTGCAATGAATGTTAGCACTTCCTGGTCCACTTGGGATTCTGGGAGGTGTAGTTCTCCGCCTCAAGGAAAATGAGGCGATAGATTCTTTCTCGCAGCACGGAGAGAGGTCTGTCTCTCGAAGAGATGACCGACCGAGAACGCGACCAGAGCCACGAGCTAGAACTAGCCCGTCTGAAGATGGAAGGAGAACTCAAGCTGGCCGAAAAGAAGCTAGCCATCGAGCAGCTGCGGCTGCAAGGAGAACTAGAGGAGAAGAAGCTCCAGCGAGAACATGACGGAAAGAAGCTCCAGCTGGAGCACGAGCGCAGTGTGCTGGAAATAGAACTAAAGGCCCGGAACGAAAACAACAAAACAGCAGCGACCCGAGAGGCCGTCCCCCCGGTGGAACCAAAGGTCCACATCCCCAAGGATGTGGTCAAAGAATATTATAAAAACGATGACATCCAGCAATGGTTCAAGGCCTACGAGGTCGCCATGACCTCGCACCGAGTTCCGCAGAAAGATTGGGGAGCCGGGCTGTGGGGGCGATTCCTGAGCGAGGGGAGAGACACCCTACTCGACCTACCATCTGCCGAACAGACCTCCTACAGCCATATGAAGGACGCCCTCCTTACCCGGTACGGGCTTACCCCAGAAATGTACCGTCAACGCTTTAGAGACTGCAAGAAGATCCCCGACACCACATGGGTGGAATACGTCAACTTCTACACTCGAGCCCTAGAAGGGTGGATCAGGGGCAGCAAAGTATCCACTTTCGAGGGACTCATTGACCTCATTGCCTATGAACATTTGTCTCTGAACTGCTTTGTGGAGCTCCGACAGCACCTCCTGGACAGCAAGCTGGCTGACCCCCGGAAGATGGCTGTCGAAGCCGATCGCTGGGTGAGCACCAGAGTCCCCCGGGGGCCCGGGGGAGACTCTGGCCGAAATGAACAGGGATCTTCCCGCCAGAGGGGAGGGGGGAACCAGAATAGACAGAGGGGGTCCCAGGGAGGAGCCCCGCGCAGTCCCCCTAGAAACCAGCCCAACTCCTCGCCTCCCGCAGCGCGCGCAGGGTTTCCCCCAGCCAAACCAGGGCCCCGAGTCAGCCAAGCCTGCTTCCATTGTCAGCAGCCAGGGCATTATGCCAATGACCCCCGATGCCCGTTGTTCAAGAAGCCTGCCGCTGCAGGGCTCCCAGCACGCCACATCACCTCAGTAGCCTTAGAAGAAGAGGAGGGAGTAGAGGAGTTCGAGGGAACTGACCCCGCAGCGATGATGTTAGTCTCCCTGGGTAATAGGGAGATGGTCCCAGGAGCCCCCCTACCCGACAATACCGAGAAGTACCGACAGCAGGTGACTGTCAATGGCCATCACATAGGGGCGCTCCGAGACACTGGGGCCAGTATAACCGCCGTCAAACGGCACCTAGTCACCGAAGCCCAGATCGTTCCCCACATCTCCTGCAGGGTGATCGCAGCTGATAACTCCGTCCGCACCTGCCGGATAGCGCAAGTCCCGTTCGAATGGGGAGGCGTCTCTGGAGAGTTACGAGTGGCGGTCCGCTCTGACATGCCTGTGGACTGCCTGCTCGGCAACGATCTAGAGAGCTCCCCCTGGCAGCGGGTTGAGAAAAGGACCCACCTGGAGATGGTGGGCCTGCCCGAATGGGCCTGTGTGAGCACCCGGTCGATGACCGCCCGGAGAGCCACCCCCGAAGGGGCGACCGTAGAGGCGGCACCAGCGACCCCAGAGGACCCCGAGGTCCTTGAACCGTCTGAGACCACTGAGCTGTTCCCCGAAGAGAGCTTCCCCCCGAAGCAGGTCCCCTCGGCCCTGGCGCCGAACCGACCCCGTGCCCGGACGACCTGCCCGAGCTGGCCCAGTGGCGCCAGGAAGGAGGACCGTCCCGGGAAGAATTCTGCCTAGAGCAGACCTCCTGTCCGTCCTTGGTCGGGCCGCAGCAGCAGGCCGCCGCCCAGGCCGCCGGTGACCAGTCCGGCTCCCACTTGGTATATTGGGAAAACGGCCTCTTATATAGCGAGCAAAAGTCCGCTGGGCTAGGGTCGGGCCGGGTGCTGGTGGTACCCCTACGCTTCCGCAGTTTTCTCCTCAACCTGGCCCATGACGTACCCCTGGCGGGACACTTGGGACAGGATAAAACGTACCATCGCCTGGTCACTCACTTCTACTGGCCGGGCATGCGCTCCGATGTGGAGGCCCACTGTAAGTCCTGCCCCACGTGTCAGTCCAGCGGAAAGAGCGGCGGGAGGTGCAAGGCTCCCCTCCAACCCTTCCCCGTGGTCAGTACCCCCTTTGAGAGGGTGGGAATCAACATTGTGGGTCCCCTTGACCCCCGGACCTCCCTGGGACATCGTTTTATCCTTGTCTTGGTGGACCATGCCACCCGCTACCCCGAAGCCATTCCCCTCCGAACGGTGACCGCCCCCGTGGTGGGGCGGGCCCTCATGGGGATCTTCTCTAGGGTAGGATTCCCCCGAGAGGTCGTCAGCGACCGAGGGACGAACTTCATCTCAAAATACATGAAGTCCCTCTGGCAGCAATGTGGGGTGACCTACAAGTTCACCACCCCCTATCACCCCCAGGGGAACGGTCTGGTGGAACGCTTCAACCGGACCCTCAAAGGGATGATCATGGGTCTCGAAGAGCCCCTGAGGCGTAAGTGGGACGTCCTCCTCCCCTGTCTCCTCTTTGCGTACCGTGAAGTCCCCAAGAAGTCACTGGGGTTCAGCCCCTTCGAGCTGCTCTATGGGCACCCCGTCCGGGGGCCCCTCACCCTGGTCAAGGAAGGGTGGGAGACGGCGGCCCCCGAGCCCCCTCCCGATGTGTTTCGATACATCCTAGCCCTCCGGAACCAGACGAGGAAGTTCCGAGAACTGGCCGAGGCCAACCTCGAGGCCAGTCAAGAAGAGATGAAACGGTGGTACGACCAGAATGCCACTCTGGTCGAGTTTCAGCCCGGACAGCGGGTCTGGGTGATGGCCCCCGTAGAGCCCTGTCCCCTGCAAGACAAGTGGACAGGGCCCTTCAAGGTGGTAGAACGCAAAAGTCAGGTGACCTACCTCATCGACGTAGAGTCCCCCAGGAACCCCTTGCGGGTCCTTCACGTGAACCGCCTCAAGCCCCACTTCGCCCGGTCCGAGTTGAGCTTGCTCCTCGCCACGGACGATGGGGAGGAAGAAGAAACGGAGCCTCTCCCCGATCTCCTGTCTGTGAAAGAGAAAGATGGCTCCGTAGAGGGAGTGCGTCTCTCTTCATCCCTCTCCCCCGAGCAGCGTGAGGACTGTCGCCAGCTGTTGGGACAGCTCTCGGACCTCTTCTCCCTCACCCCCGGCGTCACCAGCTGGTGCGTCCACGACGTGGACACCGGGGACAGCCCTCCGGTACGGCACAGAGCCTACCGCGTCCCTGACCGAGTCCGGGCCTGCATCAAGGCCGAGGTATCGAAGATGTTAGCCCTCGGGGTGGTCAAAGCCTCTGACAGCCCATGGGCTAGCCCCGTGGTCCTGGTTCCGAAGGCAGCCGCCCCCGGTGCCGCTCCCGAGCTGAGGTTCTGCGTTGACTACCGAGGGCTCAACTCAGTCACCAGAACCGATGCTCACCCCATCCCCCGAGCCGACGAGCTGATCGATCGCCTCGGGGCGGCTCGCTTCCTAAGCACGTTCGACCTGACCAGTGGATACTGGCAGATCGCCCTCACCGAGGGAGCTAAGGAAAGATCCGCTTTTTCCACCCCGGATGGTCACTACCATTTCCGGGTGATGCCCTTCGGGATGAAGAATGCCCCCGCCACCTTCCAGAGGCTGGTTAACCAGGTACTGGCGGGGTTGGAAGAGTTCAGCGCGGCGTATCTGGACGATATCGCCGTCTACAGTTCCCACTGGCCCGAGCACCTCCGGCACCTCTGGGCGGTGCTGACTGCCCTGAGGCAGGCTGGTCTCACCATTAAGGCCAGCAAATGCCAGATCGGACAAGGGTCCGTGATCTACCTCGGGCACCAGGTCGGAAGCGGCCTCGTAGCCCCCCTCCAGCCCAAGATCGATGCCATCGTGGCCTGGGAGGCCCCCACGACCCAGACGGAAGTGCGGGCGTTCCTAGGGCTCACGGGGTACTACCGCCGGTTCATTAAGAATTACGGCAGCATTGTGGCTCCCCTCACGGAGTTAACCTCCAAAAACCAGCCGAAGAAAGTCAGCTGGACACCCCCCTGCCAAGAAGCGTTCGAAACCTTGAAAGACGCCATGTGCACTGCCCCCATCCTACAAGCCCCCGACTACTCACGAGAGTTTGTAGTCCAGACGGACGCGTCCGAGCTTGGCATCGGAGCCGTCCTGTCCCAGGTGAGCGAGAACGGCCTGGACCAACCAGTGGCATTCATTAGCCGGAGGCTACTCCCTCGAGAGCAAAGGTGGAGCACCATCGAGCGGGAGGCCTTCGCGGTGGTTTGGGCCCTGAAGAAGCTGAGGCCCTACCTGTTCGGTACTCACTTCCGGGTCCAGACCGACCACCGACCCCTCCGGTGGCTAATGCAGATGAGAGGGGAGAATCCCAAATTGCTGCGCTGCTCCATCTCACTCCAGGGGATGGACTTCACTGTAGAGCACCGGCCTGGCTCTGACCACGCCAACGCAGACGGCCTGTCCAGGTTCTTCCGCCTCAGCGAAGAGAACCCCCAAGAGGATGGGTAGTTCTCCCCGCCTTCAGCTGGGGGGGACGCGTGTTGGACCCGGCCTCGTGGCGTGGTTCGCCTCTGTCCCTCCACACCCTGTGAGCGTAGGACTGCACCCTGAGCCCCTGCGCAGCATCCCCGTAAGAGTAGCCTACACCCAACAGCCTGGTCATCTCACCCCCGATGAGCCCGAACCCCCGTAAATCCATGACCAGGCCGCATGTCCCCGTCCCGCTCCCGACTCCGAGCACCTAGACCTGGCCTGCCCCACAAGGCCCGGACGCCATCTTCCCTTCCCGACATCCCTGTCTCCCTGGGCCTAGTGTGACCCCGGCCCCAGCGAAACCCAGACTCCAAAGGCGCGCCAGTCCTGGCTGGGGGGTAAAGCACTCCCCGAGTGAGATAAGCCAGAGAGTTTCGATGGCACCTCCGGCCTCCCCTGAGAGACTGGTTTCCGTCACACCTTCGGGCCTCCCCTGGGGCCCCGTTTCGATCGCACCTCTGGCCTCCCCGAGGGTGGGCTCCAGACCTGCTGGGTGTCTGGGAATTCCTGGACCCATCTTTCTAAGGATCAAAGAGCCAACCGCCGGACCTCGCCAACGACCAGCCCCCAGGGCTTGAGACCTCCGCCTGCGAGTGTCCGGAGATCAAAGAGCAGAAGGACTATAACTGGGCCCGCCCGACATCTGGCGGGCAGTTGTATCTTGGACCTGAAGCCCTGCTGATCTGATCGCGGCTGACCCTAAGAAGACTCATCCTGAACCATCCGAGCCCTGCTGACGCTGTCGCGGCTCAAGCTGAACTGTAACCCTAGGAGCCCTGCTGACGTTGTCGCGGCTCGACCTTTAAGACCATCCGAGCCCTGCTGACGCTGTCGCGGCTCCTCACGACCTTCTCCCGATCGAGCCCTGCTGACCTCGTCGCGGCTCGAGGAGTACTCTGGTCCGGCTGGACCATCGAGAGCACCATCACGACCGAGCCGACTCGACGTGGGCGAAGCAGCCAGTGCGACCATCATCCCGTACCCCCCGGCTCGAGGATTGAGAGCTGTGCGTAGGGTCCGCCTCGTACTGTACCAGAGACTAAAAGACTGTCCCGCTTCCCCCTTTCCGCATCCTCTACGATTTTGTGGTCCCTTGACCACTGTGTATATAAGAGTGCTTCCTTCGTTATTTGTTTCTATAAAGATCTTGTTACTTCAACCCAACGGTGTGGTGTCGGTTCGTAGTGTGGTGTGAGCTCAGTGGGTACGATCCTAGACCCGAAGTCCTCCCCGGTGAGGACCTCACGATAAGACTCGGCAAGTTCTGTGGGAGAGGTGGATCTTGGGGTACCCGGGTGAGCATAACCTGGCCCCCGGAGATCGCCCCTTATTTGTATAGTGTTAGGGTGAAAATGCTTTTATGACAAATGTCGAATGAAGCTTTGAAATTTGAATTTGCTTCTTTGATATGTTTATTTGAATGCTTACCTTGCGTTTATAATGTTTATACTTCTTTACAGAATTGTTCTTTTACTCTTTGCATTTCTGGAATTATTTATACCTTTTTCCTTTTCAGATAATCTCTCGTAACTTCATGGTCCTGACCCACGGATCAATTTATTCTCGGATCAATTTGGATCAATGTATTCATATTTCATCTCTTCTTCGTGATACACTAAAGAACTTATGAATTTTATTGGACTTTTCATTGAAGTTTATTGGACCTTTCCTTTCTTTTCTTTACACCACATTTAAAAGAGGCTTATTGCCTAGTGCTCTTACCTTTTGCTTGCCTTATAACGTTCTAATATGGAACTATTGCTTTGTGATGTATGCGGCTGCATGCATAATGTTAGCCTCCGTGTCTTTAATGAAATCCAGATTCTCTAGTCATGTTAATAGGAGAATCGCAATTCCCCATCATCTTTCCCACAAACCACTAAAAACCTTGGTGCGTAGCTCTTTAATGTGAGAGAGCAAGCATTTTTTCAAACATGAAGAATAAAAGTAAAACCTCTAGTGCAAAATGAAACACATCAAAGACCTGTTACATATTTGTTGCAAACAGATATTAGAAACGGTTTAATACAAGTCAGTTTAAAAAATAAAAAAAAACATCTGCAGTAGCTCGGAATGTGTAGAAACATGTAGCAAGATTTAGGGTTTTTTCTATCCAAGACAAAATAAAACATATTCTTTCGACTTGTCATTGTAAGTTTTTAAAATAGAACAGAAGAAAGAAAAGCAATGTTACCCTTGTAGCTTTAAGCTGCTTCAATTATGCTAAGTGATCTGACTAACCTTTCATCTCCGCTGCCGGCTCTTGTAGCAGGCATTGTGATAGTAGAATTTGACAGTAATAACTAATAATCATCGAGTTCTGGCGTCTTTTCTTCATAATCGGCAACTGGGTGCGTCCAAGTATGCCGATTGTAAAGAAATTAGTGTCTGCAGTTTATAAGGGATTACAGAATCCCACGTTTTATAAAAATACACAAGCATACTTCAACACAATCCTACATGTTCACATACAAGCTTTCATGATATAAGACAATGGTCCGATAAACTGATATTATGTCACCTTACCAAAGGTCAAATGTCGCAAATCCTGGGGCCCTCATTTATGAGGTTTTGTCATAGGGTGCAAGGGCGCCGGCTTTGTGGGGATGATTATTTTATCACAAGAGGCTTTTTCTCTTTCTATGTCTGCTGCAGAATGCCGCACACATAGAAAAGGGAAAAACAAGGAGAAATAAAGATATTTCTCCCTGTTGAGCCTCCCCCTGGAGAGGCGTAAGCTTTTGGCGCTGCGCCTCAGATTTACGATTTCTTGTAAATCTGGGGCAGTGTCAAAAGGCCATGGGTGTTGCTGGGAACGCCCCCAGCAACACCCATGTCACGCCCCTTTAATGCAGAACTCTGCGTTAAAGGGACTGATATTATTCAGGCAGCATTAAGCCAAAAAAAGTGGCTTAGTGCTGCCTGATAAATATCATGCAGGCTTCTGCGACACGGAACGTCACAAAAAGTGAAGTTCCGATGGCGCAAGGAGCCTCATAAATGAGGCCCTAGATCAACAATCATATCTTGCAGCACACCCACAGCCACTGTACCACCTGTTCCTCCATTGTCCGTTGACACAGCCACTCTCACGAGCCGGCATCCATCTGTGCACCAGTGTGCAGAGAGGCATACTTACCCTGACTGTATGTCTGTGAGGTGTCTGTGTGTCTGTAAGGTCCTGCTCCTGTGAGCAAGGGGTGCCTATATACGGGGGCCTCATTTATGAGAAATGGCGGATCGCTGCGTGAAAGCACTTCTCAGTGCGCACTCCTTGCGACATACCTGATGCGTCATATTTACTGTATGACGCATCATGTCACAAGGAGTTACAGATACATCAGACGTATCTGTATGGCGCAAAACTGACGCAAGGCCTCAAAAATGAGGCTCTGGATATTTTCTAAATACACGTATCCCTGTGTGTATTGCTGTGTCTGTCTGTGCGCTCTTCTGTCGTAGTACGTGGAGCATGAAAAGAAACACAATGTTGCTTAGTCACAGTGTGGAAACAAGTTTTAGCATTTTTTCAAGATATTAAATAAATGCTCTTCAGTAAAAAAATGTGGAGCTCTGATGCCACCTACAGGAATCAGCTGATTCATTCACCCTTCCCAGTGCTTCTCGAGTCCACGAGGGTTTGTTTACCTTGTGGCTGGCCTCCATGGGTGTCGTCAGGGGCGGCTCTAGGCTCATGGCGGCCCTGGGCAGGGAGCATAGGTAGAGAAGAGGGGGTTCAGGGGAACAGAGCCGGAGGCCGCCAAATTCCTGCCAGGGGCCGCCACACAAATATGTATCCATCCTCAGAGGATTATTATATTAAGGATATATATTGGCGTGGTGGCCCCTGGGGTTTGGTGGCCCTGTGCAGGTGCACAGCTTGCACATCCCTGGTGTCGTGGCTGCTGTGACTGTGCCACAGTCAACAGTCACAGCAGCGGTGAACTGCCTGCCAGGAGAGCTGGACACATCCTGGTCAGCTTGGGGCTTTGGAAACAGGTCTCACAGCTGCTGACGACATGTGACGACATGTGACGGAAACCATGACCATGAAGGAGCAGTGCTGCCGTCAGCTCTGTCCCCGTGCACATACATATTTACACCGAGGCTGAGGCTGTGCATCCTCTGCGAACGTGTACGCACCAGTGCTTTAAGTGCAAATATAGAAGTGCTGGTACTTACTTTTTAGAGTACCAGTCTGCTCCTGAGAAGTGCCGTTCTCTCCCATTAAAAATGTATGGCCACACTGCTTAGAAGTGCAGGGATCATCCCTTTCAAATTGAAGAAGTGCAGGTACTCAGTCCCAGCCCGTACCTGCCTATTTAAAGCACTGGTACATTCGTATGTGCACGGCCAGTGCAGGTCCTGTACTCACACACATCATATGTAAATGTACAGGAATTTATATAGCGCAAATCACCAAGCGGTTTCTAAGCGCTTGCTTAGGGAACCCGTACTGGTATTCCCCTGTGAGATAACCCCGGCAGGGTATGCGCAAGGTGAAAGCCAGGCATCCCGCCGCGAGGGGCCGTTGTGGAGATTAAGCAAGCTATTGCCCAGAGTCGCAGAGTGTGAACCCGTGAATCAAGTAGGCACCGGAGCAAGAATTGTCGAGTCCATGGACATTTTAGGACACAAGACCCCGCCGAGCTGGGAATTGAACCCTGGTCCTGGGCTGACCTCTGCTTCCAGGTCTGCCTCCTCTAACCAGTGAGCCACACTTCTCCACATCATATACAGGTGGCCAGAGGCAGCTGGCTGTACTTTTAAGGTGTCGAGCATTAGTGGTTCTTAAGACAGACTGATGCACACGCACACACGTTCACAGCTACTCCTTGACAAGGACAGACATGCACACACTCAAACCAACCATTCACATACACACTCGGAGAAATACACACACGCACACACACCCACGCACGCACGCACACACACACACACACACACACACACGGAACATTTAATAAACCACTTCCCTGCCAGGCATTATGCGCAGTAGTCTGCATAGAGAGCAGCCACTGCGGGAGGCGTGGTGCAGTAGCATGAGGGCCCACGAGACAAATGGAGGTTTTGAGCAGTTAGAATCAGAAGATCCTGCGGCCTCCTTGTTGGGATTATCCTTGCATGTTTATATGACGTGATAGAACCTTGCACCTGTTAATATTATGCTATATCCGGTAACAGTGTGTGAGCAAGTCTTCATTTAATTATGTTTCATATGTGCCACTTGGTTCTTCCCCACATAACCCCCTCCCTCCTTGTGGTCTTAGAACATTCGATCGTCAGAAGGTTTTCCTATTATGACTGCGAAGGCAGTTACTGCGACTCTGAGGTCGTGACTAGATGTTAGTAAATCTTCTGTGAAAACTATCGGCCATATTATCAAGAAAGGGCGATACATTTCGCCGCTTTTATCGGCAGGAAACTGGGCTTGATAATAATGGGCTTGATAATATGCCCTTGTGAATTCCCATAGCAGCCCAGGTTAACCCCAGAACCTGGGCTGCTATGGGAATTCACAAGGACATATTATCAAGCCCATTATTGCCGCTTTATCTGCAGTTTCCTGCCGATAAAAGCGGTGATAATGTATCGCCCTTTCTTGATAATATGGCCCTTTGATCTGCTGCTTCGTGTTCATTACTACACTCCTTTCATTGGCGAACCTGTGTCAGCCAATGAGAGGGGATATTTCCTAACTTGTCAAAGGGTGTGGAGGAATCTTTGACACATCCTCAGGGTGCAATCCTCACAGGGCTTTTTGGGCTAATGATGTCACTGCCCTCAGGCGTGTGAGACCTTCAGCATAGCACACCACGGCTGCTCATTAGTACATGTAAAACGCCTGGTTGCCTGACTTTGATATGGTGAGTGTCTTTAGGCTTCCTAACTGCCACTGCTGATGTCATCGGTCTGCAATCCTACTGGCATCACCAGGTAGATTCTAATAAGGAAGTTATCCCTAAGGAATGTAAAGCCCTAGAGAGCAGACATATCCCTTAGATAAAAGTGTTATCCCATCTTAGTAGACAGCAGTGCAATCCCTCAGCAGTACTGTCCCTTAACATCACTGTTATTCCCCATAACCCAGACAGCAGCCGGCCCCTCATGCCCAAAGCTCTATTAGCAACGCTATCTGTCAGACCGCTGAGCTGTTGTCATGGTGCAGAGCGTAAGACCTTTGGGGGCCGAGCTAGGCAGCACTAGTTATGAGGAAATGGTATGCGTGGGATAAAGCTTGTATGTGGGAACTTGTTGCATGTGGTATTTACTTCCTTTCTGAGCTGCCCTCTGATGGATTCTTAGCCTTAGTGCCAATATCGGCAACACACACAACTTGCAAACACAGCAATGCCATAATAAAGAACACACAAGACACATTGGTTGTTGGTGAAAACATTGCTGCAGGTTTATATTGTATAAGAAATATGCCAACATGGTGGGTCAATTTAGGGGTTATCCAAGGGTAGGCAGCCCCTCTGCCGCCTGCCCACTTGATGAGCCAAATTGCACCGTGGCATAACCAATCGGTGCTAACCATTTTGGGTTACCCCTTACATCCTGTGGACCACAAGTCCACCCATTTACTCCCGCCCCTTAGGGGGTGGAGCATATCCAGGCAAGCCCCCGGTTGCTCAGGTTTACAACCGCCCAAAGGACTAACGGGACACCGTCGTTCCTCCAAGGTCCTGCCATAAGGACTGAGACAAGCAGAGGGGAGGCATTCCCACCAAGACCAGACGAGGTAAGACCCACCCCTCAGGCCACCCTCATCGTTGACAATCCGGCAACCATCATGAGGGCCCAACCGGCTGCTGAGTGAAGGCAAGTCAAACAGGCCCCATGACTGCCACACCTCTCCCTAGTACCCTGCCCCCCACCCCAGTGGACAACCAGAAGAAGTGGACCACGGTCGAGAGCTGCTTGCCGGCAACGTGTGACGGCGGGGTGGGGGGGCATTGAGCCACTACAGCCACCGGAGTAGAAAGCTCACAGGGACAACGGGAGTCCAGTCGTGTGGGGGGGAGATGGTTTACCGCAACAACACAGACGGGACTCCGGACCGGACCATACGGCGTGATGCCCTGCACGAAAAGGATCGCCAGCTGGGCGGGGGAGGGGTGGGTAGACACTTTGGTGCTGGAAAGAGAAGGTGAGCTGTGAGCATGCCCTCCTGGTTTTGCCAGGTGTTCTTCCAGATGTTAGTGAGCTTTGCTGCTTTTGTCTTCGGTTATTAAGAAAATCCTTACTGCTCATGGCTATAGTAATTCTGAGTATCGATGAGCTGCTCAAAACCTTAAAATAACCGACACATGCCACGAAATGAATGAGCCCACTTCATCAAAGAGGAAAATGCTCAACACAATAATATAAGCATGCAGCCAGCCCTCAGTGTATATGTTTAGGAGTAAAGATGCATGTACGACAGCGGATAATAAGTTGCACTATTGTGAATGCCACAACATGGAACCAATCGCAAGGACTGTCTGAATGTGTCACACATGCATTGCTGGTGTCCATGAACAAGTTCACTAATCATTACATTGAACATCTGTAAACATTGAGATTTTACGTACAAAGCTTCAATCGAAACTACAAGTCCCAGGGAGCAATGCATTGTTGGTTAATAAGCTAGCATTAGGTGAAGTTGGCAACAATATGGGCGTTTGATAGCTATATCTATTTTGGCACATTTACAACTTATAAACTCACAAACCGGTCAACGAGGTGTCAGTACTCAGGGTTTTATCAGAAGGTATTTCAGACTGTGTTTTGTAATCTTTAAAGCGTTTTATGACTAGTTAACAAGTACATGGCATGCAAGCATTTGCTGTCTAGTAGAGAGAAGAAAGATCTGAGTTTTAATCCCGGCATCACTAGTTTGAGTGCTCCTGGGCGAAGTGCGCTTTTGCTATGCCACAACAGTTTTCTAGAAATGTGGGTTTCACCTGCACCCAAGATGTGCACTGATTTTAAGTGCCATCTAAAACACACAGCAGTAAAAAGCCAAGACCAAAAGGCATGTTCTGTAAAATACAGAAATATCTCTTACCTGTGAGAGCCAGAAGAAGAGAAGGTATGAATAGGATGCCGAGCATGTTCCAGTGAGCTTTGATGGCTATAGCGGCGATGAGGAGGATGAAAGGAGGAGCGTATTTTAGCAGAGCGGGAGAGGTGCTGCTCCTGTGCCAAGGCTGCACATGCGCCCTCTGTCTGTATTATCCAGCGCTCCTGCGATTGTCCATGCTGCTGCTGCAGAAGGAGATGTTAAGGGAACTACACCCAAGCAGAGGCATCCCCTATCACAAATTCTGTGAGCGGTAGCGGACCGGTTAACCCCTGAGATGCCGGTCCTGGGCCTCGCGCCCTGCAACCATGCTGTGTGGTAAGATCAATACAGGAAACGTAAAATCAATCAATCAATGTATTTGTAGAGCGCACTGTTCACCCTTGAGGGTCTCAAGGTGCTGGGGGATGGCGGGGATGCTGCTACTGCTCGAACAGCCAGGTCTTGAGGAGTCTCCTGAAGGCCAGCAGGTCCTGGGTCTGTCGCAGGCGGATGGGGAGGGTGTTCCAGGTTTTAGGGGCAAGGTGGGAGAATGATCTGCTGCCGGCGGTCGCTCGTCGGATGTGGGGGACAGTGGCGAGGGCGAGGTCAGCGGAGCGAAGATGGCGGTTCAGAGTGATTGTTGAGGTATGCTGGTCCTGTGTTGTGGAGTGCTTTATGAGCGTGGGTGAGGAGCCTGAAGGTGATCCTCTTGTTGACGGGGAGCCAGTGCAGGTCTTTCAGGTGGGCTGTGATGTGGCTGTGGCAGGGGATGTCGGCGGTGAGGCGTGCAGAGGCGGTCGCTCACCCATGCTCCCTTCCTTGCTGCCTTGATCGTTTGCCTCATCGCTGCCTGCTTCCCTGCTGCCTGGACCCGTCCTGGTATCGTAGCCTGCACAGTGCGATTAGGGACCATTTGCACAGCTTTGCCGAATTAAACGCAACGTAGCCAGGGCATTTAAAAATAGAAATTTTATCTGCTCATTTGCATAGTGCACGTTAGCGCTGCTTAGTTGGGAAATAAAATTGCCGCAGACTGTTAATTAATTCATTGCCGGTCCTCGGCTGTGCCCCGCTTCGCTTTCAGTATTAATCAGCCATTTTGTTGTTGTTGTTGTGTCCACTCCTGACCCGTGTCTCCTCCCCGCTACCACCTCCCAGCTGACCCTCCCTCGCCCCCGCCCCCTCCATCATCCACATATGACAGATGCATTTCCGTGCAGCGTTCACGCGCATTGGTCGCGCCCCATGCATGCCGAAGGCGCGCCAAAGGTAAGCCTGTCTACGCCTGGACCGCGCCCAGCGCCAGACCCCCTGTCCCCCGCAACCCGCACTCCTCCCGCATTACGTATGACGGTGCCACCCTCTTAGCCCTTAACCCCGGATGCACACCACAATGCTACGAAGCTGTCCCAGGACGTACCCACGGTCCCTTCGCCTGCCACTCCTGCAAGTTCGCCTGCATCAAGACCCACACCAAATCCACGACCTCCAAACACAGCTCCGACGCTAACGACCTGAAATGCATCCTGCTAAACACCCGCTCGATCCACAAACACGCCACAGATCTCTGGGACCTACTTGACACTGCGTCACCGGACATCGCCTTCCTTACCGAAACCTGGATGAACGCATCATCAGCACCCGACATCGCCATAGCCATCCCGGACGTGTACAAGATCATCCGAAAAGACCGCACCAACCAAACAGGAGGAGGCATCGCCATCGTCCATAAGAACACCATCAGAATCACGACCAGCCTCGATGATAACCTTGCAACCGCCGAACACCTCCACTTTCAGATCCACACCGACCCCAGGACCACACTTAGAGGCACCCTCATCTACAGACCACCAGGAACCCGTAAACAATTCAGCGAAGACATCACTGACTTCATCAGCCCACATGCCCTCCCCTCCGAGAACTACATTCTACTGGGAGACTTCAACTTCCACCTGGAAAAGAAAAACGACTACAACACCACCACCCTTCTGGACAACCTGGCCAATCTCGGACTCAAACAACTTGTTGACACCCCCACCCACTTAGCCGGACACACACTCGACCCTATCTTCACCTCCAGCAAACACATCTCCTTCAATCATACCACAGCTCTCCATTGGACGGACCACAGCTGTGTTCACTTCAGCTACAAAACTACCACGACTCACAACCCCCCACAACCCATTCCTCGAAGAAACTGGAACAAAATCACCACCGACCAACTCATCACATCGCTCAACCAAAACCCTCCGGCCCTCTCATCAGACCCAAACGAAGCTGCCACCAAACTCAAACTATGGATCACTCACAGCGCTGACGAATTAGCACCCCTAAAAAACCACCAGATCAAACAAGGTAGCAAAAAGGCCCCCTGGTTCAACGATGACCTTAAGAATTCCAAGAAACTATGCCGTACTCTCGAAAAAACATGGAGAAAAAACCCAACCACTGACAACCTGACCACTTTCAAGGCAGCCACCCACAAACACCACCAATTGATCCGAGCCACCAAGAAATCAGCATTCAAGGATCGACTAAACAACAACGCCCACAACAGCAAGGAACTATTCAACATCGTCAAAGAATTTACCAACCCCACCGCAGCCTCAAACGACATTACTCCCTCCCAAGACCTCTGCGACTCGTTATCCTCTTTCTTCTACAACAAAATCGCCGACATACATAACAGCTTTAAGAACATTCCGAAAGATCAGCCCACCCCACCCACTTCCAAAATCAAACCGCTCTCTAACAACCTTAACGCCTGGAACCCAATCACCACTGAAGACACCATCCGCCTAATGAACTCCATCCATTCAGGTTCGCCAACCGACCCCTGTCCCCACCACATCTTCAACAAAGCAGACTCCATCATCGCACCACATCTCCGTGATGTCATCAACTGCTCCTTCAACTCCGCTACCTTCCCAGAAAGTTGGAAACACGCCGAACTCACTGCCCTCCTGAATAAGCCCACAGCTGACCCCTCTGAACTTAAGAACTACCGCCCCATTTCCCTCCTCCCTTTCCCTGCCAAAGTCATTGAGAAAGCCGTCAATAGCCAGCTCGCCGCCTTCCTTGAATCCAACAACTCCCTCAACCCTCACAGTCCGGCTTTCGAGCCAAACACAGCACCGAAACCGCCCTCATTGCAGCGACAGATGACATCCGAACGCTATTGGACAACGGAGAAACAGCTGCCCTCATCCTACTCGACCTCTCCGCCGCCTTCGACACAGTCTGTCATAGCACCCTCATACAACGCCTCAGCAACGTCGGAATACAAGGAAAAGCCTTGGACTGGATCATCTCGTTCCTCGCCGGGAGAACACAGAGAGTCCGACTCCCCCCTTTCAAATCAGAGGCCACCGAAGTCATCTGCGGAGCCCCACAAGGATCATCACTCAGTCCCACCCTCTTCAACGTTTACATGAGCCCCCTCGCATCCATCGCGCGACAACACAACCTCAACATCATCTCCTATGCTGACGACACCCAGCTGATCCTTTCCCTCACCAAAGACCCTAACACCGCCAAAACCAATCTTCATGAAGGCATGAAAGAAGTAGCCGAATGGATGAAAAACAGCCGCCTAAAACTTAACTCAGACAAAACGGAAGTTCTCATCCTAGGATCTTCACCCTCTGCCTGGGACGACTCTTGGTGGCCATCGGCCCTGGGCACAGCACCCATACCCACAGACCACGCACGCAACCTGGGCTTCATCCTAGACTCCTCCCTCTCGATGACCAGACAAGTTAACGCCGTCTCATCCTCTTGCTTCAACGTACTCCGTATGCTCAAAAAAATCTTCCGTTGGATCCCCACCGAAACAAGAAAGACGGTCACCCACGCACTGGTCACTAGCCGACTGGACTATGGAAACACCCTCTACGCCGGAACCACAGCCAAATTACAGAAAAAACTCCAACGCATCCAAAATACATCAGCCAGACTCATATTGGACATCCCTCGCCAAGCCCACATTACCGGCCACCTGAAAGACCTCCACTGGCTTCCCATCAATAAGAGAATAACGTTCCGTCTCCTCACCCACGCTCACAAGGCCCTCTACAAACTAGGACCCGAATGCCTCAACACACGACTGTCCTTCTACACACCCACCCGCCAACTAAGATCCTCCAACCAAGCGCTCGCCGCAGTTCCGCGCATCCACAGATCCACCATGGGAGGAAGATCCTTCTCCTACCTGGCGGCCAAGACCTGGAACTCTCTCCCCACTCACCTCCGTCTTACACAGAACCACCTCTCCTTCAGAAAAGAACTTAAAACCTGGCTATTCGATAAATAATGCACCCCCTCCTACAAGCGCCTTGAAACCCTATGGGTGAGTAGTGCGCTATACAAATTTCTGAACTTGAACTTGAACTCTGCATGCATTGTAGTTGTTTCTGGAGTTTGGCTGAGGTTCCTGTGTAGAGAGCATTGCCGTAGGCCAGTCTGCTGCTGATGAGGGACAGGGTGTCCGTTCGTCCAGTTCTGGTGGGGATCCATCTGTAGATCATGTAAGACACTGCAGTGTAGTAACATCATTGTTATATACAGTGCTATAAAGATGCAATATGTAGGAAGTGCTTTAAAAAAACAATATCATTGCAAACCCATCGGGCACCTAGTTTACTTTTACCAACGCTGAGAGCCTGGAAGTTCTCCTAAGTAAATAAGCATGGGAAACCTTTCATCAAGCCTGCAAAAACACTATCAAAGGCGGAGAAACTAAAATCAGATGAGAGGAGGGTCCATCTAGAGTCCTGTCTTGAAAAGGCAGAAAACTACCTGCGCTTATACTCGGGGAGTTATGGTAATTTTACAGTGCCTCCCCATGGCCGTGTCAACCTACAAATCCGGGACACTCCTATTCAGCCTTGCGAGGACAGACATGACAAGTACATTTATTTAAATTGAGGGAGTAATCCATATTAGCAGCGCCAACCCATCGGTAAGTATCTATGAATGAAGAAAGAACAAGTAATGCCCCACTGCTAGCACGTGTTCTGCTAATGTCACGGGATGTTTGCAAGGTGTCTTTACCAGACAACATGTGGTCAGCCAAGAAACAATGTGCCCGGCACATTGTAACGCTAGCGCATAGAAAGACTTATTTTCAGAGTCCCAAGCTGTCTCAACATAAAGTGACATTTCCCCGATAGTCACAATGTCCAGCAAACCAAATGTGTGGGCGCTCCCTTTAAGAGAGTTATGGTAGACTCCTTGGGGCTCTTCCTTCCGGCACAAATCTCACGAAAGATAAATAACAAGATAAAGGCATGCAAGCAGCGTGCACGTTGCTGCTCGTTGCTGGAGCAATACTCCATGGGAGTTAACTTGTGAGAAAAGGTGAGACATGCACCAACCATTAGCCATTTGCAGGCTACCATTTTTAAATGACACAGACAAAAGCCAATCCAAAGCGATGGGAGGAGTCAGACCCCACACAGTACATACAACAGATTGTCGGACAGCACAAGTGCTGCCTAGGCTCCACCTAAAATGGTGTAAGAGGAAAATAAACAATGGCAGTATGTCCACGCTAACAATCTCAGGGTTAAATTCAGTTCCCTGTGCAATGATGTGTGATGATTATCATACCCCACCCCTCCCTCGTGTTCCACGTTCAAGCCCTGATTACAAGTGGGCTGGTTGATTTCACCAGCTGCATAATCCCTGTTTGCACAGGGATAGAAATTATACTTCTAAGTCGTGCAAAGTACACAGCTCCACATAATTACTGGGATCAATAAAGTCCACACCCCCCCTACAATTTTTCTAGGTACTTATCAAAAGGTGATATTTACTGGGGGGGAAATAGATGGTAAAACATTCTGATTTTGAAGATTTACGATTCAATACTCTATGCCTTATTTCTAAGAGAAAAACTTGGAAGAGGAGATATTTATCAAATTCAGTAATTAGTTAACCCCGGGATAATGGTATTTACAAGGTGTGGTTATACCACAGCTCCATCTGGCCCCCTCTTAATTGGGGCCAAACAACAAAAGAGGTGAAATTGGTGGTTAAAATAGTGACCAAACAAAGAAACAATACGAGAGAAGCAAGAAAGAAAGAAAGAAAGAAATATGGTGGTTTTTAAAAGAAAAAATCAAAGCATAAGAGAAACAAATCAAACAAGTGTGAAGGTAAAAAATAAATTAATTGGACAGAGTGAAGGCTTGAAATAAATAGCCACACAAGAAACAAAGACAGAAAAAGCAAAAAGATTGTAAAGGTGGGTGAATCAGGAAAGGTTTTCTGCCTGAAAGGGTCAGATTAATTACTTCTGCAGAGACAACAGGCCCAGCCTGTCAGGAAGCGCCGAGCTGTGAGTGGTACTGACTGATCTATAATTCAGGGGCTGGGAGGATCCATGATTCATGCAGCTCTGCTGGCCTCTGGCCCGTCTCACAGTGGCTGGCTAGCTCTCTACTGGCATGTGAGTCAGGGTCAGCCCTCCTACCTGCAGCGCCTGGAAGCCCCTGCCAAGCTGGAGGGCGGTCTGCAGCCATCAGCCTGGACCCTGCAGGTGGAGGCCTGGAGACAATTCCTACGGTGGCCACGACTTTGGAACTCCCTCTTATATATTTTAGGTTTCAGAATCCTTTATCATTTTAGGTTTCAGAATCCTTTATCACTGCACACATGAAAGTGACAGAATGGCGTTTTAGGAATATTTATGTGCAGGAAGGGGCCCCTTCCTACCCATAACGCCGCCCCCCTGCACGCAGACGCTAAGTTGCTATAATAAGCGCCATCACAGGGGGAAATGCAAGGCTGAACAACATTCTTGTAAATATGGTGCAGCCTTGCGTTTCAGAAGCGTAGGAGGGAAGAGTTAAGCCAAGGAGGCTAAAGACACACTCTGCCACTTCCTTGTACATATCCTTCTTTCTGTCTGGTTAAAAAAAATTCCTAGATAATTAAAATGTTTTACCATCCCTAAAATATGGCCCCCCCATGCTAAACTCTGGTGCTGGTTCATCGGCACATCATTATGCAGGACTTTGAATAGTAAACCTGAAGATCCAGGCCCTTCACAAATGCCAAGAATACATCCAGAAGGATCTGGAGCCCATTGCTGTGCATCGTCCGTGTATAAAAAGATTGGGACTGACTTATTCCCCGTCCGCGGTACGTACTTCCCTTTTTCTATCACAAGTCTATTCATCCCATTAATATATAAAAGGAAAAAGAACAGGACCAGGATACACCCCTGCCTGACACCCCGGGTAGACTTAATGTGGGTGGAACATTTGCCCGAAGGGCCATAACTCACCCTTAATGATGGGTGTTGATGTAACCCAGTAAAGGTTTAAGAGTTCCGGCTCTACACCCATTCCTCCAATTAGGTCACACAGCTTATTGCGATTCACATGGTCGAATGCACTCAACAAGTCTATAACAAGCATTTGCAATGCAATAGGTCTCGCATTAGGAAAGTGTGAGCTATTGGTATTGTAAATGACAATTTTTTTTAATATGTGTTGGCTTTAAAAATATATAAATTAATAGCATTGTTATTCACAAAGCCAATAGCTTACACTTTCCTAATGCGAGTCCTATTGGCTATGGCAATGCTTGTTGGTAGCAAGCAAGTACAGTGCTGTTGTGGTGCTGAGTGATGATGTGGTGGTGCCCCTGAGTGATGTGGTGGTGCCCCTGAGTGATGTGGTGGTGCTCCTGAATGATGTGGTGGTGTCCCCGAGTGATGTGGTGGTGTCCCCCAGTGATGTGGTGGTGTCCCCGAGTGATGTGGTGGTGTCCCCCAGTTATGTGGTGGTGTCCCCCAGTGATGTGGTGGTGTCCCCGAGTGATGTGGTGGTGTCCCCGAGTGATGTGGTGGTGCCCCCGAGTGATGGAGGGTGGAGTTAGGGGGTGGAGTTGGCGGGTGGAGTTGGAGGGTGGAGTTGGAGTTGGAGGGTGGAGTTGGAGGGTGGATTTGGAGGGTGGAGTTGGAGTTGGAGGGTGGAGTTGGAGGGTGGAGTTGGAGTTGGAGGGAGGAGTTGGAGGGTGGAGTTGGAGGGTGGAGTTGGAGTTGGAGGGTGGAGTTGGAGTTGGAGGGTGGAGGTGGAGTTGGAGGGTGGAATTGGAGGATGTAGGTGGAGTTGGAGGGGGGAGGTGGAGTTGGAGGGTGGAATTGGAGGGTGGAGTTGGAGTTGGAGGGTGGAATTGGAGGGTGGAGTTGGAGTTGGAGGGTGGAGTTGGAGGGTGGAGTTGGAGGGTGGAGGTGGAGGATGGAGTTGGACGGTGGATTTGGAGGTAGAGGTTGTAGTTGGAGGGTGTAGTTGGAGGGTGTAGTTGGAGGGTGGAGTTGGATTCGGAGGGTGGAGTTGGAGGTTGGAGTTGGAATTGGAGGGTGGAGTTGGAGGGTGGAGTTGGAGTTGGAGGGTGGAGTTGGAGAGTGGAGTTGGAGTTGGAGGGTGGAGTTGGAGTTAAACGGTGGAGTTGGAGGGTGCAGTTGGAGGGTGGAGTTGGAGGGTGGAGTTGGGGGGTGAGTTGGAGTTGGAGGGTGGAGTTGGAGTTGGAGGGTGGAGTTGTAGGGTGGAGTTGGAGTTGAAGGGTGGAGTTGGAGTCGGAGGGTGGAGTTGGAGTTGGAGGGTGGAATTGGAGGGTGGAGTTGGAATGGAGGGTGGAGTTGGAGTTGGAGGGTGAAGTTGGAATGGAGGGTGGAGTTGGAGTTGAAGGGTGAAGTTGGAGGGTGGAGTTGGAGGGTGGAGTGTGGAGTTGGAGGGTTTAGTTGGAGGGTGGAGTTGGAGGGTGGAGTGTGGAGTTGGAGGGTTTAGTTGGAGCGTGGAGTTGGAGGGTGGAGTTGGAGTAGGAGGGTGGAGTTGGAGTCGGAGGGTGGAGTTGGAGTTGGAGGGTGGAATTGGAGGGTGGAGTTGGAATGGAGGGTGGAGTTGGAGTTGGAGGGTGGAGTTGGAATGGAGGGTGGAGTTGGAGTTGGAGGGTGGAGTTGGAATGGAGGGTGGAGTCGGAGTTGGAGGGTGCAGTTGGAGTATATTGTGGAATCTGAACGTAATGAAGGTAGAATATAACTTGCATTGAAGACTGTATTTTGTATTAGTTTTTGTTTTAGTAACATTACTAGATTGGTTTATGAATCTGCAATGAAGAACTTGTAGCTACAGCTTGAAGAATAACCAGATATGTGGTAGTAATGTGAATTACACTTTAAGCTCATTTGGTCTTTTTCATATGATGAAACCACACCCTGGGTATCAGATAAAGGATACACGAATTCAGAATACAAATCATAATGGGGGTCAAGATACCACTGATTGATTTTAAAATGGATATATTACACTACACATAAATGTCCTACCTTGGCTTGTATTGGTGAGTATGGGAAAATGGTTTGGAAATAACCGCGTACAACTACTTGAGATAATATACACTGGAGATGTGTGTGCTATTATGACCTGTGCTTGGTCGAAGTTTTTTACTATGATCCAAGAAGTCATCACTTTTTATATGTCGTAATACTATAAATATGTGAAGAGGTAGACTTCTCTAGCACATTCCAGCAATTTAAAAAGAGGATGAATTTCGAATGATTGTAATAATTTTCATATTTAGGAATTACACATATGTACGAGTTTATCTTTCGATATGGTAATTTTTGGTGCTTCGCGGATGTCTGATTTAAAATTATGAAGGTGGAGTTTGCCTGGATAATACAGGCACATAAATATTGAGTGGCGCATCATTGACTTATGTGAACTGGAGTTCGGGTTCATGTAAATATATCTTTGCAAAACATGAACATTGAGGATTTACGGATTGACACGGGAGTCACGTGACCATAAGTGAAAGGTTAAGAATGCCGGATTCCTGGAAATCGTCCTCGTACTCGAGGGATAGGCACAAGGGCTGCACACGCTAAGAGGGACGCATACACGCTAAGAGGAGACTGGGTTATGTGAAGTAGGATTTGGAATAAACATGTTTGGGTGCCTGAAATATAGGGAATAAATGCAATTTGTTTGAGCTACATAATAATAGGACATTTTGAAAAATACGGCGCAGATAGGGGATGCGTGGCTACAATTGGGATACCGATTTAAACCGTACCTGGACGGTCGGATGAGCATGAGCTAATTTGTTTTTAACTGGAAATATACAGTGAAACCTAAGCTTCGTTTTTTTAAACAGATGGGTGACATTTTATCATCCATCAATTTAAGGGACGCAAGGGATGTGTTGAAGTAAAGATACAAATGAGCTGGGAATGTAAGTGGGACTGCTGCCTGGCGCGAATGGCGTGAAAATAACAAGCTCTCTGCATTGCTGTGGCGTGGCGGGGGAGCGCATTTCTTTGAAGTCTGATGGGGTGGGAGCCTTTGAAGTGATGCGAGGCACAGACAAATGGTGGAATGGTGGTGTGCGAGCGGCTTCCTTTCAAGTCGGATGGGGGAGAAAATGGCGAGCGCACACACGTAGCGCATGCAATGTCCATATTCCGCATTCAGAAGCCCTCTTGGTAAGCTTTCCTGGAGCACCTCTCTATATCTCTCGCATACCGATTGCTTACGTAATACGCTAGGCGAGACCTAAAAACTAGGTGCACAGATTAATTTTTTGCCCTCGTGTACTTCCTCAAAATTAAGGAACAGATCACATTCCTCCAGGTACTATATTACCTTTCCATATTCGTTGGGAAATGACTGTGGTTATCATTTTACAATACACCTCAACAGTCATAAAGAGGAACAAAGTTTGAACTATCTCTAAGCAGTATAGGGCACTTTGCATTTCCTAAAGGTTGTCCTCTGATCCGAGCCACGGTTGCACTTCACTCATAGACTGACTATTCCATGCATTGTCCATGTCAGCACCTTTCCCCAATGCTCATCTTCTTACATTCTTCTTGTTGCTAAACTAACATGGCTGACATTTTCTATATCACAGGCTGGTCCAAGTCTTGTGCTATCAACCTTGGCATCACAGTTTCAGCTAGAAATTGTATGTTTAAGGACATCTTCCTGTATGAAATAATGGTGTATTAGAACAATGTGTAATGACTTCTAAATAGTCTGATCAGTTGAATTATAATGGTTATTATTTACGATTTAATTTCTCTCATATTTCTTAGGTTCAAGGTCAGTGGCATTTCTGTAAAAGTCCATAAAATATTTCCCATATTTTATTGTCAAATTTAGAGGGGTAACAATAGCCCCTGGAGCCCGTGCGATGCGGGTGGGGGGCAGAGGTCAAAGAGGCCCCCTCCAGCACTGTGCATGGGCAGCGGGTTCCTGGCCTGGGAGTTCCTGACTGGGTCCGGAGGGTGGAGGGCGGGCGGGATAGGGGGTCAGGGCCGAGGTGGGGAGGGGTCAGGCAGTCAAGTTCCGTTATGCCACTGGTCCAATTTAGTGCGTAATGACACAAATATAAAATGGTCCAAATGTTGATGCATAGATTTTAGAAATGTCTATTTTGTGTCCTTAAGAGAGATGGAATATTTTGAAGTGAAATTGAGAGCAAAGGGTTCTAAAGATTATATGCAGCCTCTTGCTTTTGTAGTGTAGTTCCTATTATCCCAATAGGCTCTGCGCATTGGAATAATACCTCCAATAGTATAGACCTAGACCAGACGTTAACTAGATCTTCTACTGTCGATATTAGACTTAAAGTTTTGGGTTTGCCAGCTAGCTCAGAGTTCACTAGAAACTTTCTCGAATAGACAAGAAGGAGTTGAACCTCCCTGGATAGACAAGAAGGGATTTAGTTTCTGACAACCATAGAACATGACAACTTTGCTCTCCCCTAATCAAGAGTGTATCTCTAGAGTCGTGTGAAAACAAAAGACAACTTATTTTACTCAGTCAGTACGTGCATTCTTAGTTTCACCAGATTGTAGAGAAAAGGAAGAGACGGGCGTGTTCAATAAAAGATGTTATTTATTGATCAGTCTCTCTTCTCGTACAAGAGAAATGAATCGATATTATTGCAATACTTATGGTTAAGTAAAGTGCATACAATAAAAGCAGAAGTATAAAATAATACTGTAAAAACATTTATATGGTTTCTAAGCCATATGGTGGTTTAAAATGGATAAAATAGATATATACATATAAGCATTTGACTAATCGTACTCAACTGGTGCTTCTAACTACGCCTACCCCAGTGTACCTGACCTAAGCCTAATACGTGGGCGGGATAGAAAGTAACAGTTTTAAGTTAAGTTTGTTTTGCCAAGTGACTGACTCAAGAATTCTCTGAAAGGGGTTATTCAGTTCTGTACCTTGAATCTAGGATGGTTGAGGGATGGTATCTCTCGTCTGAGGTCTCGATATTCCAAGCTGCCTGCGAGGGCTGCTCGGAAGCGCCGGAGCTGGATTTCTCGGCAGGAGAAAGCAGCGTCTCGTTCTCAGCGCGTCAGGAAGGCGGGGCAGCTAGTGGGCTTCGCTCTCTGCTGGGCTTCGGGAAGTCTCGCTGCTCCGATCTCGTCACCACCGCGTGTGTTTGCTTAAGGCAATATCGGTAATATTTATACCTGTAAGGTGCCGAGATTGACGTAAGGATGGACATAGATACGTCAATAAGGATGTCATACGAGCTGGTCGTTAGCGCATTCTTTTACTGAAGTTCTCGGTGAAATCAAAACAATGGCCGCAGGGTTTTTCCCAGGTTGTCATAGGTTTGATTTGTTTTGAGAACTCCGTATGCCTTATCAGGGGCTGGAGGAATATTGCTTGCCTAATTAGATGGCAAGCGTTATGACCTAATCAGATAACGCGCTCCTGTGCCATGGTCTGGCGTAATCAGATAACGGTTTCTGCATCATGGGATGGCTGCTAGTTAACTCGTTAACCAGAATAGGGTCAGGAATAGGGGGATCGATACAGAACCTATAGGAATACATCACACCCACTCCACGCTAACTATGGCCATATTTACGAATCTAGGCATAGTAAAACATACTGTAGAGTATCGTGTATACCTTACCACCCCAAAATACATATAATGCATTTCGAAATTATGTAACATACGGGGAAAAAATTAGTCATATGTACTATATGCACTCAAGCAGTAGAATAATGCTAAATTGATCACGCATATGTATACATTATTAGTAATTGAATATGAGAATTACACATGAAATGGCTCTTAATACAGAAGAAAGGTTCGAGACCACTTCATCACAGTTCAAAAATAATGATAAACATACCAGCGGGCAGCTAATGTCTATGAAGTTTCTAAAAATAGAAATTAGTTCTCTAAGAATAGTTCTTACTTTAAGCAGAAGAAAAGTGTCCCGTAAAATTTAACAAAAATATTTTGGGGCTGCTAAAAAAATTGCTGTCCGTGAACTGGAGGAAAAGTCGAGCTTGCTACTTTATTATTAAAGTTGAAGGCCAAATTCAAGGTGTCGGGAACGCCGTGTGCTAGCTTGTCCAAGAGTCATTATTTCTGCTCTGGTGAGAACATCATATCGTTGAGACTGCTGAAAAAGCTGTCAACAGCTTCCTGTGATAGTTCCACTAATTCGGAAAAGGATGTAACCATGCATTCATGTGCATGATCGTCTCCATTGACGTTTTGATTAGTATTGCTGACAGAAGGTTGTACCTGATCGATGCTGCTTTCATCTTGATCTTCACTACCCCTTAATCGTAGTGGTGAAGTTTCCACGAATGCCGTCATCAGGATTGGCAGCCGTTGAGGGCAGCACAATGCATGAGCCTTTACCGGACCCAACAATGTTTCTGCATCCATTGGCGCATCCGATTGTAGCGTCAGACAGGTGTCCAACACGCATTCTTCTCCGCACAGCATGCACCTTAATACAGGTAAAACACATCTTTGCCATATCGGTCGAAATGAAAGAAACCAAGTCATGTTCAGGTCTCTAAGCCGGGTTAGTCCCAGGATTTTTGATATCCGGTCCCGGTATCCAATGGCTCGGATTGTTTCTTCCCTTGTCGCAGGTGTTTTGTCTGTGACATGGTTTGCCATAACGAAATATAAGGACTAAGAATAGGATTCCTGCAATTAGTCCCAAAATGAGGGGGACTCCTCCAAAAATCGAATGGACGAAGTCTGGAAAAATACCCAGTATGGCTTTGAATGGTGTTAATGCCATCGAAAATACAGTCTTAAATACATTTGAGACTCCACTGGTATCAGAAATATTTAAGATTTCATTCAGGATTTCTGCGAAATGTATGGGGGAATTAGTTGATAACAATGAGTGAATCTCTGCAGTCGTCCTTGCGACTAGGAGATCATACGTTTCTTTTGATGACGTGAGCCTGGTCGGCGTCTGAAGAAGCACTGTTTTCATTCTGCTTAAAGTATCGACTCGAATAGAAGTAATTTTCAAGTGAGGCCATGCCCTTGCCTCCCTGTCTGGAAAGGAGCTGGGGAACAATAAGCGTCCACAGCACATGACCTTCGCAGTCGTACTAACGAGATAAGGAACCCCGGGCAGTAGACTACAATATCTGCGATCCACAATTAGAATGTAACTCCCGTTATAAAGTCTTTTAAAGAATGGTTCTATCTCTGTTGCAGGTGTGCCTAGCTGGTGACATGAAAGGTTATTTGAGTTCCCTTCACAGGCTCCATGCAAACTAATTCCATTACACAGAAGTGTACCGCTTAGTGACATCGCACAATTATTGCCACTAAGAAACACTTTCTGTCCTTTATTACTGACACATGCATGTGAATAGGGCAAGTTCCATGTTGTCTTAATGTACCCTTTTCCCAATTTTTCGTACATGCCAGCCTGTATATATTTTTGGCAGTATTGAAACCTGAAAGTAGATATCGGAATATTAATTATCCCATGTATTATCCATTCAATGACAGGTCGTTCTGACATTGTCAATGGTAATCTCTCGAGTTTCTCAATGCTCAGGATTGTATAATCAGCACCCTTTTGTGCCATACTGATTTGTTTATCAGTAAGGTTAAAGATATTGAATAGTGACGTTGTGTTGATTAAACGCCAAGGCACATAGCCTGAACGCAGATTTTGTAACGTCCAGCCAAGCTGTACAATAGAACGCAATTGAGACTGACCGTGTTGTAACAACAGTAAGTCTTGCGATATTATGTCGATTGCTGATGACACAATGCTGTCCAATGAAAAGATTCTGGAGGACAGAGTCATTAACCCATTGTCCACTACAGAAAGCGATTTTTCCAAATTAATACGGTCAATTTCCCGTATACTCTCTGCTGTCTCAATTTAAGTTATCTTCCAGGCCTCGTTGTAAGCTGCATATATAGAGGCTGCTATGAAGCGTTTTTGACGCTGTTTGCGCGGTCCCATAATGAAATCACGCAAGTCAGCACCATCAGTAAGTAAAGTTAGGTGTTGCTTAATTTCTGTCAGTGTGGAAGTTTGTAGCCATTGAAGGCAGAGTTTGCCCACACTGTAGGTGGTGATTATCCCTGGGTGTTGTCTTTGGGAATATCTAGGGTCTGGCCTGGTCAATGTGAACCCCTGTGTTTTGTTCAGGAATCTGTCTTGACAGTTATTAGTATCTGTGGGCCAGATTAACCATTGTTTCCAATCAGGATTTGTTCTGTTTTGGTTTAATACATAGTTTACGTCTATCTCTTCATCTGCAGAGTTATTGCTGTTCATTGTTGGTTTTGGAATAGACGGTTTATTTAAGTCTTTGATTTTGGCTAATCCAAGACAGGTAGTTTGTTGAATAGTGTCATTCAAGAATATAATTTGTTCTGGGATCATGCAGGCTCTAAACAATGATTCTATACCTTGTACTTGCCATTCTTTTGTACCCCAAACACTTTTTACTTCAACATTTTTGTCCCAATAGTCAAAACCAAATGTATTCATTTGTTCAAAAAATGAGTCCGAATATATAAATTTTGTGTTTGTTAGCATGGTTTTTGTTCCTGTCTTATTTGACAATTTGAAATTAAATGTTTCAGCATTACTTGTGTTGAACCCTGAAAAATATGAATATTTGTCATAAACGGTTCTTGAGCTTCCTTTTGGAGGGGTTGCACAATGTTCCCATTGATTATAATTTAAAACATTTCTAGGTTGTGCAGATTTATGTAGAAAATGGTTACCATAGTGGTTGTAGCAGTACATACTATCATAATTAGATGAACCCTGCAAATAATCATGTTTGGTAAATTTAGCAGACATCACTAGATCAGACATCATGTTATTAATACTTTCAAAGTCCCAATCATCAGCAAATGAGTTTGGTTTTACAAAGTCACTCAACGAGATCTTGATTTGGTGTGGATATTTGAGGATTTCTACCGGACCATAAATTTCATAGTCAGTATTGTCCCATGCTACCCCACCCGGTATAGGATTGGCTGTGAAATTGACTGAAGAAAGTTCTCTTTTCTTGACGTGTGAAGACGTGTGTGGCTTGAGGATCAAGTTGATTTTCTGGCTTGCTGTGTCCATTTGTGCATATTTTCCCTCAATGAAGCGTCCCAAACATAGTATCATGATGAGCCAAAGTATCAGGATAAATACACCAAAGGACACCCAAAATTCAATTCACGGAGAAATCAGATAGGTTTCTTTCAGCTGTTTCAAAAGTTCCTTAGCTTTATCTTTAAAAGTTTTTGTTGATGGCTGTGTCTTTGATTCACTTAGATCTTCAGAAGAATCTTCAAAGTTGATGAAGTAGCCGGATGCCGTTCTGTCTATTGTTCCAATTACTTCAGGATTACTGTTTCTTGCAGCTTCAGCATATTCATTTGTTACTTCATTGTAGGTTGGTGTGTCTCTACTAAATGTTTTTATTTGTGTTTTCAGAGGTGTGAGTTCCATTGCATTGTTGCATAGTCCTTGTCGTTGTTCTGTAGGCGTTTCGAATGTGATTAGCCTTTTAGTTAGCACCTCTGTACTTGTAGCAAACCTTGGTGTTCTAATACTTATCGGGAGTCCACTTGGCCTACTGTTTGTTATCGGCCACATGATTGTGGTTTTACCAGGTCGATGGATACAACTCGGTTCTCCTTTTTACCAGCAAGCGGCGGTAGTACAACTGATCTCGTCCCGTTGATGGACAAGACAGGAACTGCTTTTCTGTAAGAAGGCCCAAATTCCTTCTTTACCGCGATCTTTTCTCTGACTAGATCCCCGACTTTTGGAATCCAGACAGGTCTTGCTGGGACAGGTGGTGGTTCTTCAGTGGTTGTTGGCTGCTGTTTCAACTTTATGTTGCTCAGGTCTTTTCTTGTTTCGTTTAAGTCCTGTAAAATAGCCAAACGATCTTTGATATCAAAGCTTTTTTCTTTTACCACTGAAGTCTGACTGTCAAGATCTAAGACTAGCATCCTAGTTCCAAACAGTAATTCTTACGGACTGAATCCCCTCAGAGAATTTCTTGGCAAGTTGTTTAGACTACGTTGGACACTTATTAGATGTTTGACCCACCCAGCTCCCGAACCTAATACCTTTGCTGTTATAGATTGCTTTATGTCACGGTTTTTTCTTTCAACAATTCCGTTTCCCTCGGGATGAAATGGACAAGAATACCGCAATGTAACGCCCATGCTGACCATGGCCTCCTTATAAGCTCTAGAGCTAAAAGCAGGACCCTGGTCCGAATGCAGCATGCCAATTGCGTATGTGCCGATAAAGACTCGCAAATCTTTTATAACAGTTCTGGCGTCAGCCGTTCGCTGGGGCCACATCCATATGAATCTTGTGCATGAATCCACTGCGACCAAGATATATTTATAGTTACCATCCCTTTGTAAGGGACCACAGTGGTCCAGGTAAACACAGGCTAATGGTTTATCCGAGATTAGAAGGGGCGTCTGTGCTGGTCGTCTCACTGTTGATACTTTCATTTTTTTGACATATTTCACATTCTAGAACATAGTTCCTGGTTTGTCTTCTCATTTGTGGCCACCAGTATCTCTGTTTTAATAATGATACTGTGGCTGAGACGCCAGCATGTACAGAAGCAAGTCCTTCGTGTGCCGCTATGATGAGTCCTAACCTATGTTCCATGTTTGGAATTACTCTATCCCCCACTCCAGGGATTCGAGCAAATGGAACGTTATTTGCATCAGTTATGTATGAGTACTTTACTGGAAAGCCTTTCGGGAGTGTTTCTATCGCATCTTTTACTGTAGCGCTGACAGCTTGTAATATATCGCTGTCTATTTTTGTTTTTGACCGAGTGATGGCAGCTACGGAAGCCGTTTGCACAGCTGCCTTCGCGGCCTCATCAGCCAATGAATTCCCTGCAACGTGAACGCCATCACGTTGATGACTCAGTGTATGTATCACGTGAGTCTTTGGTAGTTCCTTTTGTAAAAGAACTACTGGTTCCCAAAGCATTTTATGCTTGATTGTGCCTCCTTTTGCATCCTTAAAACCATTCTGAAGCCAGATCTGTAAGTATTAATTGTAAGACTGAACGCAATAATACGAATCACACACTATGAGTGTGGGGAATTCTCGATCGGTATTTTCAAGCGCCATCTTGAATGCTAGTAGTTCTGCTCGCTGAGCTGTACAATCTCCTAGAGATTGTGTTTTAGTGACCGCTGGTTTGAATTTCCCATCGTGCCAGCGACCTTTTACAATCGCACACGCAGCACTGTAAGCTTGTTTACCTCCTACTGCGGGTTGTGCTGATCCGTCTGTATATATTATACAGCCGTAATGTTCTAGAGGCAGAATTTCGGTTGGTGGCGGACATTCGAATTCGTATTGGAGAAACTCTTGTGTTTTTAAGTTAGGATCAAATTCGTATGCCACGTCTGTTGCAGCAAGAGAATTAGCCCATTGTATCCATCTCGGATGAAGCGCTTTAGCATTCGGTATGCTTGCTTTTGTTACAGCCTCTAGGGCTGATATCGGTGTAACGATTATTATTCGTTTACCTTGTGAAAGGGCTCGTTCTTTTGCTATAGCTGTCTGTGTTGCAGTAAGCATTTTTTCCGTTGGGCTAAATTTCATTTCAGCTTTAGTGTACAAGTGTGATTTGAATGCAATTGGTACCTTTTCTCCCTCATTAGAGGTCAGGTATGTGAATCCGCATCTTCCTGGGATGACTCGAATCACAAGGTTGCGTGTGTTATCACGTGTTTCTAATTTTGTTTTAATTAACATATCTGTTTGTAAGGATCTCAGAATTTCTGTGTGTTTTTGAGTCCAATTGTTTTTTTTTAAATCTGGTTTTATTAGATCATAAAGGGGTTTGACCCTTTCTGCGTAATTTGCAATGTATGTTCTTCCGAAATTTAGGAAGCCTAGAATTGACTGTAGGTTTTTTAGTGTTCTAGGTGCTTGGAGTACGGCACATTTCTCTAGGAAATTGTCAGCCAGGCTTTTGCCTTCACTTGATAATTCATATCATAAGAACAGGACTGTTAGATGGGCAATTCTAGATTTTTTAAAGTTGAATTTGTAACCCTCTGCTGCGAACCCAAGTATTATGGTGTTCACTCTCTTCAAGTGAGTATCCAAGTCATCATCTGTTAGGTATATGTCATCGACATAAGATAATGCTTCGTCATCATATGTTTGTAGTAACTCCGTTACCCTCGCTGAGAATACTCCTGGGCTGTTCTTGTACCCCTGGGGTAACCGACAGAATTCTTTTTGAGCGCCATTTATTGAGAACGCTGATAAGTATCTGCTCTCTGGTGCTATATTTTGACGAAAGAATCCATTAGAGATGTCTAATGTTGTTTTATATTTTTTGCGCACTATGTTATTCATTAGTGCAGCACTATGCGAGTTTTGTACTGCAAAAGTTTTGCAACACGAGTTAAGGTGTCTGTAATCCAAAACTAGACGATATGAATTGTCTGGTTTGGAGACAGGAAACAAAGGGTTGTTCATTTGTGAGGTGCAAGTTTCAATCACCCCCTGGTATTCTAGTTGATCTAGAATGTCGTTTACCTGTTTTTTAGCTTCTTGCTTGATTGGATACTGCCTTTGTGCAGTAGGTTGTGATTTGAACTGGATTTTGTGAGGAGGAGAGTCCTCATCCCATCCTACATGATTTTTATATAAAGCAGGAGCCTGAGCTACTGCCCACTTTCTTACAAGTGTATATTTTTTATGAATTGGAATATGATTTGAGAAGGCAGACATAATTATTTCTTCGCCATGTGGGCACTCCCTGACAAACTCTGGTGGCCAGTCTTTTTCAGCTAGAAGAATGTCATAGCCCTTGGAGAGATTATCCCAAAAAAGGCCCCTTATTTTTCTAGTCTTATCCACTTCTATGCGTAAAGTTATTTCATATATTTTGTGAGGTTTGCTAACTCTGGTGTCTGCAGTTTCCACCTGAATGTATTCATTCGTGTCCACTGTCTCCAGATGATTCATAAGGACTTTGCATGCTATGCTCACTTCTGCTGCGCTGTCTAGCATTTTCTGAGCCCACTCTCCGTTTTTCAGCTGTGTCCTCAGTATTCTCGGCATTGTTGAATACTTTAATACTGGCTACCTTCTTTTTTTGGAAACTGTAATTTTATATTTGGATGAGCAGATTCCTTGTCTTTGGACTTGACGTGCCCTTCCCTTGGTTCCGATCGTACTCTTCTTTCCGATTTCTGCAAGGAAGTCTGAAAAGATTGAGAGGGACGTGTATCAAAATCTTGATATCTATCAGGTTTCTTTATGTTATCCCTATTTCTAAGGTTGTATTTTTTCACAGAGGGCTCCCTTTGGGGAGACTTGGGTCCTTGGTCCGGAGATCTTTCTCTCCGCCGAGGAGACCTTCCTCTGGACTGGAATCTCTTTTCTTTTGGATTGGATTGTTTGTTTCCATCCCAGTTCTTCTTTTTTCAGGACTTTCAATTAGTTGGGGCTTCACTGGTATTCCACCCAATCTATCTCTACCTAGTTCTTCATAGGATTTTTCTATAATTCTGGCAATTTCAGCTGGTTGGTCTGCTATATCTGTCTCTTTTAACCTCTGGCGGATCGCCACATTCGCTGCCTCTCCTTTTATGTTGGCTAGTAATATTGCCGAGACCTGCTTGAAGTCTTTTAGTAATTTCATACCAAGAGTTAAAGCGGGTTCTGGACCGTATTCGTCTTGAATTTGTTTTAGCACATCTGGTATTACTGACATGGATGGAACTCCATGTGTTTTTGTGTAAATGGAAGCAAAGACTGTACCCCAAGTGTCACAGTCCTCCACGTGTGGTGCGATTCCCATTGGAAGACAGATAGTCAGAATCCTGTGTTTATCCACAGGGGTGGTGTCTGGAAACACCGCCTCTATTTGGGTGATTTTTTGTGCTAACCAGAATGGTATTTGTTCCCGTTTAGCTGGTACTTTACCTAGGCAGGACTGTATGTTCTGTGGTGTAATTTTATTTGTGTTCCCCTGATGTGGGGTCAGCTGTGGAATTTTAACTACAGGTTGGATGGTTGAAGTCCGCATTACATATTGGACTAGTTGTCTATATATTTTAATTAATTGTTTTAGTTGTACTAAAACATCTGCTGCAGACATTCTTTCGATGTCTGGATGTGGTGTGTATCCGGCTAGGACCGGCCACGTTGCTCCTGGTCTACCTAGTGGACCGAGCCCGATGCCCAATTTCAATATTCTCTCGAAGAATTAATGGAAACTTTGCAGTGCAAGTCCATGAAAGTACTACTTAAGTACCATCTGCCGCTCCCTTTGTCTCATTGTGACACTTGTAGAATGCTTCTACACAAACATTCCCAGAGCCAAGAAGCACAGTCAATTATGACACACTAATGATGGACGTGCGTTTCATTCGTGGAACGCAAAGAGACGCTTCCAATGTGATGACCTCATCGCGCTTCCAATCTCAAGCGCAGAGTTCGTTACAGTGGAACGCAAATAGCAATTAACGTTTCAACTTGCTTTTCAGCTCCCGTTTTTCGATTTATTTTCCTTACGGCCTGCTCCCATTTGATAAAAACAATTGCGCAAGTATGAAATAGTCTCTCCTTACTTTGATCGTCGTCAGATGGGCTCCGTTTTATGGAACGTTTTACCTCTTGCAATTTCTTTGCCGATACCTCCACTTGTGGATTCTTGATGACGGCCCTGCACCCGTCGCCAAAAAGGATGTGGTAACGAAGGAATGAAGACTCAGTCTCACGGTCAATTTGTAGATTTATTTGTAATAAGCTGGACCATCAGAGCAGGGCGACTGTAGTCACAGAGGAAGATTGGCAACTGACATTCATGGAACAATTAGCACAGAACACATTGACAGGAGCATTCTTAATGAATAACATTCTAAAACAAACCCAAGAGACTACAAAAACTCTTACTGAAAAGATGGAGTCCAGGTATTTAGCGCATTCCTGTATTACTAGTACGACCGCTGATCCTCCTGGTCAGGCAGCAAGTGCCAACCTTAAAACACTTTTCCACACCTCGCCCCAAAATTTCAATTCCATTCTAATACCCCACATTTCATTCTATACACAATAACCCAACACTTACCAACAGCTTTAGGACCAATATGTTTTATTTGTGAAACCCTTAGCACAACCCTGAGTACAGGTGGCTCTGAGCAGCCAGCCTTACACAAAGGCACAAGTGTTAGGCATTTAAACAGCACCAATACAATGGAAGACTAAATGCATGAGACACTCAAGAAATCCGACACATGATATGTAAAAATAGATAATATTTTAATGTAATTCTAGACACAATAGTGAAAAAGATCCAATGGAGGGTCCTGTAAATACAGGTTTTACAAAATATAGTAAATATGCATTATTTACTTAATCACGAACAAGCATTGGCAAATTCAACGAATGTGACACTTAAAAACTTTTTGAGGAAATTTACTTATCAGTGGAGTTACTTCCACTTACTTTAGGTAGCCAACCTGGGCAGGGAACTAGTCAAAGAGACTGTCATAGTCCTTAGAGACAGGTACATTTGAGGTCTGCTGTCCGTTCCAGTAACTTTTATCCTCTTGCTATGGGGTTCTATGGATAAGGCCCCGATGCTGAATATGCTCAGGGATGCTGTGGATGTGATGCGCTCAACTGGGGTCTTTGCTGAGGCTACTACTCGGCCAATGAAGTCAGTGAGGCGGTCCTAGCAACAGGGGTCAACACCCCTCGAAGTCCTCTCAGTCCTGACACAGGTCCAGTACCCGCTCATCTACCAGTTGCCCTTTTTTGAGCTTACAGCAGAATCCTTCCTTGGACAGTAACTTGCCCTCTGGATGGCCATGCTGCTCTCCAACAAGTCTCCCAGTTCCAGCAGACTCACTTGCAACGTTGAGGGTTGGGTCCTGGTCTCTCGTCCGGTGGATGGCGTTGGCGGTAAGGCGAATATCTAGGCTACCAACTTGCCCAGCTGGCTTCTTCAGATGTTGTGGCCTGTACTGTGAACAGGCCTGCCAATTTACCCTTGGAATCTCTTGCTTTAGCTGGGCTCCGGGGACGACTTCTTCACGAGCAGCACACATAAGTCACAGAAGTCAAACCCCCTTCTTCTTTGCTAGCCACCAAGTTCAGCAGGTGCACTCCAAGCCGGTGCAGCCTATCTTTGCCGGGTCTTTGGTGCAGCAGGCAGTCCTGCTTTGGTACTCTTCTCCGGTTCTCTGAGTTCTGGGTGACATGGGTGCCCTTTAATTGCCCAGAAAATGATCTCAGGGTAGATGTCGGCAGTAGCCAATGGGCTCCTATGTTCCCTTCCACTTACTGGGAAGTGTGACATCTAGCTATCCCATAATTCCATGTTAGGCCCACTCTCAAAATGCTAGAACCCCTTCATTGGCGTATATAGTTTCCTAGCCCAACTCAGTGGTGTGGCTACAAAAGGGCAAAAGGGGTTACACGCCCCCTGTAAAACAGGTTTGGTAACTGGTTTTCCCTTTCCTTTGACAGTGCCAGCCTGTCTACCTCTACAATAGAGGAGCCCCTTTCCCAGGTGTTCACCATTTGCCTTTCAAAGGCGTTGTCTCCTTTGAAGCTCACCTTTTTGGCTAACGCCTATTTGGCTTTCTGCAGTGGGAGGCAACACATCTCTCTCCTGGGCAGTCTCAAATTGTCTCCTTTCCTGGGAGTCATTTGCACGTCTCGCCAGGAGGGTGAAAGACTGTATCAGGGACAGACCCCGTATGCAGCCATGGCTGGACACAGAGGGCCTCATTTAAGAGGAAATGATGCAGCGCTGCGCCCCAAGCCATTTTGCTGCGCCAAGCTGCACCATTTTAAAAGCACAAGGATGCGCTTTATTTACAGCAATAAAGCGAATCCCTGTGTTCTCTAATCTGTGCCGGTGCTAACACAGCATCCGTGCTCCAAAGCAGGCACCTCTGTACCATGGTGCAAGAGAGCCTGCATTGCTGGGATGATTATTGTGCAGGAAGGGACACCTTGCTGCACAAAAGCAATCTGATGGTGTTTTCCTCTTTCTATGTGTGCTGCAGAAAAAGAAAAGAATGAGGAGAAATAAAAGTTTCACCTTGTTGTGCCACTCTTACACGTCCCCTGAGGAGGCAATAGGATTCTAACAAAAAGTAATGTGTGAAAAGGGGCCATATTTACAATGCATGAAATGACACGCAGGGTGGCTTTGTGTGGCCTTGTAAATCTGGGCCAGCACACTGCCCTGATGGTGACGCACCAGCGGCACAAGTGGTTTCTAATAAGTCCTAGAGGATATAGAGCAACAAAGAGGCACATTTGTAAAAGTGGCACACTGCAAGAAGTCACATTGATTTTGACTTGGTCATCACTTCTGGCTTAATATAATGAGCTGATTGATTCTTTACAGTATCAATTTTAGTAGCCTCAATCAGAAGTTTGCAGGTTGCTGAGGCAACCTGCAACTCTGCACTTGTCAATGGGATTACTAGTCTTCACCAAATGAAAAAAAATGACAATTGCTGGTTTTTACTGTTGGAACATGTAAAACGCATATTCCTCTTCTTAATATACAGCATCTTGCACTGCGTCTTCCTGGGCTTACCTTAGGGGTGACTTACGTATATTAAAAAAGGGAAGACATGGCTTTGCTATTACTTTACATGGCAAGGTTGAGTTAGTCTTTTGAAACTGTCCGTCCCGTTTACATTGATTATGTACAGTACCTTTTGCTGATAAATAATGGATTAATTGAACTGAAGGGCACCAATGAGAACCTCTGTAAGTAAGGCAGTATTGATGGCCCAGGCTCCTATAGGTTTAAGGGCGGATCTTGGTTCGTAGTGCGTCCAGTCTGCAGTGGCAGAGTAGCAGCCATATTTTACCTTTGTCACATCCAGGGTGATACAACCAGTGCTGCAGTCCCTCGGGTGACGCTCCACCTCACAGGCACTGGGTACCACATACTAGGTACTTATAAGTGAGTTAGCCTCTGCCACTTGGTTATGAGCCAATCAACTATACACACTTTAAGGTCAGAGCTCTGAGTTCTGGTTAGCAGGTGTCAATGCTCTCTCTGAGTTGAAAAACTTGGAACTTTGGGGGCGACCATACAAAAAAAGGTATTTCCTTACACTCTAGTTCTCTCTTTATCATTGATCCTTTAAAATATCTCTTTTGTATTTGATGTATTAGACGAGGGTTCTCCAAATTTGGTCCTGGAGGGCCGGATGCATGCCAGGTTTGTAAGATAACCACAATTACCTAAATGGGGATATGCAAAAATCTGGCATGGATCCTGCCATCCAGGACTGACTTTGAAGAATCGTGCAATAGACCATGGTCTGTTGGTCAATTTAGATCAGTAGACTGCACTTTGTGCTGTGGTGTTCCCCATGGTTCTGTTTTCTCACCTCTCACTTTTTACATCTACGTGATTCCTCTCGCTCATTTGATTACAGTCCATGCTCTGGGATTCCAGGTGGACGTTGGTGAGCCCCAGATTTTGTGGCACTTATACGGAGAATCTGCCAGTGTTATCAATGTGACTTTTTGTCTGAATGGCATAACACAGTGTTTCTGTCAATTAAGTATCTATCTCAAAGCTTGCAAAATTGAGGTTTTGCTCTCAGCGAACGACCAGGTAGGCCCTGGATTTTGGCCTATTATAGTGGTGATCCTTCTCAGCTTGTTCTGTCAGCAGAGAACTGTCACTTTCATGAGAAGGACAATAACGAGGATCTGACTTAAGTTCATGTAGATTCAGAAGACGAAGAAGTATCTATGTGTTTATCACATCAGCACACCATAGAATGCTATGTCAGTCTTGGGGCTCCCTCACTGCTGACACTGCTCCCCTGCTCACAGTGATCTGATGGTTTTCCAGGAGTTTGCAGGTAGTATCGAGTTCGGGCCGCAGCAGCAGCAGTGGGCTTCAGAATGCTGTATGGCTCAATTATATAAAATGTGGATTATTTTTTTAATAAGGACCTATTTATTGTTCAAATATTTAAAATCATTTATATGAGAAAACAGGTTGCACCACACTTTCTGCCCCCAGTTTGACTGCTAGGCACTGGTGTAATGGCTCTGAGATATCCTGAGCCCTGCTGATCAGGACTCAGTGCATGTCTTATGGCCCTGTGAAAGTGTATGTTTGATTGGATTATACCCAATTGGCATATCTTAAGGTACTTGTAACTGCCTAGAATATGTTACCAGGGGTACCTGGGACCTGTAAGTTAAAGTGTCTCTCCTAAACCGCATTACTAGTTGTGCCACCACAAGTACGACAAAGTATAACATGTCTCCCAGTCTGCCACCGCAGAATGGTAGAGCAGTTTAAACTAATAACCTGACTTTCTCTTTTAAAGCAATGGCATAACCCAAACCTCCCTTTATCATATGTATAAGTCACCCCTAGAACAGGCCTAAGGATTCCTAACACAGAATGAAGCATGGAACATGTTTTCTACATGTTCTAACCGTAAAAACTCGCTGTTGTCATTTTTACTGTGAGAGAGGCTAGTAGCCCCATTGACAAGTACAGAGGTACAGGCTGACACTTCAGCCCTGCTAACTCCCGTTTGAGACTACTGAGGTGGGTACTTCAAGGTGCCAAAAGAATCAGTGCATTAAATCCAATTTAATGGTCACATTGAATTTGATGTCATTGAGGAGCCACGTGAAACTTCAGTAAGCTGCCACTTTAGTTGTCCTAGGTCTTCATTGCCCTTTTCTGATTGCACACCAAGGATGTCCTTCCAGAAAGCCTTCTGATCTCCTGGGGAGACGTGTGAAGGACTCGTAGTAAAGGTAACAATATAGGCCTGACACTAAAGGAGGTGTTACCAACTCCTGGCAGAAAACCACATGGGGTGTTGCCCCAAAAGGCGAGCGTCAAAAAGGAAGCTGCCATTGAAGGGCAAGAAGTGCTCACACGTGGGGGTCTGCTCTACTGTTTGGTCAGACAGGCTGTCAGTGCGGATAGAGAGGAAAAACAGTTACCAAACCAGTTTTCCCCGGGGCATGTAGCAAAGATGTAGCAGCACCCTTAGCATGAACGACCTAGTTCCACACTCCAAGAGAGGGCTCCCATCATCTTGGGAGAGGGCAGAATATAGCACTCTGGGATAGCTAGATGCCACACTTCACAGGAATTTGTCATCAGGTGGGAAGGATCCAGGTAGCCCATTGGTTAGTGACTGAGAACTCCCTTATGGGCACTTTTTGGGCATAAAAGAGGCACCGCTCGCCCCAGTATTCAGATCTCACTTTAATGGAGAAGAGGACCAAAGAAGGACTGCCCTGCTGACCCTGGAACTGGCAAAGTAAAGGCTGCACTGACGCTGGACTGTACCTGCTGCTCCCTGAGCTAGCAAAGGAAATGACTGCCCCTGCTGTGCCTTCTGTGTCCTGCTCATGGAGAAGCCTGTTGTGAATACAGGCCACACACTCTAAAGAAGACTGCTGGGGTTATTCTCAGTAGCCCAGATATCTTGGTTACTGCTGCTCACCGCCGTGCAGTCAGTGAGACCAAGACCTGATCCCCAAAAGTTGAACCTGAGTCTGCTGGGCCCAGAAGAGTCATTGGAGTGCAGCCTGGTCACCGAGAAGGAAAGTTATTACCTGGAGAAGGAAACAGCTGAGTTACTTCTGCCCAGCGATCCGTAGTTCAGCGGCGACTGGACCCAAGAGGACTTCAAGAGACAATGACCTCTGTGGCTAAAGTTGCCGCACCAGGACCTTGGATGGAGGAGTAGCTTTAGGAAGTCCTCCATCGACTGTGCAGCATCTTCAGCATCCATGCGCATGTCCAGCATCCTGTATCCCCTGTATCAGGACTACTCTATGGAAGTCAAGGGCAAAGAGCCACTGACGCTGGAACTGGACTTAAAACTCCTTTTCTCATTGAGGTAACTGTTTCTTTGGACCTTGCTGGAGCCCTTGAATGGCTCCCTGACAGAATTGGTTTCCCAAAGTTACTCGGAGTACCCACATTCCATTATGACCAAAAGTTTCTTGACAAGGTTTTTAAGTGTTAAATTATTTGAATTTGCCAATGCTTGTATGTGGTTAAGTGAAAAGTTTTGATTTATTGTTTCTTGTGAAATGAAATTAAATGAAATTCCCAGAGTCTCCCTGCGGCGCCAGTTGAGAGCGTCATCTGCCAGCGCCAGGAGGCACGTTTAAACCGGCTCAGGGCTCCAGCACCGTGGGTTCCAAGTCTGCCGCACTGCTGCCCGCAACGCCATCATCCTGCCCTCCTGCCTTCTACCAGTCCGTGGGTGACTGCAGCGTTCCTGCAACATCCGGGGGACTCCAATTCCCAGAGTCTCCTTGCGGCGCCAGTTGAGAGCGTCATCTGCCAGCGCCAGGAGGCGCGTTTAAACCGGCACAGGGCTCCCGCAGCGTGGGTTCCAAGTCTGCCGCACTGCTGCCCGCAACGCCATCATCCTGCCCTCCTGCCTTCTACCAGTCCGTGGGTGACTGCAGTGTTCCTGCAACATCCGGGGGACTCCAATTCCCAGAGTCCCCCTGCGGCGCCAGTTGAGAGCGTCATCTGCCAGCGCCAGGAGGCACGTTTAAACCGGCTCAGGGCTCCAGCACCGTGGGTTCCAAGTCTGCCGCACTGCTGCCCGCAACGCCATCATCCTGCCCTCCTGCCTTCTACCAGTCCGTGGGTGACTGCAGCGTTCCTGCAACATCCGGGGGACTCCAATTCCCAGAGTCTCCTTGCGGCGCCAGTTGAGAGCGTCATCTGCCAGCGCCAGGAGGCGCGTTTAAACCGGCACAGGGCTCCCGCAGCGTGGGTTCCAAGTCTGCCGCACTGCTGCCCGCAACGCCATCATCCTGCCCTCCTGCCTTCTACCAGTCCGTGGGTGACTGCAGTGTTCCTGCAACATCCGGGGGACTCCAATTCCCAGAGTCCCCCTGCGGCGCCAGTTGAGAGCGTCATCTGCCAGCACCAGGAGGTACGTTTAAACCGGCACCTTGCAGCGCGGGAAAGCCCGGGCCAAGGGCGGGCACGTCCCGCGCCCATCCTCGAACAGAATAGGCCGGGCTGGGCCACATCCCTTTCATCCATCATAACAGAAGGTACTTGTTTTTATCTATCTTTCTGATAGTTAAGAACACTGGCAAGGAGAAGGGGCCTTAAGGACAAGGTTACAGGGGGGCTGTTACAACCTTGGATTCCTATCTCACTAGAGCAGCATGTGTGATATCTCATGAAATTGAAATGATTGAAAGGCGCTTATCACTGGGAACGGGGGATTTGTCAGTGCCCTTAAGACTATCATCTGACTCCATTATCTCCCCGCCCCCGCTTTGCAAATCACTATCACCTGGCATTCCTCGTGCCTTGATCCAACTTAGTGCTTCCCCGGAACCCAGCATGGAAATTAGCGCCTTACCAGATGGAAGCATAGTGGCAATCTTGCAAGACGAATCCGAGGAACCACTATTATCACCCCGGATGCAGAAACACATCAGAGTTGGAGGCCCATTAGATCCTGGGAAAGCTAAGCCCCAGAAATCACGAGTTGTTAGGCCTAAGACCCAAACAAAAAAAACTATTTCCAGTAGCTGTTAGCAACTCTATCTCTGCAAAACCCTCTGTTCTTTCGCCTCAGAACTTGTCATCCATATTGGCAGATATTGTATTAAAGATTGATTTTGCTATGGCACCTCTATTGGAAAAACTTACATTTATTGAGAAGCGGATAACGAACTTGGAGAAAAATCGACGCGTTCCTAAGGACACCTTATCTATGGCTGTACTTTCTAGGCCACAGGTTCGCTATCTCCAAACATGTTCCCAGAGTACAGACATGCCGGGAATGGCTGGGGTAGCTCCAACTAGCCCCCTGCCCCCTACTCTTCAGCTGGTACAAGATCAACCAAACATTCCTACGGCATTAAGTACCAACGCCTCTACTATTGATACAAACGCCCATTTACCCACAGTCGTTGGCAATTCCAGCTGCAAAGGGCGTAGCCCAGTAAAATCGGATGTTCTTCAGAATCAACTTGAACAACTGTCTTCTGTGACTCTCAACCGTCCTCCAGCAGCTGCCCCACTGGCCCTAGTTTTGTCAAACGTACCTCCCCTCAGAAGAGAGCAGACTGAGACTACCACAAACTTAATGAACAAATGTCTCCACTGGTTTTCAAATTATATGAACATCACTGAAAAGGAGACATGTATGTTGGCCAATGAAATAAATATGGCAAGGAGAGTAAACTGGGTTGGAAATAAAAAAAAATTGTTCTATGGTGATTGTATTATTATAAATGTTGCTCATTTTGATGTATTGCCCAATTTGTTGCCCAATCTCTATCCCTCTCAGTATAGGATTTCGCGGGAAACAACCTTTGCAATGCAACTTTTACAACGCACTACCATTACAACGAAACCTTTACAACGCAACATCCATTACAACGCAACCATTACAACGCATGACACTACAACGCACACCACTACAACGCATGTCATTACAACGCAGTCATTACAACGCATAGCATTACAACACATAGTACCCTAACACTATCCTACACTTACCCTACTGTTGCACCCCCTGGAGTTAGAATAGTAATTTTTACCCCTACACTATCCAACACTTACCCTACTGTTGCACCCCCTGGAGTTAGAATAGTAATTTTTACCCCTACACTATCCAACACTTACCCTACTGTTGCACCCCCTGGAGTTAGAATAGTAATTTTTACCCCTACACTATCCAACACTTACCCTACTGTTGCACCCCCTGGAGTTAGAATAGTAATTTTTACTCCTACACTATCCAACACTTACCCTACTGTTGCCCCACCTGGAGTTAGAATAGTAATGTTTACCCCTACACTATCTAATACTTACCTTACATGCAATGTAATGTTATACGTTGTAATGGTATGCGTTGTAAAGGTAGTATGCGATGTCATGGAATGCGATGTAAAGGTAGTCTTTAAATATTAGTTGTAAATGCATGCGTTGTAATGGAATGCATTGTAATGGATGTTGCGTTGTAAAAAATGCGTTGTAAAGGTAGGCGTTGTAAAAGTATGCATTGTAACGTCATACATCCGGATTTTGCAGATAATCCCTCTAACACTAGAGTTTTTCTATGATAATCCCATGCCTCAAAGGCTTAGATTGAACAGGCATATCAACCCACAGCTTTGGGAAGGAGGGAGGGGGCGCGTAACCCCAGTGATACCAGGGGGTATTTCTTTGGGCAACATATTCGAGCCCCTAACATCTCATGAGGAATATGATTGACTACCAGTGGGTAGTAGTTGTAGTCCTTCATTGAATACACATTTGGTCTGTCCCCCAACAAAACAAAGCACTCATAAACTACCATTCTCGAACAACATTGAGCCCGGCGCACTGTCTGAGCTAAATACAGATTTAACATCTGAAGTGCCGGTCTACGAGCAGGTGTCTAAATTGCAGCCAAATTGAACGTTGAGTCCTCCTAATAGAATCTTTATTGAGGCTAATTTGAGCACCCAATAAGGTACCCCTGTGGCTATATCCACATTCGTATCCTCTCAAGCGACTGATCTACTAGGGAGTGACAAAACACCTATAATCTAAGAAAACTCTCACTACTATCATGGAACATTGCTGGTCTGAGTGGTAGGGGGAGTTCCCCTGATTGGCAACAATTCATAGAACGACATGATATATGTCTCTTTCAGGAGACGTGGCTACTTACCCCAATGTATTACCCAGGCTATCTTAATTTTCATATGGCCACAAAGGAAAGTAAGGGTCGCCCGGCAGGAGGACTCACTATCTGGGTACGGCAAGACCTTGGCTTTGAAATCCATCCCTTGGTTACCCAGAGTAATGACATTCTTGCGATACGCCTCACTGTGAGTCCTACAATTGATATAGACATTTACAATGTATATGCTAGGGGTATGGTTGGGGGAAAAAGCTCAAATGTTCTATTGACTCTGGAGGATACTTGATGGATATTCCCAGGACCCAATGGTCGTGGTTGCAGGAGATTTCAACACAACTTTCGAACCATTGGGCCCTGGAGAATGTGTTCTTGCAGGTGATGGGGATGAAAGATGGGGTATTCCTAGGCTGAATTTACCCCCGGTGTATAAATGGACGGATGCAGCCATACAGCTTATGGGGCTTTGTCTAGAGAAAGGGTTAAGGGCAGCAAATGGGCGTACACCCTCGGACCCCCATGGAGCTCATACCTTTGATAATGGCCGTTTTAACAGCGGAATAGATTATGTGTTTGTTAATATTAAATTTTGGCACCTCTTAAAAGATATGTTCATAGAGGAGCGTATGGAAAGTGATCACAACTCTCTATGTTCTACCTTTGAACTTCAGGGCCAGCTCAATGCAAGTAACCTTGGAATCCCCACTCTTGATTTGCTTTGCTCGAATGACATACGCCATTTGAAATGGGCAAAACTTGTTGACAGCCCAGAAACATTGACAGCCATCAACGAAGATATGATCGGCACCTTAGCCAGTTTTGAGGCTGGATGGCAAAACAACCCAGACTTCCGGGGTGAAATTACTGGAATCCATAACTGTTTTTTCTTAAGGCTACGCACCCACTTTGTCAGGTGAACGCCTGGTGCAAAAACTACTGCTCAGAAGCAGACCTCCTGGGTTAATGAGGCTTGTTGCATGGGATAGACTAGGGCTCGAGCTCCAACTAAGGAACCCTGAGAGAGTTCGAGAGGCACGCAACAATTACAGGAGGGTTCAGGTTCTAGCAAAAAAAGAGTATGATGAGAATAGGTGGCGTGTACAAATAGAGATAACAAACAGTTTTGGAAACTCGTTAAATGGGGCAATGGGGGCCATCCGGAACGCCCACAGAACCATGTTGACAAACATCAGTGAGTGGATTTTTTTAAACCTCAGTAGCCAGCAAGGAAGTTAATATGAGGGCATCTGAGGAATGTGAGTATATATTTTTTATAGACGCTCCCTTTCTACCGTCAGATACAAAGAGAGCATTGGGAGCTGTAACGGATGGCAGAGCTCCAGGCATTGATGGAATACCTGAGGACCTTTTTCTAAATGACAAACCTAACTTTGTCAAGTATATTACTATTCTGGCTAATGCCATTGCTCAAGGTGTCCAAGTCACAATTTCATGGAAAGGGGCTGAAGTTGTACCTATTTTTAAAAAAGGGGACAAGTCGAGACCCGAAAATTACAGGCCCATAAGCTTAATAGATTGCTTACAAAAAGTTGTGGGCCGGATGGTTTTGCACATTGTCCAGGTGTGGATAGATGAGCATGTAGTCTTGTCACCCTTCCTGGCAGGCTTTTGGGTAAAAATAAGCACAGTGGACCCGATTTCTCGTTTTATTACGCTATATTGGCGTACTGTGGTCCTGGGGAAAGGGTCACTCTACGTTGCTTTTGTTGACCTCAGGTCAGCTTTTGACTTAGTTCGTCGTAGTAAGCTTTGGTCTGTGCTATCTGAGTTGGGGATGGCAGCAGACCTATTAACATCAATCATACGTTTACACGAAGACAATTTTGCTCACATAAGATGGGGTGATCGGGGTAGTGTTACAGACTCGTTTCCTGTGGGCAGAGGAGTCCGTCATGGATGCGTTTAAGCGCCAACACTATTTTCCCTTTACATCAATGGTATAGTGGACTCCTTTATGCACGTAGCTACTGATGCCCCAGTTGTGGCTGGCATCCGCACACCCATCTTATTGTTTGCAGACAATACACTTATCTCGTCCAAAACCCTAGTGGTCTTTAACGTGCCCTGAGGTGCTTTAACGATTTTGGCACCTCGCTGGGCCTTGAAGTCAATAACAACAAAACGAAATGCATGTCTTTAAACCAGCATGGATCTTTTAGGGGTGGCATAACAATGAACAATGTCCCCCTGTGTGAGAAGTTGGCTTGATATATGATGTTTCCAGTTCTGGAACCACCTTGTATCAGTCCAAACAATCCCTTATGGTGTCTGGTTGTAAGTCAACCTTATTAGACAAGCTATCCTAGGGGTAGCATGGACTAAGCAGCCTAAAGGCTTAAATTAAGAGGTCGTGTTAAGCGAGCTGTTTTACCAAGTACAATCCTGTAATATCAAATGAAAGGACACCACACAAGTATATATTATAAAAATATATGTATTTATTACTAAAAACAATCCCCAGTATTCTTTATGAACAAAGGGGCACAAGCGTTAAATCAAAAGCACAGTATAACATACAAAGTTGCACAAATAGAGTTTAAGGACACTTCCGCTGAACCTAGAAAGACAAAACTTTAGACACAGACCCTAGAGGTGTGTACCAGTGTGGGAACACCGGCGTTGCAATGTTACCTCACCCACAGGAAGCGGGTGCACGGGGTCGAAGTTGAGTCGGGTTTCGTCACGCAGGTTCTTGGTGCTTGAAGCTGAAAGGGCTGCAGGCGAGGTGAAGGAGAAGTTTCCGGTGGGGTCCAAGGGTGGACCCAAGTCGAAAAGTACCTGAAAGCAGAGGGGACAGAGTCTTGGTCACTCAGCAGTGACCAGGGTGGAACCAGGACGGAACCAGGCAATGTCGGGCGCAATCAGGTGGTTGTCGAGGAGCTTCTCTCTGCTGTCACGTGGGCTCTGGGGCATCTACAATGTCCAGAAGCGGGTCACGATCTGTCCCACGCAGGCTCTCATTGTCGGCGCTGTCGGCTTCAAGATTGGAGCAAACAACACTTGGCAAAAGCAATCCACGAGGAACTGGAAGATTGCTTCTCACTCGGTGCAGGAGGGTCAAAGTGGATGCTCCTTTTCAGGGGAGCAGGTGCAAATCTGGAGCAACCAGAATCACAAGTCGTATTTCACGTTTCGTCGGCACAGGGGCCCCAAGCCAGCTGGCAAGTGACCGGGCCAACGTGTTGAGCCAAAAGAAGCAGAAGGGCCCCACGCAGCACCCGTCGAGTGTGGAGGGCTGAACTTCGGTGCAAGAGTGGCTCAGGGATGGGGCTTCTCAAACCCCGGTGTACAGCTTTGAGGGTCACTCGTGGGCTGCACGGTCAGCGTCTCGTGGTCTTTTCAAGATGGCGTGCCCCACGCTTCCGGTCGCCTCCACGGGTCTCAGCTCTGCAGGGACTGTGGATCGGGCTGTTGGTAGGCAGGCAAGCTTAATCTCGTTGATCTCTGTTGCTCGAGTTCCGGCGGGAACTGCAACAAATCAGATGTCGATGGCTGGATGGTGCCTGTTTGCACAGGGTGGTCACTCCTTGACCACAAGGGAGATTCTTCAGTCTTCTACGTCGAGTAGGATGTCGAAGGGTCCAGAGTTTCGTTTCTTAAGTTTCATCAGGATAATCTGAAGTGCATTGGCACTGCTCCTACTCTTATTCGAATCTAGGGGGCTGGATTACCTGCTAGGTCCCCTCTTATGGGTGGGACCCAGGAAGTGGGTGGTTACACCCCCTTCCTTTGATCCTGGCCGCGCTGGACGAGGGCTGGAGTGCCCCAGAACCGGTTTGGCCGGATTATGCAAGGGGCAGCCTTGTGCTCCCCATGCAGTGTCTGGTTTCTTTCAAACCTCCCTGCTACAATCCACTATCTCCTGTCTGGGGGGGTGTGACACCTCCCTGCGACTGGAAACCCTTTGTCCAGGCCTCCTTGGCTGAGTTTCAGTCTGCTGCAGGGGGTCAGACCTGTGTCTGTGGCAGAAGCATCCATTTTGTGGATCTGAGGCTCTCTTAAAATTAACCGCATTTCAGCCAAGTAACATGTCTTCTCCCTCTAGAGGGGTGGAATGCTATCCCCATCGCCAGAACTGGCGAGGGGATAGTATTCCAAATCGTATGACACCTTACACGACATGTTTTGATAAAGCCAAACCAAAGTTGCTATATAACCGCAAGGATTATAATGCACTTAATAGTATATGGTATGGCATTATCCTGAAACAGCTTAGGGAGTTGTTCCCGACAGCTGCAGACAGGCTCAGCTCATGCTAGAGCTCCATCTCACATTAAACCACGCACTCTGCCTCCAGGATTGATGAGGCCTTCCATAGGAGTGGCTCACAGGTTTATATGTGTCCAGATATAGGTTTAGATATAGGTATACTGTTGGACCCGGCCTCGTGGCGTGGTCCTACCCCTCCCGCATGGCGGGCCCCGGACGACATCGGCCCTCCATCCAGCCCGGGTCGGCCTCGGGCACACCTCTGCACGCCCTCCAAACCACCAGATCCGCCACCCGGCGGCCCACAACCACTGACACGGCACACTCTGGCCGCCTCAGCATTACCGGTCCGGTGCCCCCCGGACCCTCATTCCAGGCCCGATGCCATCTTGGGCCCATCACGTCACAGACACGTGGTCCCGGACCAGCCGCGGCCACGGCCCCAGCGAGCCCGCCATCGAGGCACCAAGAACTCTCCGGGTGGTAGAGTGGCCACTCCACCAGAGACAAGGAGAGGGGAGTCTCGATGGCTCTCCAATCATCCCCAGATGCCTGGTTTCACTCACCCTCCGGCCTCCCTGGGCTCCGGCTCCACCCCCCTGCTGGGTGTCTGGACACCATCATCCCAGCCCCTCTGACCCCCAGGCGAGAGGGTCCGGACATCAAAGGACTCCAGACCTATATCTGGGCCGCCCCGGAGTAGGACGGTAGTTGTATCCCGGAGTCAAGAAGCCCTGCTGACGCTGTCGCGGCTGACCCTGAGACGAACTCCCCTTGCTGCTCCCCGGAACCTGCTGGCGCTGCCGCGGTCCATCTTTGCTGTAACCACCTTGAAGCCTGCTGGCGCTGCCGCGGTCCATCTTTGCTGTAACCACCTTGGAGCCTGCTGGCGCTGCCGCGGTCCATCTTCGCTGTAACCACCTTGGAGCCTGCTGGCGCTGCCGCGGTCCATCTTCGCTGTAACCACCTTGGAGCCTGCTGGCGCTGCCGCGGTCCATCTTTGCTGTAACCATCTTGGAGCCTGCTGGCGCTGCCGCGGTCCACACTCGCTGAACCATCTTGGGGCCTGCTGGCGCTACCGCGGTCCATCTTTGCTGTGACCATCTTGGAACCTGCTGGCGCTGCCGCGGTCCACACTCGCTGAATCATCTTGGAACCTGCTGGCGCTGCCGTGGTCCACACTCGCTGAACCATCTTGGAGCCTGCTGGCGCTGCCGCGGCCCAACCTTCCGGGACCCCCCAGCTTGAGGATTGAGAGCTGTGCGTAGGGTCCCCTTGCAACCGACCATCTATAAGACTGTCCCGCTACCTCGCGCCTGCTGTATATATTGAAACGATACTTATTGCCCGATAAAGATTGAAAACCCTATCTACGTGTGGTGTACATTTGTAGTGGTGTGGTTACTCTGCTGTACGATTCTAGGAGAGGGCCCTCCCGTCGGAGGCCTCTCGACATCGCTCGGTCCCTTCTCTGAAAGAGGGGTAGACCTAGGGGTGGTCAGTCAGACACCTTCTGCCTCCCCCGGGTTCGCCTTTCTAACATTGGTGGCAGGCGCTGCGATCCGAGCCAACGCAAAATCGTACATAGAGTAATCTACCCGCTAGGACGGAAAAACACACAGAGACCATGACGACCCAAGGAACCAACCTACCTGCCGAATTCCAGAAAGAGAAGATAGAAGAATACAGCCACAAAGAACTAAAACAATTCTGCAAAGACATGGGTATCGCTACCACTGGCCTGAGCACAAAAGAGGACTTCAAATCGGCCCTACAAGCCTGGGTGGAAACCCGAGACAGACCACCCCAAGAGGAGAATGGCCCGACCGGGCAACCGGAAACCAGCGTACCCTCGACGGGGGAAAGAACCGCAACACTAAACGTGGACCTCATCTATGAAGACGCTCGAGAACGAGAGCGCAACCGGCTACACGAAGTGGAGCTTGCACGACTCCGGCTAGACGGAGAACTCCAGCTAGCAGAGAAAAAGATAGCCCTCGAGCAACTACGGCTGGAGGGGGATCTAGAAGAGAAACGGAGACAACGTGACCTCAAAGAAAAACGACTAGCATATGAACACGAACGAGGCCTGAGAGAACTAGAAATCAAGGCCAAGATCAACGAAGATAGCGCGGCCGGGGCCAAGACCTCGGCCCCTCCCGTGGACACCAAGGTTCACCTACCGAAAGATGTAGTCAAAGAATACTACAAGAACGATGATATCCAACAGTGGTTCAAAGCCTACGAGGTGGCCATGACCGCCCATCGGGTGCCCCTGAAGGATTGGGGCACCGGCCTGTGGGGAAAGTTCGTCAACGAAGGGAGGGACGCCCTGCTGGAACTCCCTGACACCGAAATGACCTCCTATGAACACATGAAAACGGCCCTACTCACGCGCTACGGACTCACCCCCGAAATGTACCGGCAGAGGTTCCGAGACTGTAAAAAAATCCCCGGTACCACTTGGGTAGAAGATGTGAACTTTTTTAGCAGAGCCTTCGAGGGGTGGGTCAAAGGCAGTCAGGTCCCTACCTACCAGCAGTTGGTCGACCTGATGTTATGGGAGCACCTCTCCAACATATGCTTCATTGAACTACGACAGCATCTCCTCGACAGCAAGTTGACCGAGCCGCGAAAGCTAGCGGTCCAAGCAGATCGGTGGGCGAGCAACCGCGTCCACCGGAACACCACAGGAGAATACGGACGAGGGTCCCCGGTGGAACCACCAGCCGCGAGGCGGCGGGTCGGGCATCAGCCGAGGCCGAGACCTCCCGCCGGGGTCTTCGCCCGCCTCCTCTACACCAGCCTCCAGCCCGAGGGGGGCCCATCCAGCCCGACCGGGGCCACGCCCCAACGTTACGTGCCACAGATGCCAGCGGCTGGGTCACTATGCCAATGATCCTCTCTGCCCCATGAACCAACGGCCCGGCCCCACCGGGCTCCCCGGTCGACAAATCACTGCCGCTGCTCTGAGCGAAGAAAAGGATGAAGAAGAAGGGGTCCCTATGGAACCAGAAGAATGGGAGTCCGCGGCCATGTGCCTCGCTTCCCTGGGCGACAAAGACATGATCCCCCGAGACCAGATTCCGATCAACACCCAGAAGTACCGCCAGTGGGTCACCATCAACGGACGCCGGGCCGAGGCACTCCGTGACACGGGGGCCAGCATAACCACCGTCCGCTGCCATCTGGTGACCCCGGAACAAATCTTGCCCCACGTTCTGTGCCCTGTCCGGTCAGCGGACAATTCCGAGAGCCTGTGCCAGATGGCTCGCATCCCCTTCGAGTGGGGAGGAGTGTCCGACATGCTGAAGGTCACCGTCCGAGACGATGCCCCGGTGGACTGCCTCCTAGGGAACGACCTGGAAAGTTCCCCCTGGGCACAGATCGAGCGAAGAGAGCATCTGGGGATGCTAGGCCTTCCTGAATGGGTTTGCGTAACGACCAGATCCATGTCCACCCGGGACGCCGTCCCAACCGAAGACGATCTGCCCAAAGAACCTGAATGGCCGGCACCTCCGCCACCCGCCACTGCCACGGCCGAACCCGAACTAGGGCCGCAGGGCCCCAGCCATGAAGAACTTACCGAGCTCGGGCCCCTTCCCGAACTAGCCCAGTGGCGCCAAGAAGGGGGCCCCACCCGTGAGCAGATCCGTCGAGAACAAAAGACCTGTCCTTCCCTTGAGGGACTCCGACAACAAGCCGCCACGCAAGCCACAGGAGACTCCTCGGGGTCCCACTGGATCTATTGGGACCAGGACCTCCTGTACAGTGAACAAAAGATCGCCGAGCTGGGGGCCGGTCGAGTGCTAGTCGTCCCCCTCCACTTCAGAGACTTTCTCTTAAACCTGGCACATGATGTGCCCCTCGCCGGGCACCTGGGGCAGGACAAAACCTACAACCGCCTGGTGACCCACTTTGATTGGCCGAAGATACGCCGCGATGTGTACAACCACTGCCGAACCTGTCCGACCTGCCAAGCCAGCGGAAAGAGTGGGGGGAAAATCAAGGCCCCACTCCAACCGTTTCCCGTGGTGACCACTCCCTTCGAGCGAGTAGGGATCGACATCGTGGGGCCCCTGGATCCTCCAACCTCTCAGGGGTACCGCTTCAGCCTTGTCCTGGTGGACCACGCCACCCGCTACCCAGAAGCTATCCCCCTCCGGACTATCACAGCCCCCGTAGTGGGTCGGGCACTAATGGGGATCTTCTCCAGAGTCGGCTTCCCCCGTGAGGTTGTCAGTGATCGGGGCACAAACTTTATATCGAAATATATGCGGTCCCTGTGGCAACAGTGCGGGGTCGCGTATAAGTTCACCACCCCGTATCACCCTCAAGGGAATGGACTAGTGGAGCGATTTAATAAGACCCTGAAAGGAATGATCAAGGGCCTAGAAGAGCCCCTCCGGCGCAAATGGGACGTTCTGCTGCCATGCCTCCTGTTCGCCTACCGGGAGGTACCCCAGAAGTCCCTGGGGTTCAGCCCCTTTGAACTATTATATGGACACCCGGTGCGAGGACCCCTCAGCCTGGTCAAGGAAGGCTGGGAGCTGGCCGCCTCCGATACTCCGCCCGATGTTTTCTGATACCTCTTGACTCTCCGCAACCAGACTCGGAAGTTCCGGGAACTGGCCGAAACCAACCTGAAGGCCAGTCAAGAGGAGATGTAGCGCTGGTATGATGAAAATGCCTCGTCCATTGAATTCGAGCCGGGTCAGCAGGTCTGGGTCATGTCCCCGGTCGACCCCGGCGCCCTCCAAGACAAATGGACGGGGCCCTTCAACGTGGTGGAGCGCAAGAGCCCCATCACCTACCTAGTGGACATGGAGTCCCCCCGGAACCCCCTCCGGGTCCTACACGCCAATCGGCTCAAGCCCCACTTTGTCCGCACCGAACTGAGCCTGTTGTTGGCTACCGATGACGGAGCAGAGGACGACTCCGAGCCTCTACCAGACCTCCTGAGCACCTCCGAGAAAGATGGCTCCGTCGAGGGAGTCTCCCTCTCTCCCGCGCTGACACCCAAACAGCGCCAGGACTGCCAGAAACTGCTGGGTCAATTCGCGAACTTATTTTCCCTCACCCCCGGAGTCACCCAGTGGTGTGTTCACGACGTCGACACCGGGGACAGTCCGCCCGTGCGGCACCGAGCCTACCGAGTCCCCGACCGAGTCCGGGCCTGCATCCAAGCCGAAGTTTCCAAGATGCTAGCCCTAGGGGTAGTCGAGCCCTCAGACAGTCCATGGGCCAGTCCCGTCGTCCTGGTCCCTAAGGCCGCCGCCCCCGGGGTGCCCCCGGAGCTGCGGTTCTGTGTCGACTACCGGGGACTGAATGCCGTCACCAGGACCGACGCCCATCCCATTCCCCGAGCGGATGAACTGATCGACCGCCTGGGAGCCGCCAGGTACCTCAGCACCTTCGACCTCACGGCCGGATACTGGCAAATCGGCCTCATGCCAGGGGCACAAGAACGATCCGCTTTCTCGACCCCCGATGGCCACTTCCACTTCAACGTGATGCCCTTCGGCATGAAGAATGCTCCGGCCACCTTCCAGAGACTAGTGAATCGGGTGCTGGCAGGGCTGGAAGAGTTCAGTGCCGCCTATCTGGACGATATTGCGGTGTACAGCCTCTGTTGGGACGAGCACCTGACCCACCTCTGGAAGGTCCTGACGGTCCTCCAACGGGCCGGACTAACAATAAAAGCCAGCAAGTGCCAGATCGGTCAAGGGTCCGTGACCTATCTGGGACACCAAGTGGGGAGCGGCCAAGTGGCTCCCCTTCAACCCAAGATCGACGACATCCAGGCCTGGGAGCCCCCCGTCACCCAGACCGCCGTCCGAGCCTTCCTGGGGCTCACTGGATACTATCGGCGGTTCATAAAGGATTATGGGAGCATTGTGGGGCCCCTCACAGAACTAACCTCCAAGAGACTACCCCCGAAGGTGCACTGGACCCCCGAGTGCCAAGTAGCCTTTGAGACACTAAAGACTGCCATGTGCACCGCCCCGGTGCTCCAGGCCCCCGACTACAGCCGAGAGTGCATCGTCCAAACTGACGCCTCGGAACACGGCATTGGGGCCGTACTGTCCCAAATGAACTCTGACGGAGTCGACCTTCCTGTGGCCTTCATCAGTCGGCGCCTACTGGCCCGAGAACAACGATGGAGCACCATCGAGAGGGAAGCATTCGCCGTCGTATGGGCCCTAAAGAAGCTCTGGCCCTACCTCTTCGGCACCCACTTCCGAGTACAGACCGACCACTGGCCCCTGCGGTGGTTGATGCAGATGCGGGGCGAGAAGCCAAAGTTGCTACGTTGGTCCATCTCCCTCCAAGGGATGAACTTCACCGTGGAGCATTGCCCTGGCAACGACCACGCCAACGCTGACGGCCTCTCCAGATTCTTCCGCCTTGGCGAGGAGAATCCCCAAGAAGATGGGTGACTCTCCCCTGCCTTGAGCTGGAGGGGACGTGTGTTGGACCCGGCCTCGTGGCGTGGTCCTACCCCTCCCGCATGGCGGGCCCCGGACGACATCGGCCCTCCATCCAGCCCGGGTCGGCCTCGGGCACACCTCTGCAAGCCCTCCAAACCACCAGATCCGCCACCCGGCGGCCCACAACTACTGACACGGCACACTCTGGCCGCCCCAGCATTACCGGTCCGGTGCCCCCCGGACCCTTATTCCAGGCCCGATGCCATCTTGGGCCCATCACGTCACAGACACGTGGTCCCGGACCAGCCGCGGCCACGGCCCCAGCGAGCCCGCCATCGAGGCACCAAGAACTCTCCGGGTGGTAGAGTGGCCACTCCACCAGAGACAAGGAGAGGGGAGTCTCGATGGCTCTCCAATCATCCCCGGATGCCTGGTTTCAATCACCCTCCGGCCTCCCTGGGCTCCGGCTCCACCCCCCTGCTGGGTGTCTGCACACCATCATCCCGGCCCCTCTGACCCCCAGGCGAGAGGGTCCCGACATCAAAGGACTCCAGACCTATATATGGGCCAGCCCCGGAGTAGGACGGTAGTTGTATCCCGGAGTCAAGAAGCCCTGCTGACGCTGTCGCGGCTGACCCTGAGACGAACTCCCCTTGCTGCTCCCCGGAACCTGCTGGCGCTGCCGCGGTCCATCTTCGCTGTAACCACCTTGGAGCCTGCTGGCGCTGCCGCGGTCCACCTTTGCTGTAACCACCTTGGAGCCTGCTGGCGCTGCCGCGGTCCATCTTCGCTGTAACCACCTTGGAGCCTGCTGGCGCTGCCGCGGTCCATCTTCGCTGTAACCACCTTGGAGCCTGCTGGCGCTGCCGCGGTCCATCTTTGCTGTAACCATCTTGGAGCCTGCTGGCGCTGCCGCGGTCCACACTCGCTGAATCATCTTGGAACCTGCTGGCGCTGCCGCGGTCCACACTCGCTGAACCATCTTGGAGCCTGCTGGCCCTGCCGCGGCCCAACCTTCCGGGACCCCCCAGCTCGAGGATTGAGAGCTGTGCGTAGGGTTCCTTTGCAACCGACCATCTATAAGACTGTCCCGCTACCTCGCCCCTTGCCACGAGACTTTCCAGGTCCCTGGACCTGCTGTATATATTGAAACGATACTTATTGCCCGATAAAGATTGAAAACCCTATCTACGTGTGGTGTACATTTGTAGTGGTGTGGTTACTCTGCTGTACGATTCTAGGAGAGGGCCCTCCCGTCGGAGGCCTCTCGACATCGCTCGGTCCCTTCTCTGAAGGAGGGGTAGACCTAGGGGTGGTCAGTCAGATACCTTCTGCCTCCCCCGGGTTCGCCTTTCTAACATATACTATAACTAAGCAAGAGGTGATTACACCAACTTGCCCCAGCTGAGTGATCAGCCAGTTGCGTCAATTTAAGAACCAGCCAGGGGTGGCAAAAGATATGCTGCAGTCCCTGGTAGGCCTTGGTGGCACCTATGCCCTGAGCACCCATAGTGCATTACACAGGGGCTGACAAGGAGTCCATTTCCAATTGTGGTATGTACCTAGGGTACATGGAATCCATTTTACAGAGAGAGCAGATGGTCTGGGGCCCTGATTAGCAGGGAACCAGGCCAACTAAGTCGAAAACCAGCTAAACACAAGGCAAAAAATCTGGGGTAACCATAGTCAGGTAGCCACCTTCCTACATAACCCCCCCACCCCCAAACGAAAGGAGATAAGGCTATCCTTGGCCAGGTAAGCCTATATTGCCTGAGTGGCCATATAAGGAAGTACCTGCACTAGCATGGGTACCCCCTGTCTCATGGTCCACTAAGCAGTCCCTCACCCTTGGGGTATTAGAGGGTCTCCACCATAGGGAATCACTACCTTGGGTGTGTTTATGCAAAGTTAAAGGCTGTTTTGGATATGGAGTATTGAAGTGAGGCTCCACTAATTTAGGGCTCATCTTCCTCCAATTATCTTCCACCATGGGTGCCTTTCTTTCTTTAACTGAGTTGCACTGTGCTCTCAGGGTCAGCCTCAGGCTACCTAAAGCTGGAGGCTGGGTCCCTCTGTTTGGCTTGCTGGAGGGACAGTTCAGGTTTGGGCCCTTTGGGTCCCAGGTTTGGCTGTGCCCAACAAAATCCATCTGTGGGAGGTCCCTAAATATTTTTAAGGGGGCTCCCTCAGGAGTTTTTAAAGTTTTCACCTTACTAGGGCTACTAGTTTTGGTGCCCCTTATCTTTTGATGGGGGTGCTTTATTTGGAAGGGGGCCCTCTGGGCCTCACTGTCCTTCTTGTCCTCTGCAGCCCTGGGCTGACTAAGGCAAGGTAGAGAGGGGCAGGTTACCTGCTACAGACTGGGTCCCACCTGAGAAGGGTCCACTGACATGAGAGGTTCTGTCAGGCTAGGCCTAACCACCTCTGGGGCAGTTCCTTCATCAGGGGTAAGATCAGTTCCCTGAGGAGGCTGATCCTTTCCTAAAGTCTGGTGAGGGGGAGATTTCTCGTCCTCCTCTGTGCTCTCAGTTTGTGTGAAGTTATCCATCATTTCAGGTTTCACAACACACATATCAGTTTGAGTTTGGGCTGTGGCCATCACAGCCCCACCAACCTTTTCAGGAGGGGACTCAGTTTGGGTTTCTGCTGTTATCATAACAGCTTTGCTATTCTGTTCAGGAAGAACTTTTGCTAAAGATGGGGCAGAGAGTTGCTCAGCCCTACCAACCTTTTCAGGAAGGACATCTTGAATTGGGGCTGTAGCCATCACAGCCCCACTAACCTTTCCATTGGAATTTACCATTCTAGAATGGGTTTCCTGTTCAACCTCAGCCCAGGCTGAGATTTCTAAATCATTACCCAGTAGACAGTCCACAGGCAAGTTTGATGACACTGCCACTCTCTTTGGGCCAGTGACACCTCCCCAGCTGAGACTTACTACTGCCATGGGATGATTTGTTTGGATTCCATCACTGTTTGTTACCTGGTATGTGGCACCTGGTAAAAGTTGCTTAGAGGGGACTATACAGTCAGCCACCATGCAGATGCTACCCCCTGTGTCTCTAAAGGCCTCAACTTTCAAACCATTGATGATGGGTTCTTGTCTATATTTGCTCAAAGTATTTGGGCAATCAGAGAAGTTGGCAAACCCCATGCCAGTCTCATAAACAAGATTATTGGGTGATAGGGACCTGGATAGGCCAGGGTCCACCTGTGCTCCAAAAGTAAACCCACCCAGATTCCTGGGTGTGCTCCCACTTCCTGGGGGATTACTGCTGACAGTAACAGGAGGTGCTGGAGCTGGCTTTGGAGGTATATTCTCTTTATTGCCATTATTGGGGCAACAGTTGTCTGTTTTGTAATGCCCAACCTGTTTACAGACATGACAATAAGGCTTTCTCTGAGTTGAAGAAGTGTCTTGGGACCCACCCCCATTCTTGGAGTTTTGGGGCCCTGGGGACGTCTTTTCCTTACTTTTATCCTCACCCTTTTCTTGAGGCTTGGTAGACTCCTTCTTCTGGTTACTGTTCTGATTCTTAGGCCTAATCCTGGTTCTGACCCATTTATCTGCCCTCTTTCCCAATTCTTGCGGAGAGGTCAAATCTGAGTCCACCAGGTACTGGTGTAAGAGCTGGTTCTGACAATTACTTAGGATCTGCTCCCTCATAATCAAATTATACAATCCTGTGAAGTCATGTACCTTGCTGCCATGTATCCAACCCTCCAGAGCCTTAGTAGCACAATCTACAAAATCAGTCCAGTCCTGTGTCTGTGTCTTCTGGGTGTCTCTGAACTTCAACCTGTACTGTTCAGTGGTTAAGCTAAACCCATCTATTAGGACACTCTTCAGGACTTTGTAATTGTTTGCATCCTCATGTCTAACAGTGAGGAGCTTATCTCTCCCTTTCTCTGAAAAGGAGTACCATAAGATTGCTGCCCACTGTTCCTCAGGAACCTGCTGTACCATGCAGGCTCTCTCAAGAGCAGTTATCCACTTGTGGATGTCATCCCCTTCCTTGTAGGGGGGCACAATCTTTGTCAGGTTTCTACTATCATAGGACCTGGGTTTCTCTATAGGAATATTGCTGCCACCAGTGGCATCTAATTTTTAACAACATCTAAGCCACACATTTTCTGTTCTCTTGCCAAGGCAAGTCTAGCTTGAGCCAGGGCTACCTCCTCCCTCTCTACCTGGAGTTTGACAGCCCTCATTCTTGCCTCATGCTCTTTTTTCTGAGAGGGAGTCATTCCTCTCTGAGATTCTCTTGAGGCACTAGAAATATGAGAGTCCCCTGCTGGAGATCTCACTCTTCTGTTGCCTGGGAGAATGCTCTGGTGGGACCTGGGGAGGTGCTGGCCCTCTCCATTCCCAAGTAGGTTTAAGTTGGTCTGGCTAAGCATGGCAACTACAACCTGGCTACCCCTCTGATCCTGATCTTCAAGATCCTCTACATCTGAGTCCTCCTCCTCTTCTACCTCCTCATCTTCTTTCTCCACTGGGGTGGTCTCAGTTGCTTGGGGGTTCACTCCATCTCCTGACTCTAAGGGAACTGCATTCGCCTTTTCTAAGTCATCCTGTTCTAGAATGGCTATCAGGGAAGGACTGGTGGGACTTCTGCCCCTTTTTAACCCTCTTGAGATGCACAAGGCAACCAAGTCTTTGTAGGTTAGTTTGTCATAGCTGGAAGTTGCCTTGGTAAGGTCAACTGTCACAGAAGCAGAGAGCCTGAGGCCTTTCCTGTGCCAGACATGACTCTAGTGTGGTGTAAGTGATGCACCTACCTGCACTAAGTGTTTCCCTACTGTACCTTGCTAGTGAGTTGTAGTCAGGGTGTGCTACTCCCTTTAATCTACAACTACTAAGTTCAGTAGAACTTAAATATGCTAAGCTTTTGATTTATATGTACCTAGAGGTACTTAATGTGATCTTTCAATTTGATAAAAAGATTGCAATGGTAAAACAAACAGCAAGCTCAAATCCGCACCGCTGCTCACCAATGTGAGAAGTTGGCCTGATATATGATGTTTCCAATTCTGGAACCACCTTGTATCAGTCCAAACAATCCCTTATGGTGTCTGGTTGTAAGTCAACCTTATTAGACAAGCTATCCTAGGGGTAGCATGGACTAAGCAGCCTAAAGGCTTAACTTAAGAGGTCGTGTTAAGCGAGCTGTTTTACCAAGTACAATCCTGTAATATCAAATGAAAGGACACCACACAAGTATATATTATAAAAATATATGTATTTATTACTAAAAACAATCCCCAGTATTCTTTATGAACAAAGGGGCACAAGCGTTAAATCAAAAGCACAGTATAACATACAAAGTTGCACAAATAGAGTTTAAGGACACTTCCACTGAACCTAGAAAGACAAAACTTTAGACACAGACCCTAGAGGTGTGTACCAGTGTGGGAACACCGGCGTTGCAATGTTACCTCACCCACAGGAAGCGAGTGCACAGGGTCGAAGTTGAGTCGGGTTTCGTCACGCAGGTCCTTGGTGCTTGAAGCTGAAAGGGCTGCAGGCGAGGTGAAGGAGAAATGTCCGGTGGGGTCCAAGGGTGGACCCAAGTCAAAAAGTACCTGAAAGCAGAGGGGAAAGAGTCTGGGTCACTCAGCAGTGACCAGGGTGGAACCAGGACGGAACCAGGCAATGTCGGGCGCAATCAGGTGGTTGTCGAGGAGCTTCTCTCTGCTGTCACGTGGGTTCTGGGGCATCTACAACGTCCAGGAGCGGGTCACGATCTGTCCCACGCAGGCTCTCGCCGTCGGCGCTGTCGGCTTCAAGATTGGAGCAAACAACACTTGGCAAAAGCAATCCACGAGGAACTGGAAGATTGCTTCTCACTCGGTACAGGAGGGTCAGAGTGGGTGCTCCTTTTCAGGGGAGCGGGTGCAAATCTAAAGCAACCAGAATCATAAGTCGTATTTCAAGTTTCGTTGGCACAGGGGCCACAAGCCAGCTGGCAAGTGACCTGGCCAACACGTTGAGCCAAAAGAAGCAGAAGGGCCCCACACAGCACCCGTCGAGTGTGGAGGGCTGAACTTCGATGCAAGAGTGGCTCAGGGTTGGGGCTTCTCAAACCCCGGTGTACAGCTTCAAGGGTCACTCGTGGGCTGCACGGTCAGCGTCTCGTGGTCTTTTCAAGATGGCATGCCCCACGCTTCCGGTCGCCTCCACGGGTCTCAGCTCTGCAGGGACTGTGGATCGGGCTGTTGGAAGGCAGGCAAGCTTGATCTCGTCGATCTCTGTCACTCGAGTTCTGGCGGGAACTGCAACAAAGCAGACGTCAATGGCTGGATGGTGCCTGTTTGCACATGGTGGTCACTCCTTGACCACAAGGGAGATTCTTCAGTCTTCTACGTTGAGTAGGATGTCGAAGGGTCCAGAGTTTCGTTTCTTAAGTTTCATCAGGATAATCTGAAGTGCATTGGCACTGCTCCCACTCTTATTCGAATCTAGGGGGCTGGATTACCTGCTAGGTCCCCTCCTATGGGTGGGACCCAGGAAGTGGGTGGTTACACTCCCTTCCTTTGATCCTGGCCACGCTGGGACATGTTCTTTTAGGTTGTCCCGCATACATTACCCCTCGGCGTGCATGGCTAAGACTGATATGTAAATTACTGGGCATTAGAAATTGTGCTCTGGAAATGAGAGTACTCTGCTCTGACTCCACACCATCTATTGCAATAGCAATGGCCAAACTCTTAAGCTGGTCATGGAGTATACTTATGCGCCACATTGGTGGACTTTTAAGCTGAGCTATACTTAAATCCCCTTGCCCGCAATAACAGTCCCAATTAATTACTCTGTACTATGATTAGATCTTTTTTAATATCTTTTTTAATCAAATGTTTTTTATGTCACTTTTTATTCTGTATACACACATTGTATATTTTAATGTTTTGCAAATCTAAAGTTTTTAACGCATCTGTATTTTTTTTTAAGTCATTAAATGTATGTGCTTTAAGACTTAATTGTCGTAATAAAGCTTTTTGATACTGAAATACCAGTATTTGTAAAGCGCACACCTACCTCCGAAGTGATGACCCGGTGCTGGGGGGCCTCAGGAAGATTAAGCAAGCTATTGCCCAGAGTCATATGGTGCTGGGCTAAACTGCCGCTGGCGATCGAACTGTGAACCCCGTAGTCGGGAGTCAGGCACCCTGGCCGCTGCGCCACAACTCTTCCACTGTCAACTCTATATCTCTGGAGCCCTCCAGTGGACCGTTTGTTTGTGTCAATAAATGAATAAAAATATTATTTCTTTATTTTATATTGTGTCAGATTTCTTGAGTGTCAAGTTTCTTTCTTCTCCAATTGTTGTGGTGCTGTTTAAATGTTTTACACTTGTTCCTATGTTGAAACCTGACCGCTCAAAGCCACAGCGACCCAGGGTTGAGCCATGGTTTGACTGGTCCTCAAGGGGGTCATAGTGTATTACACAGTAAGGTCTAACAATCACACATATATTACACTCAATTTCCTCACAACTACACTGTTGCTAACAAATACTTTTTAATATGTTAATTTAAAATAAGGATGAAATCATCTGCTTAGCTATCGGCAGTTATTTAGGAAAGTGTAGTTGCGATATCAAAGTGCAGAATATGCAATAAAATATTCTTTTTGAAATAGTAAAACTTGAGTGCTTCTCAACACTCTGTTCTATTAAATGTTGAGTTATTTGTCAGTTTTGATTGCATAGGTTTCCAGCACAAAAGTTGTTACAACAACTTAGTGGTGAGGGAAGAAGGAATTTAAGCAAACATCTGCTAAACAAATGGCAATAAGGGGCAAAAGTGCAAGTGCAAATCCAGATGTGTTCGGTTTTATTTGGGAGGTTTATTCTCAGCTAAGCTCTTGGTGGATTAAAGAGATTTGTCCATATTTTTGTTGTAAATGTCAAACCCTCTGGATACATTGGGCTTGATTATGAGTTAGGCAGTCCATTGAACCGCTGAACCCTTGGTGGAGGTATGGTGGCGGTCCGGCTGTTGCAGGTGAGGGGTTGGAGAATTCTTTGACAATGTTGAAGAGTTCTTTGCTATTATTGGAGTTTGATTAGATGAGTAAGGCTAAGGCCTTTTTCTTCGATTCTCTCAACTGTCTGTGTTGGATGTTGAGGGCTGTCTTGAAGGAGTCTTGTCAGTCATGTCCTTGATGGTGCGCCATCTCCTTTCCAATGTCATTTAGCAGTTCTGGGGACTATTGTGTACCAGTGAGCCTGCTTAGTGAACCTTCTATGAGTGTTGCTGGTAATGAGATTGACGCTGTTGGTGCTGTTGGTAATACAATTGTTCACTTTTCTGACTTTCTATGTCGATCTTGGAAAGTTTTCTTAGAGGACAGCAAGAATAGTGCCAATGGAAATAAACAGAAATAACTGTGCTTGACCGTGTCCTTCAGAAATAAAGAACAGTGAACATGCAGAAGGAGACATTCATTTTAAACAAGTTGCTGCTAATTAACATAAGCCAGGAAAATGTACTTCTAGACGTCCTAGAAAAAGTATTTCAAAGGCAATAATCCTATTTCAGTTTGCACATTTAAATTCCAGAGTAAATTTACATTCTGCAGGTTATTAATAATGCACAAAAATATAAAGTGCACAAAAAACTCGAACAGCATAATTACCCATAATTTTGCATAATTACACAAAAGCAAATTACAAAGATTTTGAACAACCATACTCTGGAGGAGTTTGGTACCTTGCTTGTTTCAGCAATACTGTGGATATCTTAAATGAAGAATTTACTTAAATTGACAACGGAGGTTTTCGCCATTGTAGGTTTTTAATCCAAGCTCTGACCCTCTAAATGAGGCACTTGTCCCTCTCAAGTGTATTTTCTGTGCAGGGTGTTGGCACCAATGCTATTGGGAGAGCCTGCCCTTCGCTCAGGCAATGGAGAAGGGCTCTTAGCAGAAATACTTAATAGAGAGCAGAAATACTTTCTATTAGTGGCTAACCCTAAGATTTGAGAAAAGATTAACAGTACAACGGGATTACTAATAACGAGGAAATACCACAATATTACCATAAATGAATAAATAAGGCTGGATAAAAAACTTATACAAAAGAAGGATTTACGCATTCTTAGTTCTTTGCCCTGTGCATCTGGGCAAGGGGCATACAAACATATACCCAGTGGCGGCAAGCACAGCTAAACGTGGTGCGCAGTGAGCGGTGGGCAGGGCAGGGTGGGGCTGGGAGGGAGGGTAGGAAGTCAACAGGTGACAGAATAGATATGATTAAATAAATAAATAATACCTATTCCGTTGTCTTTCGGCTCCCCCCCCCCCCCGCCGCGGCCTGCCGTGCCCCTCGGGTTTACCTGTGCCAGCCGCCACTGCATATACTCCAATTACCATACACATTGGAAATCCGCTTTTTTCGGCAAACACCACACCCCCACAATTTTCCCTGGAAATCTCACCAGCTCAAACCTGCTGAAAATCACAGAGGGAAAAATGGCAGGATAAAACTAGGACATTTGATATAAAATGCAAAAATTCACAGGATCTACTGCCACATTACAGTGATGAACCCGAAACAGGGATGGATCCCCCAGTTGAGCAGAGGAGCGTTGACCCACAGAGAAAAGCCTGAGGCCAAAGCTGAAAAATAAAATGATAACAAAGTTTAATTATTACCATTATTTTTCAGCAACCAACCCATCCTGAGCCAAGTGTCAGGACAGGGCGGGGCCATTCAGGCGCAACACCCATTGGGCTCACAGGGCTTCAGCCCCCCCCCCAAGCCCCCCCCCCCATCGTGTGTGTCTGCCCGGCCGGAGACAGGTTCGCGGGCTGGTGAGCATTTAATTGCAGCCGCACCCGAGGACTTAACAGGTCTTTAAAAGACCATTTACGTGTAAATGAGACTTTAGTTGTGTGTTCACCCCTTCTTGGGTAAGTATCAGGGACCCCCTGTTAAGGATCGACTCCTGGGTCAGGGAAACAATAATTTTTTGAAAAAGTATACACCCAGGCAGACTTTAGCTACAAGGAACTGGCTAATTCGCAACACATTTTGTGAACAACATATGATGAACACACAAGGAATAAAAAAACAATTAGTACAACAGACTGTTATGATATAAAAAATATATTTTTAATCTCGATTTTTTTAAAATATAAAAAAAGGGTTAGTAAATATCACTGTGTGTATATGGTGTATACAATCAAGAATTTGATACATTGGTTATGAATGGCAATTCCATGATACATTGTTAAAACCAAAACAGAAAAGAAAACAATTAAAAATTAATCTTTTAGTTTCAAAATTATTTCTCCAAATTTTGCTAGACTTGGGCTGTGTCAACGCGTTTCGACAAATCTTTTGTCTTCATCAGGACTTTAGAATGTGCAGCCACTTTTTTTCTAGACAGAATGAAACAGATTTTTAGATAAATGTATGGCCAACACTTTCTAGGTTAAAATCAGCAACTTTTGTTTTGACTAACCGAAGGTGACCAACAACTAACAACAGTCCATTGGCAATTTTTGTATTCAATAAAACATATCATGCGTTAACTCTAAAAAACGTCAATTAAGATTCATTTTCTTAGCCAGACTTGTGTTTGCATATGAATGATAATACAGAATCGTAGAAACCACAGAGTGCATTCATTTTGGTAATGGTAACATTCCTATATATCTATATTACAGCAGAACCAGATAAGTGAATATTTTCTTAAGATAGGAGGAGAAAAAGGTACATTCCCATCTGCAAGAGTCACGTAACACTTAGAGGCTTATTCTTATTGGGCAAGTTTAAGAAATCATTATGGCTACTTATCATACTAATTTTTTATCTAGTCGTTAATATATTAAGAGTATCTGCTGACCAAAACAACCATTCTTTAGTTGTCTATTTTAATGGCTGCTAACTGTGTATGTATCCATTTCTTCACTCAGTTCCTCATTTCTAAAAGAGTGGGGACAGACAAACCGCAATAGTCATTTACCATGTTTTGTTGCAGCTATTCAGCGCGATACCTAATCCCTATTTGCTTTCAGGGTCATTCTAACCATTCTCTTATTATCTCTAATAATGTCTTACCCACAAGGAGAAGTTGGTAGTAACCTTCCACCGTAACCTTTTTGGAAGACTGCACGAAAGTGATGTTGGGAGTGAGGCACCTTCTTTATATTAGATGTGGGCGGTATGTGATATCTGTTTAATAAAAAAGACAAAACATATTGGTATTTCAGTTTCTTACTACACATTATTTATTGGGGGCAAAACGAATTACCAACTCTGACCCCTATTTTTTGCTCATTGGAGGTTTTACCTGAGAAAGCAGTATTCACTGCGTACTTCTCACTTCTACCTCCGTCTACTCCTCGTCAGTCTTCAACATAAAATACGGCCAAGGGTCGATTTCTTTAACCGTCGACAGAAAAACGGTCCACTTAATCGTTTTTAGCGGGTAAGTTCCTATGTAAATAAATTATAAATAGACTCAAATCTATTTGTTCTGTTGCTATTTAACCATCTTAGGTAATTTTTAATGTTGTTCGTTTTTTCTTTTTCATAATTTACCTCATCTAGTAAACACAGTTGTCCCAAACCAAATGGTGCGTGATGAAAAACCCGGGATCTGTGAGGAGCCGCGGTCTTTGAGGGCGTTTTTCGATTTTACCGCTCCCAGCGTTTTACAATTAATGGTGGTGAAACATAGGATTGCTAGTGATTTTACAATCCCCAAAAAATCCTGAAATATAAAGAACAACAATCATTTGGTGTTTGTCCCTTAAAATGGGTCGATGGTCAACTCGGTTTGTTAAACTCATTTTACCCGAGTCCCTTAGCATTTGTTTACCTTTCGGATTCAATTCGATTCGAAGACCGGAGACGGCGGCGTTTTTGCGCCTTTTCGCTTCCCAGGGGCTTATTTCAGTGCGGTACCTCCGTATGGATATCAATTACGTTATACAAGGTGCCCGTTAGGTGCAGTATTGACCAAAAATCTGGGGGAGATATAAGAAACACACTACCTTTAGTAAGGAATCTAGAGTTAATAGTTATCTATTTCTCACGCTGGAGCCTCACCGATATGGCTTCCAGCCAAATTCAGACAGAGTAGTCTGCAGCGAGTCAAGCAGACACAGCGCAGAGTTTGTTAGGCTCTTACCGTTTTTCGGACAGCAATATGCAGTGCGTCTCCTTCCGTCAGGGTTTCAAGTAAAAAGTGGAAGATCACACGAAGTCCTTCTTCCATTGCTTTATATATATTCCCAATGAAGGAGGCGGAGTTAGGATTTAAGAAGATATTACCTATTTTGCAATGTTACCTAATCCAGAAAAGGGGCGGGGCTAAAATTTAAGAAGGTATTACTTAATTCTATGACCAGTGATTTAAATTTTCAGAGTCATGTCATAGGGAGTGCATTCAATAATGACCGACTATGTACTTATATTATTGCATTCTCCCAGGGTAGATCTTGATTCAGACCCTGTTCGAAAGTCCCAAGGGTGAAGATCCAAAAGACCTCACGTTTCTTACGTATTTCATTGCCACCTTGGTTTTCTTGTACATGAATTTTCTCTAGGATGCGCCACCTTATGTCCTCCGGTTTATGTTTGTACTCCGAAAAGTGATTCACAAGTGGGGCTGTTAATCGTTTTGTTTTAATTGCTGACCTGTGTTCTGTAAGTCTTGTTTTGATCATGCGCGATGTCTCCCCGACATAACCCAGGTTGCAGGGGCATATGATCACGTTTTTCGTATTGCAATTCCATAGCTCTTTAGCTCGAATAGTTATCGTTTTGAATTGCATACTTTCACCAGTCACAATGCTGTCACATGAGTGGCATGACCCACAGCGTGAGGTACCTCTGACTGCGTTTGTTCCAGTAATTGATTTCTGGATAAATGTGATATTTTGTGTCTTGGGTTTGTGGCGAGAATGAACTATTTGATCCTTTAGATTCCTGTTTCGTCTATGTGCGAACATAGGTTTCTGTATTTTTTCTTGGTCATCTGAGATATTTAACAGATGCCAATTAGAGTTGATTATCTGTCTTATTGTCGAATCCATCGTTGAGTGTTTTGTTATGCACACTAGCTTGGGGTCAGTTTTTTGTTTTTGGGAGTTCAGCAGCGTCTCCCGATCATAGAAACGGGCTCTTTTGTAAGCTGTTCTTACCAAACGGTGCGGATATCCTCTCTGGATGAACTTTTGTCTCATTTTTACCGCTTGGGCATCAAAATCCTTGATATTTGTGCAGTTCCGTCTGACTCTCAAGAATTGAGAGAACGGTATACTATCTTTCTGACACCGCGGGTGGCAACTGCTGAAGTGTAAAAGTGTATTCCGGGCAGTTGGCTTTGAGTACTTCTTACAGCCACTCTGTCTATGTTTGGAAGAATTAGCCCCCCCAAAATATTTTTCAGCCCCCCCCCGAAATTTGGCTCTAGTTGCCCGCCTGGGGCCATTGCTGCTGAGTGGCAGCACGGAGCTGCGCACTTGAGGTTGAAATGGCATGTCTCTTTGGCCAGCCGTCTTGCGATGGCCAGCTAGACATGAACATTTGAACCTTCTCTAATCTAGCTGTCTCAGACAGGTGGGTTAGAGAAAGTGCAGGCGCCCATCGCTCTTAAGACCACTGAGAGAGGCCGCTCCCTCCAATCCTGCCACTTCTCTAATGTTGGTTCCCAGCATGAGCACAGCGCCAGGATTGGTTGGGGAGTTGGCTGGCTCGGTCCTGCTTTGAAGCCTGCCTGGAAGAGAGAAGACTGATCGAGGAGGACGATGCGTCACACAGGAAGGTAAGTGTTTTATATATATATGTCATGTGAGCAAGGCACCTGTGCGCCGAAACGTTATGAAGCCGACAAGCGAATAAAGAAAACTGAGCACCGCAAATCTGGTCCGTGCATTGTATTCCTGGTGCATGCTGTGGCGAGCCGCAATCGCACTGGAAAACTTTGGTTTGGAATATATATATATATATATATATATATATATATATATATATATATATATATATATATATATATATATATATATATATATATATATATATATATATATATATACAAAAAAGAAGGAGAGAACTCTGGGTAGGTCTCAGTTTAGGTGGAAAGCAGCTCCTGTTAGAGCACTCTCAACACCAGCGACACTCTAGATCTGTTCACCTCAAATGTCTGTTTTTCTATCAAAGTTTTTAAGCATAGGATTAGACAGTGCTATCCATGCCGAGATAGAAAATGACAAAGTCTTTCGCCATTCAAACAGCAAAGTCTTCAAGCATAGGACTAGTACAGTGCAGTCCTTGCCAAGCTGTCAAATAACAAAAGCCATTTATCACTCCAGGCACAATATTACAGCTTTGAATTGGTAAAATACCAACTCAAGCCAACCTGAAATGATTAAAAGCAACCCCTGACACAGTGTTTCGCTCTAATTAGAGCTCTTCAGAGAGGTATAGCTTTGTCCAGACACAAGGGAGCACCCAGTATTAAGTCAAAACAAAACCCTTTCAGGCATAGAGTGACGCATAAATTATGCAAAAAAGAAGGAGAGAACTCTGGGTAGGTCTCAGTTTAGGTGGAAAGCAGCTCCTGTTAGAGCACTCTCAACACCACCGGCCCCATTGCCCTCAGTACATGCCGGCCACTATATAATAGACAACACTAACCTAGGGTCACTGTTTGCACTGGGTTTGTAAGGAACCTGCATCTCTGGCATAAAGGACAGAGCATCATGGGGCAAAAATAATTCATCCATTCTCGTGCATTCATATATCAGTCTTCACACTATCATTCATCCGTCTTCACTCTCATTAGTTCGTGTAACATGACTCTTTTTCGTCCATCCATCCAATCATTCATGCATTAGTCTGCACACTGTCGTGCATTCACGAATTGAACCATTCACTCTTTCATGAATCCACCCTTACACCCGCATCCACCCTCTGTCACGTGCTCCCCCTTCAGCCATAGATGCACGCACACCTTACCCAACAGCATGTCAGCACATTCACTAGTGTCAAACCTGACCCAGTGGTTTTGTCAGCGGTGCACTGTTATGTTTTTGGTTTTCCTCCGGAACTCCTGCAGAACTACCCATGCACTGAAAGAGCGGGCAGACTGGAAATGTGCAAACGTTGCATGCTACCAGCAGATGGCGACATTGCACCATATTACGTTTGCCTTTCAATTTTATAAGTATACTACAAAACAGCTCTCACTGTTATGTCTGACATTTCGTTCTTCTCATTCTGAAGTGTTTTGATTGTACCAGTTAACTGCCTCACTAGCCCGCTAGCTTTCCAACACTTTACCGTCATCCTGCTAATTACTGTTAACTAAGATTACTAGTTATTTGGAGCTCTGCACTCCCGCACTAGTGCTTATGCTACTTCACTGCTGAAGAAATTCCCTTTTTGGGGAAAAACACCACTTTTTCCACTTTGGATTGTTAACTAGATGGGTTTGCCAACCCTCCTCCTCCCTCTACCATAGCAAAAAACTTACAGCCACATGCATCAATCGATTTTGGAGTCGCAAACGGTGCGAATCGCAAAAATCGGCCGTTTGCGATTCCAAAATCACTTTTTGGGATGCATTAAACAATTTTTTAGAAATCACAATTTTTTGCGATTTCTAAAAATGCCATTGCATTTAAGGAATCGCATTTTCCTTAAATGCAATGCATGAAAGCATTAACAAATTGCGATTCGCAAAATGAAAATCGCTAAATGTTAATGCCTTCCCATTGATTCCTATGGGCCTCTAAGCCCATAGGAATCAATGTAATGCCATTCCTTAATTGCGATTCACAATTAAGGAATCGCAAATACAGAAAATTAAGAAATCGCAAAAACTTTTGAGATTTCTTGATGCATAGGAATTTGCGATTCCTAAATTGCGATTCCTTAATTTTCGCAATTTAGGAATCGCAAATTCCTACAATGATGCATGTGGGTGTTAGGAGCATATTAGGAAGGGCAACTGCGCCGCTTTAGCGGCACTTTCTGCTGCTAAAGCGGCGTTATTTCTATCGCCCAATCAACAAGCTGTTGCTAACAGCTGTTAGCGATAGCGACAGCTTACTGCCAATAGCACCCGTTTCCGTACTACTTTGCATGTCAGCGATAAACATCTCTAATGACATGCAAAGTAGGCGTTCCCAACATCAAAGCGACTGAAAACAGTCGGTAACTCACATTCCCCCTATTACCAAGTCCCGCAGAGTGAAACAATAACTCGCGCTAACCACGAAGATCGCCTGAAAGTTACACCTGCTAAAATCCCTACTTAGGCATGCATATAATGGGAGGTGGATTATGGAGTTACGGCCACATGGCCGTATCAGCAAGCATTGCGCCGTATTGCCAGGATGTTCACTGGTTTTTCAGCAATGTCTGGCTGTTTTTCATGCTATTGCTGGAATATTTAACACCATAGCGCTATTCGTTGCTAGTACAGCGTTAGCGTGGCAAAATATTCCAGCGATAGCCGGCGATACAAATATTCACGCTAAGCGCACTCTGCGATGTTTATCGCAGTTTGTTGATAATATGGCCCCTGGGGCTCAAATTTCCATTTCCAAATACTTGCATTGTCTGGAAACTGTTTCTGTCTTAAGTCTTTGAAAACGTTTCTTGATTTTTTTCCTTTATTTGCTCGGAAGACAGTGGTTCATAAATAGGGTGACCAACTGACGTAAATTTCACGGGCCGTCCATAAATTGGACCTCACCTCCGTTGTCCGTGAGGATCACTTTTACGGACGCCTTTTGTCCGTAATTTCGGGCCTTGCAGGGAACAGAGACCCGTTCCTTGTGAGACGCCTCGGCTTCCTGATGTGGCCGCCTTGCACTCATCTGCGAATCACAGGAGCAGCCCCTCCCGCCCATCATCATTCTGTGTGCCGGCTGATTGCCACATACAGAATGACAATGGGCCAGTCTGGGGTGTGAAAACATGTGGTGGCCTCCAACAGTCTTGGGCAGGGCATTCTGTAGGTGTTAGATGGTCGACATTTAAATTTAAGACTCCTCTATAGGTGGTGGTATGGAGCGTGACACTGAACACTAGTCTAGATAGCTAGCCTACAGTAATAACAAGCATTTACAATGCAATAGGTCTCGCATTATTAAAGTTTGAGCTATTGGCATTGTAAATGACAATGCCTTTTCTTCATTTGCATCGTTGCGTAAACAAGCACTTTGCACTTATAGTCCATGCTTATGAGAAGCAAGGCTGTAAGTCTCTTTTACTGCCAGCTTTGCTCATTGTAAGCAAGGAATATAAGTTCGAAGTGCGTGTTTATGCACCGATTGCAGGTTTTAAAAACAATGAATAAAAGACATTGTCATTTACAATGCCAATTGCTCCAACTTTAATAATGCGAGACCTATTGCATTGTAAATGCTTGTTTAGGGTAGTTCAGCGCATGGGTCAAGTACAGGTTCCTCGTTTTCTCTCTCTCATTGGGGCAGTATTAGTATCATTTTGTATTTTAGTTATTTATTTATTTTTGTTACTTATTTATAGCATTACTTACTGAAAGCTTTCAGAGCACTGTATATTCTATCAACTTATAATTTATGTCATGAACTAACAACAGCCTTTATAAGATCTGTAGAGAAGTGAATACTTGGGAGAGGTGAGATGGAAAGGAAAGTGAGTCTCTAGTATTATGGCCGGGTGATGGGGGTGGAGTGGGATGCCTATAGCGGCCCACCAGCACATCCTGCACATTGTGGACAAGAGCAGTGCAGAAAGGTGGTGGTGGACTGTCCATAAAGGTGCATGTGGTGGCCACCTATAGCACCAAGTTAAGTCTGAGCTACATCACTAGCCTCAAAGTCTTGCCTTCGCTATTTAAAAATTTGGGACCGATTTGTATTGCAGTTACAGTGCTGAGTGCATGCACTAGTGCATATGTAAACACACAATAGGTAATCTGGTTGTAAGGGACAAACTGTGAGTAAGTGACCCTATGTACTTTCATCTCACTTTGCTTGCCCCATCGCTGTACAGCGGCGCTGGTCTAATCTCGTGCATATGGTGCTCAAACCACAGCAAGAACAGAAGGAGCCTATGTCCCTTGATACCTTTTATTTTCCAAGAACTTCAGAAACTCAGTAATGGTTCATTTGAATCACTCGAGCACAAAGGACCATACCGGACGAAATACAACTCCTGGGACACAGTTCAAATACGAGGGTTGGAAACATTATATTAATTTGAAAATGCACTGTAAAAAACGAGTACTGAAACCGACAAAATTTAAAATATATATTGAAATACAGCTAAAATGTGGTTCAAGCTGCGCAAAATATTTCCTGCAAAGCAACTGCACTGAAAATGATGGTACATTGGTAAAAAGATCGTCTTTTAAAAAAAATCTGAAATCTAACCGATAAAATAAAAAAGCAGGAGGCAGATAAAACAAATCCCCGCCGGGCCGCCGCGCTGCCTGCGACGACCCGGAAGCGGTTGCGAAGCCGGCCAATCACAGCGCGGCCCCAACCGGAAGTCCCGCCCCATCGCGGCGAGAGACAGAGAGAGCTGCCCGAGGAGCCACGAAGGCTCCGCATTGAGTCCCGGTCCCGAGATGGGGGACCGGGTGAAGAGCGGCCGGGCGCATGGGGAAGGCGGGGCTCTCATGTGGTGAGAGAGCCCCGCAAAGCGCTACCGCCGCCCGAGATGAAGATCCGCCGCCGAGCACCGCCAGGACAGGTAAGTGTGTTGAGTGAGAGGAGGGGTGAGTGGGGGTGGGGTGTATGCGCGTGTGTCTGTTTGAGTGTGTTTGTGCGTGCGTCTGTCTGTCTGTGTGCGCGTGTGTATGTTTAAGGGGGGGGTGCATGTGTGTATATGCAGTGTGTGTATGGCTTTCTTTGTGCGCATGCGTGAGTGACGACGAGGTCGAATCTCGGCCTGCAAATGCGCGTGGCACTTTGCTGTCCTCATTCCCCGAAAAGTAACTTCTATAGTTGTCTCGCTTTTGCTTACGTCTAGCGAGACCTAAAAATCTGACTTGAAATTTCATCACTTTGAATCCCATTGTGATTCTCACACAAATCTAGGTGTGAGCTGAGCATATAGTAAACACCATTGACACGGGGTACAGCATTTTTCAGGTGACATGTTGCACTTCATTCAGTGTTGCCGTTTGGACCCCCAGAATGAGGAATAACGGCTTACTTGTGCATGTTTTTTTCCGACTCCAAGTTGCAGAAACTCAGATTTCTTTCGCACTTTTCTCTGTGTGATTTGAGCCAGGGTTTGCCTGGCGAAAACCAGGCAGGCAAATAAATACCTGTGGGATGCACAATCCATGCCTTACTCAAATTCCCAAATTTGCTGCAGGTGGGAGTTGGCGGGCGAATTGGGAATAGCTCTTGTTTCAAATGGTTCCCTGGTGCACTTATGGAGACCACAGCACACAAACTGTAGGATTCCCATTACTTATCGTGACCCAGACCCTTTTCTGTACCAGGTATTCTTCCAAAACACTAATGCCACAGAAGGAAAAGATAAACCAAGCAGGCAAACGAAAAGAATATGTAGAAGAGAAGTAGCACAATTACAGTGTAAAAAAATTAAAAAGACCGTTATAGTTCTTTCACAGTCTCATCATTTCAGAGCTGAAGCATTGTTAATATTATATACAACAAAGCAATAGTTTATGCTTTTTTATTTATTTTATGCAACTAACATCCATTGACAAAGCCGATAGTCATGGCTTGTAGTTGGTTTAATGTTACTGGATGCAATAACAGAAACAGCAAAATACCAGCCTGGTGGCACACTATGCACAGCACATATTTTTAGCTTAGGTGTTTTAAGCCAAGCCCTTAATTACCTCAGACACACCCCTTGGAGAGACCCACAGTTTTTTCATCCCACGTAAAGCCCTTGAAACAACACCATGTCACAGTCACCTCACGTCCTGGCACTGTGCATCATGCATGACTCATGACTTCCAAGTTTTCAGATTGCCTATGTGCAGGGGCATAGTGAACCCTCCCCCAACCCACCCACCCTTTGCTTTAGGAACTACAGTGAGGGTGAAGTACTTGATGGGCCTCTTCTGTCTGCAACTGGATGGGTGGGTGTATGGGTAGATGGGTAAAGTGTGGCTGAAAGGATGGGTGGCTAAGAAAAATGGGAATGGAGAGTGAAAGGGAGGATGGACAGATGAGTGAAAGCATAGATGAATGATTGGCAGAATGGATGGGCGAATGGGTGTATGGATGAGTGAAAAGAATAATGTAAAGATGGATGAGTGAAAGAAAGCATAATAAGTGAAAGGGAGGGTGGAGAGCTGGAAAAGAAGATGGGTGGATGAGTGAAAGGGTGGAGGAGGAGTGACTGGGTGGATGGATGAGTAAGTGAGAGGATGGCTGGATGGGTGAAAGGGTAAATGGTTACATAGATGAGTGAATGGATGGATGGGTGGAAGAGTGGATGGATGAGTGAAAGGATGGCTTGGGTGAACGGGTAAATGGTTAGATGGATGAGTGAATGGGTGGATAGGTGGAAGCATGGTTGGATGAGTGAAAGGAAGGCGTGGGTGAAAGGGTAAACGGTTGGCTGGATGAGTGTATGGATGGGTGGGTGGAAGAGTGGATGGATGAGTAATAGGAAGGATTGGGTGAAAGGGTGGATGGATGGATGATGGATGGATGAGTGAAAGGGTGGCTGAAGGGATGGATGAGTGAAATGATGGATGGAAGGATAGATGATGGATAGGTTTGCAAATGATTGAAAAGGATTGGATATGGATGAGCACACAGATGGAAGGACAGAACGAATGGTGAAAGATTGAATGATGGATGAAAGAATTAATGGATGACAGAATGTAAATTATCATATGAAAAACCACAAAAAGACCTGCACAGTTGCTCAAAGCTGCACGCATACCAAGTAAACATGAAGTGCACGATATTGACTTAACCTAATATAAACTTATTTTGACTTGTACTTAAGTGGTTGTCTATTTACTTACTTTTATACTATAGCGCAACTTCCTCTGATGTGTCTGGAAAAAGTACATATATTCACATTTTGTCCTGAATTTTAGTTGTTATAAACATTTTTATTTGCATTTTGTTAGGTAACAACAATACAATCATGTCATCATTGGTCATCGCACCCTCCCACCCAACCTCCCATCCACCGATCGTCACCATTAGTAGCAGTATATTGTCATTCATACCAAGTATCTTTGTCGGAACAGTCTCGGGCTCAAGCCTGTATTGCCATATCAGGGCACCTGCCTCCGTGCCCACTCCCCTCTTCACCTCCTCCTTCCACATCTCCTCTTTAAAGTCCTCCATCAAGTCCATGATATTTCCGCCATTTTCTCCAGACTCTGCCAAATTTCTTAGGGCACCCTCTAGCTTTATACGTGACCCTTTCAGCTGCCATGTACAAGTCTAGACCTCTCCGCCATTCCTATAGCTGCGGAGGAGAGGCCACCCCCCACTTCCTTGCCACATCTCTCTTGGCCACCACCAGCGCCAGGACCAGGAAGATCAGGAGCGGGCATGCGAGATCTACATCGTTGGTCATACCTAGCAGGACCAGTTTTGGGTCTAGTGGCAAGGGAGTTTCCAGCACCTCCCCCAATTCATTCAGTATCTCTGTCCAGTAGGCTTGGATTATCGGGCATGTCCAGATTATATGGTAGAAGTTCCCTTCCCCCTGTCCACACCTCAAGCAGTTCCGGTCGCCCGCTCTCCCCATCTTATATAAGCGTACCCTATCCAAATAGGTCCTATATAAGATGTTAAATTGAATGAGCCGCAGCCATGATTTAATAGCTACTTCTCTGGGGCATTAACACTGTATCCCAATCCACCGTATCCATTTCTTCTACATCCCCCTCCCACTTGTTTCGAAGTGTACCTAAGTCCCCTGGCATGTTATTCATGAGTGTCCTATATGTGAGTGATACCGCCCTTTCCTGGATATGCTCCTGCAGGAGACGTCCCTCAAGTGGTGCGTATTCAGGATGTGTTTCCAATGGGATTTCTTCTGCCCGCCAGGCATGTCTCAATGGTGCATACTTGAAGTATTGAGAACGATACAGGCCAAATTCCGCCCTTAATGGCGGGAAAGATTTCACTTCCCCTTTAGCCGTCACATCGCCCAGCGTCGAGATCCCTTTGTCATCCCACCTTTTGAACCCCTTCAATTTATTCAGTTCTTGCAGCCAAGCAAAGTGCCATATCGGCGTCTGTCTAGTGGGTTTCTTGTCCCAGCCTATGGTCTTTGTTGCCCTACTCCAAACCATCAGTGTAAGCTTAGTAGCCGGCAGGAGTCTCCCTCCCCCCTTGCCCCATAGAGATAGTGGTTATAAGGTCGATTAGTCATTGCGTGCCTCTATAGTGCATATGTGGGGTGTACAGCCGGGGCATGAAGCCAGTCATTTATGGGCGCCAGGTGTTCCGCCCAATAGTACGCCTCGACGCTGGGGAGTTAAATCCCTCCACTGTACTGGTGTCGCTGCAGAGTCTTCAGGGCCACACGTGGGTGCTTACCCAACCATAAGAAGGTTCGTAGTTCCGCATTAATTTCCGTGAACACCCTGCGGGGGAGGGGGTAGTATTCATTCTGGAAGGCATAGAGAAGTTTAGGCAGTGTCATCATTTTAAACATGGCTGCACGACCCAGGATCGTAAGGGGGAGCAGACGCCATCTATTCGCATCATCAATAAAAATTTTAACTATCCGTCTTATGTTTTTGTCATATGAGCAGCCGCTATCGAGCCTCATAAATACCCCAAGCTAAGTAAATCCCTCTTTCGTTGTCTGTAACCACTCAGGAAGGCTCGACCATAGCTCCCTTCCCCTAGGGTCATAGAGAACGGATTTATGCCAGTTTATCCTGTAACCTGCCTGGGCCCCATATCTTTCTGATTCTGAGAATAGGGCCGGTATCGTGGATTCAGGGTGTGTGATATACAAAAGGACATCATCCTCATATAGGGATATGTTTTCCTTTGCAGTATCTGCTCCCCCTAGATGGAAACCTCTAATGCCTGGGTTTTGCCTATTTGCATTTGCGAGTACCTCAATTGTTAGCGTAAAAAGAAGAGGAGACAGGGGGCATCCCTGCCTGGTCCCTCGTCTCTCTGGGAAGTCCCATGATAACATCCCATTTACTTTGACCTTCCCTCTAGGGTCCGTATACAATAATGGAATCCATTTTCGAAAATTGGGACCAAAACCAAGCCGTTCCAGGACTCCCTCCAGAAAAGGCCAATGGACGGCATCAAATGCCTTCTCGGCGTCTAGGGAGAGGAACCAGTGAGGGTCCCGTCTACTACCCACCTCCTGAAGCCAGTTATGGGTCCGTCTGAGATTAAAAGAATATGGTGTGGGCAGAGTCTCCTGCCCGCTGGAGTGTGCGCTCAGTGAACAATGAAACACTATGGTTTCTTCACAAGATTAAATTTATTTTCTTGCAATCTTGAAAATTCTTCAAAACATCTTTAAACTTGAATGTTGCATTCACTAACTTGTTGCAAACATAATGTCCATCTTATGTCGCAAATTACATCATCATCACGATTTTTACATCCACCCAATGCATTTCGGGTCACCACACCAGGACCCTTCGTCAGGGGTCTGAAACAAGGGTCAAAACAGGACCAAATCAGTTACTCCAACTAGGAATTCACAAAATATGTGCAAGGTAATGGTGCTCACTGTGAACATGCAGGCTGGAAGTGTAAACAAAAGCGTCGCGCAATTGTTGAAATCATAGTGAAAGAAATGTGATAGAGTGGCATGGTGTGGAAGTTTAAGAAACAAATAAAGTTCACATTTTAGACTATGGGGACAGTGAGTGAACGAAACAGGAAGAAAAACGGAAACCGAGTGTTGTCGTATAGCTTCATGCAAAAGCAAAAGGATAAAGTGCAGCAGAGTGCAGATCGGTATCAAAAGACTCACGTAAGGACCGGGGAATGCCGCGTCTCGGGAAAATCTGAAGGTATCTGACAGGCGAACAAGACGCAATGTGATTTGTGCCATAGAGGTCACGTGCTCAACTGCGGTTATCCAATAAGAAAGGAGATGTGCGCGGCCGCCACCACCATGTGATCTTAGTGTGAAGGCTTTGTGATAAGGAAGTATAGGTGTTCAAGAACCGGATAATAAAGTTGCATACAGAAAACAGAAATAAAACGTGTGCGAATGTGATAAAAAACATGATACTGAGAACATGCTGGGTTACATGAAACAGGATAGTACATGTCAAGATCAGGAGGAAACAATAGGATCATGGTATTTATATGAATATCGGGGACCCAGAAGAGGTCAAACACACTTTCTCTCCGTCTGAGATTAAATCTCGTGGCCCGTCCCGGGAGAAACACGGTTTGGTCCAGGTGGACCATTTCTGGGATCACTTTCCGCAATCTAAGAGCCAAAATGGTCGCCAAGAGCTTCACCTCTATATTTAGGAGGGAGATAGGGCGGTACGATGAACATTCATCTGGTGGTTTACCTTCCTTGTAGATTGGTATGATCGTCGCCATGCGAAGATCCGGAGGCAGCCCTCTCCCCCTCCTGGCAGCCCCTTCAAAAAGCCCTAGTAGGTGGCGGGCCAACAGGTCTGTTGTCCGCTTAAAAAACTCTGACGGGAACCCGTTCGGGCCAGGTGACTTTCCTGCCCACAATTTTGTTAGGGCGGTCTTGACTTTGTCAAGTGTAATTGCGGCCTCCAGGTCATCGAGGTCCTTGGCTGCTAGCATTGGGAGATCCAGGTGAGACATGTATTGTAGGGCCTCTTCTCGTGTTCCTAATGCCCGCTCTTCATAGAATTGCTTGTAGTGGATAGCAAAAGACTCCGCTATCTGAGCATCTGACCCCGTCAGGTTCCCTTGGGAGTCCCGGACCTGCTCTACCCACCTGGCATCTCTTTCCTTTCTGCTGAGCCAAGCCAGTAATTTTCCCGACTTGTCTCCGACATCATATAAACGATGAAGTGTCGCCAGCGCTTGTGTCTTGGCCTCTCCCGTGACCATGTCTCTATATTGACCTTGCACATCTAGTAGTCTACAGAGGGATTGTGTGGTACCCTCGAGTTGATGTTCCTTCTCCAGGGCCACGATCTGGGTCTCTAATGCCTCAATGTCTCTCTGGACCCTCTGAGTCTCCTCCGCCAGTCTATTTTGCACCCTTTCCCTCATGACCGCCTTAAAAGCCTCCCATAAGACCACTTTAGAGGATACTGACGCCTCATTTTCAGCTAAATAAACTTTAATATCGGCCCTGAGGCCTTTCAGGATGGTCTGGTTTTGTAGGTCCCAGGCTGTCTCCAGGACCCTTTCCTCCTTTCCTTCCTCTTTCCTACTGTCACCAGAAGCGGGGAGTGATCCGAAATCCCTCTGGCTCTATACTCGGCTAGGTCGTCTCTTGTCAGGAGATGGCGGGCAAGAAAAATATAGTCCATCCTCGAGTAGACTTTATGAGAAACTGAAAAAAACGAATAGGCTCTTACGTCTGGGTGGAGCCATCTCCAGACATCTGTCAGTCCTAGGGTAGTAACCATCTTGGATAATAAAGTCTGGGTCTGGTCTCTGGTCCTGTCTCCCGATCTGTCAGACATCGGGACCAGCACATCATTGAAGTCCCCCCCCAGCACTTGTAGCGTATCTGAGGAGTCAAGGAGGATATCAGTTATCCCTTTCAGTGTAGCTGCCTGCAGTTTAGGGGGGCATATGCCGAGACGAAAGTGTATTCCTGCCGTCCCCAAGTGCCTCTTACTCCCACAAACGTCCCCCGTGGGTCAGACCATACTTGTGTACCCCAGAACGGTGGCATCTTCTTAATCAGTATGGCCACCCCCCTTGAGCCTGTAGTAAATCCCGCATGTGCGAGAACTTTGTACTGTCCTCTGGCTAGGAAGCCGCATTTAGTGCCCTGGAGGTGCGTTTCTTGTATTAGGATTATGTCTGGGCCCACCCTTTTGATATATGCATTGACTAGGCTACGCTTGATCTTACTTCCTAGCCCATTTACGTTCCATGTTAAGATCTTAAGCCCCTCTAGCTCCCGCTGCAGCTTTATATGGTTAGCCGGCATCTGGTCGGGTGTCCTGGCATGTGGTGCATATTCTCGGTGCGAAAGGAGTGTCGCGGGTGAGGGCTCGCCTGACCTTTCTGACATGTCCCTCTCCCCACCCTTGACCCCAACTCCCTACCCCTCCCCGTCTCCCCTCCCCCTCTCCTTCCCTTCTCCAACCAAACTCAGCAAAAGAACCCCTGTAACTCCCTTCCATCCCCCCCACCCTAGGTCCCTCCCCCCGCCGCCCCCTCCCCATCAGGGATGGGATAGGACACACAGGCGGAGAAGGTCTGTCGCCCTCCCCAAATGTACCCCCTATAAACGCACTTCAAACAATTGTATCTGCCAAATTCAACAAACAGCGACGTTTCCCACAGAACCCACTATCATAAGCATCATAGTTACAAGCTGTAAACACAATGGATATATAGTGTGTGAAACCACTTGCGTGCTTCCGTGCTGAGCCAGTAATTCGTCCATCTTTGGTCCCTCTTAGTTCATGCGTTAGAGTCTGGGACGTCCCCTTGTGAGTACTGGACCTCTTTGGCCGCATCCTGTTCCAGTTCATTAATAGCCTTCACCAGGGGATGTATCGACTGGTCCTCTATGTCTTCCCCTCCTGAGGTGGCACCTTCGATTTCCTCTTCTCCTTCGGATCTTACATTGCTTTCCAGGCAGCGAAACCTAGACCCGGCCTGGTCTTGAATAGTGATGTTTGTGTCTCTGCGTTGTCGTGTGGTCGACGGATTCCGCATAGGATATGGCGTCGTCTTTACCCGGTTGGAGCCTTGTGTTCTCCGCTGCCTCTGTGTCTTCGGTGCCTCCCACTGGGATCCGGGAGCAGTCCTCTTCTCTGTCTCTCTCCTCATCTCTCCCTCTCGTCTCGAGAGCGTTGGGCGTTCCTCTAGCCATTGCCATGCATCTTCCGGGTGGGTAAAGAAATACGTCTTTTCCTTAAAGATGACTTTGAGTTTGGCCAGGAAGAGTAGCATATAATGGGGTAAACAGTCAAAATATCGACTACAAAATATCGAATGGACATAATATCGAGTTTTAAATATAGAATGGACAAAATATCGACTGGACAGAATATAGACATCAAAAATATCGTTTTTAAGGTAAGTAATGTAATATCGAATGTTAAAAATATAGACAGTTAAAATAGCGAAGTATATAATATAGGTTATTAAAATTATCGAATTTTTAATAATATCAAATTTTTTATAGTGTTTTTTATGTTATTATATGTGTGAAAAGTGTGTATTTATGTTATAATTTATTTTAATTAATGAAATTTGTTTTTTTAATTTTTGCGTAATTTAATTCTGTAGCGGGTTGTGGGTTTATAGCGGAATAGGGTGGGAAGTAATTTAATTATAATTAAATAAATATGTAACTTTATTTATTGTTATTCATTTTTAATTAATTGTTAATTAATTTATATTTGGTAATGAGTTAAATTTTAATTGGCAATTAATTTTAATTAATTGATTAATTGTTAATTATTTTAATTTTACTAATTCATTTTCTGTAGCAGGTTATGGGTGTATAGGGGAATAGGGTGGGAAGTAATTTAATTGGCAATTACTTTTAATTAATTGATTAATTGCTAATTATGTTAATTTTACTAATTTATTTTCTGTCGCGGGTTGTGGGTTTATAGGGGAATTGGGTGGGAAGTAATTTATTTATAATTAATTAAATATGTTAAAATATTTATTGTTATTGTTTTAGAATTAATTGTTAATTAATTTTTTATGGGTAATTAATTAAATTTGAATTGCAAATTAATTTTATTTAATTGATTAATTGCTAATTATGTTAATTTTACTAATTTATTTTCTGTAGTGGGTTGTGGATTTATAGGGGAATAGGATGGGAAGTAATTTATTTATAATTAATTAAATAAATAAATTTATTTAAATGTATTTAATTTGAAATAATTGTTAAATAATTTTTAAATGTTAAATTATTAATTTGTAATTAATTTGTATTAATAGGTAAAAAATTGTAATAATTAATTTTAATTTGTAATTTTAATTGATTAATTATTATATTATATTAAATTGGTAATTACTTTTAATTAATTATTTATAGCTATTAATTTATATTTATTGAAATAATATATGAAGTATTTAATTTCCCTACTATTGCACTCTTCGGAGTGGGAATAGTAATTTTTACCACTATGCTATCCAACGCTTTCCCTACTGTTGCACTCATTGGAGTGGGAATAGTAATTTTTACCCCTATGCTATCCAACGCTTTCCCTACTGTTGCACTCACTGGAGTGGGAATAGTAAATGTAACCCCTACGCTAGCCAACGCTTTCCCTACTGTTGCACTCACTGGAGTGGGAATAGTAATTTTAACCCCTACGCTATCCAACGCTTTCCCTACTGTTGCACTCACTGGAGTGGGAATAGTAATTTTAACCCCTACGCTATCCAACGCTTTCCATACTGTTGCACTATTTGGAGTGGGAATAGTAATTTTTACCCCTACGCTATCCAACGCTTTCCCTACTGTTGCACTCTTTGGAGTTGGAATAGTAATTTTTACCCCTACGCTATCCAACGCTTTCCCTACTGTTGCACCCACTGGAGTGGGAATAGTAATTTTTACCCCTACGCTATCCAACGCTTTCCCTACTGTTGCACTCACTGGAGTGGGAATAGTAATTTTTACCCCTACGCTAACAAAACGCTTTCCCTACTGTTGCACTCTTTGGAGTGGGAATAGTAATTTTTACCCCTACGCTATCCAACGCTTTCCCTACTGTTGCACTCTTTGAAGTTGGAATAGTAATTTTTACCCCTACCCTATCCAACGCTTTCCCTACTGTTGCACCCACTGGAGTGGGAATAGTAATTTTTACCCCTACGCTATCCAACGCTTTCTCTACTGTTGCACCCACTGGAGTGGGAATAGTAATTTTTACCCCTACGCTATCCAACGCTTTCCCTACTGTTGCACCGACTGGAGTGGGAATAGTAATTTTAACCCCTACGCTATCCAACGCTTTCACTACTGTTGCACCCACTGGAGTGGGAATAGTAATTTTAACCCCTACGCTATCCAACGCTTTCCCTACTGTTGCACTCACTGGAGTGGGAATAGTAATTTTTACCCCTACGCTATCCAAGGCTTTCCCTACTGTTGCACTCACTGGAGTGGGAATAGTAATTTTTACCCCTACGCTATCCAACGCTTTCCCTACTGTTGCACTCTTTGGAGTGGGAATAGTAATTTTAACCCCTACGCTATCCAACGCTTTCCCTACTGTTGCACTATTTGGAGTGGGAATAGTATTTTTTACACTTCTGCTATCGTACGGTAATAATATTGGATATTATTTAATTATATTATGTTACTATATATATATGTTTTAACAAATATGATTGTAAATTTTTTTTTATATAACTTTCATTAATTATTTAATTATTATAAGTTAATTTAAGTATTTTTAAGTATATTTTAGTAATTATTTTTTACTATTAATTTAATTTAACACTGTTTTTAATAAAGTCGATATTTTTATAAACTATATTTTTGTAAACGATATTTTGTACTCGATATTTTTGTACTTACCTGTTTGTAGATACAAACTCGATATTCTGTCTGTCGATATTTTGTCATCGATATTTTTGCTCGTCGATATTCTGTCCGTCGATATTATGTCAGTGATCCATATAACGGATCTGAAGGTCTCTTAGCTTGGCTTTTACTCCATCAAAGGAGCGTCTCTGTTTCTGGACTTCTTGACTGTAGTCGGGTAAGATCATTATCTGTGCATTCTCCATCCGTATGTCACCCAGGTTCCGTGCTTCGAGGAGGATTTCATCTCGATCTGCAAAGTTTAGAAATCTGGCTATAATCGGGCGCGGTCTCTCACCCACCGGTGGCTTCGCCAGGAGTGCCCGGTGTGCCCTCTCAATTATAAAACAGTTGGAGAAGGTCGCCTTAGGTAAAGTCTGTATCAGCCATTTACGGAGGAATTCCATCATGTTAGATCCTTCAATTCCTTCCCTAAAGCCCACAAAGCGGAGGTTGTTGCGTCAGGCCCTGTTTTCCGCATCATCCACCTTCCACGGTAGTTGTTTATGTGAGGCCATGAACTCCTTCATGTCTTTCTGCAGCGAGTGGATAGTGTCTTCCGCCTCTCCCAATCGAGTTTTGGCCGTAGTCACCCTCTCTGTGAGATTGCGAAAGTCTTGCAGCAATAGCGTCACCTCAGAGCCCACTTCCCCGATCTTGACCTCCAGTGCCACCCTGGATGCCTGAATGTCTTCTCTGGACACTTGTATGGCACCCATCAGAAGCGCCGTGTCTGACCTTGGATCCATGGCCTCCGTGCCTGGCAGTGCCGTGTGGGGGGCCGACGCGTATCGATCTAGTGTGCCTTGGCGAGGGACCTTAGGTGCCGCTTCCTTCTTGCCCATCTTGGCAGTCTGGGGGGGGCTGTATGTGCGGTGGGGGCCAAGCCAAGTGTCTGCCACCATCGCTGGTCGACTCAGGGTCCCCTGTGGTCTGTCGGGCCAGCGGTGTTCCAGTAATCCAGGTGTACTCTGCCCCAGACGCAACGCGGTCTCGTATGTTTCCCCCTCGATGGCGATGACCTTCTAACGCACCTTCCAGCACTCCCAGGGAAGAATGGTCGGAGTCTCTGCCGAAAAGTGTGCTGCTCGCCCCCCAGGGTCTTCCGACCGGGTCTTACTTACTATTGGCTTTAGGTGGCCCTTGCATGCCCCTGGCTCTCGTTCCATTGACGTTGGGGCCCCTGTTTCGTTGGGCCGGCTCCCGAGGGTTCCGGTCTCGTCTGGGGCTTGGGGGGAGGGCCGCGATCAGTGCGGGGGGTGCCTCCTTTATCCCGGTGTCGTGCCCCGGCCCGGCAGGGTCTCGGGCCGCTGATGTGTGGTTCCCCCTGGGTGTGTCGCACGCGGGAGTCCCCGGACGTCTCGCAGCCTAAGCAGTGTACGCGGGCGCCTCTCTGGGCTGCGCCCAATCCCTCGCCAGGCCGTCCGGGTTGTGGAAAAGTAAATTTTGCCATGTTCTGTGTCCCTACGCCTCATCCATCATATGTTATGTGTGCATGATTAAATATGCATATGTACTCCCCATGTCTGATTAATGACGCAATTACAGTTGTGTCCCCCTCTAGTATGTCGGTTTCCAGTCCTCGTGAATACTACGAATATCAGGCCTATGTAAGTTACGTTGCCACGTTTCCCAGTGTGCACGTTATTCCATTATAAAGTCCCCGTTTCTAGGCCTCAAAAGGGCCCGGACATCAGATTCAGCTCCTGTCTCCTGAAGCCTCGCTGAGGAGCGATGTAGCCCCCACCTGTATCCTCGACCTTTCACTTACTTCCTGCCTCGCAGTGCCCGGTGCAGCTTGGCTCTGCCTCTGAGTCTGCCAAGAGTATGTTATAGTTCCAGTTATCAGTTCAGTCCTCCTTCTCTGCGTTCCTAAGCTACTGAACTGCATCAATAGTTTCCGTCATTGTCTAGCCTATGCGGCTCCATGTTAGAGAAATACTGCATTTACTGGTCATTTAATATTCCTCATCACGCACCACATGTAGAATAATGCATGGTCCAGTCTTAGAATCAAGTTAGCCTCTCCCCTCATGACTTCTAGTTTATATCAACATGTTCCCTAAACATCAGATACTAGATAGGGTTTAGGTACATGTCACTCCGACCCTCCAGACTTTAGTCTCTGCTCCTAACACAGAGTTCATAGCCCCCAGCTTCTCCTAGTAACACGTCATTGCCAGTTTGCGCGCACCACCAGGTTAGAGGTCCCGGCTCCTTAGGTAGCCCCCTCCTATGTTTCCGCCCATTCATGACATATTCTGTTACGTATGCACCACATGTCTATGTATACGCCCAGTTACACCTACTTTTACTGTTATCTTTCGCGACTGCTACGCGTCATGCCTTCTGCTCCACCCACTGCTACGCCTACTGCAATGTAATGCTATGTGTTCGCGCTATGTATATATGCCTGTGTATTGTTATTAAAAAGTTAGCGCGCTCATCCCAGACCCAGCCCCAGCAGCTGCTGGGTCTCTTTTCCCCTGCTGGGCCTCTTTTCCTATGCAGGTCGTCCTGATCCTGTCCTTATGCTGTAATAAACCTGCAAAAGCTCCTACTACCTCGAATCTTGACTCTTATTTATTGAGCTATCTGTTATGATATATGCCTAGTCAAAAATAGGGTATTATTTATTTATTTACCACAGGGTGGGGGCTATCTCTCCGGGTCCTGTGCCCCTCAGCCTTACCACGCTCCGCGCCAATGGCCCTGCGATCTTCTGTCTCTCCAATGGGGGGCCTTGGTAATCCGGGACTGCTGCCCAATCTTGTCCGGGACCGTTATGGGCGCAGGGGGTCTGGTCCGATGTGGGGGGGCGCGCCGCCCTATTCCAGCGTGTCCCACGAACCCAAGCAGTGGACCGTGACCTCCTCTGCGTGTCTCTCTCCGGGGCGATGTGAAGGCCTATGTCCACCGCGTCCTGTTACGTATTCCGGGCAAGCGGGTGCTCAGCTCCGGCATGCCCGTAGCTCCCAGCCGTATGGCCGTCCCCCCTGTGGGCAGGTTCCCGCCGTGTGTCCCGTCTTCACCCCGCCTCTCCGTTGCCCGGCACCGAGGGCCCAATGACTCACCGTCTCTCCGGAATTCGGTCTTAGGTGCCCGGATCGTCTGTCTTGTCTGGGAACCTCAGTGGATACACCGCGCGGCTCTGTCCCGGCTCCTCAGTCCGCCGCCATCTTGGGGCTGCCGCTGTCCGCCTCTCGGGGACCGCCGCTCCTCTTTACATTCACAGGTTCCGTAGACCTCTTTCTGTAGGCACGTCCGCTTCCACAGCCTCACGGGACTCTCCGGTGGTCTTTGAGGGACCTTTGGATGGTTAATTGGTAGTCGGATCAGAAGTGGCTCGTCGGAGCGCCGCAGGTGTGTGACTTACTCGGCCATGCTGTTGGCCACGCCCCCCATTTTGTCCTGAATTTTGACCTTCAGTCCTGAATTTTTAACCGTACCGTCCTGAATGTGCACCCATGCCAGTTGGCCACCCTATTCATACAAGCTTCTAGGATTGACTAATGTAACACTCTTTACTTAAGAATTCCTAAATATTTAATGACCAGATTGCTGGTCAAGCAAAAAGCTGCAGGGCTCCCTCGGTGGGTTCTATGTCGGCTGGGGACCCCAATGGTCCACGATGCAGAAACATCCTGCTCTAATCCCTGCCCATCGTCTTCAGAGCCTTTCATCAAAGTCGCCTGAAGACCCCCCCTCTGAGGGAGTCACAATCACAGCATCAAAGAACCTTAAGATGCAATGCAGAACCCTTACCTGACCCTAACCTCAGACTGAGTGAGGGCTGGGGGGACTTAGGGGCAGATTTATGATAACTGGCGCATCCCCAGGGATGTGCCAGTTATTTTGCGCCGCTGCTCCGCCACCCATGGTGCGCCGCATTTACAATGCGGTGCACCATGGGGCAAAAACGGCACAGATGCGTGACGCATCTGTGCCGTAAAGGTGGCGCATTGCTGGAGTTGCGTCGCAAGCACGACGCAGCTCCAGCAAGGCTCGGGGGTGCCCCATCTTTACAATAATGCGTCAAGACCTACGCCTGCTTCAAGCAGGCGCAGGGTTTTGACGCAGCATTGGCCTGAAAGTGACTGAGTGAAATCTTATAGATTTCACTCAACCACTTTTGCGAGGCGCACCTGCCCCGGAACGCCCACCCTGCGCCGGAACGCCCACAAGTGGCGCAGGGCTTTACAACGTCACGCATCTGCCTAGATGCGTCACGTTGTAAATGGGTTGTAGGGATGCGCCACGTTTACGCCGCAGTTGCGTGACGCAAACGTGGCGCATTCCCAACATAAATCTGCCCCTTAGTCTGCTCTAAGAGACAGCGCTTAGGATCAATCCCATATTTCAGTGAGACAGGAGGGGAATGAGTTCATCTTCTTTTTTTTATTGCAACATATTTGTATTGATTTTTTTAAACACATATAGTTAACAACGCTTTGTCGCTACAGGGCAACTGAACGCTGAGAAAGGCTTGTTTTTTCCCCTCCCATGGGTGCCTGTTTCCTCCCGCCGCCATTATCTGCAGCTACGACTGGCCCAGTTCCTGGATACCCCTGGGTGGCATGGCGCTAAGCAAGTACCCACTTCATTCAATCACTCATGCTTTCATCTGCGTGGACTGCACGCAATCCATTCAATATGGAACCTTGCCGCTCTAAAACCCACGGGGGCCGCAGACAGTGCTACTTTACATCAACAGGTTAAAACATGTGGAAATGAACCACTTGCATTTTTTTTCACAAAACGCAAAATAATGATGGATAAATCGATATAAAATCCACGCAATAAATATGGATAAAATGGATAGTCTAGAAATATACCATAAAACCCGCAACCTTGACTGGAATGAATCTCCCCCCACCCGAGGCTGCGCCCCCCCCCTCATCACCCACTGGCACCGCGGCGCGGCGCGTTATTACAGCGCCTCGGCCCTTCACCCTCCGATGGCGGGTCCGATCTCACTGTCATTAGCGCGGCGGGAAGGAAATGTTATCGTGCACAGGAAATTGCGAACGAGCTGTGGCTGTGCTCGGCCGGCGGGGGCCTCTATCTGCTCCCATCTCCACCCCCCCTGAGGAGCCGCGGATCTAATGCTGCTCAGCACAGACCCCCCCAGCAGCCAGACCACCCTCGCCCCCTGGCCAGAAGGGTACGATCGTCTTTGATGCCGGCGCAAATTCACTACATGCAGATGCACACAACGCAACCCTCGGAAGAGCATTGTGCAGTGCATACATTATATGAATAAAAAACAAGAAATATATAAACTTTTTATGCAGTCAGCCTTTATTTGTATTCGTTTTTATAATATATATATATATTTATTATGATTCCTTTTCTGCACTTTTGCAAATATTGTATAGGAAATTCTTAAAATGAACTCTCGCTCATTCCCCATCACTACCCTCATACACTTCAGCAGAGTCTCACTCATTCCCCATCACTACCCTCATACACTTCAGCAGAGTCTCACTCATTCCCCATCACTACCCTCATACATTTCAGCAGAGTCTCACTCATTCCCCATCACTACCCTCATACATTTCAGTTGAGTTTCACTCGATACCATCAACGGCCTCTGACACTTCAGAAAAGTCTCACTCATTCCCTTATCACTGGCCTCATACATTTCAGTTGAGTCTCACTCGTTATCCATCACCGTCCTCTGACACTTCAGAAAAGTCTCACTCATTCCCTTATCACTGGCCTCATACACTTCAGTTGAGTCTCACTCACTCCACATCACCGGCCTCATACACTTCAGCAGAGTCTCACTCATTCCCCATCACTACCCTCATACATTTCAGCAGAGTCTCACTCATTCCCCATCACTACCCTCATACATTTCAGTTGAGTCTCACTCGTTACCCATCACCGGCCTCTGACACTTCAGAAAAGTCTCACTCATTCCCTTATCACTGGCCTCATGCACTTCAGTTGAGTCTCACTCACTCCACATCACCGGCTTCATACACTTCAGCAGAGTCTCACTCATTCCACATCACCGGCCTCTGACACTTCAGAAAAGTCTCACTCATTCCCTTATCACTGGCCTCATACACTTCAGTTGAGTCTCACTCACTCCACATCACCGGCTTCATACACTTCAGCAGAGGCTCACTCATTTCCCATCACTACCCTCATACACTTCAGCAGAGTCTCACTCATTCCCCATCACTACCCTCATACACTTCAGCAGTCTCACTCATTCCCCATCACTACCCTCATACACTTCAGCAGAGTCTCACTCATTCCCCATCACTACCCTCATACATTTCAGTTGAAATTCACTCGATACCCATCAACGGCCTCTGACACTTCAGAAAAGTCTCACTCATTCCCTTATCACTGGCCTCATACACTTCAGTTGAGTCTCACTCACTCCACATCACCGGCTTCATACACTTCAGCAGAGTCTCACTCATTCCCCATCACTACCCTCATACACTTCAGCAGAGTCTCACTCATTCCCCATCACTACCCTCATACATTTAAGCAGAGTCTCACTCATTCCCCATCACTACCCTTATACATTTCAGCAGAGTCTCACTCATTCCCCATCACTACCCTCATACACTTCAGCAGAGTCTCACTCGTTATCCATCACCGGCCTCTGACACTTCAGAAAAGTCTCACTCATTCCCTTATCACTGGCCTCATACACTTCAGTTGAGTCTCACTCCCACATCACCGGCTTCATACACTTCAGCAGAGTCTCACTCATTCCCCATCACTACCCTCATACACTTCAGCAGAGTCTCACTCATTCCCCATCACTACCCTCATACATTTCAGCAGAGTCTCACTCATTCCCCATCACTACCCTCATACATTTCAGTTGAGTCTCACTCGTTACCCATCACCGGCCTCTGACACTTCAGAAAAGTCTCACTCATTCCCTTATCACTGGCCTCATACACTTCAGTTGAGTCTCACTCACTCCACATCACCGGCTTCATACACTTCAGCATAGTCTCACTCATTCCCCATCACTACCCGCATACACTTCAGTGGAGTCTCACTCATTCCCTTATCACCGGTCTCTGACACTTCAGTAGTGTCTCACTCATTCCCCATCACTACCCTCATACGCTTCAGTTGAGTCTCACTTGTTACCCATCAACGGCCTCTGACACTTCAGAAAAGTCTCACTCATTCCCCATCACTACCCTCATACGCTTCAGTTGAGTCTCACTTGTTACCCATCAACGGCCTCTGACACTTCAGAAAAGTCTCACTCATTCCCTTATCACTGGCCTCATACACTTCAGTTGAGTCTCACTCACTCCACATCACCGGCTTCATACACTTCAGCAGAGTCTCACTCATTCCACATCACCGGCCTCATACACTTCAGTGGAGTCTCACTCATTCCCTTACCACCGGTCTCTGACACTTCAGTAGCGTCTCACTCATTCCCCATCACTACCCTCATACGCTTCAGTTGAGTCTCACTTGTTACCCATCACCGGCCTCTGACACTTCAGAAAAGTCTCACTCATTCCCCATCACTACCCTCATACGCTTCAGTTGAGTCTCACTTGTTACCCATCACCGGCCTCTGACACTTCAGAAAAGTCTCACTCATTCCCCATCACTACCCTCATACGCTTCAGTTGAGTCTCACTCATTCCCCATTACTACCCTCATACACGTCAATTGATTCTCACTAATTTCTCAATAAATAGACAGGGGCAGCTTCTCTACTATGGTGGAGGAGCATCGCCCCACTGCTGAATCGCAGCAGGCAGAAGAAAAATAAAATGACAATAAAAATATTTTATTTGACTTATTTATTTGGGCGGGGCCATGTCACATCAGCAGCAGAGATCTCCAAGTGTGCATGTTGCTTTGGCCAGCCATCCACAACTGGCCAAACTGACAAGCACACTTGGAGATCTCCAGGCTGTTCCCTTGGAGATATCCCCAGTGCTCAGGACACAGACTTCAAATCCCTGCAGGAGCATGACACAAGCCTGCTTCTTCCAATCCCAGCACTGCTCTCAATCTGACCCCATGACACCCCCACGCCGCATGGCCCTCCAGCTGTAGGCGCGTCTCTGCCCCAGCGACACAGGTCCGTCCCTGACCTCGGTGCCCCCTCGCTGCTGCTCGTTTTTTCCTCCCTCTGTTGTCTTCTTTGCCATTCCGTAATTGTACTGTATTTTTTTGGTTCCTTCTGTCAGTAGCTTTTGCGTTTTTTGTGAATATTGTACCCCTGGTGTGACCCCCTCCCTGCTCCCCACTTCCTGCCGCTGCTCCCTCGCGGCCCCGCCCCCTTTGCTTTCTGTGACCCCATTGGCCGCCCCGCCTCCCAGCTGCTCCTCCCTCCCACTTGGCCTCAAATGGAGCCCGCGCATACGCGCAGCGGTCACGCGCAGCGGTCACGCGCAGCGGGCGTGCCGATTGTGCGCCAAAGGCAAGCCCGTCTACGCCCATCCGCTCCTGGACCGCGCCCAGCGCCAGGACCCCTGGTCCTCAACGATGCCAACGCACCCGACGAACTTACGACACCGCAACCCTCCACGCACTCAACGCCGGCCTAAACACCGCCTCCTACCAAGCCACCCCGAGGCGCACACACAGACCCTTCACCTGCCAAGCCTGCCAATTTACCTGCCTCCGGACATGCATCACGCCCGCCAAGTCGAGCACCAGCAGCAACCACCTCAAGTGCATCCTGCTCAACACCCGCTCCGTCCACAGGCACGCCGTGGAACTCTGGAACCTCCTCCACACATCATCACCAGACGTCGCCTTCCTCGCGGAAACCTGGATGAACGCCTCCTCAGCCCCCGACATCGCCATAGCCATCCCGGATGGCTACAAGATCACCCGGAGTAACCGCGTCAACCAAACCGGAGGAGGCATCGCTATCGTCCACAGAAACACCATTTGCATCACGACCAACTCCGACGACACCCTCACCGCCGCCGAACACCTTCACTTCCAGATCCACACAGACCCAAAGACCACCCTCAGAGGCACCCTCATCTACAGACCCCCGGGACCACGCACACAATTCAGCGAAGCCATCGCTGACTTCGTCAGTCCGCACGCCCTCACCTCCACAGACTACATCCTCCTAGGGGACCTCAACTTCCACCTGGAGAACAACAAAGACTGCAACACCGCCCCTGCTGGACAACCTCGCCAACCTCGGACTCAAGCAACTGGTGAACACCCCCACCCACTACGACGGCCACACGCTTGACCCCGTCTTCTCCTCCAGCAAGCACATCTCCTTCAGCCACTCCACCGGACTACACTGGACAGACCACAGCTGCGTCCACTTCAACTTCAGGAGAACCACGACTCACCACCACCCGCAACAGGTTCCCCGCAGAAACTGGAGCAAGATCACCGCCGACCAGCTCGCCACAACCCTCAGCCAGAATCCGCCCACCAACACGACGGACCCCGACGAAGCAGCCCGCAACCTCACACAGTGGCTCACCGACTGCGCCGACGAGCTCGCACCACTGAAGAACCCTCCCAGCAGACCCGGCAGGAGGAAAGCCTCGTGGTTTATCATTGACCTCAAAAACTCCAAGAAAACCTGCCGCAACCACGAGAAAGCCTGGCGCCACGACCAGAAAGCAGAACACATGACCGCCCTCAAGAACGCCACCCGCAAACACCACCAGCTGATCTGCACCACCAAGAAGACAGCATTCAAAGAACGACTGGACAACAACACCCACAACAGCAAGGAGCTCTTCAGCATCGTTAAAGAGCTCTCCAACCCCAGCGCCTGCAACACCGACATCACTCCCTCGCAAGACCTCTGCGACTCTCTCGCCTCGATCTTCCGCCGCAAGATCGCCAACATACACAACAGCTTTGGCGCACAGACCACGCACCCAACCACCGAACCAGCGCCCCCCACCACCATCCTCTGCACCTGGACCCCTGTCAGCACCGAAGACACCACCCGCATGATGAAAACCATCCACTCCGGCTCCCCTGCCGACCACTGCCCACACCACATCTTCAACAAAGCCGACTCCATCATCGCACCCCAACTCCGGAACATCATCAACAGCTCCTTCGCATCCGCCACCTTCCCGGAGAGCTGGAAACATGCCGAACTGAGCGCCCTCCTGAAGAAACCCACCGCGGACCCCACGGACCAGAAGAACTTCCGCCCCATCTCGCTCCTCCCCTTTCCAGCCAAAGTCATCGAGAAGACCGTCAACAGACAACTCTCCGCCTTCCTCGAGACCAACGGATCCCTCGACCCCTCACAGTCTGGCTTCCGAGCAAACCACAGCACTGAGACCGCCCTCATCGCAGCCACCGACGACATAAGGTCCCTGCTCGACAACGGGGAAATGGCTGCCCTCATCCTCCTGGACCTCTCAGTAGCCTTCGACACCGTATGCCACCGCACCCTGATACGCCTCAGCAACACCGGAATCCAAGGAGCGGCACTGGAGTGGATCATCTCGTTCCTCACCGGAAGAACCCAGAGAGTCCACCTCCCCCCGTTCCGATTCGTGGCCACCAAAGTCATCTGCGGCGTCCCGCAAGGATCCTCACTCAGCCCCACCCTCTTCAACGTCTACATGAGCCCTCTCGCAGCCATCGCCCGCCAATACAACCTCAACATCATCTCCTACATCGACGACACCCAGTTGATCCTCTCCCTCACCAATGACCCCACCACCGCCAAGGCCAACCTCCAGGAAGGAATGAGAGACGTCGCAGAATGGATGAAGATCAGCCGTCTGAAACTGAACTCAGACAAGATGGAATTCCTCATCCTGAGACCATCTCCCTCCGCCTGGGACGACTCCTGGTGGCCCCCTGCCCTGGGCAGCGCACCCAAACCAGCGGACCACGCACGCAACCTGGGCTTCATCCTGGACTCCTCCCTCACGATGACCAAGCAAGTGAACGCCGTCTCATCATCCTGCTTCAACACCCTGTGCTTGCTCCGAAAGATCTTCCAATGGATCCCCACCGAAACCGGGAAGACGGTCACCCAGGCCCTCGTCACCAGCCGTCTGGACTACGGGAACACCCTCTACGCTGGAACCACAGCCAAACTCCAGAACAGACTCCAGCTCATTCAGAACGCCTCAGCACGACTCATCCTGGACATCCCTTGTCACAGCCACATCTCTGCCCATCTGAAAGACCTTCACTGGCTCCCCGTCAACAAGAGGATCACGTTCAGACTCCTCACCCATGCACATAAGGCTCTGCACGACAAGGGCCCGAAGTACCTCAACAACCGCCTCACATTCTACACACCCACCCGCCAGCTCCGATTTGCCAGCCTCGCCCTCGCCTCCGTCTCACGATTTCGGAAATCCACCGTCGGAGGACGATCCTTCTCCTACCTGGAAGCCAAGACGTGCAACTCCCTCCCCACTCACCTACGGCTGGACCATCTCGCCTTCAGGAATCAACTCAAGACCTGGCTGTTCGAGCAGTAGCCGCACCCCCCCAACCCTCAGCGCCTTGAGACCCTCACGGGTGAGTAGCGCGCTATACAAATTCGCTGATTGATTGATTGATTGAATCTGGGAGTGATAGCATGAGAGCAGAGTTGGGATTGCGTGGGGAGTCAGGGGGCCTGTGTTCCTGGGTATTGGAGTGCCGGGAGCAGAGGAGCAGTGCGGCATGGGAGAAGAAGGTAAGTATATATATATTATTCGATCTGCCTCCCAGGACGGACTGGCAGTAGCCGCCACTGTAAATAGATCCCCTTAAAGTCAATGGATCTGCTGAGTCCTGACCACTCACATGTGAGGCTCACTGTCCTCTGGCATATAATCGGGGCAGCATATTCCAGGACAAATGTCAAGATGGCTCCGCAGGTAAGATAATTGGATCCTCCCACGTCAGATGTCACATGCAAGCCTGGTGCTTAAATTAATCTAAAACATGAACAATGGACTGGAACGCGACCTGACAAATTACTTGTGGCAGGAAATTACTCAAGCAGTCAACTCCCTTTTGCTTTCCTCTGTAGCCACAAATCAAGCACACTCAGTGAGGATGCTGTAACTTTTTTATTGGCCTTACACCTCACTAAATTGGAAGCCTTGTTGCAAAAAAGAATGGACTTTGTCAACGTCGGGGCGGGCAGCTAGTCTCTCCTAAAGGGAGAAAGCAGGAGCTGCAGGAGTGATATAAAGGGACGGGGAGTGTCTGTTAGTGGATTAAAGAGGTATAAGGTGGGTTTAGGACTTTGCAGCCTCAGTATTTGGCTCGCCGACTTTAAATTGCACGTGCCGTGTGCTTCGGAGCAGAGCTCGAGGCCCCGGCACTCTTTCTTTTCCAAACTAAGCACCGCCCATACTAATAACAATAAGTAGCCCAAACCCTACCAGACTGCATGTATCACCCTCAGTTGCTCTGTAATATGGGGGTCTCTGCATATTCAGAAATAGCCTTACACTGCAGTTCATGAAAAAGTATATCCAAAGAACAGTGCACCTGTACCGAGGAGACAAAGGGTAGCAACGTTCAATTCTTATTTCGTTTTTTTCTGGGCATGTGCTGCGTGGGTTTAGACCCCTGGCCTCACAGGTTCAAATCTGCAGACTGCAGATGTTGTGGCTTTAGGTCCTTGGTTTGAGATACAGCAAAAACTTGGCAGTAAGGGATTTGGATGTCGCACAACCAGCATATACACTAATGTACACAGTCTGAAACAGTGAAAGTTGCCCACCTCCCTAGTCCACTGCCACAGGACTAAAATTAAATGAACACAAAACCAGCAAATGGAGAGGCAGCACGAGCAATTATTAAATATGAGAAATCAATTTTGATGAATTAAGACACATATCCTTTGTGAATACAAAAAAATGTCCAAATTTTAATCAAGTAAGTCTTTACACGGTGATAACAGCCAAGAAATCAAAACATGATGATCAGCAAAACAGCACAAGACAGAAGGTAAGGTGATCAGTGAAACAGCATAGAAGACAGCCAATGCGTTTCGCCCAATAAGGGCTTCCTCAGGGCAGAATATATTCAGATAAACTGCGATCCAGTTTCCCTTTCCTTCTCAACTTACCTTCTGTCTTGTGCTGTTTTGCTGATCATCATGTTTTGATTTCTTGGCTGTTATCACCGTGTCAAGACTTATTCGATTAAAATGTTGACATTTTTTTGTATTCATAAAGGATATGTGTCTCAATTTATCAAAATTGATTTCTCATATTTAATAATTGCTCGTGTTGCCTCTCCATTTGCTGGTTTAGGTTCTTGGTTTCACAGGTTCTTACCTTGGCGTGATCGTCCATAAGATGTTGTGGGTTTTCACGAAGCAGCAAGAAGGACGATAAGGCGTGAAAGCTAACAAGCCTTATCGCGACACTGGCCCTCTGACGTCCTCAGTCTTTGGGGTAATAGGATGCTCAAGGAAGGTACATTGTTCTGTAGCGGATGTTGATTTCACACAAAATTCGAGAAGATCAGATAGTGGAATGAAGGTTTTTGGATTTACAAAGATGTCAGAATCAGAAATGACAATTTTTCTGCAAATTGATGGAGTGATGGCCGGGAAGACAATCACAATCAATCAATCAATCAGTAGATTTGTAGAGCACTACCTGTCACCCGTGAGGATATCCAGGTGCAGGTATCACAGGCCTCCGAGGTACCGCTGTTAGAAGAACACTCTTGGGATGGTACATGCTTCTGGATCAGGAAAAGACAGAAGTTTGGGCACGCCCCCCTCCCCCAAGCAAGCGGTAACGAACATAGGGGTTTGGTTGGACTCATCTTTAAACGATCGAGTCTAAACCAAAAAATAACAGCGGGGTTCTGCTTTGGACTTCTTCCGGGGCTCATGCCACTGATGGGCTTCTTGGATGCCTCTATACGTCAGGTCATTATTCAAGCGATGGTCTTGTCCAGACTTGACTATGCCAGTTCCCTCTATTTAGGGTCCAACAAAGCAGAGGTCCAGAGGCTGCAAAGGACACAAAATGCAGCAGCCAGAACACTTTTCAGATTGCGCAAGTCCTGCTTCGTGTCTAGTGCCATCTGTCGCCTCTATTGGCTTCCGGTGGCCAGGCGCATTGAATTCAAGGCCTTATGGATCTCTTTTAAGGTTTTGAAATTTGCCACCCCTCCTATTTTGGCCAATCTTCTCTCACCGTATGTTCCATCACGCCCTCTCCGATCAGAGGGTCAGCATTTGGTGGTGGTCCCTCGGACTCGAAGAGTTCCTGCTGGTGGCCGCTCTTTTCGTTATAGAGCTGCCACGTTATGGAACACACTTCCTGTGCAGATTCGGGGTCTTAACAACTACCTGCAATTCAGAAAGGCCATTAAGACTCTTCTTTTCCCCATTAACTAGCTGGTGTTGCTTTATGATATGTCAGCCTTCCTTCTAGCGCCGGGACGCCCTTTCGCTGGGGCAGCTGACGCGCTATATAAGACACCTTAACATAACATAACATGTCTGACAAACTACACTCTATCAGAGCTCTGCCCCAATATCTTCTCTACGCTCTTGTCAAGGCACTGATACATATTCTTGGATGAGGCTGGGCAGCAGTCTCACATCCCCAGTTTTGGCAGCACAAACTTTCTCATGGCAGCATGTGGAGCCACCAGACCTTTGTCATGGGGCAGAATCCATGCAGGGTCAGTGAACACAGGTCTCCTCCCTGTTGCTTTGGTATCCTACGGTCGCTGCGTCCCGTCCTGAAGTTTTTTGACCATCGCACCAGGCAGCTGATAGTCCAGGCTACAGTGTTATCCCGCCTGGACTATGCTAGCTCTCTTCTGGTAGGGTCCAATCTGGCTGAGGTTACCCGCCTCCAACGCCTTCAGAATGCCGCGGCGAGAGCCATTGTTGGATTACCCCGAACATGTTCCGTCTCCGGCACATTGAGATCACTGCATTGGTTGCCTATCAGGGCAAGAATCCAGTTTAAAGTGCTGTGTTTGGCCTTCAAGATTTTGAGGGGTGGGGGTCCTCAAATTCTTGCGGACCTTCTGTCCTGGTATGTGCCTACCAGGTCCCTGAGATCTTTGGGCCAAGCACTTACTGTGATCCCCCGATACAGGCTGTGTCGGGTCGGTGGCCGATCCTTCTGGGTGAGAGCGGCCGAGCTCTGGAATTCTCTTCCAGTAGAGATGCGGCTGCTAGATGATCTTTTAGCTTTTCGTAAAGCTTTAAAAACTTTTTTGTTTTAATAATTCGCCTTTGTCTCTCCTTCTGTTGTGTTCCCTGTAGGTGTTGCATATTACCTGCCATGCGCCAGGATGCCCCTTAGCTGGGGCAGCTGTGCGCAATACAAATGTATGTAACATAACATAACATAACATTCAGGTAGTAGCAGAATCAAGTATTTTTGACAGTCCTAGAGTCTGCTCTTGACTCGTTTTGGGAGGCAGCCAAGGTATCCAACTGGTCCACCATTTCTCTGCACAGGTGCATAAACGTTCTTTGATGTCAAAAGGTAAAATGTGAATTTGCCAAAGTGGTCATCTTGAATTCAGATCCCAAGCTAAAGGTGTTAAGGGAGCAAACCATTCTAAAGTTCAGAACCAGAACCAGAAAAATCTTTATTCGGTTATTTGCACAAAACAACCATAAAAGCACAGTTTAATAAAACATCATCATCATAAAAACCAAATATCTAAAATCCTCTTATCCAGAAATATAAACATGTTTGATCTAGTGCAAAGATTTACAGGGATTCTAGACATTTTAACCCTCCATACTGTTTCTAAATTTTAGGGCTAATTTTAAAAAGCTGATTACAAATAAAGTGCATTCGTCTTTTAGCAGCTGTAAATAGCAAAGTGCAGGTCTAACCTGGGTAAAATTAAATTTTTTAAAAAGAGGTTTAAGATAAATCCTCCGAGGTATATCATAAAATGAACAAATAAATAAAAAGTGCACCAAGTCCTGCGGAGACACATGGTCGCAGCCGCCGGACGGTAGCACTTGGCCTTGATGGCTACCTTTTGGGACTGCTAGCTGTAAATGAAAAAGACACAGACGAAACCTAATTAACAGGAAACGGTCAAAGCTTGACATTGGCCAGGACAAATAGGGTTCCATACAGAATGTAGTTTGTAGAACAACGTATTTTCGAACACTACTTTTGTTTAGTTCCACCTCCTCACGCTGTAGGTTCTGCATGAGAGAAAAGGTGTTCTTTACGAACTCTACATCAGCTATGGTAATAGAGTCAGGGTTCAGGAAGAGTTCTGGGCGCCCTAGAGCGAGGAAGCAATTTTTCAAATATTTTAACCATGGGATTTTTAACATATTGTCCCATGATAAAGCTTCTCTCAAAAGCTGGTGGTTCAACGGTAAATCCTTGTTAAGCCAGCATTTCAGCCAGCATGTTAAAGGTCGTAGTGCTATGATGTCGCTTAAATAGGGAGAACCTAGTTCTTCATGCACTATAAAGTTAGCAGTTCCCCTCGGGACCCCCAACAGCTGTTTCAGGAAATTATTTTCAGCTACCACCAAATCATTAATAGCTATATTCCCCCATAACTCACTTCCATAACAGCCTATCGCCACGCTCTTAGCCTGGTAAATTTTTAGTAGCGCGGCAATTGGCCGTTTGCCCATTTTCCTAGAAAAATTAAAAATGGCCGCGTTAGCCCGGGTTATCTCCCCCTTTTTCTTCTGTATGGCGGGTCCCCATTTCAGTTGGTTATCGAACAGGACCCCCAGGTATGAGAAGGTTTTTGTTGTAGGGATCTTCTCCCCGTTTACATGAAATGGGACCGTCTTGTTATATCCTTTGCCTACATTCATTACAAAGGATTTTGAATTATGAATGGCAAGATCCCGGGTTTTCATAAAACTGTAAAAGGTGTCAAGCAATAATTGGAGGCCTTTTGCGGTCCTAGCTAGCAAAACGGCATCGTCCGCATAAAGGAGAACTGGTAACCCTTTGCGCCCAACATAAGGGTAATCCGCTCCTGCACTTAAAAGATTGTTCTCTAAATTGTTAATATACAAGTTAAAAAGAAACGGCGCCAGTATACAGCCCTGTCTTACACCCCGGCGTACTCCGAATTCCCTGGTTACCTTCAAGTCCTGGGTATATCGGACATTAGCCCGGGTGTCCTGATGTAAATCCGCAAGAAGGTTGATCAGGTTCTGTTCTACCCCCATATTTCCCATGGCCTCCCATAACTTGGCCCGGTTGACACAATCAAAGGCCGAGGAAAGGTCCATAAAGGCCATATGAATTGTGCCCTGACGTGCCAACATATATTTTCCCAGTACCATGTACAGGTTAAGGCACTGTGAGATGGTGGAGTGACCTGATCTAAAACCATACTGAATCGGGGAAATTATATTGTTTTCTTCAGCCCAGGCTGTTAACCTGTTCAAAATTACACCTCCCACTACTTTGACCACTGAATCGATTAAGGATATTGGCCTGTAGCAGGTCGTGCTATTTCGATCCCCCTTTTTAAAAACTGGGACTATCGTGGATACACCCCAAGACTTAGGGCATCCGTGATTTACAACTGCGTTAAGTACAGCAGAGAGAACGGGCGCCCATAATGATACCCTTGATTTAAAAAGGTCCGGGGGCAGGCCATCAGGCCCAGGTGCTTTATTACTGGTTAGGCCCATAATACTGTTTTCCACCTCACGAATAGAAAATTGCAGAGGGTTATCACCTCGATCACCTCTTTTATGGCTGTGACGTTTCACTGTTAAAAATGGAACTAAAATGGGAGAACCACTCTTCTTCTAATATGTGCGTACCTATAGAAGAGTCGCCTGGGGATTCAAACAGGGTTTTTTTTTTAAATTCCCCAGAATTTTGCACTATTTCCAAGTATTGTAGGATCTAACAGCTTTTCCCAGATGGAAGTTTTCACTTCTGCTTTACATACAACCAGAGCCTTTTTGTAGGTAAGGCGGGCTGCCCTGATGGTTAGTGGGTCCCTCGGTCTAGCTTTTAAAGCCGTCTTTAGGTCACGACTTGCCTTCGAGCAAGAGTGATCGAACCATTTAGGTCACTACATGCCCGACCTGTGGAGGGTATGGTTAACATTGTCCCTACTTTTGAGACAATGCCATCATAGGCTAGGAGAATTTCCTGGGCTGAACGTACTGGAGAGACGCAGGTTAATAACTCGATATTACACGTATTATTAATCTGTTCGTACAGTTGAGCCGAGTTCATCTTTACCCACTTTAAGCGTCTTTTGCCATCCGTACATTTTAGGACCCCACCATCTTCCCTTTTTTTTTGCACATTTAAGATCTTGCCTCCTAAATGGATGCAAACCGGGTTGTGGTCGCTAAGTGAGTTCTCGAAAATTTTAAAACCTGACATATGGGTGCTGAGGGTACTAGAGAGGAGTATATGGTCAATATAGGAGGCCCCGTGCTGCCTTTATATGTAGGGACTTCATGGAGAATGTGATCGTCCACCTGGGACATGGCGGTAATAAGATCAAATTCATCCATAAAGTTGTTCAGCAAATTGCCCCGAGGAGTATGATCAAAATGAAAACCTTCTAGTTTGTTGCAACCCATTAAGCCGGTTACGGTGTTTGCTGGATTCCCACAGGGATGTACATTAAAATCCCCTGCAATGACGATCTGGGGTGAAAATCTCTCTATATTATCCCCAAGGAGACTACTTAATTCAGCAATCTTACAATTCCCATGTTTGTTAACAGCATTATAAAAATTAATCAGGGTTATTGAATCTTTCCCGTTTTTAACGGACAAAATTTGAATGTCATTATTACAGAAGGAAAAACTTGTAACAGAACATGATAATGCGAGATCAATGTACACAGCCAGATCACCTCTAGCTCTACCACTCCTGGATGGCTCGGCTGGCACAAAGAAGCTTTTATACCCTTCTATAAATATGTCATTCCCTACCAGCCATGTTTCTTGTAGGCAGATTACTGGATAAGATTTTATAAAAGTCACCCACATTGGGTCGTTGATTTTACCCGCTAGTCCAGCAATGTTCCATGATATTATGTTGTGCTTTCTTGTAGTTGCATCTGATCGGGCCAGGACTTCATCCCCTGTATCTTTTTCAGGAAGAACTGCAAAACTTGACTCTCTTATATCCCCTGCATCTATTTCAGAATCAAGATTGATGATCCGTTCACTTGTTAGCGTTTGCATTTGATCACAAGTCTGTGCGGGCATGGCAACGGCTGACTCATCGTATGCCAGCGGATCATTGGCAGACATCGCGGGTCCTATAAACTCCTTAATTCCATTTATTTCCACAGGTGCAATATTCAGCGGTTGTTTTAAAACGAACCGTGGGGCTAAACCACGACCAAAAACTTCCTGTTGCTTATCCCTATTGTCAACAGTATAACATAAATCTAGAGGGGTATCTGTTGGTATTGTTAGAGACTTTTCGTAATGTCAATCTACTCCCTCGAGGCCTTCCTGCTGATGGAAGGCGTCAAATCGATTATAAATGGGTACCCTATAGTGGGTGTCATAGTAATCATAGTGACCACTTCCAAAAGCGTGATTTGAGCGCATGGTATCATTGGCCAGTGAAAAGTTATCATAATGGGTATAGTGCCTAGGTCTATATGTGTCCTGGCGATGTGTGTTTCTTTGGGCCGTGACGGGCGAGGGATAGAAATAGCTGAGATCTACTGTTTGGATCCTGCTTTCTAGATCACCTTCCCTCCAACCTCTAATGTGGTTTACCACCCGCCGATCTTTGAAGTTTATTACAATGCAGTCACCTTCATAATTCTTTTTCCTCTGTCCTACCCAATTTAGTCTCCTAACATGTAGGATTTGTCCACTTAAAAAGGGAGGGATGGGCCTATACCTGGTTAGCCAATGACTAACCTTGTTTTTTAATTCTAGATGACCTTCAAACTTTCCTGCTTCTAGTGTAGGTACTCCTATCATTACCACCGTGAACGAGTGGGATTCCGGGGGTAAGTCAATGCATGGAAGCTTGCTGACTGGAGCCCATCTTTCAGGTCGAACCTGCTGACTAATGCTATTGACGTTATCGTTATTTAAACCCTCGGCTGCCCACTCACTCTCGTCCCCCCCTTCTGTGGTTTCTGGTCGGCCTTACTAGGCAGCACACTTAAAAGGACCGTCTCATCTGTACTTCCACCATTTTTCACAGGAGGAACTATTAGGGGTTCTTTATGTCCCTTGTCTAGGGGTTTTGGTAACTGTGAATGTTTAGCCAATTAGCACATGCCTGATGTGACTGCGGGAGTATTTTTATTGGTTAAAGGGCACATCGGCTTGGCTTTGTTTTTATGATGATTCTGGATTTCGGGAGTTTTAAGATACTTCGTCAAGATTTCATTATTACGTCGATGAACTTCTCCCATCTTGTCTAATTTTTCATCTAACATAATTACTCATAGTAGTAGAGGTAGCATAAGGGACTTCTTTAAGTGTTCTATTTTTGGCATGAGAGACTCCACATAAGTGTTGTTATCACTTGACTTATTAATCGGATTAGTGTCAGTATCAATGATCTCAAGGACTACACTACTCTCAGAGGCTGACAGCAGACTTTGCTCTACTGATTTAGCGGTTTGTACTGCAGTGTTAGAGTCTCTCTGTGCCGGACTCAAAGTTACCCCCTCGCCAGGCATGTAAGGAGTCAGGGATAACCTGCTTTCCCGAGTGACAAAGTCAGATGGGGGATTTTGAAATGATGGAGTTAACAGCTTATTCTCTGTATCAGGGAAGCCCGCAAAAGAATCCATAAGAATAGAGTCTTGAGAATATGCCGTGTGGGTAGATGAATTAACCTGCATGTGCAGATCCTGGGTTGGCTGAGTGGAAAGGCACATACTTGGGGGTTATGAGAGGCGCCTCTCCGTACTCTCAATTGCATTGACGACAACCCCTATAGTCTTTGCGAGCATTCTGTCAATCACGGTAAGGGTTGGGAGGGGTGTAGTAACTATAGGCTTTTTCCTTGATGTGGAACGGGTAGACATAGGTGTATTTCTGCTCTTGCTCATTTTGAGGAAAAAATGTCACGGTATGAAATAGGTATACGTAGACCCTTCTACACAGTACCACTCAGGGTTTATATACAGGTGGAGCAATTTAATTGGAGCTGTTGAAAAAACATGTAATATTAGTGTTTACACGGGAAAATATAAAGTGTCACCTTTGTCAAAGTCTCAGTAGATCCAGCCCAGTCCCCTCAAGCCTAAGAGGGCCCGCCCTTTGCCCGGGCTTCTCCCGGCGCGTCCCGCGCGCGTTCCCGCGACGCGGGGAGTGTGTCCGGTTTTAAGCGCCTCCTGGCGCTGGAAATTGCGTGCGCCGCTTGGGCGCTTTGCCCCCTGGGAGTTGCAGTCCTCCTCTCGGCGGCCGCGATGATGTGAGACGCGGCGGCGGGAGGACTGCAGGACAAGATGCAAGGAGCCTGCAGGGAGGCTGCCAGGTGGAAAGATTAAAGTTATTTTTTTATAGGTTTAATTTCAACCAGCTACCAAGGGTGAACTGTTATTCTGGTTTCTTTTGGGGTCGCAGTATTCCAAAATATGCACTTAGATTGGTGGACTTGAGCCAGATTACCTCCGGCCAATCAGAGACTCTTGCTAATCACTAGCTTTTCCAACAGCTCAGGACACAGGATGTGGTGGATGGACATGCAACCTATCTCCTTTATGAAAGTGTGCAGACCGCCCAAGCTCTTGCCGCAGTCCTTTGTTCAGGTGTTTATGAAGCATGTGGGCGAAGACTGACCTGCTGGAACTGGCTTTCTTCTCCACCCAGGTTATTGCATCCAAACCAGGCACACACATTCAGCGTTGCTATATGGGGCAGTGGGGTGAGAGCATTGGGGGGGGATGCATGGGATGGGAGATGCAGCTCATACTAAAGCTACATTTTATTAAGTACCCTACAACCTTAGTGGTCATAAGCATTAAAGACATGCCATTTAAACCCAGGGAGGAGCATTGGGAAGCACAGTTATGAGCAACTGCACAAAACTTATACAGGGTGGACCAGTAAGCCATTGTCCCACTGAGGTGCAAGTAAAATGACCTGTCTTCCCCCCATATGGAAGAAGTGAAAACAACTGTTAGTCATGTCATGGCCTAGTCATGGGGATGTAAAAAAAAATGTAAATCCGTATTTGTAAAGGGCAAACTACTCACCCTTACAGGCCTCAAGGCGCTGGAGACCATCGTGGAAATTAGGTGAGCTATTGCCCAGAGTCACATGGTGCTGAGCTGAGCTGTCACCGGAGCCGGGGATCGAACCATGAACCCTGTGCTCTAAAGTCAGCTGCCCTGGCCGCTGCACCACACCTCTCCAGGTGGTAGTCACCCTTTATAAAATAAGCACCAATTTGGGTGTAACACTCTGCTGGTGATTAATACTAAAAAATATGTAGAGCCGCACCTACCAGAAGAACCATGACATGAATCTTCCCAAAAGGACCCATATCACACCCCACCTCAAGAAACTACACAGGCTCCCGATCCAGAAGAGATGCCAGTTCAAGATGCCGACCCATACCTACAAAGCCCTGCACGATGAAGGACAGGCAAACATCAGCAAGCACCAGCGGACCAGACACCTTAGATCTGCTTCCCACTTCCTCGTAGACACTCCCTGGATCTGCTGAGCCAATAGTGGACGTGGCACTTTCTTGCATTAGCCGGCCAAGACACCTCAGGACAGCCCCGTCACTCCAGCAATTCAGGAAAGATCTCAAGACCTGGATGTTTGGATGAGCTAGCCACCACTCAGCAGCCAGCATCTCCAGCGCCTCGAGACCCTCACGGGTGATTTGCCGGGCTTTATAAATGTTTGATTGATTGTTTGATTATATTGCACAAAAAATGCACTGTGTTTATCAGAATGAGGAAATGACGAACAGAATGTCATGGCTACTGAACCAGGAACGTTTGGCCCTGAACGAAGTGTGACTCAGCGCCCATGATAACAGATTTTCTGATTTGCCACCTGCTGTCACGTCATCTTTAAATTGAGGCTAATAGAAGGATCCCTATTGGTAGATTTTTCTTGGTAGATGAAGAGCCCCATTCTTGGGACAGTCATTGGCAGCAGCACAGTTGAAAGAGGCCCTCTGATTGGAGGCCATTGGAGCCCTCTCTAGGGAGGCCCATTTCCCATCAGGGGCCCATGGGTCCAACCAAATGTAACACTAATATGTCTTGTATAAGTATACTTATTTACTTAAAATTAAAATGGGAACAATACTCAAGGGTGTTTTAAGGCTGGGTTTAAGAGTGTCTAGCATATACACACTGTAGGCTCTGTGATGGTTTCTAGTTTATAATATCGAAAAAAACACTAACCTGTGCTCCAAGAAGAAGAATGTGCACTCACCTCTTACGACATCGAAATCTCAAAATGGCGCCACTAACCAACGTGGATGATGGATGTTTTCATATCACATTAATATTCATTTTGAATGTATTCATTTGGTTTCAAACTGTAATAACTATGAGTGTGTGAAATTAAAACATCTTTCGGTGCTGTAGACAATTTAAAAAATGTATGCTAAGAAAATGCTAAATCAGTAAGATTGCGATTCCCTTCTGTTGTTGGTTGTGCTTACCATTTAGAAATGTTTGGCTCACGTTAGTTTCATTTCATTTTAATTTCTTTTAAATGTGTTCTTCTTTTTTGCAATTTAGTGTTTATTAAATACTGTAGTGCCATTCAATCTTATGTTTAGCTTTACAAAGTAAACATAAAAATATTAGAGGAAAATATCCAAGAACAAATTACAAAATGAAGTATTGAAATGGATCCTGGTAACAGAAAAAGAGGATTTATTAGGTGGACAGACACAGTAAACCATAAATAAACTCACAGGACCGTGGTAAGAAGAGAAGCATTGAGTATTTACACATCATTTTACAGCGTTTTATGGTATATTATAATGAAATTGAACCATCCCCTGCCCCATGCCCTCTCTATACATGCATCATCAACCTCTGGAATGTATGTATGGGTGCAGAATATATTTATGGAAATGTGTTAGACCAGAGCCTTTCCGGGCCCTTCATTCTTTTGCCCTCCCTTCCTTCTTTCTCACACTCCATCCTTACTGTTCCCAGTTTACTTTTCTCATTCCTTCTTCCATATTCTTCCAGCTCCTTTCTTCTTTCTTGATTTGGTTTATTAAATATGTTTAGTTACACTTCTGGCCAAAAAATAAACCATGCATATTTTGTCGGTATGCAGTGACTTCTGCCATCTACAAATCATTACTTTCGTTATATTCACAGATCTCCTGTTTCATTTTTGAAATATAGGAATCACTGATCACATCCTGTATCTCACTCCCCTGTGACCCAATAGAAACATCATAATATGACTAACACCCCACCCCCCTTTCCACAGCAGGAGTAGATCAGCATATTTTCCTGTAGATGCTGATGAGCCTGGTCATGGTGCTCAATCTTTGGCAATGTCTGCAGCATCTTCTTTCTTTGCAGATAGCCCTCAAGGTCTTTTTTGTTCAATACATTTTATTGATTTTAATGATGAAATCAATACATGGAGAATGAGGAGGGAGAAGAAAAGATCGATCCTCCAACATCCGACAGTTACACGAGGTATACAATAATGTGGCCCATACAGATGCAAATGATAAAGGCGTGAAGTAACAATATACATAGATCCAGTACATAAGAAGCAATAGAAGCAGTTGGTACCTGGTTATGTGGATCATATAGGACTGGGTGAAGTGAACCAGGTGAGACTGTCCGGTGTATACCTTCTGCGAATGTACCAACAAGGCAATAGAGGAAAATGAGAGAAAGATGGAAAGAGAAGGGAGTGGGGGGTAGTAATAGCCCTTGATGTCTACCACTGAAAGTGGGAGCTGTACTGTCTTTATTCAGAAGAGATCCTGGCAGAGGCTACTTGAAAGTGAATTCGGATTGAACGTTGACACCACTGAAGCAGCATGATTTAAGTGTAGGGGTGGGTGGTGAACTCCGCTCCGATGGCAGAGCTTTCAAGGTTTTTTTCCACTTGGTGCTCCGCTTGGAGTGCGGAGTTTGGCAAAAAACGCTGCCGCCCACGTAGCATATCAGAGTTTACCGGTGCCAGCCCCCAGCCCAACCCAAATACATAAATGTATTTCCTACTTTTGTTATTTTAGGGATTTTTCCATTGATCTTTATGAATGGGGAACAGTCTATTCTTTTTCAGTGTTTGGATAAGCCATAGGATAACCTTGTGATTCCATATCACCAAGTGTTCATCCTTGGTAGGGTGGCAACAGTAAAATCGCATGGAAGTAGTTTACTATTCTGGTACTACACTTAACACCTCAATACCCTCTGGGAATTGTAGTCTTGGTATTGTCCAAATGCGCAGTGCGAGCCTAGATGTTACGCAATTTGTAAAAGGGAACTAAAAAGCATAGACTATGTGTCCACTGTGACTAGTGTACCCATCTACAAACCCTGTTGGAGGGCTCTCATTTAAAAAGCAAATTGCACTTTGGGTGTTGTGGTCTTGGGTCACTTTAACCCCTTGGCCGTGGAGGTAATTCCGCCGCGGCGCTGAGGGGGAGGGGGTTCCCACGCAGTGCCGCCATGCTCGTGACGGAACCACTCAGTCACGAGCCACGGGCGCGCTGTGCTTGTGACAGAGTGGTTCTGTCACGGCCCCGCCCGCTCAATAGAACGCGCCGTGCAGGCGCGGAATTCTATTAGCATCGGCGGGGCGGCCGTGACGGAACCACTCCGTCACCAGCACTGTGCGTCCGTGGCTGGTGACGGAGTGGTTCCGTCACCAGCAAAGAGAGGGTTAAAAAAAACATTTCACCCTTTGTCCTGACTTTGATTGTTTGAAATGAAATCTTAGGTTTGGAACTGTGTCTCTGTTGAATCCTGCGAGTTTTGTATTTTTTTAGTATCTAAAAAAAACTGAATTTTGCAAAGAAGCAATCACCTGAATCCAATCTGGACTCTGTCCCCAGAAAAAAGGCACCTCGACTTCTCCTTCAAGCTCAATGTGGCTGATTCACAGAACTAACTTTAAGACAAAATCCTAAACTTACTACTTTTGGTATTCACAGAAGGCATTTAGTAGTAGTAAAGTTAGGATTTTGTCTTAAGTTTGACTTAAGACAAACTTAAGACAAACTTAAGACAAACTTGAGACAAACTTACGACAGACTTAAGACAGACTTAAGACAAACTTAAGACAGACTTAAGACAGACTTAAGACAAACTTCAGACACAATACTAACTTAAGTCTGTCTTAAGTCTGTCTTAAGTTTATCTTAAGTTTGTCTTAAGTCTGTCTTAAGTCCGTCTTAAGTCTATTTTAAGTCTGTCTTAAGTTTGTCTTAAGTCAAACTTAAGACAAAATCCTAACTTTACTACAACTAAATGCCTTCTGTGAATACCAAAAGTAGTACGTTTAGGATTTTGCCTTAAGTTAGTTCTGTGAATCGGGCCCAATGTTTTTGGGGACAGTTAATTACCACAACCAAGGGAAACCTCGGGAAAAGCGTTATGGGTGGGTCGTCCTCTCTCTCTTACTTTATTTGGGGGTCAGAATGGGTAGTATTTCTGGTTCCAGGTTAAAAGAGGCAGCACCAGTGGCGATGCTAGAGAATCAGTTATGTGACATAGTCTTCCCAAGCCGAGGAGGCGGAGGAGGAAGGGTCCCTTCTCTGTCAAACTTAAGACAAAATCCTAACTTTACTACTACTAAATGCCTTCTGTGAATACCAAAAGTAGTAAGTTTAGGATTTTGTCTTAAGTTAGTTCTGTGAATCGGGCCCCACAATTCCATGGAGTTTAATGCAACTTCGCAGAATTCCGCTAAATGCAACTCCGCGAGATCTGACCTCCCCGATTTAAGTACCATCACATCGACATTCTTGCATGAAGTGAAATTCCTTCGTGCAGCACTAACATTTGAATATAATTCATCAATAGAAAGAGTTTTCAATCCAAGTTATATTTAAACTTCATGTGATAATTAGGATACAAGCATGGACATTTTAGAATGCACTCCTTGAAGTTTAAGGTGGATCTGGCAGTGAACAAGTCTCCCACCCAGTAGCACATCTGGGCGGGGTGGGCATTCACGGCGTAGTTTTATAAGATAAAGGACCGCAGTAACTCTGTCCAAACTGGTTTCAAGTTCATGTTAAGGTGGGTCATCTCAAATGTGGATGGTGCCTCAACTTTACATGGCGTCTTCTCAATGACGTCAGACGATATGTCATGGAGTATATGGTCCGACACAATACATTATTTGATCACTTTTTCCAGGATTTCACTGATTTAAGCCAAGTTGGAAATTGGCTAGTAGATTGAAAGGTTATCTGGATTTGCTATGGGTTTCTTCAGAAGGGAGAAATAATTAAATGTTCCAGTGTTCAAGAATATTTCACTTACATTTGGATGACTTTATTACATGTGTGATGTCAGTCACAAGCAAAGAGAACAATAGCTGTAGCAAGTTGTCTTTATCTCTACGTTATCTTTTCTTTTCTTTTCTCTTCTTCCTCCTCCCTCTCCATCGCCCCATCTTACTTGTTCAGCATCTTTCCAGCTAGCATGGGAATTCATGTGAAGTCTTGTCTCACTTGTTCTCCCACAATGAGGTTCTTCTAGGTTATACTTTCCCAAGGTTTTGGGTGTTTGGGAGACTGAAAATGTTGTCAGCCCTTAGATTGGACGAAGGTGATTGCTTGGGAATGCAACAGTGTGAAACAAGACGGCCATGTGGTTCCTGGGGTCGCTTCAACATTTTTAAAAAAAATGTTTTTATTGAGAACATTAGCAGGGCATATGACAGTTAAATGGTACATACATTGGGTATTGCTGAGCATTACAGATGACAGTGACAGTATATTCATTAGTAAAGCCAGAAGACATCATTTAATCTCCGTTGGTACATCTCTGGAACCTCTCCCTCCCCCCCACCCCTTAGTCAGATTCACTCTCTCCATCTAGCATTGGTGGATCACATAAATAACCTCTGAATTCGTTCCAGGCACCCCAAATTCGGTCCCATTTCCGGGGGCATCCACGGTGCAAGTACACCACTCTCTCTGCCATCATAGCCGCATCCAGATCCATGCACCAGTCTTTAAGCGTCGGTACCTCCCTGGACCCCCAATATTTGGCTATATTTAGTATGGCATATAATACACCCACTTCACCCAATCTTCGGCAGGGCGGGTAAGATCGTTTGGCTCACATATGTTTAGCGGGCAGCACTTCGGCTCCAGGACAACTGCTTCAACATTTTTTAATAAGAAAGAAATGTGTGGTATTGACACTCTCCTCTGCCAAAAAAAAGGAACATTTTCTTCAGACACAGAGGACCTTTGGAGACAAAGTGTACCAAAGTGTCTTTAGTGTTCACTAGTAACACGTCCAATCAGACATGGACCAGAGACCTATTTGATGTCAAGCTTTGACAACGCTGGTCAACGCTGGTGTAGATAAAAGTTTACCAGAGTTAGGACATCTTTTGGCATTTCTTATCCCCCAGGCCTATTTAAATCAGATGCAATGAGCAGTTCTATGCTCTTTTTTTGGTAGCTGGAGGTCCTGATTTGTCTCTGTGATGCCAACATCACCGTACACAGAGGTGTTCATTTTAGAGTGTGTTATTTAACACTTTATATTAGTTACCGTCTTCTGCAGAGGGACATCTTAGGTAGGGCAGGAAGCATAAAATCATGTGCCATTGGCACTTCAAAAACAAACTGTGAAGGAAACAGTGGTGTGTAGCATGTACTAATCCAGCTTAAATGACACAAACCGCAAGACGCCTAGACATCGTGAAAACATTCCATTGCCGGACTTTTTCTGCAAAATGACAGATAATAAATATAAACAATTCTGGACTCATTTAAGAAAGATCTACCACATTGTCTAAATCAAGAAATACAACAGTGACTCCATAAAAGTTCAAACTATCACTTAAAACATTGGTCTGTTAGGAAATTTACCTATTTCGCGTTGGCAAAATGTTTGTTTTCCTAAAAGTCTGTTGCATTTTTACCCAAAACTGGTCTTAAAATGTACTAAGTTCCTATAAATTAGCCCCAAACAGCAACACATATCTGTTTAAAAAACACACTTGTGGGACATACATTTTTTTCTTGTAAAATAATTATCTTTCACTGTTTTGAAACACTCTACAGACTACACATCATGAACATCTAAGAAAAACCCTTGGAAAAAACTTTTCCTCCACCACTAAAGTGCACTGAAAATCAAAGGTGCGCAGCTTTTTTTTAATCTGCTCCTTAAAAGGAATGATTTCAACAAACCAGGAAGTGGATACGGTTCCACAGAAAGCAAATTGGAACCAGTGCACCAATGCTGAACTCCAAAGAGGGATACATAGGGCATTTTGATTTTCTGCATTATTTAGATTGCATTGCTTGTTTTGCCCTGGATGAGGTACAGATAGCACTGCCCCCTGAAGAAATGTCCCCCATGGCTCAGTACACACTGTGTCTCACAAATGTCCATGAAATAGTCAATGCTGGCGCCCCCTAGTGGTAGTGGCTGGTCATGTTGCTGATGGAATTGATTGTGCCCAGGTGTGAGGCCGACACAGCGCTGAAGGGTGTTGATGGCTGAAGCCCATGACTGGGGTACAGAGCCGGCGCAGATCCTGTCCAATAGGAAAAGCTGGTGGGGGTCACACCTGAGGTCATCAGGTTCAGCTTGGAAATACCAGAGAATGGCAGAGGGGCTAGGTTGCCTTGGAATTTGTAGAGAGCATGCTCCGTGGCGGCGGTGGTGGGCTGGCACACCTGCGCCAGGCCGTGGAAGTCAAACTTGTAGGCGTAGCGCTTGCCGTGAACCTTGGTCATGATACTTTTGTCATAGTAGTAACGCAAAGCCCGGCTCAACTTGTCATAGTTCATGTTGGGTTTGCTCTTGCGTTCGCCCCAGCGGCGTGCCACCTCGTCGGGGTCAGTCAGCTTGAACTCGCCGTTTGTGCCCTCCCATGTGATGCAGTTCATGTTGGCGCGATCAGAGAGGAGCTCTAGCAGGAACTGCCACAACTGGATCTGACCACTTCCTGCATAGAGAGAGAAGAGTTACATTGCTTTATGTAGGACTATGTATACCTGGGTGTCGAAGGACTGCAAAAGTTACACAACATCAGGGGGTGGTGGGTACTAGGGAGGACTTTAGATTGGAAACAGAGAAGAGGGAGGAAGAGGAGAGCTCAGTCTGATGGGCTGGGTGAGGCGACACTCCTTGCTAGCCAGTGCTTGTGTTTTTAACAGAGCCACAAATGCATGGGAGAGAGAAATAGAGGAGCGGTGCGGATGCATTCAGATGGGATCTGTTATTGGTCTTTGTCAAGGTTCTTAGGTTTAGGTCTCTTAAAAATTAAAGTTTTACTGGTAAAGTTTGGTGATGTTCACAACTTTTGCACATTTGAAAATTGAAGCATCAAGATGTTCCTTCACAAGTAATTTCTGTGGGAGAACACTTACCCTACCAGAAGATTTTGCTTGTTTTCACCACAAAAAATCTCCCTTTAGCAGATTTTCAAGTTTGTGAAGCGCCACTACATTAAGGAATCTAAATTAAATTATCGTATTTTACAATCCAACAAATTTGAAAGGGTGTTGAAAATTTGCATTATTTTCTTTCACTTTCACACAAAATTATGCATAATTAAGCAAAAAGCAATCTATAATTTTGAGAAATATTTTAAAGTGAAATACGCCTTTCTGTCAATTTTTGACTCAGGGACGCAATAAATTCTAAAAAAAAGTGCTAAAACCAAAAGGGCTATAAACAACATCGAGTAATGGCATAGGTTTAGGAATTTTGCATAACAAGAGTAATGCAAAATTACCAAAATGACGCTAATTATGTTGTCATTCAGCCCCGATCCGTGCAGGTAACAGCGGTGGGGCTGGTTGGGGGGGGGGTGGGGGGGCTGTAGTGTCCCAGAGTGGGCCTGCTGGACAGAGGTACAGGGACACACGCATTCAAGGTGGTGGTTAGTTACACACTGACCACGCCCAGGGCTCTGGGCTATTTATTCAACACAGGCGCGCTGCCGCGCTCACGTAAGGGGGAAACCAAGACCCTGCACGTCCCAGGGGGGGAACACACAGGAATAGGTGGGAGGGGGCGTGGGCTGCAGTGGTACGCCCCACTGGCAGCAACACTACATTCCTCCTTTACCTAGGGATAAAAACAGAAGTATACAAAACATTCAAAATGTTCAAAGTCTATCTCTCCAAAGTCTATCCGGTCAGCGACCGTGTTGAGGCATGGGGCGGTGACATCCATGTGATAGTTCACCAACTGTCTCTGGTACAGTCTCTGATCAACAGGCAACATGATATAACACTTTAACTGCAAAAACAGAACAGTCTTACTTCAGATCTCGGCGGGGTCAGCCATCTCGATCACTTCAGCGCCAGCACTGTGCCATGAAGTCGCGATACCTCTGGGAAGGCTTTGGGCACGGACGTAGGCTGTATCTTGTCTGGCTTCGACTCTCCCCGGAGGCTGCAGGTGATCCTTCCGAGTCTCTGATTTCCGGAGCAGTGGAGTCTTCCACGGGTCTCTGCGTGACCTGGATGCCCGGGGCACTGTCCACTACTTGGCTTGCTGCAGTGCTGATATCCTCGGAACTTGAGGGCCGCTGAGGAGTGGTCGGGTACCACTCATCCTGGTCATAGTCTATGTTCTCCTCAGGCACTTGCTTGAAAAACGAGATATTTCTGGTGACAGACTCGCCGTTCCTGGTAGCTGTGATCATAGTTCCATTTACTTCCGTCACTGTCCATGGGTCAAGTTCAAAAGGCATGCGGAATTTCCCTCCGGGGTGACGGTCCTTCACTAGGACCCTATCTCCGACTTGAATTGGACTGTCCACTGCTCGCCGTCGTCGGGACGCTTCTTGATTGGTTTTGGTGCGCTGTTCCATGGACCGGTTCTTTGGGTGCGGGGCACGTTCCCACGCATGGTGGTGCGGGATGGTGTCTACTACGACTCTATTGAAAGAGAGTCGGCTTGGAGAGACTCCTGTAGTGCAATGTGGGGTCAAACGATACTCTCTGAGGAACTGGTAGATTGCAAGCTCCAGACATTGGCCGTCTGCGACCGCAATTTGTATGGTCTTGTTCAAAGTCCTCATTAGGCGTTCGACCTCTCCATTTGCCTGAGGCCACCTGGGCGTGATCCGTCTGTGCTTGATGCCTTGGCCGTGGAGGTACTCCGTGAATTCGCTGCCGTTAAAGGGTGGTCCATTATCGGTGCGGATTTCTTTCACAAGCCCATGGGTGGCCAGTATCTTTTCGAATTTTGGTATCACTTCCCACGTTGCGGTTGACGACACAATCTCTACTTCCGGGTATCGGGAGAAGTCATCCACCACTACGAGCATGTACTTGCCCCCAGGGAGGCTACCGAAGTCCGCACTCACTCTTACCCACGGGGATGTGGGGCCATCCTCGGTCACTATTGGCGCCGGAGGGTTTGGGAGGCTTGTCGCTAGACACACTGGACACCTGTGGATCACTTCTTCCACTGCTTTGTCTAGCCCCGGAAACCACACTTTGCTTCGGAGCCTGTTCTTGGATTTGACGATGCCTTGGTGCGATCCGTGTGCTAGGACCGCGGCTTGTTGGGTCAAACTGCTGGGCAGCACTAGGCGAGGGCCTCGCAGGAGGCACCCTTCTGTGGATACGGACAGTTCGTGCCGAACTTGATACAGGGCCTTCAGGACGGCTTGGGCATCTGATGTGCGGAATGATGCAGGGCTCTGGAGCGCTTTCCAGTCTCCACTCTCTATGGCATGGATCGCGATCTGGAGGCAATCATCGTCCTTGGTGGCACTTGACACCTCGTCCAGAGACATGGGACGTGGTCTTGACCTTTCGACGATCAGTCGGACGTATTCCTCGGTGTCTGCTGCTTCAGCTGCCTCTGCCTCAGAAACAGGTCGGGCATGTCTCGACAAGTAGTCCGCAGGATTGCGCGAGCCTGGCCGGTACTCCACTGTGAATTGGAACTCCTGCAACTGCAGCACCCACTTCTCGATCCGTGGGGGAGGGCGAGAGGAAGAGCCTTGGAAGAGGGGTATCAGAGGCTTGTGATCAGTGACTACTGAGAAGGGATGTCCATAGAGGTAAATGTGGAAATGGCGGCACCCCCACAGGATTGCGATGGCCTCCCGCTCTATTTGGGAGTAGCGTTGTTCGGTGGGTGTGAGGGTGCGGCTGGCGTACGCAACAGGGGCCCACTCCCCACATGGTTGACGCTGTGACAGGACGGCGCCCAGGCCGGTGGGGCTGGCGTCTACAAGCAGTTGGGATTCATTCTGAGGGTTGAAGTATACCAGCGTCGTGTCGGCTGAGAGAGCTGCTTTCGTGTTCACAAACGACTCCTGTTGGTCCGGACCCCACGTCCAGGCAGTGTTGGACTTCGTGAGATCCCGGAGTGGTCCAGTTAGGTCAGACAGGTCCTTTATGAAACGCCCGCAGTAGGTCACCATGCCTAAGAAGCTGCGGACTGCGGTTACTGAGGTGGGTGCGGGCGCGTTGTGGATGTCTTGTACTTTCTCCGGGTCTGGGCCTACTCCTTGATCGGAGAACTTGTACCCGAAGAAACTTATGTCTCTCCGCAGGAACTCGCACTTGTCCTTGTGAAGAGTCAGCCCTCTCTCCTTCAGGCGGTCGAATACTGCGTGGACGCGCCGGATGTGCTCATCTAAAGTTGGGGCATGCACCAGGATGTCGTCACTCACGTTTAGCACCCCGTCGAGGCCTTGAAGGACATTGTGGATAATGTTCTGAAACACTTCGGCGGCGCTGGAGATGCCGAAATTGAGCCTCGTGTACCTCCACAAGCCAGCATGTGTGGAGAACGTTGTGATTGGGCGCGAGTCTGGGTGAAGCGGGATCTGGTGGTATCCCGATCTCAGGTCCATTTTGGAGAACCACTTGGACCCGGCGAGTTCCCCAATGATGTCGTCAATGGTCGGCGTCAGGTGACGTTCCCTCTTGATGGCCAGGTTGGGAAGTCGCATATCCACACATATCCGTACTGCATCGGGCTGCTTCGGCTTCTTCGCCACCACGATGGGGGACACCCACGGGGTGGGCCCAGTCACTCGTTCGATGATTCCTGCTTGTTCTAACATTCTCAGCTCGGCTTCTATCTTGGGTCTGAGGTGGAACGCAATCCGCCTGTGTCGCAGAGCAACAGGGGCTACGGATTGGTCAATGTGGAGCTGGACAGGAGGCCCACGGAGGAATCCGATGCCCTCGAACAGCGAGGAGTGTTCGGTGACCAGATGGTCTAGGCTTTGGGCTTGCACGGTAAGGGCAAAGTGGATGAGTCCGAGTTCACGTGCCGTCTTGCAGCCAAGGAGGAATCCAGACCCTTCTTGGGACACATAGACTTTCGTCTGTAGTTGCCTGGCGTCGTGGGAGACGGTTGTTCTGAATACCCCGCACAGGCGTAGGGGCCGCCGAGTCCCATAGGCAAACACCTGCACTCTGGTGGGGTGAAGGGCGGGAGCGTCCACTAGGTCCCGGTACACGCTGGCCGCCATGAGGTTTATCGTAGCACCGGTGTCGATGAGGGCTCTGATTGCTTGGTCATGGACTTGGACAGTGCACATCGGCTCGGATGATGATGCGGCAGTCAGGGTGTTGAGCATGCGCACCACATGGACAGACGCGGCATCTTCTTCGTCGTCGTCCATGTCGCTGCTGGGTGACGTGTCTGGGAGCGGCGCCACCTGTCGCGCCCTCCTGGGTGGGCCGCTGGGCTTCTTCCGTTGAGACGACATACAGACACTCGCAAAATGGTTGGCTTTGCCGCACGCACTGCAGAATTTACCTTGAGCAGGGCAGGCTCCTTTGTGCGGAGTGGCGCCACCACACCACATGCAGGGTCGATCCCGGGTGGACTGTGATTGCTGGGACTGAGCGGGCTTCTGAGGTCTCGGCCTGCTATCCTGTCGTTGTGTCTTGAGTGCGCACACGGGTTCTGATTTGATCTTGACAGCAGGACCTGGCTCCATGTGGGCCGCTCGGGCTTTGGAGAGCTCCTTGGACCGTCCTAGAGTGAGGATGTCGTGCATGGGCATGGCATCTGTTTCGAGGACTCTCTCTCTCAGTTTCAGTGATGCGCACCCTTGAATGAACTGGGCGTGAATTTCGTCTTCAGCGTCCGGGAGTGTACACGTGCTCGCCAATTTCTTCAGACGCGCGTAGAATACATCGACAGACTCTTCCGGGAGTTGGCGCGCTTGTCGGAGCAGGAAGCGTTCGTAGTCTGCGCTGGTGAAAGGTTCGAAATACCTGGTGATGGCATCACGCAGGGTGGCGTACATGTGTGGCGGGTCGCCTTCCGTGATGTCTTTAGAGATGTCGTGGATAGCCTCTCCTCCTAGGTGCAGGAGCATTGCTCGGCGTCTCCCCACTGCGATGTCTGCTGCAATAAAGTAGGTCTCCAAACGTTCAACCCACTTTTTCCACCGAGATGCTTGGGAGGGTGGCGTGCCGGTGACGGAAAATGGCTCCAGGGGGGGCACATTGGCCATGTCGGCAGTAGGAACACAAGGCGGGGGACACCCACAGCACTGGCAGGCAGACGCAGGTCTTCTCGGGCCACCCAGGCACAGCAGGCAGGAGCAGGCACCCCTGGGGCACAGGCAGGCTTATTTCCGCTAGATGCGTGAGGAATTGCAGCCTCGGAATCCCGAAGACACGCTAGATGCGTGAGGTATTGCTCCCGTGTGAACCGCGCATGCGCGGGACTGCCGGGCTGACGTGCGGGTCCGGCGGTGTGCACGGAGCGGAGGGAGTGAGACTGAGGCAGGGCGTGGGGGCAGCCGTGTGGAGCGGCAGGCAGCAGCCCGTACCTCGAATGTGAAGAGATGGCCACGTGGAGGCACCGGAAGGCAGCGCCGGCAGCCGGCAGGTAGGCTGTCGCCAGGGAAGGCGACGCGAGCGCTGAATCCTCCTCCGCCGAGGAACGGGCGGGCAGGGCGAGGGATGGAGGCGTCGCTGAGGCTGCGGGCGGGCAAGGGTGACCGGCAGGGTCACAGAGTATCCGGGCACGCGATGGTTCGGGGATAGACCCCCTCGTCGTCAATGTAGTGTCCCAGAGTGGGCCTGCTGGACAGAGGTACAGGGACACACGCATTCAAGGTGGTGGTTAGATACACACTGACCACGCCCAGGGCTCTGGGCTATTTATTCAACATAGGCGCGCTGCCGCGCTCACGTAAGGGGGAAACCAAGACCCTGCACGTCCCAGGGGGGGAACACACAGGAATAGGTGGGAGGGGGCGTGGGCTGCAGTGGTACGCCCCACTGGCAGCAACACTACAGGGGCATTTCGTGGGATGATGCCGAGGGAAATTGAATTATTTATTTAATTTTTCTCTGCATCGTAGCTCGAAACACTTCTCCCCCCCCCCCAGCAACCCCGCAACCCCGCAACCCCGCCCCACCGCACCACAACTGCTACCCTCACAGACAACGGGTGATCATTTTAACTTGGCCTATTTTAGGGCAAACATACTCCTACTATCAGGAGTGTCCACAGGAGTCTGTCTTCTCTTTTTCTCATGGGCTCCATGTATTTATTTATTATTTTAAAATAAAATAAAATAAATAAATACGTTCTTTGACGATATGGCGCTCATCGGCGTAAATAGATGCGGAGTTGAGAATAGGGAGGGGGCAGTACCGTCACCTCATTGTAGGGGCTTTGAAGAATTGTTGCATTACCGAGCGAATAAGTGTAATAACAGCCCAGTCATTTGTCTGGTACAACGTGTGTAGAATAAATATTTATTAAAAATCATTCATTTATGCGCGAAAGTGCTTTTTTGAAAATGAGCAATCTAGCATTAAATGGCAGCTGCTGTGCCCTGCAAAATAATGGAAAAAAGATAAAATCCGGTCCGGCCGTGGGGAAGCATTATTGGGGCAGCTGGAGGAAGTCTTCATGGGCTAGTGAGCGAGGAAGCAATAGAGCAGCTACAAGTGGAAACAAAGTTTACATTGCAGATTTTACCCAGCGATGCCTACACAGCGTGGTCGTTACAACGACCGCGTTGTCACAACGCACTACCTTTACAATGCAAGTCATCACAACGACTTGCACTAGATGGCGCTCTAGGATGGGAAACATCATTTACCACGAAGCAAATAACACGCATAACGTTTACCACGCGTCACTCACCACGCAAAGGTCTTTCCCACGCGTAAACCTTCAACGACCGTCTTTACCACGCGAGTGGTATTCCTTCCTGTCGTCGTTCCGCAAGTACGATCTGCGTTGGCTTTCGGGGGCTGGGGGGAGGGGGGATTAAGGGGCTGGGGGGCTGGGGGGGGACTGGGGGGAGGCTAGGGGGGGTTGGGGGGGTCTCCCCCCCAAAAAAAAAACCAAGCGGATATTAATAAATAATAAAGAAGAAGAAAATTTCAAAAACGTAAAAAAAAACGCTCTACAATGCCTCAAAACGCTGAAGTAAAAGAGCACGTCATAATAGAAGTCCGTTATCAGTTTTGATAGACGTGTTTTGACGCTTGTTTCCGTGGTCGGTGGAAGAAAGGGCTGATGGTGAAAGACGTACAGGGGTAAGATATGAATCAAAACTTTGTAAATTAGGGTATTAATTAAGCGCATTATGAAAAAAATAAAAATATAATGTAAGGGAATCTGTTTATTATTGTTTAAAACATCGATCTTTTCCTTCGTACTGCATGTAGCCTATCAGTATCATTATGTAAATGGGACGTCAGATGTTTCGTAACGTTATGATTGCGGAGTAAAAACATGCGTTGTCAAATGCTGCGTGCAAAAGACACATGCGAAGTAAAATTCGCGTGGTAAAGGCATGCGTGGAACTTGAAATCGTTGAATAATCATATATTCCTCTAGGATAAGGAATATTATGATTTACTATTCCAACACTTTCCCTAGTGTTGCACACACTGCAGTTGGAATAGTAAATCATACTATTCCTAAGTCCAGCGCGCCATCTTGCTTGTGTTGTAAAGGTAGTGCATTGTGACAATGCGGTCGTTGTAACAACCGCCTTGTGTTTGCATCGCGGAGTAAAATCCGCGATGTAAAGAGATATTTTTCTTCAAGTAGGGGAGAGAGTAAAATAAAAATGAAAAACGAGCTGGGGTGAGGGAAACATTTGATAAGATGGGTCCAGGGAGAGGAGAGAACTACATGGAGGATGTACAGGTAGGCTTGTTTTTGAGAGTCTAAACAGCACCCAAGGAAGAGAGAGAAAAAACACATGCACTCTCATGGAGTGCTGAAAGAAAATTAAAAAAAAGGAGTTCCCTTGATGTGAGCAGTGGAAGAATATGTCATCTAATCAAATTGTGCAGGAAAAAACAAAAAACATGAAAGGAAAGCCATTGAATAAGAAGCAAGCAAATGAGAACAACAGAAAAGTAAAAGGGTGGTGCACAATTGCCTGGCACAAAGACCCAATATATTTTACAGGGCCAGACTGGCCGTAGCGGGTACCAGGCATTTCCCGGTGGGCCGCCAGGGTGGGGGCTGGTTTTGGCCCCCTGGGGGGCCATTTTTGTTACCAGAGGCCAGCAATATTGGCCCGCTGTAACAAAATTGTCCGAAACCAGCCCTAGTAAACAGCTCAGTGCATCACCCCACTCCCCCCCCCCCCCCACCAGGGGGGGGGCTGGTTGTGCAGTTTACCAGGGCAGGTTTCGGTTTCCAGTCCGGCCCTGAAGTTTTGGTGTATTCCACAACAGATCTTTTGGCAAAAGATACCTACAGTTGTCTAGTTCAGCCCTAAAAACATGTCAAGTAAAGCCGTGCCAAGTTACTGCGCTCTTAATTGATCAGCACTGTCACAGGCTGGGATCTGTAGATTTTGATAGAAATGATATGACGGTAATTTTATTGCACGTCTCAGTGTTTCTGAAAGAAACTTCCCAGCTTTGACTGAGACCCGTGGTGCTGGCTAATTAAATGTGAGGCCTGAATGAGGAGGAATCTGTAGAGGGTCGCCTCTACATAAAAGAACCACTCTGGAGACTGCGTGGTGGTTATTTTCTTCTTTATTAGACTGAGTGCTGGGGAGAACGTCCGACGGGCTCGGGAGTCGCTTCAAGACAAAATGGCCACACTTCCGGTTCCGCTTGTGGCGCCCGCCCCGAACAACTAGAACGTCACCACATATCTCCCCCCTTGAGTGCCCTCAAACAAAACACTGTAGCACACTCTAAATCTTAGTCCAGGGGCATGAGTGTTGTGCAATAGGTATAAGGAACAGTCTTACTTGATCTCCATGCTGAACCCTTCGAACTTCTTGGGGGTGTTGACCGTTCTGCCAGACCTGGTTCTCAACGGAGCCTTTCCGGTGGTCTCGATTCGTGTCTTTACCGGGCTTACCGCCTCATTGCCCGGAGTTGATCTTGGTTCACGATTAAGTCTGTCATCTTCTGGAACTCCAGGCGTGGGGAACTCGGTTCTGCCAATTTCTTTTGGGTAGTTCTGGTCATCTTCGCCTTCCCAACGCGCATGATCTCCTGGCCTGTCCATCTCCTCCGTCGTTTCGGAGCTCTGTTCTTCTCCGTGCATTCCACTTAGTGGACGTGTCTATTCTGGTACCTCCCATTTTAGGATTTTGCTGCATCTCGCCATCCTGTCTTGAGACCATACATTTCCGTCGCTGACCAACGCTGATCTTGCATATGGCTCTACCACCCGCAGTAGTGGGGTGAACTTGCTGTCCCCTTTTCTTTTCATTACAGCAGTCTTCACTCTCACCCATTCACCCTTTTCCAGGGCGACATCTTGGACATTCCTTCTTGTGTTGTAATGTTCAGTGTACACGGCTTGTGCCCTTTCGATGTTGCCCCGCAGACTGCAGGAGACCATTTGCTCTGGACAATTAGATGCTTCCATGCCAGATTGTCCTTCGTGAACGGTTCTCGCCCTCGCAGTATGTGGAAGGGGCTGTACCCTGTGCTGGCTGATGTGATGCGGTACGACCACAACATTTTCGGGAGTTCTCTTTCCCAGTCTTGTCCTGCACTAATTGGGCCTGTACCGATCCCATTATTACTCTATTGAATCGTTCTACCTGTCAGTTCCCCGCAGGGTGGTAAATGGGGGTATGTTTGACTTCGATTCCGTTTCGCGCCAAGAAAGCGTCCCATTTTGCTGATACCAATTGTGGTCCGTTGTCACAAGTAATTACCTTGGGGATTCCTTCCTTCAGGAAAGTAGCGGTCAAGAAAGAAAGTACTGTTTTCGTGTCCACCATTTCTTGCACTTCCACTTCCGGCCATTTTGAGTATCTATCCACCAAAACTATGGTATATTTAGGCACTCCATTGGTGTTGAGGATGGGTCCTAAAATGTCCACGGATAGCATTTCCCACAGGCTGGAGGGTACAGTGAATTTTCCTAGGGGTGGCCTCAACAGGACCTGTGTTTTGTCCGCTCTACTGCACATCTCGCACGACCATACATGCCTTTCGACTTGACTTTCCATGGCGGGCCACCAGTAAGCTTGATTTGCTCAGGCTTTAGTTTTCATAATACCGAGGTGTCCTTCGTGGATGATAGCCAGGAGGTGTTCCACTAACGTCTGAGGGGGAACTACTTTGTCCCCTCTCAGTAGGAAGATTGGGTTGTCTCCTATCGATAGTTCCTCTCGCACCTCCCAGAAATTCTTCAATTGGCTGTCGAGATGTTTCTTTTCTGGCCATCCGTGCATCACGTAGCCTTTCACCGCTTCTAAAGCCTCATCATGGGTGTACGCTTCTTCCCATTCCTTTTCGCTGATTACCCCTTTATGGTCCTGGGTTACTGCTACTATGTAGTTTTCCCATCCAGTAGGCTCTTGGTCTTCTGCCCTTTCCATAGCCTCCGCCCTGCTTAGGAAGTCAGCCACTCTGTTCTTGTTACCCGGGATGTATTGTACTTCATATACAAAGTCCAGTAACCTCAAGGTCACCTTGGCTATGCGGGGCGTCGCATGTGCATGTCCGTATGAAGTGAGGACCTTCACCAGGGGTTTGTGGTCTGTGCGAAGTAGGAAACTGGAGCCCCATAAGAACTGTTGGAACCGCTCCATGGCCCACACTGCTGCCAGCATCTCCTTTTTGATCACGCTAAATTTTTCTTCGTTCGGTGCTAGCGACCTCGAGGCAAAGCTGACAGTAGAGATTTCTCCCTCTCGTGACCTCTGCATCTACACAGCTCCTAAACCTTTGTCGCTCGCATCCGTCGTAAGTATGGACAGAGTTGCTTGGTCAAATCCTTTGAGGGGTACTGCGTTGCATTTCTCCTGCTTCAGGGCGTCGAACTCTGTTTGTTCCTCTCCTGACCATTTGAACGCGCTCTTCTCCTTCAGTAACTGCCTCAGGTGATGGGTTTTGGAGGCAAAATGCAGAATGAATTTGCTATAAAATTCAGCCATTCCTAGAAACGAGCGAATGTCCTCCTTCCTCGTTGGTGTGGGTGCATCTTGGATGGCTGTCACGTTTGCCTTTTTCGGTTCTATTCCCTTCTCACTGACTTCCTGACCCAGGTATGTCACTGACTTCACTCCAAATTTGCATTTCGCCCATTCCGCCGTGAGTCCATTCTTCTCCAGTATGGATAACACTGTTTGTAGTTTCATGTCATGGTCCTTTTTCGACTTTCCCATTAGGAGTATGTCGTCTTGGAAGTATTGCACTTCCTCCTCCTTGTGGAATAGCTTATGCATTAGTTTTTGGAAAACTTCTGCAGCTGACGCTAGTCCAAACGGCATCCTTAGGAACTTGTAACACCCAAACGGGGTTATGAAGGAAGTTAGGTGACTGCAGGACGGGTGTAATGCGATCTGGTGGTACGCGGAAGAGAGGTCAACTGTCGAGAACCATTTTATTCCCTTTGTCTTTGACAGCATTTCGTTGATCCTTGGTAGAGGGAACTTGTCAACTAATATGTTCTTGTTCAATTCCATGAGGTCCACGCACAGGTGCACTTTCCCATTGGGCTTCTGTGCCACAACCAGGGGTGCAAGCCAATCCGCAGTCTCAATGGCCTCTATGATGCCGCTCTTTTCCAAATGCCTCAATTCCTCCTGTACTGCTTCTCTGCTTCGGAACGGTATGTTGCGGACCATGTGGCTCACTGGATGTGCACCTTTTTTCAGACGTATTTTGTGCGTGAACTTGGTCATCCGGCCAATTGTTCCTTTGAAGACCTCTGGGTATTCTCTTCTCCACGTCTCCTTTTCGTATCCCCTGTCGGTGTCTGTCATTAACACTTTGTCGACCCCTCCTAGGTTGAGCTGAATGCCCAGGGCTCCTTGGTCTATCCAACCTAACACTGACGGCCCTTTTTCGGCCACACACAGCTTGCCATCCGCCTTGCGTCCTTTGAATTCAAAGGTGAGGGGGCAGTACCCTACCTTGGGGATAGGTCTGGGGACATTAGGTGTGCTGTTGTCTCTTTCAGAAAGTTCTTCTCCCACACCGATTGTTGCACTATCGAGTCAGGGGAGCCCGAGTCTGCCACGATGTTGATCTCTACTCCTTCAATTTTCATTCTCAGCACCGGTTTCTTGGAATTGGTGCAGTTTATCCCTAGGACTTGGTCGCTTATGGACAAAACTTCCTCTTCTTCTTCTTCATCTCCTTGGGTTTCTCCTTCCTCTTCCCCTTCCTTCGTTACATATTTCACTTCAGTTTTCCTGGGCCGGTGTCGGCACACTTTTTCATAGTGACCCATGACGCCACAATACGAGCAACTGGCCCTGAATGCTGGGCAGACTTTGTCGTTGCCAACATGTGTCGAGCTTCCACACCGGTAGCAATTCTCCTTGCTGTCCCACCTGGGCCTTTGCATTCCTTTGCATTGCTTTCTGCGGGTGTCTTTTCTGGGGCTGCGTCTTGACTGGTCCTCTTTGTTGGTTCTTCCTCGGCCTGTTCTCTTCCGTCACTTTGCATACCGTCGTCTTGCTGATCGTGTCCTTCCTGGCTGCTTCTGCGCATCTCTTCGACAGTTCCGCTTTTTTCACCAATGCCACTACTTCTTTGAGTGGGGCATCTCCATTCACCCACAGCTTCTCTTGGACGGCTGCCTTGGATGTGTGCATTATTATTTGGTCTCTTATCAGTTTGTCGTGCAGCGTTCCAAATTTGCAGGTCACCGCTAGTTTTTGTAGGGCAGCTACGTATTCGTCGACCAATTCCCCTCCTTCTTGCTTCCTCTGGAAGAAATTGCATCTATCTATGGCTATACATACCACAGGTCGGTAGTGCGAGTCTAGATCCTCAATCGCGTGTTGGAATTCATCTGTGTCTGTGCCGCTTCGCTCTCTTCTTCTAGGGCTGATAGATAATTCAGAAAGTACCTCTTCCAGTCTTCCCATGGCATAGCTGGCTCCCCTCTCTTGGGTAGGAACGGGACCAAGTTGGATGATTGCGCACTCATCTTTCCCGCGTTGCGTGGGACTTGATTTTGCGGCACGCTTGCGCTTGGCGGGCTTCCTGGCGATTGTCTCTCTTCCCGTCCGCCTTCTTGTGTGGGCGCTGTGTATCCTTCCTCACTGCTGGACTTGCTTGAGGGTTCAGGGCTGCGTCTGGGGACACGCGTGCTGGGCCTTGGCTTTCTCTTTGTGTCAATGGGGTAGGTCGGAGGCAGGGTCTGTGTGTGTTAGTTCTCTCCTAGCAGCAGCTACCCTCTGATGTCCTCCTCTATGGTGTCTGTGAAGACTGGGTGCACCCCCACTCTTTTGCCTTCTTCTTCCTTTGCCTGCTGTGGCCGCCTGTTCCCTTACTTCCTTGTCTCTCCTGTGCCTCTTCCAGCTCTGTGCTGGCTGACTTGGGGGGGGGGCGTGCACTCACCGGCTGTGCCACGAGTGGAGGTCGTGTGATGGCTTGTGCTTGCCTGCCCGTGCTCTGCCTCTCTCCTCTGGGCCCTTTCTCTGTGACTCTCCTGTCCCTCTGCCGCGCTCAGTCTTATACCCTCCGGTGCACTATCCACTTTTTGCTTGTTATTTTTTCATTAAGGCATCCCGTGCCTCGTCGCAATTTGTAGAGGGTCGCCTCTACATAAAAGAACCACTCTGGAGACTGCGTGGTGGTTATTTTCTTCCTTATTAGACAGAACGCCGGGGAGAGCGTCCGACGGGCTCGGGAGTCGCGGCAAGACAAAATGGCCGCACTTCCAGTTCCGCCTGCGGCGCCCGCCCCGAACAACTAGAACGTCACCACAGAATCCTGTGTGTGACACCCACGCCTATGGGGACCGGACTGTATGGCCAGTTCTCGTTCATTTCTCAAAGGGTGAACAGAAGGTTAGCAAACTCATATGCTGCATTGCAATCAAGGCCGTGCTCTCCAGCAATGACGGGTGCAAAATAAAACCTGTGGGCTGACCCCCCAATCTGTCACTACCACAAAACACAATCGGCACTAATCACAAAGGTATCGATATACATGAGTAAATATATACATGGAACTTTACTATTGCACTTTGTAGCGCATTCAACTTTTGGCTAATCACCATTAATGAGCATAAATGTACTGCAAAGTGTAGCTTTACTTGTTTACACACCTGAATTTAAGAGGTGGAGCCTAATTCATGAATGTAAAGTTACTATGTGTAATGTTTACACATAAGCACACTAGGATGTTGAACTTCTGATAGTAAAGTGTCGAGGAAAGTTTAAAAGTTTATTACATTTTAAAAAACTATGGGGCATATTATCAAGCAGGAAACTGCTGCTAAAGCGCCGATAATGGGCTTGATAATATGCCCTTGAGAATTCCAATAGAAGCCCATGTTCTGGTGTTAACATAGGCTTCTATTGGAATTCTCTACGGCATATTATCAATCCCATTATTGCTCTTTTAGCGGCAGTTTCCTGCTGCTAAAGCGGCGATAATCTTAACGCCGTTCCTTGATAATATGCCCCTATGAATCTAATTTAATTTAAAATATTTATTTTAAATGTAAAGCAAAAAAATCTACTGCATTATTAACTTAATTTAGAATTAAATTTTTAAATATTTTGAATATATTAAACTACATGAAAATTATTTTCCTTAAGATTTAAATAAAAAAATCCTACTTAAAAATATTATGTACAGAATTAATTTATTTTATGAAAAATAGAAATACATTAATGTTTAAATACATATTTTATAACAAGCTAATAATAATTGCTTTATATATTTTTTTCTTAAATGTATTAAGCTTTTATTTTAAGTTCTGCTCTGGAGTACATTTACAACTGTTTTGGGTCTTTGTTTGGCTGTAGTAACTATAGAGGTGCAGTTTGTGTATAGGAACACCTAAAGGAACTTCTGGCGTAACTCTGTTGGCATGGGGGTGTGGCCAAGATGGCCACCAGGACGGATGCTCCATAGCTAGCTCCATAAAGGCCCAACCAAATCCTGCAGAAATATGAACCTCCCACAGCTCTTTGCACTACAGAGGGCTGTTATCTCATACCCGGAAAACCCGGCGGGGTCAGGGACTGACCCAGGGCAGCTTGGACACAGTGGTCGCTAACCGCGAAAAGAGACTGTGCATATTGTATCGTGAATGCTGTTTCAGCAGTGGCCTGAACAGCTCACCACATCCCATGGAGGAGGGCCCCTGTGATGAGGCCAAGAGAGAAGGCTGCATATTCGAAGATGAGATGGGGGTCAGATGAATAGAACTCCTGATCTCTCCCCTTCGACCTCCATAACAACTGAAACCATGCAGAATCACAAAATACACTCAGGGAATGCACCCACATGACTCCCCGGGCACTGGTGCGCACTGTGGAAGTAGAGCAGGTGCTGTTGGTAAACTGCGGGAAGTACCCGCATTAGGCCCTGGACGCGATCTAGGCAGATGAGTGTGGGCGGACACACTTGCCCCGGGGGCGGTTCGGAGACCGAGTGATGCGGCCCATGGAACCTAGGGGTCAGCAATAAAATTACTCTAGTGAAAATCTGATGCCAACATAGTAAGGAGCGTCTTTCCTGCTCACCTTGATACTCCCTCCTCCTCCCTCACACCTACTGAATAAGGGTATCGGCAATAGCTGAAGGGGGATAAGCCAGAGGCTCTCAAGTGGTAGCGGAATGCCCAAGAGACAGTCAATAGGTTCCAAAGCTCTAAAGAAGCCTGACGCACAATTTGACTGAGAAGCCTTCAAACCCAACCCCTCTTCTACTCAGGCTCTCAAGCTGAAAGGGCAGGAGGAGGCAACCAGAATGGATAAATTAATTAAACAAAGTTTCCCTGCAGACGACGACGTCAGCTAAGTGTAACCACGCAACGGGCCAACTTGTGAAGAGGGCATCACCCTAAACAGCACGTTCCCCAAGCAACACTGAGCACATGGTATGGATAATGCGCCCAAACTGACAGGGCTGCCGGACATCTGTTGTCTGACTCACTCACTTCCCTCCTCCTACCGCACCACAAAGGTCTGAGAAGTGAACTGATAGCAGCAGCTACAGATAAGCAACACAGAATGGTGAAACCAAAACCAGACAAGTTTCTGAGCCAAAAGGCGGTACACAGGGAACAACTCACCTTAATGACAACAATAAAACATTAGCGACCACACTATCAAACCAGTCATGCAAATTTGGGGAAATACTCATAGCCATAATTGACATTAAGTCTACACTGGAAACAAAACTCAACTTGATTTGCATTTAAATCGGTATTCTCAAGGGAAGCCCTTAAGAAGCTAAAAGAATGGATGGAAGAGTATGAATCCACTCATGAAACACTACCGTGAAGGAATCAGATCAACATATTTGAGTACTACAATCAGGGGTGGCTCATCTGCGGGAGCACCTTGAAGATCTCGAAGGGTGATCCTGGCAGAACAATGTGCACATATTGGGGCTACCACAATGGGCGGAAAGCCACAACATGGAGCTCTTTTTAGAAGACGGTTCATGTAAACAATACTGCAAGGTAAACAAGCTACCTTCTTCTAGGTGGAGAGAGCATAAAGTGTCCCAGGTGGACCTCCCAGCCCAGGCGCAGCACCACTATGGTGGCACCCCTATTAAAATATAGGGATAGAGACCATATTCTCCAAGTCTCGAGAGCAAAAGGCCTGTGGATTGTTGAAAATGCTAATATGCAAATCGACCCTGATTACACACTGTACGTCCAGAAATGCAGTTCTTCTTTTATTTTGATGAAGAGGGTATTGCGGGGGCACAAAATAAAATTTGTACTGCAGTTCCCAGCCACTTTATGAATCCGACATGACTGCATAACACAATTTTGAAAGACTCCAGAGGCAGCCTGGGATTGGTTAGAACAGAAAGATCTGGCACCATTACAAGAAGATAAATTGACCTTGACGCATGCATGGCAAACCCAACAGAAGTAGAGGAAATGTGCAGAGCACCAATCTAAAGGCCCCACCAAAGAATAGGCAGCAAAGGAAAGGGTTAAAGTGGTACAAAATGTGAAAAACATGTACCGTCTTCCTCTCCTACGGCCTCTGGCTCAGAGTTAGAGACACATCAGGAGGAAATACTGACTCTTTCTGACACCCACAAAGCTGCAGCAGTAGGCAATGGCCCGGCAGCCACATCACAAACAGTAGATGACTTGATGTGAAATCCCACCACAAGGATGGAGTGGACACGGGTGGCCGGGCGAGACATGATTACTTTTAACATAATCATATTGTCGCTTTGGAATGAGCATGGGGAGGCGTTGATTATTTTAAGGGCCCAGATTGACTGCCTAGCAGCTACCCACCCCCAAATTTCTATGTAGACTATTATTTTCTAAAGTATAGAATTGTGCTGTTAAAAATGCATTTAAGTGTGAATGGCCAGTCACCCGTTGGCGGACTGGCTAGGGTGTGGGAGTTGAGTATTATAATTGTTACATTTTTGTTTGTTTAGTACGGGACCAATGTATACTCCCTAAATTCAGGGACCGAGGACCTGCCTAGAAAATATCTGGAAGGATATGATGGATGGGTGGATGTTGAATTGCCACACATGGGAAAAATGCAGTTTAGCCACTATGGAATGCATCCACAGCTACATGGTTCTACCTCAGCAATAACAATATTAACATGGAATATCCATTGCCCGGCAGGTTACACCGTAGGCTATCGAGTTTATCTATATCTCAGAAGGCGGAAAGTCAACATAGTTCTGCTGCAAGAGATGCATCTCACTACATAAACACTTGAGGGAATACATAAACACAAAAGGGGTAAATTGACAGGCAACACTTAGTCTAGTTATGCAAGGGGGACACTGATTTGGGTGGCATAGGGGACACTGTTGGAGGTCACACGTACTCGTATTGATCCACAGGATAGACATGTGGTTTTAGAGGGACGACAGCCAATAACACAAACATCGAGCTATGCCCCTCATACACATCAGGCATCCTTCTTACATTCATTATCCCCTATGTTACTGCAGGATACGTTGGCCCCTGCTTTCCGGGGAGGAGACTTCAACTACAAACAGAACTTGGACATGGACCGTTCCTGTCCCCCGAACCCTGAGTCACGATTCATTGCATTAGCTCATAGTCTACAAGCTTGGATCTTGCGGATACAAAGCAATTGTAGGGGTCTGCATCCAGAGGGCAGGCAATACTCACACTATTGGAGTCTACATGACCTACATACCAGATGAGACTTAATATACAGTTCACACAAAGCCCTTCCAAAGGTCTCTCAGGTGGAGTATCTCGGATGCACATCATCAGACCATAGCCCTATACAGCTGTGGATGACTTGGGACAGAATAAGGCTTGCAATACCGGTGTGGCGACTACCTGTAGCCGCACTCATAGATACAACATTGCACTCAACTATATCCGAGACTATATCTTCCTACTTTCAGGAAAACGAGGGCTCCGCCTCAGAACCAGGTATTGAATGGGATACATTCAAGGTAGTACTAAGGAAAAACATGGTTGAATCGGTTTATGGGACCCAAATGGTCCTTCAGAAGGAAATAAATCAATCAGATGCAGAAATACGCCACCTAGAACAAAGGACTCCTGACTTGAACTTACGGGTGAGGCGGTTAACGGAGGCAAGATTAGCCCATAAAGAGGGACTAGGCTGCTTGGGAACAATTGTCTAAAGGGAATTCATGGCCAAGCGACATGCAGAAGGTGACAAAGAAGGCAAAGTATTGACATAGTTACTGCGCTCTGATGCGACAAGAAAAGCAATTCAGGCTATCAGAGATGGAACGGGATATGTAGTCAACACGCAGAATGAAATAAACGCATCCTTTCTCTCCTATTACGCGGCCTTGTACAGTGCCCTGCAGCACATAGATACCATAGACCTGCAATAGTTCCTAGAGGACATTGTACTCCCACAGATGAATATATGACGTTACAACGAAAACAATTACAACACATGATTTTACAATGTGGTTTGTACATCACAACTACCATTACATTGCATGATTTTACAACGCATGCCATTACAACACAATTTTAAGAACTACCATTACAACGCATTCCACTACAATGCATACCATTACAATGCATTCCATTACAACATATAATATTTTTAGGGCAACAGTAGGGTAAGTGTTGGATAGTGTAGGGGTAAAAATTACTATTCCCACTCCAGTGAGTGCAATAGTAGGGTCAGTGTTGGACAGTGTACAGGTACATAGGTTGTTTATGCTAATGAATTGGGTGAAAATAAATGAGGTGCGAGGCTCGGTGGCATCACTAGATATAGAGAAAGCATTTGATACCCTGGGGTGGCGATACCTGCAAGAAGTGCTATCATGATGTGAAATAGGGCGACACTTCCTGTAATGGGTGTTCTTGTCATACAACTCCCCAATTGCAAGAGTTCATACGGTCACAGTAGATTCTGTCCCATTAAATACAGAGCGGGGCACTCGCCGGGGTTGTCCTTTATCGCCGAATATATTCGCTCTTACAATGGAACCCCTGGCATGTGCACTCCGTAGGTACGCACACGACCGGGTACTAAAGGTGCACAATGGGTGGCACATAGTGTAACTATACGCTGACGATGCACAAATATATTTATGGGAAAATGCAATGAACCTACCAGAGCTGATGAGATTATTGGAACAATTTGGTACAGTCTCAGGCCTAAAGGTTGACAGGGAAATGTCACTCTTTTTCCCACTGACTTACTTGAATCCTAACAGCGAAGGGCACTCCCATTCACTCCATTGCCTTAGAACTGCGATACGTTCAAATACTTAGACTTTCAAGTATACCACTCTACGCAGACCTAATGGACGGAAATTTGGGCAAAGTACTGACCAATGCAAAATCCTCCCTACAGTGTTGGACAGGACTAGTGTTATCCCCTATGGGTCGCATCGCCATATCCAAAATGCTTTTGATGCTGAGACTGCCATATTTCTTCTCAGCCCTCCTGGTATAACTACCTCGGAAATTCTTTCAAGACTTGAGGTCACTACTGACAGCACTAATATGGGGCAAGGGCAGGAACTAAACTGTACGCACTACTATCTGAGGTTGGCCTGGGAGCCCCAAACTATTAAAATTGTTATGCAGCTTCCCAATTACAGTGGCCAATGCGATGGATCCCAGGTAAAACATATCAGAATTGGGGCACTGGGCAAACGCAGCTCACTCAAATATGGTTCTAGAATTGCTCCTCAGTACTGAGACCATGACAGGGAAAAGGCCAGGTAACCTGCTGATGACTATGGCCAAGCTTTGCTGGCACCAATATGTACATAAGATGTATCCTCCACTCCCATATGCAATGGCTTTACCACTCTGGTTGGCCCCGGGTTACACTGGGCACGGTCATAGACCACAAATGATAGAATGGACAAACGCAGGGCTTGCAACTTGGGGGGACATGTTCATTGACTCTATACTTATTACATTTGACACATTAGTAGATGAGTATGAGCTACCCCAGGCTCCTTCCTACTGTATGCTACATTTAAAACACGGCAATGAGTGATATGGAAAAAACACATGCAGAAACAAAAGGATCTAACCTCCTCCAAACGCTTCTCACACACGGCACAGCTTGGTGGGCAATCACATTGATCTACACCTCTTTACGCCAAGACAGGACACCTAAGTTGACGACTTTACAGACATACTAGGACGAGGAACTATTACTAACACTGACTGACAAATAATGGACACAATGCCTGACGAACCTTAAGACCATGTCAAATAACTCAACTATACCCAATTCAATTATTTACACCACATCTATCTTAGACCTCACAGAATAGCTGGGATGTATTCAGGCTCCTCGGATACATGTTCTCGGTGTGACACCCCCACGGCTACATTCGTACACATGGTATGGTCATGCCCGAGAATAGTTGCATACTGGGAAGAAGTGGCAGACACTCTGACTGAGGCCACAGAAACAGCAGTACAGGCACTCAGACAACATTTCCTGTTGGGGATCACTAGGCGTTCAACCAAACACAAAGCACTGGACAAACTTGTGCACCATAGCTCTGCTCCTCACAACTTATTGGTTCTGCAGCAAAAGTTTCCAACAGGAGAAAGATTCTATGTATTAGATGCTAACTTTTCAAAGCAGTCTTGAGTTATTAAAGTGAATCGTGTTTTCATGATAATTTATACGAAACATAGAAGAGTGAGTGCACAGGTACTAACCTCTGTACGTGTGCTTGTTTTGATGTAGAAGATGGGCTATCTGTAAAGTTTTCTTCACAGTATGTATGCAGGTAGTATGATCTTTAGTACCTTTAGGTCTTGATTATTCTTAGTGTTTGGTGTCTTTTTTGACAACTGTTGCATAGAATTTACACTCTTCTGAGTAGATTCTTTTCAATACTCTGTGGTGCACTTCTCATGAGAACTTCATTGTTTGCAAACAGTGTGCTAAGAGTGTACTCTCTCCATAGAGTAAAAACTGTTTACAGTACTGAGTTCTCTACTGATATTGACTGCATTTCTTAATGTAACTTTGCTGTGTGTCAGCTGTTTGATACAGATAAAATCCGTCCATAGTAGGGTATTTGTTTTCGAATTGGCATTCAGTATTTTGGCTTTCTCTGAACAGTTGTATACAGATTCAACACCGTACTGAATGAGGGCTTCCCATATATCTGTGGTTGATGGTTAATGTGAACTGTGGTAGCTGTAAAGGGTATGGTATAGGGTCATCGTTACATAGAATGCATGCTTTCTACAGCTAAGGGAGTTGCATCTGTGATGGTAGCAATGATGGCTGATCTTCTCCTTAACTATTTTGTACTTACTGTCAGGTCTCTAAAACAAAATTAATTTATAGACCAATATGCGGTAATGTGAAGTTTGGATTATGTCATCAGTGATGTCATTTGAAATGTTATCAATAATGTCATCAGTGATGTCACTGACTATGTAATGAGTAATGTAATATATGAAGTCATAAGCAGTGCATTGCCTGGGCATACGTTATAGTTAGTGCAGGTAGCTATAACTGCTGAATTTTTATGAATCTGAGCCTAACTATAACGTCCCTGTAACCTTTGTTCTTTTTCAGTGACTTTCTAAGATTTTGTTAAAATCTATTTCCTAACTATAATGTCCTTGCAACCTTTGTATTTTTCAGTGAATTTCTAAAGTTTAAAAAGATTCTATTTTTTAACTTTAACGTCCTTGTAACCTTTGGTTTTATCGAATGAATTTCTAAGGTATTTTAAATTCTGTTTCCTGACTATAATGTCCCTGTAACCTGTGTTTTTTTTAAGTGAATTTCTAAGGTTTTTAAAATTCTGTTTCCTAACAATACCATTCCTGTAACCAAAGGGTTTTAAGTGAATTTCTAAGGTTTTTTAATTTTATTTCCTAACTGTAACGTGTAACATTTTAGACTGAGTGCATGAGTTTCTCAGTAGATGTGTGAGTGAGTATGTGTGTGTCTCAATGTGTGTAAGTGGGTGTGTGAATGTCTGAATGGGCCTGGGATTGCCTGCATAATTGTCTCGCTGGGTGTGTGAGTGTCTGAGTGGGTCTGTGAGTGGGTGTGAGTGTCTGAGTGGGTCTGTGAGTGGGTGTGAGTGTCTGAGTGGGTCTGTGAGTGGGTGTGAGTGTCTGAGTGGGTCTGTGAGTGGGTGTGAGTGTCTGAGTGGGTTGCGAATGCCTCCGTTTGTATGAGTCAGTCTGTGAGTGAGAGCATGAGTGTATAACTGGGTCTGTGAGTGGGTGAGTTAGTGTCTCACTGGGTGTGTGATGGGTTTGTGAGTGTCTGAGGGGGTCTATGAGTGGGTGTGTGAGTCTCTGAGTGGGTCTGTGAGTGTCTGAGTAGGTCTGTGAGTGAGTGTGAGAGTGTAATGAGAGGGTGTGTGAGTGCCTCAATGAGTGTGTCAATCTGTGAGAGACTGCATGAGTGTCTTAGTGGGTGTGGGTGGGTGTGTGAGCCTCTGGATAGGTCTGTAAGTTGAGGTGTGAGTCTTTGAGTAGATCAGTGAGTGGGTGAGAGAGAGTATGAGTGATTCTGTAAGTGGGTGCATGGGTTTATTACTGAGTCTGTGAATGGGGGTGAGAGTATCTTAGTTGTTCTGTGAGTGTATGGGTGCCTGAGTGGGTTCTGCTCATTCTCTTCTCATTTTCTACTCACTTCTGACCTTTGTTTTGCCTCTTTATGCTTGTTTCCCACATTTATCCTGCCTCTTTCTGCTCATTGATAACCTTTATTTTACCTCTTTCTGCTTGTTTCTGATCTCTATTTTGCCTCTTTCTGTTCATTGCTGGCCTTATGTTGCCTCCTTCTGCTCATTTCAGGCCTTTCTTTTAAATGTTTCACTTCTTCCTCCAGGGCAGCGGGGGAACCCTCAAGGCCCTTGTGGTCACAGTCATCTTCTGACTCCTGCGGGTGCCAGCATTCCTGAAATATCCCTGCTTACAGGAGCAATGTTTTGATCTGTATCCAAGCACTCATTTTTGCGAATTAGGAAACAGATACAAATTCCTCTTTCTGCAAGCTAGTTTTGTTTTACAGCTCCGGCTTGCCGAAAGTGGAGTCATGTTTGCTTTTGCTTGGTGGGAGCTTCAGACGAGTCACAAGATGGCTGGCAGCACTTTCTGGTTGAATTGTTGGCAGCCAATCACATTTCGGCACTGAGACTGTCGGATTCTCAGAGGATCCGCATCCCTATATATACAAGTTTGTATTTCCCTTAATATTTCCAAAATTACTGAACAGATGTATGCCAATTTACAAAAAGGTTGTTCTCTGGACCAACAGCTACCTTTCTGCCAAATTTGGTGTAATTCCGTTCAGCAGTTCGGGCTGTAGTCATGTCTAAAATCACTATAGAAATTAACGTTTTGGGATCCCCCCTTTTTCTCAGCCCCCACTTGACAGATCGGCATGAAACTTTCAAGACAGCAGCTAAAGTGAGCGTCTAATTAGTTTTGGAAATTGCATAAGGAATCATCAAGCATTGTGCAAGTTATTGGCAAAAAGAAAATACTCTTTCTATGGAAATTAGGTCCTAACTATAACTACCTTTATATATATTACCTACTGGCGGTTGCCAGTAGGTAGTTATAGTTAGGGTAGAGTTTCCATAGGAAAAGCATTTTTGACTTGGCTATAACTTTGGCATCGTTTGACCAATCTACATGAAATTTTACCTAAAAAGTGTCAAGGTTGGTTCTATTGTTATGGAACATTTGGGGGTGATTCGTGCAGTGGGGATCAAGAATTTTAGGAATTAAATAAGGTTACATTTGTAATTTTGATTCCCTTAGGAACCTTTAGCCACTTCTATCGCCCAAACTGCTGAATGGACATACACCAAATTTGACAGGAAGGTAGATGTCAGTTCAAGGAAGTGCATTTACCTATTTGGAGTAAATCCGTACAGTAGTCATTTAGAAATGTAAGATAATTTACAAAGGTTTCATGATAAATCGTGAATGCACGCGCCAACAAGAATACTCTGATTGGCTGGATGCAACCTGAACAGAAAGTTGTGGCTGCCATTCTATCTATTGATAACGGTTCCCGGGGCGGAATATGTCTGAAAAAGCTCATTTGTGGGGTCAGAGTAGAGGTACTCTGTCCCCATGCTTGAGAAAAGGAGACGTTAGTGACACAAGTTAGGGGTCCAACATTTTTATAATCGCGGTATTTGCGACAATGACGTGGCTCTCCCGTGTACCATTGTGGGGACATCACGACATCAACGTCATCGCGAATATTGGTGAAAATATAAAAAATATATCAGTGAATTATTAATTTACATTGTTATAGAGATATTGAGATTTGAATAAATGTTTTTATAGAGTTATTTATATATTGAGTTATATGCTGTGATAGCTAGAATTAATTATATACCTATAATGTTTGGAGGTGTTGGTGGCTATTGTACGTCTGCTTTTGTTTTCTGTCTTTGCAATGTGTCCCCAGGGATCGCGATTATCGATGTCATCACGGTCTCCTGACTCATGGCAAAAACAGAAAATAGGTTTCAGAGATGGTTGTTCTAGAAATACACTAGAAAAACATGAGTTTGAAGTGCACAGTGATAAACCCCTAGTGTGTAAAATACTGTATTATGTGCGCATATATGCTTTCACGTTATGGAAAGGTGCAATCGTTGCGGTTAACGACGTAATCACGACATCTCAAATAACAGCAAAAATGGAAAATATGTCTGAAAAATGGTTTTTAAAGAAGCTTAGTACAAAAATATGAGTTCAAACATGCTTTGAAAGAAGTATTTATATAGGAATATGTGTAGGGCAATTTTCAGAATAGATTTTTTTACATATTATTTTTGGATGTGTTGTGGTCATTGAATGTCTGCTTTTGTTTTCTGTTTTCGCGACCTATCCAGGGTGGATCGCGATTACCGGCATCATCACAACTTCCGCTGTCTTCGCGAAAGCGGAAAATAGTGTTTGAAGTCTATTTTTCTGGAAAATCACTACAACAATATGAGTTTGAAAAGTACACTAATAAAGCTCTATTGTTAAATATATTGTAGAATATCTCTATATATATATCTTTTATACTTTGTACAAACCGCAGGCTCTCCGTGACTACCGATGTCACCGCAATGACATTGGTAGAGATGAACATAAATGTTTCTTGTAAATGTGGATTTCTGCTAAATTGATTTCAGAAAGAAAAGTTACAACAATATCTTACCAAATATTTAAACTTAAACTTCATTAAAAAATGTCTTAAAGTGTATTTTTCAGTGTGTGAAATACATTTACTGATCATATATTCTCCACAGTAAATGCAACAATGTTTTGCTGACTCACTAAATTGTTAAAAATTAAGCCAGTTATTAATGTACTTAGATAAACTGATAAACACATACCAAATCAAAACATAAGTGGTATATAATATAAATATAATACACAATATCCAATTATACAAACAAAATACGAAAATCTTAGAGGTTCACTTTAAAAAAATGGATATTACAATTAGGAAATAGAATTTAAAAAAACCTTAGAAATTCACTGAAAAAAACAAAGGTTACAGAGAGGTTTTAGTTAGGAATTAGCATTTAAAAAAGCTTACAAATTCAGTGAAAGAAAAACAAAGATTACAGGGATGTTATAGTAAGGTAAAAATAATTTTAAAAACCTTAGAAATTCACTGAAAAAACAAAGGTTGCAGAGATGTTATAGTTAGGCTGATATTTCACTCCTACAAAACCAGAGAAATTCAGCAGTTATAGTTAGCAGAGCTAACTATAACTCGCGCCCCCGCAATGCACCGTTTATAACCTCATATATTACATCACTCATGACATGGTAGGTGACATGACTGATTACATCAGAGATAACATCTCAAATGATATCACTGATGACATCATCAACAGAATCTCTGACACACCCACTCACACCCCAATATAACCTTTCATTTTCCCACTCCAACTTCCACACTAGCATTCTTAAAACAATTGACACACCCATACCTGTACTTACACACCCATTCACTGATTGATAGGACTACACACACATCCGCTTAGTCACTGATGTATCCACTCATAAACCCATAGTCATTCACACACTGTCAGTCACCCACAGAGCTACTCACACACCTACTAATAATCACCCATAATGTCAAATCACATTGCCACTTACTCACCTATACAGTTATACACATACCCACTCACTTATTCATACAGATACTAACACATTCTCACCTATACAGTCACTGACATAAGCACACACTCACCTATACAGCCATTCATAACCAACTCACTAACCAATACAGCCATTAATATATCCACTCATACACCTATACAGCCACCCACACACTGGCAGTCACCTATAGAGCTACTCACACACCTAGACACTCGCCCTTAGACTCAATTACAGAGCCACTGCACTTACTCACCTATACAGTTATACACATACCCGCTCACTTATTCATACCGAGGCTAACTTATATTCACTCACCTATATAGCCAACAACACAAGCACACACTCACTCACCCATAAGCCACTCTCGCAATCACTCAATTACACATGGTCACTAGTATACTCCCAACACTCACCTATACAGCCTTGCACATATACAGTTACTCACCTATATATCACTGACACATCTGCCCAGCAGGAAGAGCTCCCACCGCTGCCCATACTGCCCCTTTCTTGTAGGCACCCCAACCCACTTCATGCCCTGGCCTGCGGAGCCCTGGGCACGAACCATACTACTCTCTGCCCCAAAGCTAATCATAATGCCTCACCCTACACACACACCAGCTTTCCTTACTGCCCCGCCTTGCACACACCCCAGATTTCCTTACTGCCCCACCCTTCACAAACCCCAGATTTCCTTACTGCCCCACCTGACACTCACCTCAGCTTTGCTTACTCCCCACCCTGCACAAACCCCAGATTTCCTTACTGCTCGGCCCTGCACACTGTGGAAAATGACAATGTATATGTACATAAGCGGCGTTCATTTGTGTTCACCCTCGCCACTGTTGAAGGTAAAGCGAAAGTCACGGCACAGTGGCCCCGTCATCTTGTCCCCTTTTAGGCCCCATCACGAACATAGATAGTAGCCATTTTGTGTGTCATGACCTCTCTGCCCACTGCCAATAGCCTGCATCTCTCTCTCTCTCTCTCTCTCTCCCCCCCCCCCCAGCCTCGCAAGTATTCCCCCCCGCGCCCCGACAGCCCCCGGTCTCTCCTGTTCGGGCCATAAACACACCGCTAAACACGACCTTGTCACCGCGCTGGACCCCTGCCCCCTCGCTCTTTCGTCCTACCCATAGAACAGGCCCTTTTGGTAACCTCTTCCTCCCTGCCCGATTGCCCGGCCTGATCCCAGGCCATCACCTAGTCCAACAGATGCAGTTTATTGCTCCCTACAGTAGGACCTCGCCTCACATCAGAGGAGCGGGGATTAATCAAGGCCTTCACACCCCTAGATCTGACCGACACCCCTGCATTCCTCCCAGGAACACCCTTCCTCTCTTCTGATGACCCCACCCCCCCCGCTACACCTGGCCTCTCGACCAAGTCCCATATCATAAAACTAGGCCTCGTGGATGTACCCCCTCCGGCCCCGCATAGCGAAACGTGATCTTATCGCCTGCACAACCTTAGATCTGACCACCCCCTCTTGCCCTCGTGTCCTGTTGGGACGTCCGGCTGCAGATTACAATCACATGTTACATTTGGGAGGGGAAAACAACATCAGAGCGACCGGTATGGGAATAGGCCTGAAGCTGGGATTCCAAACATGCCTTTCCTTACTTCAAAGTGTCTTTATTACAATAAGGAATGTTTGTACATCATAAACCTGTGTATAAAAGACGGAGCCGTAGAGAAACTTGTTAGAGCACCTCGAGAAGATACCCTGTTGTCTGATTTGACGTGTTCTGTTCCGTCGGAAATAAACTCCTGTTTCCTGCCTTCCAGTCTCCAGCGCCTGCCTCTTTATTTGGTAATCGTGAGTTGGGTGAGAAGCGGCTAACGCCGGGCAAACCTAGAAAAGGGGTAAAACGACCTGATCTGCCTGAACCCTTTTTCATCAATTGGCGTCCCAAACGTGGGGCCCATCAGCGACACGTGGATCCAGTGAGAGAGGTCCCAACGACAGAGTGAACAACTGCAACGATCGGGAAGAGCTCCTGCCCGATAGACCCTTGTCTGGCAGCCGATCATCCGAACTTCACTGGTTCCGAACAGACCTCTCTCGAGTGATCTACGGTCCTGACTGGGAACCATCAGGAGTGCCACAGCAATTACGGAGAATAGAGGACGATCGGGCGCTGGAAACGGAAGACGAGAAACTGTCCATACGGTCTGGGTAAGGTCGTATAAACACGACAAATTGCGAATTGATTGTTTGATTGTCCTTGGAAAATACTAGTATTACGCATTTGATTGTTTTGTCCTGAGAGATTCTCTGTCTACAAACGGGGAAGGACAGGAGTATTCTCGCTTTGCAGATAGTGAAGGATGGGTAGCGCAGGCTTTTGCCCCCGTTGTAACCCGTTGCGCCTGCTTCCCGCTCCATTTGATTGATTGTTATCAAAGCATTTATTGTTTTGCAATTGGTTCTCTTTGGATCATTCTCTATTTGCAAACAAGCACAGAGTCGCCATACTCTGTTTAGTCTTTGCAGATAGTGAAGGATAGGTAACGCAGGCCTTTGCCCCCGTTGTAATCCGTCGTGCCTATTTTTATCCCCCACTGATTGATTGTTTGACCGAACATTGATCGTTCGGAATTGGTTCTCGGAAAGGATCTTCTCTGCCTACAAACAGAGAGGAACAGGAAGATCTCTCTCTTTGCAGATAGTGAAGGGTAGGTAGCGCAGGCTTTTGCCCCCGTTGTAACCCGTCGCGCCTATTTTATTCCTCATTTGATTGATTGATTGTTTGTCCGAACTTGACTGTTTGGAATTGGTTCTCTCTTTGGGTATTCCCTATTTGCGAATACTGTAGAATAGAAATATTCTACCTAGTCTCCGCAAAGTAGTGAAGGATAGGTAGTGCTGACTTTTGTCCCCGTTGTAACCCATCATGCCTATCTCCTCCCCATTGCTCAGTAGTTGGTTCAGCCCGGACCATTTATTAGAGGTAGACCATCTGGCTCCACCGGAGGACACCCCTAATAAAAAGGACATATATAAAGAAAATGCGGATTAGCCGCTGTATCGTGCTAGCAAATAAAAGAACATAAAAATCGTTAGGAAAAAAAAAAGGAATCGAGTAAAATCAGTAGGCCACTGATGAGATCTCTTTTCAACCTCACTGAAATGGAAGCATTAGGAACAACCCCTCAGGAAATATGAAACTAGTGAGGAAAGCCGAACTCAACGCCATGATGACTGCGAGACAGCTCGGCTCCACCGACCACCCCGCCCAATTAACGACAAACCCTAGGCAAATATTAAAAATATACAACACTATAGCAAAGTAACAGGTTAAAACATTTTTATTTGAACAAAAATATTAAACAACTATTCACATGGCAAACGGCTGCAACAACAAACCCACAATGCATTTCGCCGTCTGCTTGACGCCGTTCCTGTCCCTCCTTCCCCAAAGTAGCAATGTTGGGCTACTTTGGGCTACTTTCTAGTAAGTTTTTGGGCGTCAGAAAGTCTACAAAAGCCGTCGGCGGCGGCCTGGGGTGGAGGACCATTACCCGAATAGTCCGGAGGCGACACCACGCGCCAAGGCCTGTCCCCAGGATGAACCAAGGGACCCGTTCCTGGGGCCGTGGCAAAGAGCGGCCGGCCGCCATCGGCCGGAGAAGGCATGGGCCAGACCCGAGAAGTACTTGTCTTCCCATTCTCTTCTTCTTTCAACGCCTTGCAGGCCACGGTGGGGGATGTCTTGCATATGCCTCCGACCCCCCCCCCTCTTCTTCATCGCCTGGTCCGGCCATAACAAATGTCAGCGAGACGCCGTGGGGTGCACTGGGAGGGAGAGGCGGCGCGGATGAGCCTCTCCCGCCTCCCCAGGTGGAGGCCCCTCAGCTGCACCCCCAACGCTCCACGCACCCGGCAAAGGGTTCGTCCACTCTTGCGGTGCAGCGACGCTCCACGCACCCGGCAAAGGGTTCGTCCACTCTTGCGGTGCAGCGACGCTCCACGCACCCGGCAAAGGGTTCGTCCACTCTTGCGGTATAGCGACGCTCCACTCACCCAGCAGGGTCTCGTCCACTGTGGCGGTGCTACGACACCTCGCACAGAAGGCTGGAGTCCGTCTGCTCATTTGACCCAGTGACTACCGGTAGCTGCAGAACTCCTAAAAATGGCGGTCGACTTTGCAGGAATGGGCTTGGCGTGAAAAGTTGGCCTGGTCGCCTGTCAACCAGAAAATGGGCCCCTGTCCAGATGCGTTCTCCTCAGCTTTGAAGATTCTACGAGAACTGCGGAGGGCCCTCGACCTCCGCGGGCCCCCGACCGCCCCCCGATGGGAAATGACTGCCATGATTGCCCGCAGAACGACCAAGACGTAGCCACGAGACATTGGCGCTCTCATGCTGACGCCAGCCTCAGTTTGAATGACCAAAAATCCTGCAGACTACTGATTTGATCAGTTCCGGTGGAACACCAGTATGACCCGGTAGGAAAGATTGTTGCCCCCTCCCTTTTCTATGATTAATGGTTCATGTCACCGGTCCCTTCTGTTGCCCCTTAGCGGAACTTCTGGACTGCCGAAAAAGATTCTGGTCCAACCCCGAGTTGGTGGAGACATTTTGACTATACTTGGACCCGCCTGACCCCACCCAAAATGGCGCCGGTACAAACGAAACTCGCAATTCCCCGTTGTGTTCCGGATGCTCAGACTTGATATCATGAGATATGTATGCAGTTTTTGAAGCACATGGCGGGAGGGGATGAGTATTGCTTGAACATTCAGACAATGAATTGATGTTAAGTTCTGATGCATCATTGATTACAGTATTATTAAAAGTTCGAATTTTTTTTTACACTGATGGTACTTGCCCACAATGAATTTTCGATATGATTTTATTGCACTTATCGTACCTTGATGAAATAAAACGACCACCGACTCAGTTATGTTTTCCTCAGATAAATATGCCCTCATGTACAGTTCCAGTCTGCTCCGTGGCTGGCCCACGTGGTTGTAGGCCTGCATTTGTACGTCAACATTTTTTAAAAATAAAGATTTTGTGAAAAACAAATATAGTCGTAGCTCTTGGATTGGTAAGTTCGAATACATAGCCATTGTTTCCGATCTACGTAAAATACAGGCGAAATAAAGCAAGTCGATTACTGAAAGGTTAAAAAGCAAAGTACCCAGAAATATTGAAAATATGAATGGTCCAAGTTTGTTGCGTGTGTTTTTTTAACTTTTGTGCAACATAAGGCCATCGATAAAGGTCCCGGTGTTCTGTTTTACCTTGTATGCCACATATCTCAGGGAAATTGTTTCAGATGCCCCTAAACCAGACCCGGTACCACTGTAGACCACCCCGCCTCCTCGAAGGAGAACACGAGTTCACCCCCACTTTACACTGACTGCCCTTTTGTTTCGACCCCCCCTACACAAGATCCGCAATACCACACGTGGGCGATCTATGCAATGTGCAGTCCATCAATGATTATGCCTCCCGCACTACCAGTCCCTCTGGGCTTAAAACGCCGAGATGGAAGGGACTGCACCCCGCGGAGATAGGTCGAATACGTGGTAAGTAAAAGCCTTTTGGGTTTATGCGCGCGGATGTGTTTTAAAACGCTGCCCCCACCCCTTCCTTTTCCCCTTCTTTCTGCAGGTCACATCGGAACATCGATTAAAGAATGGAGAAGACTTAAGCAACACGCCGACGAATTTGGGTGATATGAATGCACGCGTGTATGACCGGATGTGGATAACTCGACTGGATATACGTTGCACGCATTGACTTTATAAGAGAGATGTTTTTGTACGACCTGAGTGATGAGCAAACGGCCGATGGAATGGGGAAAAAGGGGGGGTCTGAACATGGTGCCTATACACGACGAGCAAACATAGATATAACACTCCCTTACTTAGAAACGACTATCTCTCTCTGAACCCAACGACTGGAAGGGGGGGGGGGCCGAAACAGAAACTTGACGGGTTATTGCAGTATGACAAAAATATGACTCCAACCGGCCCCCGAATAATGCAACCAAGAATGACGTGCACCTACGAGTAGGTTCATACGATAACTAAATAGGGGAAGGTTCAGGGCTATTCCAGGGTGAGGTTTACCCAAGTATCCTCCTCCTGGAAGACTAAGAATATTGTCAATGTTTAAGATTTACCACCTCCTTCTTGCACCCTCATAGACATGAAACTCGAAGCTGCCCATTGTTCCCCCGACTGACACCCTCCGTTGCCTCAGCCTGGATACCCATTCGCTAATAACGATTCAAAGACCCCACCGTAAGTACTAGCCCGACCAGGTTAGTTCCCGAACAATTGACGAAAGTGTAAGTATTTGCAACAGAGGCCAACAGCAAAAGACGGCCAAACAAATTAAATAGGATACTAAGGATGCGCAGCATGCAGGAGGAAATATCTTTGGCCAAGTACTGTTCTATATGTTGTCTTGAGTTCTGTATATAATACATGTACCCCCCGCCTGAATTCATGTGTACGTAGTATATGGATTTACGTTGTCCCTCAGTCTGTGTTTCTATATAACATGACCCCTACTGTTTTGTGTTGTGTGCGCATTAAATGGCCTATTATTGTACACGTTTCTCTCTCACTCTCTCTCTTTTTCTCTCTCTTCATTTTGTACGTGTACCGAATAGTTCATTTAAAATGCGGACGACTCTCCCTCCGAGGGTCCCCCCTGTTCCCTCTTCCTTTGTGTGGTAACGTTGTGCCCCGCCGGCACGAGCCTGATTGGTTTTCGAACACAAAGGTGTTCGGCAAATTGACAGAAACTAAAACAATTGTAATTTGCCATATTACTACCTCTCCTTTCTGTAAAATGATGGAACTTGAATTGGCTATGAAGGAAAGGACAGGTTAGACGACTGAAGTCCCCTAATCTGGCCTTCTTACAGGAGGACTATATGTCAGTGGCTTTCTGTTCTCAGCTCGTTAGAAACAATGCCCAGATTGCCCCACCCCTCTGCACCCAAGTACGGATGTCCAAAACGTCCCCGTTTTCTCCCGATTGGCCCCAGCTCCATAACACGAAGTATAACTGATGACCCCGATTAACTGTTGCCCCCCCCCGAGAAAAGAATGTTTAGCCACTATCCCCCTCTCTCATGTTGATAGAAGACTGCCAGGGCTAGGGTCAGAAAGCTACATACGTCATGAATGAACGCCAAATAGACTTAGTACAAACTCAGTAGACATGCCTGTATACATGCTCCACAGTGATAACTCCTGACCGTGACCGATGAAACGTACCCCCAACTACCTAGATCTGGGACGGAATTGAAATATATAAATGTCTTCTCTTGCCAGTTCGCTAAAACCTGTTTTGTACCCATTCAAGGATACACAGTCACCGGAGGAGAGGGGCTGGACGTGACGCACAGCCTGGCCACAGATCATGAGGCGCGTGTGACCTCGACCTAAGATGGAGCCGCAGAGCAACGGGACGCGGGACGATGCACCACTCTCAAACGCAGAAAACGAAGGAATGGAGGGCTGCCTTGGAGCCCTCTACTTGTTGACCCACGCGTGCCAGAAGTCCCCGCCCCTTTGAGCCCGATTGATGGACCTGCCTGCGCATCACCCTTTTGCTCCCTTCGTCCGTCTCAAAGATCCGGTCCCACTCCGCCCTCTCCTCCCTCGATTATCCAACAAAACCCCCTTCTATCCTTTCCACGTGGATTTTGACTCAGAGAAAGAAATGCAGGTGCCCAGCATGAGGCACCCTTAAAAGAGATTAGTTAGGAAACAGGACTGTGGCCTAACGGCAAAGGACAGATCACACCCTGCGACATGTAAAGAAGGACCCGAGCTGGACCTATAGCTCCACCGCCGGTAATCAACAGCGCCAACGGAAGAAAACAAACTACCAGAGCCTACCAGTGATGGCGCAAAAAAAAAAAAAAAGGGGACACCGTAACGAAGACCCCCCTTTTTGTTTCAAACTTTCTACACCCCCTTGACTAATTGCTTGTATTGGACTAAATTCCTCCCTCAACCACTTTTTGCCTGTAAAATGTTTCATCGGTCACTTTTTGAATACGACAAATGTAAATTTATATGTATTTCACCTCGTATGTCGCATCAACTGCACACGGTTATACGCAAATCCACCAGTATTGACAAACGCTATTCCATTGACAACACACGACTATATGTACACCCCGTCAGCTATGATAAACACGCAAATGACCTAACTTATGTTAAAAAGCGGCGACAGTGGAAAATGACAATGTATATGTACATAAGCGGCGTTCATTTGTGTTCACCCTCGCCACTGTTGAAGGTAAAGCGAAAGTCACGGCACAGTGGCCCCGCCATCTTGTCCCCTTTTAGGCCCCATCACGAACATAGATAGTAGCCATTTTGTGTGTCATGACCTCTCTGCCCACTGCCAATAGCCTGCATCTCTCTCTCTCTCTCTCTCTCCCCCCCCAGCCTCGCAAGTATTCCCCCCCGCGCCCCGACAGCCCCCGGTCTCTCCTGTTCGGGCCATAAACGCACCACTAAACACGACCCTGTCTCCGTGCTGAACCCCTGCCCCCTCGCTCTTTCGTCCTACCCATAGAACAGGCCCTTTTGGTAACCTCTTCCTCCCTGCCCGATTGCCCGGCCTGATCCCAGGCCATCACCTAGTCCAACAGATACAGTTTATTGCTCCCTACAGTAGGACCTCGCCTCACATCAGAGGAGCAGGGATTAATCAAGGCCTTCACACCCCTAGATCTGACCGACACCCCTGCATTCCTCCCAGGAACACCCTTCCTCTCTTCTGATGACCCCACCCCCCCCCGCTACACCTGGCCTCTCGACCAAGTCCCATATCATAAAACTAGGCCTCGTGGATGTACCCCCTCCGGCCCCGCATAGCGAAACATGATCTTATCGCCTGCCCAACCTTAGATCTGACCACCCCCTCTTGCCCTTGTGTCCTGTTGGGACGTCCGGCTGCAGATTACAATCACATGTTACATTTGGGAGGGGAAAACAACATCAGAGCGACCGGTATGGGAATAGGCCTGAAGCTGGGATTCCAAACATGCCTTTCCGTACTTCAAAGTGTCTTTATTACAATAAGGAATGTTTGTACATCATAAACCTGTGTATAAAAGACGGAGCCGTAGAGAAACTTGTTAGAGCACCTCGAGAAGATACCCTGTTGTCTGATTTGACGTGTTCTGTTCCGTCGGAAATAAACTCCTGTTTCCTGCCTTCCAGTCTCCAGCGCCTGCCTCTTTATTTGGTAATCGTGAGTTGGGTGAGAAGCGGCTAACTCCGGGCAAACATAGAAAAGGGGTAAAACGACCTGATCTGCCTGAACCCTTTTTCATCAACACACCCCAGATTTCCTTACTGCTCCGCCCTGCACACACCCCAGATTTCCTTACTGCTCCACACTGCACACACCCCAGATTTCCTTACCTCCCCACCCTGCACAAACCCCAGATTTCCTTACTGCTCCGCCCTGCACACACCCCAGATTTTCTTACTCCCCACCCTGCACAAACCCCAGCTTTCCTTACTCCCCACCCTTCACAAACCCCAGATTTCCTTACTCCCCACCCTTCACAAACGCCAGATTTCCTTACTGTCCCACCCTTCACAAACCCCAGATTTCCTTACTCACCACCCTGCACAAACCCCAGATTTCCTTACTGCCCCACCCTTCATAAACCCCAGATTTCCTTACTCCCCACCCTGCACATACCCCAGCTTTCCTTACTGCCCCACCCTTCACACACCCCAGATTTCCTTACTGCCCCACCCTTCTACAAACCCCAGATTTCCTTATTCACCACCCTGCACAAACCCCAGCTTTCCTTACTGCCCCACCCTTCACAAACCCCAGATTTCCTTACTACCCCACACTTCACAAACCCCAGATTTCCTTACTCACCACCCTGCACAAACCCCAGCTTTCCTTACTGCCCCACCCTTCACAAACCCCTGATTTCCTTACTGCCCAACCCTTCACAAACCCCAGATTTCCTTACTGCCCCACCCTACACTCACCCCAGCTTTCCTTACTCAGCACCCTTCACAAAGCCCAGATTTCCTTACTGTCCCACCCTACACTCACCCCAGCTTTCCTTACTCCCACCCTGCACACACCCCAGATTTCCTTACTCCCCACCTTGCACAAACCTCAGATTTCCTTACTCCCCACCGTTCACAAACCCCAGATTTCCTTACTGCCCCACCCTTCACAAACCCCAGATTTCCTTACTGCCCCAGATTTCCTTACTGCCCTACCCTGCACAAACCCCAGATTTCCTGACTGCTTTACCCTGCACACGTCCCAGATTTCCTTACTGCTCCACCCTGCACACACCCCAGATGTCCTTACTCCCCACCCTGCACAAACCCAAGATTTCCTAACTGCTCTGCCCTGCACACACCCCAGATTTCCTTACTGCCCCACCCTGCACAAACCCCAGATTTCCTTACTGCTCCATCCTGCACAAACCCGAGCTTTCCTTACTCCCCACCCTGCACAAACCCCAGCTTTCCTTACTCCCCACCCTGCACAAACCCCAGCTTTCCTTACTCCCTACCCTTCACAAACCCCAGATTTCCTTACTCCCCACCCTGTACAAACCCCAGATTTCCTTACTGCCCCATCCTGCACACACTCCAGATTTCCTTACTGCTCCACCCTGCACACGCCCCAGATTTCCTTACTGCTCCACCCTTCACAAACCCCAGATTTCCTTACTCCCCACCCCTCACAAACCCCAGCTTTCCTTACTCCCCACCCTGCACAAACCTCAGATTTCCTTACTCCCCACCCCTCACAAACCCCAGATTTCCTTACTGCCCCACCCTTCACAAACCCCAGATTTCCTTACTGCCCCACCCTACACTCACCCCAGCTTTCCTTACTCCCCACCCTGCACAAACCCCAATTTCCTTACTGCCCCACCTTGCACAAAACCCAGATTTGTTTACTGCTCCACCCTCCACAAACCCCAGATTTCCTTACTGCTCCACCCTACACACACCCCAGATTTCCTTACTCCCCACCCTGCACAAACCTCAGATTCCTTACTGCTCCACCCTGCACACACCCCAGATTTCCTTACTGCCCCACCCTACACTCACCCCAGCTGTGGGATAGGGAAGTGTTTTTTGGTATTATAATGCAGCAACAGCTTACTAATATTACTGCAAATAATCTTTTTGAGCCTCCTCCCATTTCCTAAATGTGAGGTCCTGTTTTGATCTAAAACAAGTTTTTTATATATGTTGCATGTTTTTGAAAACCAAGCATTCCTCTGCAAAATGTCAGTAATAGACTCCCATTCATCACTCACACTAAAATAAATTAAAGAAAATGGTATTTAAAACAATCTGTTTAAGAATGATTAAAGTTCATCAAGACAAGTCTATCTATAAAACAGAGCTAGCTCTATCAGGGAGCCCCTTCAGAGGCTGGGGCCCTGGGCCAGAGCCCACTTTGCCCATGCCTTAAAACGTCTCTACCCTACGCACGCCTGTTTTCCTTACTTCCCCACCGTACACAGCCCCAGCTTTCCCTCTTGCCCCGCCTATTCTTACAGTTCACTCCCCCCACATAGAGCCCCCACTGGTGTTATTATTTCTACCCGTTTGAGCCCTCACTGCAGTCAAGACAAACCCCCCATTCCACCTACCTTTGAACCTCCATGGCCCCATCCAAGACACCCTGAGACCCCCACGGTGCTCACCACCAGACTCTAGAGAGCCCCCCACCACCAGCCTCACTGCAGCCCCCACACAGAGCCGTCTACAGAACTACTGCCCACCCACCGAACCCCACCACTGCCCGGACTGCAACACCCAGAATCCGGTGCTCCCCCCCTCCTGCCCCACCCCATAGACTCCTCTATACCAGCACTGCCCACCCTACCGACCCCCGCCACTGTCTGTACTGTAACACCCAGAGAGGCTGCCCTCCCTCACTAATGCCCCCGCGCTGAGAGTCATCTCTACCCACCCTCCTTGCTTCTACCCCTGCACACGTCATCTGTAGCCCCCCCCACCTCCGGAGCACACCTTTACTGCCCCACCGGCTCTGCCCCTCACCTGCCCTAAATCGCGCCTTCGAGTATCACTCCCGCCCCCGCAAACCGCACTCCGCGCCCGTATTCTACCCCAGTACAGACTCCACCGCCCACTAGATCACCCCTCCCCCTCCAGGCCCCACGTGGCGATCCTCACCTTTCTGCACCCCGGGGCTGAGGCCCCCCCAGGACTGCGGCTTCCCTTCCTTCAGCAAAGTCTCACCGACGGGGTCTGCAACGAAACACAAAACAGAGCAGAGGTCAAACCCGCAAATTCACTCCATGAAGGTAGACACAGACCCGCGTCAGCTGCGCAGCGCCGAGAACCCGCAGGAGGAGGCGGCAAGCGCTATACAACCCCGGCTACTATGGCGAGGCTGGTTAGTGTGAGGATTAGGATTGTTCTGGGCACTACTGCTCGGGCTGTCGTTGTGGGGTTGGTTTATTAGTGAAATCGCTTTTAGGATTATTGGTTTAAGCTACACTCTAGCTATGATTATTAATAATATAATTATTATTGTTGTTGTTCTTATTGTTTGTGTTATTGTTGTACTATGTTCACCTTGTGTTTTACTTTAACGAATTATATACCACTCAAACCCCTCTACCCTGCTGCCCTCTGGTCCTTTCTTCATGTTCACAATTTTTTTCTTTAATAAAACCATTATCCCGGGCAGTCCCGGCTCCGTTTATTTTTTGCACCTTTTTGTCCTGACCGGGCTAAACCCAAAGAGAGAAACGAAAATATGTAGTAAAACCATCAGAATAAAACATGCAACAATTCCAAGGTCGATTTTGATCGTGAGTTATTTGATGTCTGCAAATTAAATATATTTTAAATCGTTCCTGTGGCGGAACTTTCACGAAGCTATCGAGGTCGTTATTGTCGGAAGAAATTATTATTTCGGCAAACGAAATATGAACGACTTTTCCGCATTAGCATTTCAACTTCGTTTGTAATAATTTTGTTCGCAATATGAATCGAGATTAAGTAAAAATAAGCATACAGGAAAATAATAATAATGTTAAAATATTCGAAATATTGCAGGGGATAGAAACGGTATGGTGTTAAAGTTAAACGGAAAAAATGAGAAAACAAAAAAACGAAATGCTGTCTTTCTTATGTCTTGCGGTAAGTTTCGGGACATTCGCCATTCTATTATATTTTCAATGTTTTTTTTCCCTTCTTAAAGAGGGATTGCGTTGATTTGAGCTGATTTAAGGTTGGAAGTCGGGGAGAAGTATTTTAATGCTGTTTTACGCTCTTGTTTTATCCTCCAGCCCTCGGCTTCTGAAGCCAGGAAACGCGTCCAGGAAAAAGGAAATCCGACTTCCGACAGAGCCGAGAGGGGAGAGCTTTAAAGGGGGACAGGAGAGCAGGGGCGTCAGAGCCGGGAGCAGGGAGACGGGAAGAAGAGGTGAGAGATGGAGAAGAAAGAAGGAAAGAAGAGGAGGAGAGGAGAAGAAAGAAGAAAGAAGAGGTGGAGAGAGGAGAAGAAAGAAGAAAGAAGAGGTGGAGAGGAGAAGAAAGAAGAAAGAAGGAAAGAAGAGGAGGAGAGGAGAAGAGGAGAAGAAAGAAGGAAAGAAGAAGAGGAGGAGAGGAGAAGAGGAGAAGAAAGAAGGAAAGAAGAGGAGGAGAGATGAGAAGAAAGAAGGAAAGAAGAGGAGGAGAGGAGAAGAAAGAAGAAAGAAGAAAGAAGGAAAGAAGAGGAGGAGAGATGAGAAGAAAGAAGGAAAGAAGAGGAGGAGAGGAGAAGAAAGAAGAAAGAAGGAAAGAAGAGGAGGAGAGATGAGAAGAAAGAAGGAAAGAAGAGGAGGAGAGATGAGAAGAAAGAAGGAAAGAAGAGGAGGAGAGATGAGAAGAAAGAAGGAAAGAAGAGGAGGAGAGATGAGAAGAAAGAAGAAAGAAGGAAAGAAGAAGAGGAGGAGAGGAGAAGAGGAGAAGAAAGAAGGAAAGAAGAGGAGGAGAGATGAGAAGAAAGAAGGAAAGAAGAGGAGGAGAGGAGAAGAAAGAAGAAAGAAGGAAAGAAGAGGAGGAGAGATGAGAAGAAAGAAGGAAAGAAGAGGAGGAGAGGAGAAGAAAGAAGAAAGAAGGAAAGAAGAGGAGGAGAGATGAGAAGAAAGAAGGAAAGAAGAGGAGGAGAGGAGAAGAAAGAAGAAAGAAGGAAAGAAGAGGAGGAGAGATGAGAAGAAAGAAGGAAAGAAGAGGAGGAGAGGAGAAGAAAGAAGAAAGAAGGAAAGAAGAGGAGGAGAGATGAGAAGAAAGAAGGAAAGAAGAGGAGGAGAGGAGAAGAAAGAAGAAAGAAGGAAAGAAGAGGAGGAGAGATGAGAAGAAAGAAGGAAAGAAGAGGAGGAGAGGAGGAGAGGAGAAGATCCAGAAAGAATAAGAAACAAAGGTGAGAGGAGAGAAGAAGGATGAAAGAAAAGACAAGAGAGTGAGACAATGAGGGAGAATGAAGCAAGAAAGAAGGAGAGATTGAGGAGAAGAGAGGAAACAAGAAACGAGCAAAAGGGGGGAAGAAGCATAGAAGAGAGAGAATAGAAGAGAGAGGGGAGAAAAGAAAGAAACAATGAAGAAGAGGTGAGAGGGAGAGCTTTTAAAGGGGACAGGAGAGCAGGGGCGTCAGAGCCGGGAGAGGGGAAGAAGAGGTAAGAGAAGGAGAAGAAAGAAGGAAAGAAGAGGAGGAGTGGAGAAGATTCGGAAAGACTAAGAAACAAAGATGAGAGGAGAGGAGAAAGAGAAGACAAGAGAATGTGAAAATGAGGGAGAAGGAAGAAAGAAAGAAGGAACAATAGGGGAGAAGAGAGGGAACAAGAAAAGAGAAAAAGGGGACTGAGAAGCATAGAAGAGAAAGGGGGATAAATAAATAATTAAGAAGAGGTGAGAGGAAGAAGGAAATGCGGAATGATAGAGAAAGGAAGACGAGAAGAAGGAGAGATAGAGGAGAAGACAGGGCACAAAGAACGAAAAAAAGGAGAGAGGGAGAGAGAAGCATAGAAGAGAGAGGAGAAAAGAAAGAAACAATGAAGAAGAGGTGAGAGAGGAAGGAAGAAGAGAAGAAGGGATTCAGAAAAGAGAAGAAAACAGGGTAGACAATGGGAGGAGGAGAGAGAATGGAAGGAGGGAAGAAAAGAGATAAGAGAAGAGAAGAGAAGCGACACTTTGGGGTGAATAAGGTAAGAAACCTAGCGATGAGAAAGATGATGGGAAAAGAGAGGTGACAAAAATAGAGTTGGAGGAAGGATGGACAAGAAGTAGAGATTTAAGAGGTGACAGAAGAGGGAGTGAGGCAAAGGAAAGACTGAGAAGTGGGAAAGAGGAAGAAGAGAGGGCGGGGAGAAGTGAGAAACAGAGAGGAGAGAGGTTCATAGGGGGATCAGGACAGCAGAGCGCAGAGACGGGTAACGCGGGGAGGGAATAGAGAGAGAAAGAAAGGGATCGGGGATGAAGAGAGAGAGAGAGAGACAGGGAAGGAGATGGAGAGAGATGGGAAAGGAAAGAAGAAAGGAATGTAGGGTGATTTAAGGTGGTCCAAGAGTTCAGTAGTGGCAGGAGAGGGGGAAGGAGATGGGAGAGAGAGAGGGTAAAAAAGAGAGGGGGTTGAGAAGAGAGGTGAGAGGCAAAAATGATAAGGAGAAGTGGCGGCGGTTAAGAGAAGAGGGCAGGGAGAGGGGATGAGCAGAGAGGCAGATGAGGGTAAAAGAGCAGGAAAGAGCCAGAGAGGGGCAGAGGAGATGGAAAGAGCGGGGACTGGGCGAGAGGAGATGGAAGTCAGATGGGAAGAGAGGAGGCGGCCAGGGAGAGAGAAACAAGAAAAGAGAGCGAAAGGGGAAATGATGTGGAAGGGAGATGGTAAAAGACAAAGGGGATGGATAGAAAAGAGAATGGAGAGTGTGGCAAGAGGGTGTGTTTGATGAAACATCTAGGAAGAAAGGAAAGAAGGGAGGGAAGGGAAGGAAAGGAAAGGAAAGGAAAGGAAAGGAAAGGAAAGGAAAGGGAAGGGAAGGGAAGGGAGGGAAGGGAAGGAAGGAAGGAAGGAAGGAAGGAAGGAAGGTGTATTTAGAGGGGATGAGAAGGAAGGCTGAGAAAAACCCCATCCTACAAAAAAACGGAAGAAAAGTTTGCTCTCGAGGGCAGAAGCATCAAGCAAAGAAACGAGACGACAAAGGGGAACAGACACTCATGAGGTGGGAACGGCGCTGGGGTCGCGGGGCGTACGCACAGTCTCCCCTTAACCCACACACATCACACGCACCAGAAAGCACCTTCACTAGGCGCACGTGGCCTCAAGCGCAGCGCGAGCGCCGGGTCACCCCCTCGCGCACTGTCTGGGCTGACAGGGGCGAAATGGACGGGTCTACCTGACTGATACACCCCCTCCCGCAACGCACCTGTCGGGGCTCCCTGGGCCGTGAGGGGCAAAGGACCGGATCCGGCTCTATCTGACAGGCACACCCCCACCCGCACCGCACCTGAGGGGGGGGCCTGTGAGGGGAAAAGGAACGGCTCTACCTTACAGGTACACCCCACCCGCACCGCACCTGTCGAGGCTGCCTAGGCTGAGAGGGGGAAAGGGACGGAGCCAGCTCTACCTGACAGGCACACCCCCTCCCACACCGCACCTGAGGGGGAGCACCTGTGAGGGGCAAAGGGCCGGATCCGGCTCTATCTGACAGGCACACCCCCTCCCACACCGCACCTGAGGGGGAGCCCCTGTGAGGGGCAAAGGGCCGGATCCGGCTCTATCTGACAGGCACACCCCCTCCCACACCGCACCTGAGGGGGAGCCCCTGTGAGGGGAAAGGGTGTGAGGGGAAAGGCTCTACCTGACAGGTACACCCCCACTCGCACCGCACCTGTAGGGGCTCCCTGGGCTGTGAGGGGGAAAGGGACGGAGGGAGCCGGCTCTACCTGACAGGTACATGTTGAGCAGGAGGTGGGACCCTCTGGACTCGCGCATCTCCGGGAGGAACTGGCCCAGGAAGGGCCCCGCCGCCTTCATCTCTCCTCGAGCAGCCGTCCCCCTCTCCTGCCTCGCCGGCCCGCCAAAATAATACACTTTATCAAGGAAGATAGGGGCGACAGGGAGACAGAGTGACAGGGGGGGGGGGGGGGGGCGGTCTCCCAGCAACCTGTGGAGATGTCACGGGGGGGTGGGGGCTCCTCCCAGCAATATCCTCCACCGCCGCATCCTTTTTAATTAAAGTTCTGATCTGATTGCGTGGCCGCCTCCTGCCTGCACCATAAAGCCCGCTGCCCCCTCCCCCCCGCACCCCCTTATCTCGGCACCATCGCACTTTTAATAAAAGTCCCCGCCTGGGATCGGAGTTTCCAGGCAGGGACGGAGAGGGCCGCTGAACTCGCCTCCAGCCCGATTTTCCGCCCGTTTAACTCTTTGCAAACAGCAGGCGCCCCGAGCGGGCCCTGGGCAGACCCAATATTGATTCTGGGGCCTTTAAACCCGCTCCACCGACTTTGGGAAAACAAGTTAGGCCGGGGCGGCGCGCGCCGCGGATAATGAGGCCCTAATCTCAAAAGAAGCGGCCGTCGCCGTGTGCTTTTCTCTCTTTTATTGCAGGCCTCGGCTGCTGTTCCGTTTTGTTGCCTAATTGCTGATTAAACAACGATTTCCCACCTCCCTCCGCCCCGCAGCTCGTCCCAGGCAGTGACCAGGGACACGGGTGGAGGACTGGGTGCAACGTTCCTGTGGCCCCCAGCCCCCCTGTCCACCTACTGAACAGGGGTCGGAGAGTCGGGTGATCTCTGAAAATAACACCTGTTATTTAAAGTGCCTGGAGGCCTCTGGGTTTGTGGAAGGAGCTGGTGAAAAGTAATATTTGCACCAGGAGTGCATGCTGAAGGAGTGAGTTCATGAACCCGCTGTGCTACCGTACTGAGACTGAATGTCCGCTTTGCAGGTGCACACACACATCTGTACATACAGGAGTGAAGCTGCCGGCCTGTGTTGCAGGAATGCACTTGTGCAGGTTTCAGGTCACAAGTTGTAAATTGTAAATTGATACTTGTATAGCGCACGACTCACCCGCAAGCGTCTCAAGGCGCTTGTACGAATACCGCTGTGGAACCCATCCTGGCTTTCCCTGTGAGGTGTCCACTCCTGGGCACCCCCAAGGTGGAGGCCAGGCATCCTTAGCGTTGTCGGGGCCGTTGTGGAGATTAAGCAAGCTATTGCCCAGAGTTGCAGAGTGGGAGCCATGATTGGAACAGGCACCGAGGCAAGAATTATCAGGTCCGTGGAATTTTGAGCCCAAGACCCGCCAGGCGGGAATTGAACCCTGGTCCCAGGCTAGACCTCTGCATCAGGGTCTGCCGCTCTAACCATTGAGCCACACTTCACGTTTGTTTCAGCAGGTGCATTAACCGAATGAGATATGTTACCAGGCCCGGCTCCAGGAACCTTTGTTTGGGTGGGCCAAGGGTGCATTCGGGTGGGCCTCTGCGGGCTCGATTTGTCGCTTATATGTCTACCCCGGCCTGCTTCAGACCCCTCCTTTATCACTTCTAAGTCTTACAAGGCCCAGAAAAACGCACTCTTTTCCAAGTCTCTTTCTAAATGGTATCACTCTCTCAGTGAAGTGTTTTTTCCATGTAATTGTGGGAAGAGGACGTTTCTGAGGTGGGAGTATCAGGCAAGTTCCACTACTCAGGCTCCCTCTGAGCGAGCCTTCAGGGAGAACCCCTCATTACTACCTCCACCTGACCCCAAACTCTGCAGCGCACTCCCTTTCAGGGGAAACATCCTTTACAACGCAACTTTTACAACGCACTACCATTACCACGCAATTTTTACAACGCAAGTTATTACAAGAATTGCGCTGGGGGGCGCTCTAGGATAGGGAATAGTTTAATTACTATCCAACACCTTCCCTACTATCCACGGGGACTGGAGTTGGAATAGTAAATTAAACTATTCACTATCCAGCACCCCCCAACGCAAGTCGTTGTAACGACTTGCGTTGTAAAACCTGCGTCGTAATGGCATGCGTTGTAAAAGCATGCGTTGTAGTGTCATACATCCCTCTTTCAGGCCCGATTATCCACTTCTCTACCACCCCTCTCAAGTGCAATTTATCTCGCAGCTGACCTTGGTCCCGAGCCCCATATCAGCCACCCCCGGGTTCCACTTTCATTATTCCTGGTAAAAAACGTTGTAGAATCACCTTCAAACTTGAAACATTGAATATAGCAGTAAATGTAATTACCGTGCACTTTAAAGCATGCTCCACAGTTGTCCAAATCACCCGACTGATAATTAAACAAAAATAGAAAGGTCATGACAGGACCAGATTTATTGCTGGTGCAAAAGTCTTTTTTGGGGCCCCACCGATGACCTCTTTCTCCATACATACCTTTACTAACACCCTCCAACAGTGCCCTTCATCTCTCCGAAGCCCCTCCCCCTCATGACCTCCTCCTCAGAGTCCCTCACTACCACCCTCCACCAGTGCCCCATATCTCTCTGTAGTCCCCCCAACCCCATGACCTCCTCCTCGGATTCCCTCACTGCCACCCTCCACCAGTGCCCCTCATCTCTCTGTAGTCCCCCCAATCCCATGACCTCCTCCTCGGAGTCGGAGTCCCTCACTACCACCCTCCACCAGTGCCCCTCATCTCTCTGTAGTCCCCCCAACCCCATGACCTCCTCTTCGGGTTCCCTCACTGCCACCCTCCACCAGTGCCCCTCATCTCTCTGTAGTCCCCCCAACCCCATGACCTCCTCTTCGGGTTCCCTCACTGCCACCCTCCACCAGTGCCCCTCATCTCTCTGTAGCCCCTCCCCCTCATGACCTCCTCCTCGGATTCCCTCATTGCCACCCTCCACCAGTGCCCCTCATCTCTCTGTAGTCCCCCCAACCTCATGACCTCCTCTTCGGGTTCCCTCACTGCCACCCTCCACCAGTGCCCCTCATCTCTCTGTAGTCCCCCCAACCTCATGACCTCCTCCTCAGAGTCCCTCACTGCCACCCTCCACCAGTGCCCCTCATCTCTCTGTAGCCACCCCCCCTCATGACCTCCTCCTTGGATTCCCTCATTGCCACCCTCCACCAGTGTCCCTTATCTCTCTGTAGTCCCCCCCAACCCCATGACCTCCTCTTCGGGTTCCCTCACTGCCACCCTCCACCAGTGCCCCTCATCTCTCTGTAGCCCCTCCCCCTCGTGACCTCCTCCTCCTATTCCCTCACTGCCACCCTCCACCAGTGCCCCTCATCTCTCTGTAGTCCCCCCCAACCCCATGACCTCCTCTTCGGGTTCCCTCACTGCCACCCTCCACCAGTGCCCCTCATCTCTCTGTAGTCCCCCCCAACCCCATGACCTCCTCCTCGGGTTCCCTCACTGCCACCCTCCACCAGTGCCCCTCATCTCTCTGTAGCCCCTCCCCCTCATGACCTCCTCTTCGGGTTCCCTCACTGCCACCCTCCACCAGTGCCCCTCATCTCTCTGTTGCCGTTGTCTCATATGCATTTAATTTGTTGTACAGCGCTACTCATACCAGTGTAGCGTGTCACAGTACTTTACATCACGCACACATTACACAGAGACAATAAATCAGTCTACAGGGAATGTCACATAAGCCAACGAGGACTACAAGGTGTAGAAAACTACAAGGTGTAGAAATCACGTCATCCACACTGCTGAGCAATATATTTTACAAGTGTTTGGTCTGGAGAAGCACAAACTCAGGATTTAAAGAGTATTCCAGTGGTTGGGGGTCAGCATTATTGATTGAAATGTATAACTGCCCAAACAAACTCTTTTTAGAAACATTAGCATAATGAAAGACTGAGGAAGTTCTAACTAAATCACAAAACAAAAAAGCTAAGTTTGTATGCAGCTCTTTGACGACAGTTCATAGGTCACTGTCCCATGTTAGGATAGTAACTTCTGAAAAGCAAGTAACACAAGATTCTCTGTGACAAAGGCAGTAACCCACTGAGATATCCACACAAAATACAGTTTATCTGCATTTTAAAACAACCAACAGACAAATGATGGTTCTCCAGCAGGATCAAAAATTACCAGTTATCTGAACATTTTTAGGTCGAGCCTAAACAGTGCTTGCGTTGTAGGTGATCTGTTGTCTTTACTTTGTGGGGGATGACTCCTCCCATGCTCTGGATTGGTTTTTCTGGTTGTCTTTTAAAAATCATAGCCTGCAAAGGGCTAATGGTGGCTGCCTGTCCCACCTTTACTCGTGAGTTCACTCCCCTGGAGTTTTGCCACGGAAGCAAGCAGGGACGCGCACGTCCTTGCATGCCTATTTCTTGTTTTCTCCAAATTAGTCCCAACGCCATTTTGGAGGACCAGAAATTATATGATTCAAAACAGAACACATGGTTTCTCAACTACATTTAGAAAATATATTGGAGCAGTTATAAAATTAAAAGGCTCCCGTCTTTCCATTCAACCACAAACGGAACTGTGTGCAGCTTCGTTTTTACTTTTAAAAGGAGACACTTAGATCGCCGTGTACTCCATTTAAGCAGTAAAGATGCCCCTGTCTGACCAGAAATAGATTCTTGCTGTGGCGTTATTGCCAAAAGCCGGTTCGACACTGTAGTCATTATTTCGTATGCCAGCAATCATGTACATTATAACGTTGAACAAAAGCTAAAACAAGACAACTGCATTGTGTCAGCAAATGTAACGGTCGGCATTACAACAGGAAGCAACGAGTCATATAAATTGCCACAGTGTATAGATGCCAGAGCAGGTGCACAACGCCCATTGGGCTCAAAGGGCTTCAGTTCCCCAGCGGTCATGTGGGTCAGCCCGGGCTGAGACAGCTTCCCGGGCACACACACAGCCGCACCCAAGTACTTCACAGGTCTTTAAAAGACCATTCACTTGCTGAAGAGGCTTTGTTGTCTTTTCACCCCTTCTTAGAGCCCCTGCAGCTCCACACTGCACATTGGTGGAAGAGTCAGCCCCCCAAAAGTTTTAATAGCCCCCTCCCCTGAAATTTGGCTCTAGTTGTGCCTCTGTGCCGCAGTGCTACTCCGAACTGCAAACTCTCCCAGGCACAGCCGACTCTATACTTTTTTGGTAAATAAATATATACCAGTACAGTTTGCTGAGAATTACAACTGGTTTGGGCGATGGTGCCATCTGCGGAGAAGACGGAGGGCACGTAAATCTAAAGTCAGAAAGAGCTGCCCTTGCCGAAACCACACGATGCCAGAAGTTCAGATGTTTGCAAAATGTTCAGGGACAGTATCTTCCTTTCATGATTTCTAGCCAGCTCAGTAGCTTATATATTCTTTAAGAGCCCCAGCACCGCATCATGGTATGATTGCTATAGTGACTGCTGCATTTTGTCTGTAATATGTGGGACAAATTCCACCCTAATTAAAACAAAGATTCAAAACTAATGTGCAGAGAAACTTGGCGAGGATTGAAATGGAAGACTGCAACTGCATGCAAAACAATTTGCAGGAGAAGACTAGTGTGATCATGTGGATGAGTTTATCCGTCGTGTTTTTGTACACATGCACGTTTGTGAGTGGAAAAGAGTAGGAGATTGTTAAGTTGAAAGACAGTGAACATTGTATGCGGTAGTTAGAGAGGGGGTATAAAGTGAGAATGAGTGTGCGCCTACGCGAGAGAAAGAGAATAACTATGGGAGAGTGTGTAAATGAACGCAAGACAGTGCGGTGGGTTTGTGTTAGAGAGAGGGTGTGTAGAGCAGTGGTCGAAGTGGGAAAACAAAAGTAGGGGAACTGTGGGTGGAGAATCAGGGGGCGGGAATAACCGAAGATTGAATCAGTGGGCGGAGTCAGGGGTGTGGCTAGAAATAGCAAAACATACCAATTTTTAGTACGTTTAGCATTTCACTGACCAGTTACAGCTTATAACATTATTTAATGAAAAGAATGGATATGTTTATTTGAGGTTTAATTCAGGAAAAAGCAAACACGCACAGAGAATACAGGTTTATGTAAAGCATGTGAAATATAAGCAGGAACAACATGTTACCTTAATGCTTTTACTCTCATTGTTCAGAAATCCATGATTATTTTTTGTCTCAAACATTGAGGTCATGAATACAGGGCTCCTTATGTACACATGTGTTAAGCAGGGCTCAGAAGAGAAAGGGACTCTTCAGGAGAATGTAGACTCAAGGAAACCCACAAAGGCTCGTTCATATTCATGTCAGCCAGCCAGCTGCTCAATCATAATATAGCAAAGATAACAACTGGTGGACAGAATGCAGAACAATATCATACATTCACCCCAGTACAGAGATCTGGGCCTAAATCCATTGTTTCTTTGCTCACCATGCCATTCCAGTTTGGACCCAGCCATATGCAAATCAGTCTTGATCCTGCACCCAATGAGAACAGTCCAGCCCGAACTGCCAGGCCAGGTCCTCCCTGGACCGGAATCAAGCATCCTAGGACCGGTTTCGGGCTTTCAGCCCTCATCAACCAGGATAGCTTGATTCCAGTGGCATGGAGAGCATGGGACTATTGTCTGAGCATACCTGTCCCACTCGGGGTGACAAATGCAAAAAGAACAATTGATGGACAGAAGGCAGAACAATGTCATACATTCACCCCAGTTCAGAGATCTGGGCTTAAATCCATCGTTTTTTGCTCACCATGCCATTCCAGTTTGGACCGAGCCATATGCAAATCAGTCTTGATCCTGCGCCCAATGTGAACAGTCCAGCCCGAACTGCCAGGTCATATGTATTCAAGTGTCCTTTCATTCGGGAAGTGAAAACAAAGCAGTACCCACTGAACTATGCACATAACATATTGCTCTTTGATATGCATGGTATATGTTCTTTGCAGCAGGCATATTACCACTCTGCACTACCATAGATGAGTAAAACAGCCACTAGACAAAACATGCTCCCATCTCTCTCCAGCAGGTACATTGATCACCAAAGTTATATTGGCACTTGTATTGTTGACCGAAACCTGCTGAATATACAAAGAACTTTGCAGTGTTTTTAAAACTCCTGCACTTGTACAAAACCGGTCCCCCCAAACTAAACTGGCCCCCTACCCTTCCAGTCGCCCTGGGAAACGCCTGCTCCTGCCCTTTCACTGCTCCAGTCCAGTCAGTACTCCTGCTCATGCTCGATCAACACTCCTGCTTCGTCAATTCCCCTGCCCCCTCCCTTCTCCTGGCCCCTCCCTTCTCCTGGCCCGTCACTTTTCCTGGCCCGTCACTTCTCCTGGCCCGTCACTTCTACTGGCCTGTTCCCTTCTCCTGCCCTGTTCCCGTCTCCTGCCCTGTTCACCGCTCCTGCCCTGTTCACCGCTCCTGCCCTGTTCACCGCTCCTGCCCTGTTCACCGCTCCTGCCCTGTTCACCGCTCCTACCCTGTTCACCGCTCCTGTCCTGTTCCCTGCTCCTGCCCCGTTCACCGCTTTTGTCCTTTCACTGCTTCTGTCCATTCACTGCTTCTGTCCTTTCACCGCTCCTGTCATTTCACCGCTCCTGTCCTTTCACCGCTCACGCCCGGTTACTGCTCTAGCTCATGCCCCGTCACTTCTCCTGCCCCGTCACTTCTCCTGCCCCATCACCTCTCCTGCCCCGTCACCTCTCCTGCCCCGTCACCTCTCCTGCCCCGTCACCTCTCCTGCCCCGTCACCTCTCCTGCCCCGTCGCCTCTCCTGCCCCGTCGCTTCTCCTGCCCCGTCACTGCTCCTGCCCCGTCACTGCTCCTGCCCCGTTCACTGCTCCTGCCCCGTTCACTGCTCCTGCCCCGTTCACTGCTCCTGCCCCGTTCACTGCTCCTGCCCCGTTCACTGCTCCTGCCCCGTTCACTGCTCCTGCCCCGTTCCCAGCTCCTGTCCCGTTCCCTGCTCCTGTCCTGTTCCCTGCCCCTGTCCTGTTCCCTGCTCCTGTCCCGTTCACTGCTTCTGTCCTTTCACCGCTCCTGGTCCTTTCACCGCTCCTGGTCCTTTCACCGCTCCTGGTCCTTTCACCGCTCCTGTCCTTTCAGCGCTCCTGTCCTTTCACCGCTCACGCCCGGTTACTGCTCTAGCTCATGTCCCGTCACCTCCCCTGCCCCATCACCTCTCCTGCCCCATCACCTCCCCTGCCCCGTCACCTCCCCTGCCCCGTCACCTCCCCTGCCCCGTCACCTCTCCTGCCCCGTCACCTCCCCTGTCCCGTCACCTCTCGTGCCCGTCACCTCCCCTGCCCCGTCACCTCCCCTGCCCCGTCACCTCTCCTGCCCCGTCACCTCTCCTGCCCCGTCACCTCTCGTGCCCGTCACCTCCCCTGCCCTGTAACCTCCCATGCCCCGTAACCTCCCATGCCCCGTCACCTCTCCTGCCCCGTCACCTCTCCTGCCCCGTCAATTCTCCTGCCCCGACACCTCTCCTGCCTTAGTACCTCTCCTTTCCAGTCACACTGCTCCTGCCCAGTTCACTTCACTCCGTGTACAACATTGACAAAGGTGTCAAGTTCCCCACAGTACTCTGCTTGGGGAATATTCCTCTCTAATCACCAACTCTGATCTCAGGGGCACTTGATATGTTAAAGGCAGAGGGCGGGCGCATTGTCATTCTAAAGGGGCCAATCTGCCTCAATCGGAATGACAATGGCCTGCCCTCGGTCTGCGCGAGCTCAGGGGGGGCGGGGGCTGCTGCAGCCTCTGGAGTACAACAGAGAAGTGCGAGCAGCCCCTGGAAGCGGAAAGAAAAAAGTTATCATTTTAAAGTTGGACTATTCTTGCCGTCCCGGGACGCTTTTTTGAAAGCAAGAAGTAGGGGAACGGACTGAAATTTTTTTTAGAAGTAGGGGCACGCCGTGCCCTTCCGTCCCCGCCCACTTCTATCACTGGTGTAGAGTAAAGTGTATGTGGTTGGTTAGAAAAAGAGACATTTTATTTATGTGTGTAAAGAAGAGTCGGTGCGTGTGACTAATATTTTTGTGCGAGTGTATATAGGGGTGTGTGTGGGTGTGTGAGAGAGAGAGAGAGGTGGCTGCAAGTTAGGGAGGGTTGGCTGTCCAAAAAGCTTACATGTTCAAACACAGTTTGTATTACATTACAGTCTGAAGAAAAGACAAAAACGGCATTAAATCATAATTGTTGAAACATGACTGCACCCTCTATCTGTAATTGAAAATGAGCCCAGTCTAGGGAAAAATTCCAGGAGTGCCTTCACACTGAAATATTTGAAAGGCCCCCCCTGTTTATTGCCGTGCACGTTGTCAGAAGTCCTCCAGAACCCATAATAATATTAATAGTTTTGGAAAAAAAAACATCTGAGAACTGCCCCAAAGAATCCGCCCCCTGGACCTGGAGCAGGGACCCTCTGATAGCCGTGCAAAAAAGGATGCATTTATTTGGCAAACAAGTCCAGAACATCAACGTAGGCCACAGCTTTCCAAACTTTCCATGTCAGTGACACACCTTTTCGACAATCTTCATCTTGTGACACGGTAATGCACGCGAGCACAGCGAGCGAGCCGAACCTCCTACAGGGGGTTCTGGGGGGTACTCCTGCAAGAAAAATTTGAAAAAATAGTGGGCCAATGGTGCAGTTTCAAGCAAATTTGAGAAAGCAGGAAGGTTCTAACAAAGACAGTGACTAGCAAAACTGGGTGTAAGCAAGGTTAGGTGTGTGCCTGAAACAAGAATATAACTATGCACACATTGACACATGCCCCATTGATTTACAGCACAAAAAGGGGGGGTGCACACACAGACAACCCTTCCAACCATGCACAAAGTCCACCTGATGCCTTGCTGAATATGAGTTATACGAAAATCCGTTCAGGACCAATCATGCAACTTATCAGCCGGTCTCTGCACATTAAACTCAGGTTAGACCGCTTGTCTCAGCGCAGCGCGCCAAATAGCACATCATCCTACTTCACCTTGCCTTGCTATCCATCTCTCTCCCACCTCTCCCTCTCCCATCTCTCCCTCTCCCATCTTTCCCTCTCTCTCTCTCTCTCCTCCTCTCTCCTCCTCTCTCCCTCTCCCGATCCTCTTACCTCCTCTTCCTCTCCCTCTCTCTCCCTCTCCCTCCTCTCCCTCTCCCCCTCACTCCTCTTCCTCTCCCTCCTCTCCCTCTCCCTCTCACTCCTCTTCCTCTCCCTCCACTCCCTCTGTCTCCTCTCCCTCCTCCCCTCTGTCTTCTCTTCCTCCTCTCCCTCTGTCTCCTCTCCCTCTCCCTCCTCTCCTTCTCTCTTCTCTTCCTCTCCCTCCTCTCCCTCCTCTCGCTCCTACCCTCTCTACCTCCTCTTCCTCTCCCTCTCTCTCCTCTCCCTCCTCTCCCTCTCCCCCTCACTCCTCTTCCTCTCCCTCCTCTCCCTCTCCCTCTCACTCCTCTTCCTCTCCCTCCACTCCCTCTGTCTTCTCTTCCTCCTCTCCCTCTGTCTCCTCTCCCTCTCCCTCCTCTCCTTCTCTCTTCTCTTCCTCTCCCTCCTCTCCCTCCTCTCGCTCCTACCCTCTCTACCTCCTCTTCCTCCCCCTCCTCTCCCTCTCTCTCCCTCCTCTACGTCTCACTCCTCTCCCTCCTCTCCTCCTCTCTCCCTCCTCTCCCTCTCTCTCCCTCCTCTCCCTCCTCTCGCTCTCCTTCTCCCTCTCTGTCCTCTCCCTCTCCCTCCCCTCCCTCCTCTCCTTCTCTCTCCTCTCCGTCTCCCTCTCACTCCTATCCCTCCTCTCCCTCTCTCTCTCCTCCCTATCTCCCTCTCTCCTCTCCATCTCCCTCTCACTCCTCTCCTCCTCTCCCTCTCTCCCTCCTCTTCCTCTCCCTCCTCTCCCTCTCTCACGCCTCTCCCTCTCCCTCCTCTCCCTCTCACTCCTCTTCTGCTTTCTCCTCTCCCTCTCCCTCTCCCTCTCTCCCTCCTCTCTCTCTCCCTCCTCTCCCTCTCTCTCCTCCCTATCTCCCTCTCTCCTCTCCATCTCCCTCTCACTCCTCTCCTCCTCTCCCTCTCTCCCTCCTCTTCCTCTCCCTCCTCTCCCTCTCTCACGCCTCTCCCTCTCCCTCCTCTCCCTCTCACTCCTCTTCTGCTTTCTCCTCTCCCTCTCCCTCTCCCTCTCTCCCTCCTCTCTCTCTCCCTCCTCTCCCTCTCTATCTCCCTTTCCCTCCTCTCCCTCTCCCTCCCTCCTCTCCCTGTCCCCCTCCTCTCCCACCGTCTCCCTCTCCCTCTCCCTCCTCTCCGTCTCTGTCTCCCTCTTACTCCTCTTCCTCTCCCTCCTCTCCCTCTGTCTCCTCTCCCTCCTCTCCCTCTCTCTCCCTTCTCTCCCTCCTCTTTCACTCCCTCTCTCTCTCCCTCTCTCCCTCCTCTCCCTCTCTCCCTCTCTCCCTCCTCTCCCTCTCCCTCTCCCTGCAGTCTCTCTCTCTCCCCCTCTCTTTCTCTCTCTCTCTCTCCCTGGCTCTCTCCCTCAGTATCTCTCTCGCCCTCTCTCTCCATCCTTCAGTCTCTCTCCCCCCTCTCTATCCCCCCTCTCTATCCCTCCTCTCTATCCCTCCTCTCTCTTTACCTCTCTTTATCTCTCTCTCTCCATCCTTCAGTCTCTCTCCCTCTCTCTCTCTCTGTGTTTCTCTCCATTGGTATATCTCTCGCCCCCTCTCTCCATCCTTCAGTATCTCTCTCTCTCTCTCTCCCCGCTCTCTCGCTCTCTCCCTCTCTATCACTCCCTCTATCTCTGCCCCCCCCCCCCCATATCTCTGACACCCTTTCGCTGTTCCCCTTCTCTCAGGAACTTCTCATGAGCCGCCCCTGGAAAAGCATTGCCTCTGCTGTTTGTGCATTACAGGGAGCCGTTGGTTGTGATATAATTATTAAATGCAACTACTGAGAAATAAATTCAACAAAATAGACAAATACAATGATGTAATGTTTATAAATAAATGCGGAGGTCATAAGATAAAAAGCCCATGGACCTGAGGCTGGACAGAGTCCCCACCTCTCTGCTAACGCCTGAGTTTT